>NC_051310.1:7651353-8296003 GCF_015220235.1 Choloepus didactylus
CAGCCCCTGGGACAGAATTCTGCCTGAAAAGGGAACATGAATCCAACCAAGCCGCTAACTGCCTGTTTGCAGGAAATAACACGACAACACAGGGAAGCCGTCAACCAAATCCAGTCTCAAGAAATCAATGGAATGGAAACAGGCAGGGGCATATGGTTAAAAGATCAGATGTTGCCCTGGGTTTCGGGGAAAAGGGAAAGGGACAAGAATGGGAATACAGGGCATTTTTAGGCCAGTGAAACTATTCTGTATGAAACCACAATGTTAGATCAGGACGTTTGGCATCTGTCAAAACCACAGAACCGTACATGCAAAGAGTGGCCCTACTGTAAGCTGTGGGTTTTAATTATAATAATGTCTCAGTGTTGAGTCATGATTGTAATGAATGTACCCCACTAATGTGAGACCTTAATAATCGGGGACACTGTTCAATAATTGGGGGGAGGGACGAAGGGGCTGGAGAATGGGAATTCGGGGACTTTGTTCTTTCTGAGCAATTTTGCTGCAAATGAACATGCTATAAACAACGCACTATTTGAAAAATAACGTGAGGTGTTTAGCGCTTAAGAGAGACTAAAGAAAGATAAAAACAAAATGTGGTATGCAGCTCTTGTTTGCATTCTGAGTCAAACAACTAAAAGCAAAAAAGATATTTTTGAAGTTCCTGGAAAGAATTATGCTAGGTCTCACATGATATTAGAAAATTATCATTAGGTCATAGAATGTGAGAATGGAATTGTGATTATATTTTTAAAAGTATGCCAGATTTTTTTATAGGTGAAATGATGTATGCACCTGAAATCTGCTTTAAAATACTCCAAGGGAAAATAAAAGGTGGGGGGGGGCAGCAAAATGGCAGGAAACTGGTGGCCTCAGCTCCTGGTGAGGGTGGAAATGGGTTCACTGCCTATTTCCCTCCTTGTTTGAAAAGTTCCACAATAAAAAGTAAAATTGAGAGGAAAAAGAAAGTAATAATTAAAAGACTCGAGTCGCTTCTTCCCTGATGTAAGAAGGTGTTCCCCTCTACTGTAGGGCCAGCCGTAGTGAAGATGGGGCAAGCATGTGCCAACTTGGCCCAGCCATTGGTGGCTGCAGGGCCTGGAGCCTCAGGGGCAGAGCAGGGTCCCCACCCCCCAGGTCTGTGACCAAGATGAAATCAGTTCACATGTGTGAAGAGCTTAGAAAACTGCCAGGTGCTTCACAGGTCTCCTAGAAATATTAGCCGTCATCATTACTGCCACAGGCCTGGGGGACATGGGCATCTGCCCAGCTGAAAAAGTGAGTCTTAGTGTGAGAAAGGGAGAAGCAGCCCTGACAGCCAGGGCCTAGCCTCCGTGTTCTCTTGCTGACAGCCATCTCACGGACCCAACCCAGACAAGGCCAGTCTGTGACCACCACAATGGAGAAAGACAAAAACAAGACCCTCCATTATCATGTCTGAAAACAGACGACACAAGGACTAGACAAGCCAAACAAGGGACCCAGCATCCCCATCATGGCCACTGCTTCTTTATCAACCATGGCTGGAACCACACTCAAGCCTTCCCTCCTGTTGGATGAGCATCATTATGATAGCCAAACTCAGATTACCCCACTGCCTGAGGGCATCCAATAGAGAGCACAGCCTCACTTCCTCAGAGGCCCCACAAATCACCTAACTCCAGCCCAGATCCTGCAACAAGCCATTCTTTTTCTTTTTGTTAAACCTTATATATCAAAAAGTTTAAAAACAGACAACAAAAAATCCACATTTCAGACAAAACAAAGGATTAAGAAAAACAAATAACCTAAAATAGCTCTATTGGAAAAGCCCTTTCTAACATCTCATCTGCGATGCCCTATATCTCCCATGGTGTTGCTCTCCCTTGTGGCAGCAAGTCGATAACCCTCCTCTGTTCTGCTCCAGAGCTGTTCCTGGAGGAGGACAAGTGGCACCAGAGAAGGAGTGGGGACCCATCTACAGCTGAAATGGGGATGGCAACGGTGAAGGGTCTAAGGAATACTGATGGCTCCTGTGCAGACTGCCTACTGTTTTCCTAGCAGCTTCTCTAGACCCTTAATAAAAGCACACCCCTGCATGGGAAGACAGATGAAGAGAGTCAGACTTAGATTGTCAGAGTCCTGTCTTCACCTGTCAGACAAGTGACCCAGGACTGGACAGAATATTTTCCTTTTCAGGGTTCTCCTTCCTCCCCCACTGGCCGTGAGACATCTCTCACGAGCACCAGGAGCCCCAGCAACAGTGAGGGCACCAAAGCACAGGCCATCTGGCCACTGGTGGGAATGGTGGTCCCTCCGTGACAGGCTGCCTTGCTGGCCACCCCCTAACACACCCCAGAAATATCCTGCATGTCTCCAAAGCACCACCAGCTGGAGGTGGAACATGAGATGGTGAGCTGCCAATGACATCACTTGCTCATGGTACCCAGACCAAATGCAGAACTAACTTTGGAGAAGGCAGGACCTGGGCTAAGAGGATGATGGGCCAGAAGGCTCCAGAACCTGTCAACCTCATGGAAGAGGGCTTAGGCCTCCAGGACTCACTGGGCATGACAGGGTCATAGGACAACCAATAGTGGTGGAATACATGATTAGCTGAATCAAGTGACTTGGAAGGGGAAGGGACTGGCCAGAGTCACACACTACTTTAGCAGGAGGCCATGTATAATTCTCAGCATAACCTGAGCACCTTTCACAGACCATCATACCTAGCTCTGCTCGCTGAAACCCACACACAGTCATTTCCATGCCCACCCTAAACTTGGAGGCAGCCGGAGCATTCTGGGATTGAGTCCCCAAGGCCACCCTAGCCTGGGAGTCTAAAAGCAGGCCCTGGGCCCCCACAGCCAAGAAAGGGCACTTACCCATGTAATTCTTGATGTGGCTGATGCAGAAGGTGGGGCCAGGATGGCCAGGCTCAGCCCATCTTTCTGGGGGATGAGGATGGGATCAGTGAAGCCAGGCTCCTCCAGGTAGCCCAGCATGAGCTGAGTGCCGGCACATGGACCACCCACCACATCTTCCACACTGTGGGGGTAGTGCAGGTGACAGGCATGACAGAGCCAGCGCTGATGCGTGATTGGCCTGTGGCGCTCCTTGGGGCAGACACTGGCATAGTGCCCCTGCACAGATGTGGTAAAGAAACAGGGACAGGGTGGGTGTGACATCCAGTCTGGGGACGCTTGCTCCTGTGTACATGAGACAAACACTGACAAAACTGAAGAAAGCCATAGACGTTTCTACAATCATAGTGGGAGATTTCAACACTGCACTATACTCTATAGATAGAACAAGACAGATGACCGACAAGGAAATTGAGAACCTAAAAAATGTGATTAATGAATTAGAGCATTACATTCCAAATTACCACGATATACATTGATCACTCGGGCTCATGGAACACTCTCCAGGCCAGATCATACGCTGGGGCATAAAACATGCCTCCATAAATTTAAAAAGACTGAAAGTATTCAAAGCATGTTCGCTGCCCATGATGGAATGCAACTAGAAATCAACAACCACCAATCAACCAGATCTTTCACAAAAATATGGAGGTTAAACAACACACTCCTAAACAACGAGTGGGTCAAAGAAAAAAATGCAAGTGAAATAGGTAACTATCGAGAGATGAATGAAAACAAGAAAAAAAAGAAAACAAACAAACAAAAAAATAAACATACTCATGCCAATCTCCATAAATTCTGATAACTGTTCTGGGCCCTCCACTGAAGTCCTTGTTGGTTAGAGTCACCTGGGACTGGCATTCCTGCTACCAACTGTGATGACGTTTTTGTAGCCAACTCAGCAGCTGTCTCTTCTTCCTTTATGGAAGAGCCTACCTTCTACCAGAGAGGTTGAAAACACCAGATACTTTTCTGGCCTTCCCGAAGCTAGCATGTGGGCATGTGACCTAACATTGGCCAAGGAGACCTAAGGGGACAATTTTTCCTCCTGAGTAGAAAGGCATGATTGAAAGAAACTGCCTTTTTTTTCAATCTCTGGATATGCTTGGATGAAAATGTGATGCTTGGAGTTTTGGCTGCCAGCTCATAACCTTGAGGGGACAAACCCAAGAGCAAAAGCTGACATGCCAAAGCTGGCAGAGCAGCAAGATGGAAAGAGTTGAGTCCTTATCACTGAGCCGCTGGACCAAGAAACCCTCCATCTACCCTTCCTCAAGACTTCTCATTATGTGAAATGATAAATGCCCTAAAGCCACTTGGGTTAGTCTTCTATTAATACAACCAAAAGCATGGTAACTGATAAACAACCCATATCATCAAGACACCTTCACTCTTGCAAGACTTCTTTTGGCTTGCTGTTGTACCCCCTTCTTAGGAAGAACCTTGAGGTGTATGTACCATGTACCACCTCCCTGATTCATACCACCTTCCTGGTGGAGAAGAAAGTGGAGATGACCACCATACTTAGTCTCCAACTTGCTGAATTTGAAAGATTACCAACTTAATAACCACCTTGTCCTCTCATTTTTAATCCAGGCAACATATGATGAGACTCATCTATGTACCAGTCACCAATGCCAGGGGGGTAAATAAGACATGAGCCCTGCCTTCAGGGAACTCACAGTCCAGCTTGGAAGAAAAATCCTGACTAAGATCATTATGGTTGATGTCTAAGTTTAGTTCCCTGGATAGAGACTCTGAGATGGAGAATTGAGTTCAGAAGGGTTATTGGGAATGCTCTCAGGAGACACATCAGTAACGAAGTAAGGAAAGCAGGATTGGGCAGAGAGAGCAGTTGACCCACAATATGGAGGCTACGAGACTTCAGACAATCCCATGGGATACTCTGGAGCGGAGATGGCCCTTCAGAATTGTGCCAAATTGAGGCTAATGGGCTGGCACTCTGTACCCATAATCAGCCAGTCATTAACCATAGGCCAGTGCTTGGGAAGGTGACCAGTGGTGATACAGCTCCCTGGGGCAGAGGGCAATTTTCAGAGAGGTCTGTGAGCCATCAGCCTCTGATATTTCCACCAGTTGGGGATGGCACATTGGCCTGAAGAGGGAATCACACAGCGTCCACCTCAATTTATCATCCAGATCAGGAGACTTGAGAGAGAAAGGGGGCAGTGTTAATAGTTATTCCACACAAAAGGTTATGTGCTTTTATTCTCTTGATGCAGATAAGGGAATTGTGTCACAGCAAGGTTAAGTATCACACTCACCACCACTTACTAATAAGCAATTAGTAGTGGCAGAGCCAGTTTTCACACACTGGCAGTCTGGTTCCGGAGATGAATTTTCAAGACATTGTAGAAGTAGCATTGGCAGACTTGGTGATTGGTATAGTATATAAAGTTTAGGGTCAGAAGAGACTCTAGGGCTCAGACTGGAGGAACTGGGAAGATGGTAGGGCCATTCACTGAGTATGGTGCCAAATAGGGGTGAAGAGTTGGGGGAGGGGGGAGGGGGCATCTAAGACCTTTAGTGGACTGCAAATTACAATCACTCCACTGGCTTTGATGGAATAAGTAGAAACTGAAAGATAGCTTTTTCAAATTACTTTTATTTATTATACTTATTATTCAATATAGAAAACACCCAATATAGAATTATCCAATCTATCTAAACCAAAGCTTCCTATTGATGCACCACACACACACACACACACACACACACACACACACACTCCTTTTGGGAAGGGCTAGGCACTGTAGGTGGGTGTCTGTGAGTTCATTCACTGTCTTATAGCTATGGATGCTCTCTCTTCCCCACTATGGATTGTATCTGGTGTTAGGGGTGTCTTAGAACAAGGAACTTCCAGCCAGAGACTCGCCCTTCAGCACTGGGAGAGGAAGCACAGTGGGTTCCCCTGTGGTGGGAGCAAGACTCACTGAGCTAAGAAACGTCAGAGTTCTCCCATTCTTGGTGGGACACCCCTTTCCTGGAATTGGTCCCCTACAGATGTTGCTGCTCAAGTCCTTGCTGAGATCAGCTATATGCAAACTAGCAAACCCTAATGGGTTAATCCTTTATACAGTGAAGTGCTTAGGTTGGCACTTTAGGTATCCTAATACCTAGAGAGGATGGGTAAGAGGCCATGGCCCGATCTGGGACTTAGGGTCACAACTGATACACTTAGCCTTCAACATAAGGAGTCCAGGAAGAGAAGCAAATTTGGAGAGGAATTGAGGTTCAGCTTTGGACAGGATAAATTCAAGGTATGAGTAAGATATTCAAGGGAAATGTCCACAGGCTGTTGACTATGTAGGTCTGGTGCCCAGAGAGAGATCTTGGCTTCTGATAGAAATTTGGGGTTCATTAGCTGGTTAGTGCTCATTATCTGCTATGTGTAAAATGTAGATGTGAGGGAACAGCCCAGGACAGAACTGTGAGGAGCTACAACATTTATGGGTTGGATATGAGAAAAGGAACTGGCAAAGGAGTCTGAGGGAGAACACAACAGATGTGTGGGGTTGGGGGAGGGAAGAGGGTTGGAAAATGCAAAGGAAAGGGTTTTTAAGGAGGAATGGCAAGCATGCATTCAAATGCTGTGGAGAGGTTGTGCAAAAGAAAATCTCAAAAGCGCTCACTGAAATTAGTAATGTGTCGGTCACCTTGGTGATTTTGGTAGATTCCAGGGAGTACATAAACAGAGCGCTTAGAAAGTGCTGTAGAAAAAGCCATAGAACAAACCATGTAAAAAGGGCCGTAGTGTGTGTGTATGTGCACTGGGGAGAGGGTGGCAGTGGGTTCAAGAGAGAGGCTTCCAAACATAAGAGAGAGTTGAGCATGTTTTGTGCTGATGGGAAGAAACTAATAAGAAGGGGCAGAGTGAAGACACAGAGAAGCAAGAGGTATTGAAAAGCCTGAGATCCCGCAAGAGGTGAACATTTATGGAAAGAATGGAAAATCCCATGCTCGCTCCATGAACCTGCACTTTCGCAGGAACCTTATAATTCCGTAATCTGAAGGACAGGATCTACACTCGAACATGCAGCTACAAAACCACTCAGCCCCTACCAGCAGCCAGATTCCAGCCCTAATGGAATCTATCTACTTTTGAAATTTTATCCAATCAGCAATTAGCCCTACTTTTCTTTGCTCCAATCAAACCCCTGCTTTATTTAAATCTAACCAAAATGCCAAACTTCCCCCAAATCCTGTATAATCTTTTCTTTTTGTTTAGTGGAAGGCTGCATTTCTGCAAGCCATTTCTTCTATGTGCTGTTTCTCCCCTGCCTGAGCAAGTCTTTTGACAATAAATTCACCCTTTTGCTTTTAAAATCTGAGGAAAGAATGATTTCCTTTACCAATGGGATCAGACAAAAGGAAAGTTCTAGAAGTTCAAAGGTGTAGGAAGGTTGATAACATGGAGTGAGGGTTCCAGAGAACAAAGCTGGGAAACTGAGGAGAAAGAGCACATTGGGTGAGATCACATGACCGTAGACCACTAGCTCTGGAACTTTCTTTAGAGCCAAAGCTTGTGGCCTGCCCACGGGTCAAATCTATGAAGATGAGGCTGTGTGGGGGCACAGAGTTCCATCAGAAGAGCCAGCTTCTCATCCTAGCTCGGACCCTACCTGTGTGAACTTGAGGAAATCCGTGAGCCTCTCTGAACTTCTGTTTCCTCATCTGTAAAATGTGTGTTGGGAGGTGGGGGTGGGATTCAGGCAATTGATGATCTCCAAGACCCTTTTCAGTTCCAAAGCTAAGAATGATTCTAACCTAATTGAAAAATGGCTAAAGGACTGCAATAGACATTTCTTCAGAGAAGATGAACAAATGGCCAACAAGCACATGAAAAGATGTTCAACATCATTAGTCATTAAGGAAATGCAAGTTGAAACCACAAATAGCATATAACTTCACATCCACTAAGATGACTATAATTTAGGGAAAAAAAAGGAAAACAAGTGTTGTTGAGGATGTGGAGAAATTGGAATCTTTGACATTTCTGGTGGGAATGCAAAATGGTGCAGCCACTGTATAAAGCAGTTTGGTAGTTGTCCAAAAAGTTCAACACAGAGTTACTGTATGACCTGGTAATTCCACTCTTAGTTGTATACCCCAAAGAATTGAAAACAGGGACTCTAACAGATACTCGTACAGGAATGTTCACAGCACCACTATTCCCAATAACCAAAATGTGGAAACAACCCAAATGCCCATCAACAGATCAATGGATAAACACAGTGTGATATATCCATACAACAGGAATATTACTCAGCCATAAAGAGCAATGAAATACTGAGACATACTACAAAGGGAATGAACTTCAAAAATATATGCAGTGAATTTACCAGACACCAAGGGTCACATGTTGTATGAGTCCATTAATATGAAAGGTCCAGAATAGGCAAATCCATAGAGACAGAATGCAAATTGGTGATTGCCAGGGGCTAGAGGGAGGGGGGACGGGGAGTGACTGCTTAATGGGCATGGATTTCTTTTGGGGTGATGAAAATATCTTGAAACTAGATAGAGGTCTTGGTTGCATAGCAATGGGAATATATGAAATGATACTGAATTGTTCACCTTAAAATGGTTACTTTCATGTTCTGTGACTTTCACCTGTGTTGAAAAAAGGAAAGGGGGGGAGGGCAGGGGAGGGAAGGGAAACAATTCTAGGATCTCTCCAAGATAGAACAAAACCTGTGCAGCCCTTCAAGCCCCTCTTGGGAACTAGCCGTGGCCTCTCTGAGACGCCCCTCCCCTTCCCCACATCTGATTAATGAGCTTGGAGCCCACAGCACCAGACACAAGTCCCTTCCTTGATGGCCAGCCCCAAGGTTCTACTGTCTCTCTGCCTTCCCTTTCCCCAGTTCCACTCTGGGATCTCTTCCTTCTTTATGGAAGACGCCCTTCCCTCAGTGAGTAAAGCACTTCCCAAGCCCCTATTCTGGGAACCAGCCCAGAGCGTGGAAAAACAACCATATAGGGCAACATCTCCTGTGAAGGGCGCAGTTGGCCAAAGGCGGAAGGCGGGACTGTGCCCCACAGCCTGGAATTTTCAGGAAATGGACACTTGAGAGGTTGGCAGAGGCTGCTGTCCAGGCTTCCTGTGGCCTGGGAAGTGGGGGGGAATCCAGTGTCCCAGGCTTTGTCCAGCTGCGCAGACCAGGGTGTGGAAATCCGTCACACCCTGGCTGGGTCTCCGAAGGAGAGACTTCTGCAAATCGATTCTCAACCTGTTTTCCTGGAGAAGGGTGGAGAAGATGCTGTTTTCAAGCTCTGCTTCGAATAAAAATGTTAGACTGGATGGAGTGGGGGCGGGGGGGACAGAGGGACAAAAATCAATAAACTGGGAATCTGAGGGCCTGAGGAGGAGCTGGAGTACAACTGTATGGCTCTTTGGGTTAACTTGGGCAATCCCCTTCTCTTCATAAAATAACCAGGTTGCAGGTCTCTCGGGTGGACATTCTTACACACTACATAGATAATAGTTTTTAGGTTTTAATGTATTGGAATAGCTAGAATTAAATACCTGAAACTATCAAACTCCAACCCACTAACCTGGACTCTTGAAGACAATTGTATAACAATGTAGCTTACAAGGGGTGACTGTGATTCTGAAAAACTTGTGGATCACACTCCCTCTACCCAGTGTATGGATGGATGAGTATTAAAATGGGGACAAAACTTAAATGAACAATAGAGTGGGATGGGGGGGGTAATTTGGGTATTCTTTTTTACTTTTATTTTTAGTTTTTATTCTTATCTGATTCTTTCTGGTGTAAGGAAAATGTTCAGAAATAGATTGGGGTGATGAATGTACAACTGTATGATGGTACTGTGAACAGTTGATTGTACACCATGGATGATTGTATGGTATGTGAATATATCTCAATAAAACTGAATTTAAAAAAATAACCAGGTTGCATTGAACCAGAGGGAAAAAAAAAGACTAAATCCCAATGCAGATACATTTGTGGTCAACAGATGCAGTCATGCATTACTGCTGATGCTGTAAACTGGGGCCATCCTTGTGAACGGCAATACATTTGCAACCCGGATGTTTCCAGCTCATAGCAATAGAAAGGGGTTGGGAGACAACACAGTCATCAAATAGTAACACCAGCAAGTAATTAAAGCTGATTCCAAGACAATGTTGTATAGTGACAAGAGCACACGTGCAGGAGTCCAGCGGAACTGGGTTGAAACGGCTAGTTTTATCACTTACCAGTTATATGGGCTTACTCTTTCCATACATAAAATGGGGAATATACATACACTATACACACTCACACACACATTTACACAAATACTTGTACATAAATGTTCAAATGTCCCAGCTGCTGTATTTTAAAGAGCCAAAAACTGTCCCAGTGGTAAAACTGTGGGGACCCACTGCAGGTGTTGGGAGTTGTCTGTTGGGTCCCCTGTTTCCTACTCGCCTTCCCACCTCACCCATGGCTGGTGTTTAACAACCAGCTCTCTGGGAGAAAAAAGTCCTGATTTGTGGTGTTTGCCAATTGCCATGATATAAATATTCCCACCATGGCCACCTTCCAGCTACTCTGAACACTGAATTAGGAAAAGAGGCTCCCAGTGCAAGTGGATGAAGCTTCCAGAAAGAGTATTTCCAAATGGGATAAGCAGGTCCCATTGGGAAACCAGTGGTTCAGCCTTGCCCCCTCTCTCCCTGTGTTGGCCGCCTGGCCTCTGGACACCCAGCTGGCTCCATCAGGACCTGCTGTTGCCCTGGCTCTGGATTTGCCTCCCCATGAGCCCAGTCCATCCCCTCGGTCCTTACCCAGGGCTCAGGGACGTGTGGCTTGGAGGCTGTGGTAGACTGAATTATGTACCCCAGCAGGAACATTCTCTTAATATTAACCCACGCTCCTGTGGGTGTGAACCCATGTGTAAGTATCTTTGAATATGTTAAGGTGAGTCAGGGTGCAGACTCACTTGTGAAGAGGGTCTTCTGGGATCCTATTTAGGTGTGGCCCAAGTAGATCAGGGGGCTCTAATCCTTATTACTGGAAGCCTTATATAGAGAGAGCCACTGGGAGAGGAGCCAGGGGCCTGATGTCAGAGGGACGTCACTGGAAACCAGAAGAGTAGGCACAAGGGGATAGAGATCCCCATGTGACAAGGCAGAGACACAAGCCAAGGAACCCTGAGGACCACAGCCAGCCAGCATCAGCACTACAGACTCTGGGAAGAAAGAATGACCTGGCTGATGCCTTAACCTTGGACTTCCAGCCTCTGAAACCATGAGCCAAAAAATACTTGCTGTTTAACCCATTGTGTTGTCGTAGCATCCTGGTAAACTGAGAGAGAGGTCTAGACCTGTTCCCGCACCCCTCTCACAGCAGGCTGTGGGTAAGACTTCTCGCGTCCCAGTACCCCTTCATGCCTTGTAGACTGCCAGCTGCCTCAGGCCCAGTGGCACGGCTCAGCTTAGTTCTACCTGGAACCCCAGCACCAAGCCTTCATTCGGGGGAGTCAGGGGGAGGGGCATTCACTATTAAACATCCTTGCATCAGGGCACTCAAGTATCCACATACACACACACACACACACACACACACACGGAGTCCAGAATACCGTACAAAGCTGATGGTTCTTCACTTTGGCTTCGAGTCAGATCTTCTAACCCATGAAATCCGTAGGAGGGAGGGGTGGGTCAGGATTAGCTTTCTCACCCTATTCAACTCACCTCCCTCCAGCTCCTTGACTCATGCACATGTCTTCAGAATGCTCTTGGGGCTGCCCTGCCAGGCCACCCCATTGCAGACACTAGACCTGAGCCCCCATCTCTCTTCTCTCTAACCCCTTCTCCCTGCCTCTCCCCAGGGCCCTGTGTCTTGCACCCTCTGTCATTGGTGCCACCTGCTCCTGGTCTCCAGGGACAGGGAACAACAGGACCCGCTGGTGGAAAACCTGAAGGACACCCAGACCCTTCCTTCATGATGCCAATGCGGGTCTCCTGTGCGTGCCAGCAAGCCCTTCGACTGGCAGAGGCCTTGCCAGCACCTTCCCTGGGTTGGATGAAACAAGGCCCCTTGTGGTCCCTGCTTGGGTGCCCAGCAGGTCTCGAGAAGGACCTGGGGGTGGGGTGGGAAACCAGTGTGCCACTCTGCCCACAACATGGGTGGGTTCCTCCCACTCCAGGCAGCTTTCAAGAACTTGTGTCTCCTTAGACTCAGCCAAGGGATTATGAGAGCCCAACTTGAGGACATCGTTCATTTTTCTAATTGAGGAAAAGTCCTGAATCATTTTGCAACTTGAGTTTCCATTTTCTACCCCCCCTGCCATCCCCCCCCCCAGCAATTTTTTTTCTCTAGGCTTCACGAGAGGAGAGGGGAGGAAGAAAGAAGGGTAGAAAGAAAGAGACAGCTTCTCTTGGAGAAATTCTTAAAACAAAGCAGAGACGATTCTGATTTCAAGATAAAGCTTCATGGAAAACCTTTGACATTTCAATGTGGGAAACTCTGCACCACCTGATGTCAGAATAAGTCAGCTTCTTGAAGGAAAGATACTTCCCCTGCCATCAAAATCAGCACATCTTCTTCTTCCAGACAATATGGTCCACTCACGCCTTGGAGAGGACTGTAATTGTTCTCACCTGAAAAGTTTGAGTGTAAAACTCTTGAGCTGGGAAGTGAGTACAGACAGGGAAAGCCTCCCAGGGCCTCCAGACGCAGGACTCTGGAAATTGAACAAATTAAGCACAGAGCATCCTAGGCTAGGATTTGCGGACTGGGGGAAGGCGGCAGCCCAGGACTGAGGGGGCAGAGGGTGGGGGAGGGATAGCTGGTAGGTGGGCAGCCCGGGTCCCCCACCCCCCAAACCCGAGACCCCGGCAGGTCCCCAGTCCGAGGCCTCTCAACCGAAAAGGCCGCGTCTGTCAGGAGGTGGTTTTAGAACCAGGCAGACTGGGGTTCAGCGTGACCCCAGGGAGCTACCGGAATTTCCCGAGGTCAGTGCTGTCTGCTGTGAAAGGAAGGTGATAGCACCACCCTGGGGTACCCCGGCCCTGGCCCAGCATCACTGTCCCTGGAGCTTGAGAGCAACGGGGCTGGCGGCTACAACTGCGGGGTGAGGGGCTGCACGTGAAAGGCCGACATTTCCCTCCAGTACATGTTGCCTTCAGGATCACAGCCTTGTCCGTAAGGGCAAAACCCTGGACACAGCCTCAGCGCCCATCAGTGAGGGATTTATTAGCAATAAATTCTGGCACCGCTCCCTCGGTGGGAGGCTATGCACTGTAATTAGAGGAAGAAGTGTGATCACACAATATGACATCCACACTACGTTACTGAGTGAAGCGGGCGGGTGACAGAATTGGAAATTTCGTCTGATTCCATTTAAATGTTCATGCACACACATATCTCGGGATTATCTACCAAACTCTGGGAGACGATCTCAGATTATCTCTGAGGAGGGGGAAAATGAACGAGTGACAGAAAACAGTCCTGTTTTTATATCTTTCTGTTTCAATTTTTATAAACAAAACGTGGTTCCTGTAAAATCATCAAGAGATCTCCATTTGGGAGAATAAAGTCACCTTGTTGGAAGGAGCTCCCTCTTCCAGTCTGTCCCCAGACAACTGGGGTCATTGGTCGAAGAGGGAGATTTGACCAAGGGGGCAGCTGCTGCTCCCAGGGGCTACCCAGGCTGATCCCCCCCACCCCCTGCTGGGAGCAGCGGCTGAAGGGGCCCCCGGGGACCCTCACTGCTCAAGAGCTCAGGCCCTTCCTGCCAGGCCAGGCTGAGTCCCCAGTGACCTCGGGGATGGGGGAGGTTCTGGGTGGGGGCTCCTCCCAGAGGGGACAGAGGGGCAGCTTCTCCCGCCCCCGTTGGCTAAATCATTAGGTCTGAAGGCTCAGCCCCTGCTGGGGCTCAGGCCAGCTCTGGAGTCCACAGACGGTGTCGCGGCCCTCAGTGACCCTCGGTGGCCCTGAAATAGACTTCGCGGGGAGTAGGTGAAAAGCTACTGCCCCAAGCGGTGAGGGAACAAGTGACCCACGCAAAGAAAAGTAGAGGAGCTCAGAGCAGGGAGAGTTCGTCCAGGCTGGGGCCGGCAGGTAGGCTCAGGGCTGGTGGGAAGAGAGGGGGAGGGGTGTGAGTTTGGCATTAAAAAACGCACCCTTTATCAGACAAAAGTAAATAATGGGCCCCAAGACCAGGAAAGTCTCCATTTTCACATCCCTACACTCTATCCACGCTTTACTTCCTACTCTCCAGACAACTTGGGCAAGTTCCTGTGCCTCTGTGACCCTCTGTTTCTTCATCTGCAGAATGGGGGTAAGGAAGTCTATTTCCAAGGTTATCAAGAGAATCAAACAAGATAAAAAGAAATGATGTCTGTGCCTACCCTGATCCTGAGCACTGTCTGAGTATAACTTTCAAACAGCTAAAAACACAATTCTCATAAAAATATAGAAAGATTCATCTGACTCATTAATGAGAAAATAAAGTAATAAAGCTGATTCAAAGAGCATTTGAAAAACTCAATATTTATAAACTTAAAAAAATGCTTAGGAAAAGATTGGCAGGTTGCATACAAAACTGGTCACTGTCAATGAAACTATGACTTTGGGATTATCTTTTCTACTGAACTGAAAAATTTGCATTTCTGCCAGATAAAGAGTCTACAAACTAGCATGTGACTTCCCATGTGGTGGCTGTTAGCAAAGTAAAACAGGTGCGTTCTTCTTGGGTGAGAATTAAACATTCCAGTTTGATGTTGAAAAGATATGCCAAGCACCCCACAATTGCCTCATTTTCAGGTTTGTAGTAACTTTTCTGAACAGCACAGAGCAGGTGTCTACAAATGTGGAGTCTCTCTGCCTGGTCCCCACCCTCCACCTCATATTCCCACTATTTTTGGGCCATCGTTTGATTCTTGGGGGAAAGTCACTTGCCCGGGCTTGTTTCATACCTGTCGACCGCCAAAGCCCTGAAATATTCATTGTCTCATCCTTACGACACCCCTGGGATGCTGGTGTTGCAAATTCCATTTTCAAATGGGGAAACTGAGGCATGGGGTCTTGATGGCTTCTTCTGCTAGAAACAGGGTCTTCTTGCCTTTGTTGAAATGTGGTCCAAGAAACCAAGACCATTGGGGGAGAGTCATAGCCTCAGCTCCTCCCCACCCCCCACGAGGCACCCCAGTACTCCAGGGGCCCCTCTCCCACCCCCACTCCAGCTACAAGCACCGCTGGGTCCAAGATCACCATGGGGCACTGATGCTGAGGCTGAGGTTTAGGGAGCCCCAGGGACCTTCTCCTTGTTCCACAGCTGGAGGCCCTGGAGCAATGGTCTTTGGATTGGGGTACACACACCCCTGGGAACACAACAAGACTCGCCAAAAGGATATTCCAGAATGTGTAGTTAAGGAAATCAGCTTCCAGTTCCTCAACTTCCAGTTGACAATTTTCCTAAATGATCTACCCCAAAACCTGGCCTGCAGTCCAGCTGCTCTCCCTTTCCTCCCACCTGCTCCACGGTCCCACAGGAAAAGCAGATGCCTACCCACCCTCCTATGGAGAAGTGTCCTGGGGCGTAAAAAACCCAGGGTGCCAGACAACTAGACAGAACTATTCGTGTCCAATTGGCCTTTTGCTAGTCAGGTGGTTTCCAATTCTTCCAACTCAATCGAAGAAGGATCTAATTGACCTGTATTAAAAATAATTTTTAACAAGAGATAATGAGGTGATATTTGGCATTTAACTTGGAAGGCATTGGAAGAATTAAGTGGCATCTGAAGCAAAATTCCTTCCATTCCCCATCTGTGCCGGTTTGAATGTATTATGTCCCCCAGAAAAAGCCATATCCTTTGATGCAATCTTGTGGGGCAGACATATTAGTGGAGATTAAGTTGGGAAGTTTGGATTAGGTTGTTTGCATGGAAATGCGCCCCACCCAACTGTAGGTGATAACTCTGATGAGATATTTCCATGGAGGTGTGGTCCCACCCATTCAGGGTGGGCCTTGATCAGTGGAGCCATATAAATGAGCTGACAAACAGAAGGAATTCAATGTAGCTGAGAATGACATTTTGAAGAGGAGCTACATCCAAGAGGGACACTTTGAAGAACGCACTAGAACTGAGAGAGGAGCTTCAGCTTATAGAGACATTTTGGAGATGGCCTTTGAAAGCAGACTTTTGCTCCAGAGAAGCTAAGAGAGGACAAACGCCTCAAGAGCAACTAAGAGTGACATTTTTGAGGAACTGCAGCCTAGAGAGGAATGGCCTGGGAGAAAGCCATTTTGAAACCAGAACTTTGGAGTAGACGCGAGCCACGTGCCTTCCCAGCTGACAGAGGTTTTCTGGACGCCATTGGCCATCCTCCAGTGAAGGTACCCGATTGCTGATGTGTTACCTTGGACACTTTATGGCCTTAAGACTGTAACTGTGTAACCAGATAAGCCCCTTTTTATAAAAGCCAATCCATCTCTGTTGTTTTGCATTCCAGCAGCATTAGCAAACTAGAACACCATCTATTTATTTATGTGAAAAAGATTTCTCAGTACTTACATCTAAAAAAATGACAAACAGGGATAGAACTGATGCTGACCCTGATGCACTCTAGAAATAATTAATATACCTCCACAATGCATGAACCAATGGAGGGCGAAAGCCCTACACATCCATTAGGAGATGCAGTTCCAACATCATCTTGCCTTTTTTGTTTCATAATTAACATAATTAGTAAATATTATGTTGTCTAATCAACTGTGGACTAATTATAATTGTAATAATAACTCAATTCAGAAGAAATATTTTAACACTTAGAGCCTATATTTAGAAGAAAGTAAAATTGTCTACATTTTATTTATAGCCATATTTTCATTGCAGACAAAATATATTACATTGAAACAAAATTCTGGGAAAGGAAGGGAGTGGAAATTTGAGTTCAAAGAGAAAATAAAGACCAATATAAAATGTATGACTTTTAAAGATGAATTGTTCATGTATTTCTATAGATGATTGATGATGGATATTGAATTGCTATAGCATTTAGATTCCATTGGATACATTTAGAAGAGGGAGTGAACAGTTTTGTTTAAAAATATCAATATTTATAATATTTTGAAAATCAAAGCCTTTGCAACTCTCTCCATTTAAGATGAAAGAGTTTTAGACTTCAATTTAAGTATATGCAAACTTTTCAAATTTTTCTTAAGCTTGATGATCTCTGTTCTAGGCAATGGTCATTAACTACAGCTGGACACTGGAAGCATCTGGAGAGTTTTTAAAAGATGCCAGTACCCAGGCACTGGCCCAGTGGGGCTGGCTTTTACTGGCTGGTAAGAACTGATTGTTAAATATTCAGAAGTTTGGCAAGTCAACTGTTAAACACAGCATTATTAAAAATTAAATTGTATAAACATAATTAAATAAATTATTTTAAATAAAGGTAAAAATACTGAAAATTCATCGCTTCCTAATTATGGTCCTATTATATATTTTTTGAAGTTACTTATCTCTGTCTGCATGGTGAAGATACTATATAACAGTGTGCTATTGCACATCTATCTGTTTCCAACTCTGTGTTCAGTGATGGCACATTAGTAGCTTAAATCAGCCACGGTAGATATTTCAGTTTGCTAAAGCTGCCGGAAGATGATATACCAGAAGTGGTTTGGTTTTTACAATGGGGATTTATTAACTTACAAGTTGACAGTTCTGAGGCTGTGAAAAAATGTCCAAATTAAGGCAGCAACAGGACAATAACTTCTTCCTGAAGAAAGGCTGCTGGCGATCTGGGGCTCCTCCGTCACATGGGAAGGCACATGGTAGCGACTGTTGGTTCTTCTCCCCTGGGTTTTGTTACCTTCAGCTTCTGGCTTTTCTCTCTTAGTTTCTCTGTGTGTTTCTCTCTTAGCTTCTGTCTCTCTTAGCTTCAGTGTGTCCTTCTCTCTAAACGTCTCTGGGGCTTTTTTTTTTCTGTCTTTTATCCATCTTTTTATAAAGGACTCCAGTAAGAGGATTAAGACTCACCTTAAATAAGGTGGGACACATTCTCAACTGAAATAACCTCATCAAAAGGTCCCACCCACAGTGGGTCCTCACCCACAGGAATGGATTAAAAGAACACGATCTTTTCTGGGGTACCTACAGCCTCAGACCAGTACAGTAGGAGAATTTGTACCACAGGAATCAGCAAGTGGTACAAATCAGAAGCTAATTTGTTATTTTGCTGAGTATCTAGACTTAAGATATTGATGGGTGTGCTGGTTTCAAACTGTATGTACCCCAGAAAAACATGTTCTTAAACTTAATCCATTCCTGTGGGTGTGAACCCATTGTAAGCAGGATCTTTTCTTGAGATGATGTCAGTTCAAGTGTGGCCCACTTCAATCAGGATGGGTCTTAATCCTATTACAAGAGTCCTTAATGAGTGGAATGAATTTGGAAACACAGAGAGAAAGCCACAGGAAAGAAGAAGCTGAAGGTCAGTGGAACCCGGAAGAGAAGGGAAAGGCCAGGAGAGGCCGAGGAGCCCAGGACCAAGGGCCTGAAGCCAGCTGCAGAAAGTCAGTCTTGGGGAAGAAAGCATCACCTTAATATGCCTTGATTTGGACTTTTTCCCAACTTTTAAAACCATGTGCTAATAAATTCCCATTGTTTAAGCCAACCCATTGCATGCTATTCGCTTGAGTAGCCAAGGAAACGAAAACAATGGAGAAAATGGTAATTATGCAGATTAAACTTTTAAAAGAGTTCTGTGTCTGTAGCTGTTGCATTGTGAGTTGTATAAAAAAGTGAGGAAATAGTCGTCTAGTATTCAAAAACATCTATCCAATCCAGCAAAGAAGTTGCTCATGTCATTGATAAACATGGGAGGTTCTGACACATGTCTTTGTTGTTCCACGTTTGGCTTCCTCATTAACATCAATAAAAATATCAATCAACATTGATTTTTTTTTGCAAGAGAAAGCTACACAATTATGAACACAATTTTCTCTTTAAAAAAACACATACAAAATATATCCCATAGACTGACAGAGCTACATTCCTTCATCAGTTGCAACCATAGATTGACTATGATTCAACAAAGTATTCTGTAAGAATTTATTATAATTGTGGAATTTACAATAGAGTATTGTATATATTTAATTACTTGTAAATTGTGTGCTACACATGCTTATGTCAATAAAATTTATAATAAACCATGTACGTATATAATGATATCAGATTTTTTTTCTGGAAAGCCGATTGTTAGATATTTCCTAGCACACCACACCTCTAAGCCCCATTCTTGATGAAGAGGTTAAAAAAAAGGAAGGAGGCCTCTAGCACCCGGCCTCTGCTCTCCGGCAGGTGTAGCTCAGGATTGGAGCACATTGTGTCAGACAGGGGGTGGTAGACTTGAGGGAGAATCCCCACACATTAGAGGGGTCGGGCCCGTGTCCTGTGTCCTCTTGTCCATTGTATCTGCAGGGTCTCCTTGTGGAACACAAGGTCTTCTCCCCAGACTTGGAGTTCCTTATTGGCCAGGACTGTGTCTTATCTATCCCTGGAAGGCTGGGCACCTGTCATCTAGCAAATGAATTAATGAATTGTATTAAGATATGGTTATTGCCAACATGGAACAATACTGTTTTGGATAAATAAATCATGGTCCAGTGATTCAGTGAAATACTATACAACCATTAAAAATGACATTGGAGGAGAATATTTAGTGACATTAGAAAATGCTCATGATATATTATATTTGTCAACAGAAAGCTACACAACAGGATATAAATTCTGACCACAATTTTCTTTCAAAAAAAAAAACACAAAATATATCCCATAGCTTGGTGAGATACAAATTAAACCCTGGTCTATGTCTGATTCATTTTGGGAAAGCAAGTGTTTCGTGAATCTTTGTTTGGATTTTTACTGAAAACTCATGCTCCAGGGGAAGTGTTTGTTTAGTTCAGGATTATTTTGATAGCGATGGGGATGCTGGGGTCTATAGTAATATTTTTCTGGAGTATTAGCCAGCCCCCCTCTCCCCCCAACCTTGGAGAGAGGACATCTTGCCCATTTAGACATTTAGACATGATATCCACATGGTGTAGCAGAAAGTGAAGAAGTCTTATTCTAATATAGAATGGATTCAGGCTCATTTCTAATTAACCTTTTTCTTTTAACCTTTTGAATTGTTAAATTTAATTTTTAAATTTACATAACATTGATCGCCTATGGCTAAAATGTTGAGAGGCATGGTGATAATTAACCAAGGGCTGTGAAGATTGAAGGCAGAGATAAAATGGCACTTTGAAACTTCATATAAACTAAGTGAAATTCTTTCTGGATGTTTCCAGAAACCACTGGCTGGGACTGAGGAGGGAGGACAGCTATTTAACATGCTTAGCAACACTTTGGAACTCAAATGCACTTTACCAAATAAATCATTCACCATTGTTCTAGGCCTGCAGCTCCCCCGGGCATTGCAGGACAAGCATTTCTGTGTGCAGGTGCCAAGAATGGGAAAACAGGCCAGCCAGTTCCCTCTGGACCAATACATTGAGGGGGAGTTGCGTGAAACTGGCCTTGGGTCCCTTTTCCACCCAACCACCAGCGTGCAGGGTGAGGAAGTGTTTAACAAGCAGGGCAGAACCAGCTTCCAAATCAGGGGTGAAAACTCCCAGGCCCCCGTAGCCTGCATCCTGTAGCATACAACCACAGGAACTCAGCAAAGACAAAACTCCAGCAAGAACTCAAAGATGCAAGCAAGATAGCTCTGAAACATATATGCTGATAGAATGCTTACCCTTCTGGATGACTACAGAAATTGTGAGCCTTTACGATATACAGAAAGAAAAGTGTTTTCATGCCAGTTTTGAGGTCTGGTTCATTTCATTTTGCATTTTAAAATGAGTGAAACTTGCATGTTTACTGAGTGCTTGTTATGTGCCAAGTTCAAGCTAGGTTCGTGGGTTCTTTATTCTAGAAGGGTGTGGTTCAGGAAGAGAGAGATCATCATCACCAAATCCACTGTCATCAGTTGAGGGCCTATTATGTAAGAGCTTTGCATGTGTCACCCCATTGATCCCCACAAACAACAACCTATGAGGATGTTTCATTATTAACCTCATCTTACAGATGCGCAAACAGAGGCTTAGAGAGGTTAAGCATTTGACCCAACATCTCAAAGCTAACATGTAATAGACCCAGAATACCCATGCAAGTCCATCTCCATGGTCACTATTTATGTCCATTAGTTTACACTAAAATAGGATATGAGCAAACTCCTGCTGGGCAGTGATGGGGCAAAAAGGGAATTTCTGGGAAGGCTTTCTGGAGGAGGAAGCATCAAAACAGGGTTTTGAATGATGAGTACAATTCCAAAGGATAAGGAAGAAGGAAAATGGCACCCTACACAGAAGGAGAAGTCCCCTATGGCTGGAGCCTGGATGTCCTACAAGAATAATCTAGAAGCTTGGCCGATACTGGAATAAATCAACTTTATTTAATCATTGACGGCTTCTTGATTACTGGTCTTCAAGGAGGCCCCTTCCACACATATTTGCTTATTCTGTGACTCTCACCACTTGTCCAAAAAGGGTCTTAAACTCCTCTTCTGAAATTGGAGAGTAGCCCATGTTGCAGGTGATTGTCTTGACAGTTGTGATGGTTGCGTTCACGTGTCAACTTGGCCAGGTGGTGGTGCCCAAGTGTCTGGTCAAGCAAGTCCTGGCCCAACCATTACTGCAAGGATATTTGTGGCTGGTTAATAAACCAGAAGGCTGGTTTATTAAATCATCAGTCAATTGATTGCATCTGTGGCTGATTACATCAGTGAAGGAAGTATCTTCCGCAAAGAGAATTCAATCAGCTGGATTGAATCCAATCAGTTGAAGACCTAAGGGAGAAGAGAAAGAACTTCCATTTCTCCTTCAGCCAGCCATCTCTCCTGGGGAATTCATTGAAGCCCCTCATTGGAGCGCCAGCTCGCAGCCTGCCCTATGGAATTTCTCTTCTTCAGCCAGCCAGCTTCTCCTGGGGAATTCATCAAAGACCTTCATTGGAGTTGCCAGCTTGCTGGCTGCCCTCATTTGTGTGAGACACTTTTATAAAATCTCATATTTACAGATAACTCCCATTATTTCTGTTTCCCTAGAGAACCCCGACTAATACAATAGTGTTACTTTGTTTTCCTTTTCCTGCCTATTTCAATTTGAGAAAGAGCCAGAAACCACAGGCTGACACATCAGGTGAGTGTCTTTGCCTGCTGAAAATTGCCAGATGACAAGTGACACACTTAAGTTGCTGCTCAAATGGGGCACTTTCAAAGTGCTAGCACAAAGGAAGTTTTCGGAACCCTGGGATGTGACTTGTCATGCTCAGGAGGGAGCGCAGTGAGAATAAGCCTTGCTTGCTGCCGTGCCCCACGTCCCACACGTGTCCTTTGGTGGTGAAATCCCTCATGGAACCTCTGAACACGCCCTTGGGGAAAGGTGAAGCTGCAGAAGAAGTGGGGGCTGGATCCTGGGGGATGTGACAAACCAGGCTTTGGAGTTTGGCCTACGTGGTCAAGGGCATCCCTTGCCTGTTTTTTTTTGGGGGGGTGGGGGTGGGGTAGAGAACCCTGATAGTCTAAAACCCAGGAAGAAAGACAGACAGAACGACGGAGCCAGCAGTCCCTCCTTCATCTGGCTATGTCCCAGCTGGAAGAGGCAATGGCAGGGTCAGAAGATAAAAGAGGCACAGGTGGGGTTCTGTTTGGGCTCCTGGGAAAACTCAACAAACATTTACTGAACAACCAGCGTTATTTGAGGAAGGCAAATGAGGCAGAGAGAAGACATGCAGAGATGTGCAACAAAGGAGGCGCTGCTGTGAGCTGAAATTGTCTCTAGTGTGGTGTCTGGACACGTCTGGGTGTGCTTGTTGAACTGAAGGCCAGCAGCCTGCAGGTGGCTATTTTCATGATTTGGTTTGCTGGGAAGAAGAGAGTTGCCCCGAGGTGAGAGCTCGGTGTACTTTCTCCTGCCGGGCCCCATGACATCTGTCTGAACCTCAGGAAAGTGGGGCTACAGGCAGAGGTGGAAAGAGTGGTTCACACAAGCAGCTTGGCTACGGGGTCTGGTGGACACTGCACAGCATGTTGTGGGGTAGGACAATCTTCCCACTTCTCTTGGAGCTTAGATATGCTGTGGACTACAGGAAACCATGTATTTTTGGCCCTTTGGGAAGTCCTGAAACAACAGCCTTGGCACAGGCAGTGGTGTCCCTGGGTGGACACCAGCATCAGTGAGGCAGGGATACTTGGGCCACCCCTGGGCAGTGACGAGCAGAGGAGTCAATAAAGAGACTGGAGAGAAAGAGCATGACAGGATAGCCCGTGGGTTTCTATGAGACTTCCTGGGGATTTCCAGAAATAACTAACTCAGATTTGGATGGGCTAGGAATAGCTGGAGGTCCCTCTTTAGGAAGGTAAGGTCAGAGCCAGAATATTTTCATTTCTAGTAATAACATAACTTTATTGTTATACACTGGCTCTTGAAAACTAAGGAAATACAAATTACGTAGGTCACAAAACCTCCCTTGATGAGCTCATGATGCAATTGGGAAACTCAGATGTAAATATTAAAAGGTCACTAGCCGAGTTCCACTACCAGTCATGACTGAGTAGCTCCTATAAAACTAATCCTCCAGCAGATAACAATGATGAACTCCGGGAAAAATATAAAAAAACACCCACTTGAGCACTGGAGAGCCACAGAAAGCTGGCAGATGCTGGAGGGGAGTTGACACTTGGAGGAAGTGAGAAGAACGGAGGAGTCTTAGCCTCGTCAGGCCACTACCTCAGCTATGCTTGGTGACTAAAGCTCTAACAGAAACCAGCTGACTTTTAAAAGTTCAGGTCAACACAGCCACTGAGTGTGAGGGGAGAAATCTCAGAATGGAAAGACCACAGTGAAGGAGCCACAAATGCTGTGCACACACTCAAGTCTCTGGCTAACCTCCAAACCAGGACAGACTCCTTAAAGAAGCCCAAGTAAGGCTAAAAGAATGGAACTGAGATTCAAAATGCCACCTGCTGCAGGTAACACAAAGTTTGAAGTTCAAGTTTGATCAAACTAATTGCATAAAAAAAGAAATAAAAGAACTAAAAATAATCAACACTCTCCAGAGAAATATAGCAGAATCCATAGTTCCCACAATATCATGTTTACAATGTCCAGGATATAATCCAAAATACTTGATGTATGAGGGAACAGGAAAATATGACCCATTCTCAAGAGAAAATAATCATTCAGGCTGACCCCAAGATAACCCCTATGTGAGCATTAGCAGACCTGGATTTTAAAGCAGTTATTATAACTATATCCAATGTCATAAAGGAAAATATGCTCCTAATAAACAAAAAGATATGACATCTCAGCAGGGGAATAACAACCATTAAAAAAAGAACCTAATGGAGATGCTACAGCTGAAAATTAGAATTAAATATTAATGGAGATAATGGAGAAAAGAATCAATAAAGTTAGAGATAGATCAATAGAAATCATCTGATCTAATGAATAAAGAGTAAACATTTGAAAAAAGAAAAAAAAAACATCAGTGTCTCAGGTCTAGCATACAGACTTCCAGAAGGAGAGAAGAGAGAGAATTGTACAAAAAAAAAAATTTGAAGATATAATGGCTGAAATTTCCCCAAATTTGGTAAAAGACATAAATTTAAGATTCAAGAAGCTCAGCAAACCCCACAGTATAAATACATCATAGTCAAACAGCTGAAAGCCAATGATAAAGAGAAATTTTTGAAAAAAGCCAGAGTGGAAAAAAATTTCAAACGTGTGTCAGAAGGAAAAAATGACTTGAATGACCACAGATTTCTCATCAGAATCTACAGAATGCAGAGAGCAGTGGAAGAGCATCTTTAAAGTGCTAGAAGAAAAAATATCTGTTAACATAGAATTATATATGCAGTGAAAATATCCTTCAGTAATGAAGGTGAAAAGAGACACCTTCAAAGAAAAGAAAAGATAATTCATCACCAGGAGAAATTCCCTGCAAGAGATGCCAATGGAAATTTCCTAGGCTGAGAAAAGTGATACCAGATGGAAACATGGACATTCAGGAAAGAATAAAGAACATCAGAATGATAAACATGTGTGTAAATATAAAACATTTTTTCTCTTGGTTTCTTTAAAATACATGTGACTATTTAAAGTAGAAAGTATAACATTATATTTGGGGGGTTATAATATTGTAGATGTTATACTCTGACAACCTGGCACTGTGGAGGTTTTAAAACTTGTCCTCATGAATTGCTCACTGCTCATATTACAGGCCATCGTCTCTGTAGTTTGATGAGCAGTGGAGGGAGGAGGTTAACCAAATAGTAGTTTCTGATCATAACTGGGAAGGATTTTTCTCTTTAAATAACAATGGAATTGGCATAATTGGGAATGAAAATACAATTTGGAACCAAGATAGAGAAGATAGATGTATATAGAAGGGCTGTTAAAAGTGTAAAACATGGCTGCATTATTTTTGGAGGCTCAAACTTGTGAAGGTTAAATACCATAATTTTTCTATTTGTTCTGCATTTTGATTCTGAAAAAGTTTTATTTTAAAAAAAAACTTGTAATTCCAATTGTCTAATGGGATCTATATGAAATTAGCTATGTCTGTAAGCCCTTCTCCCACAAAATACTGTATAACTAGTGTGCTTGTAGAAGTTAACTCCACCATCTTTATAAGCTAATGAAATTGAGTCACCCATTTATATCTTAATGTTTAATCATGTCAGTTCTTGAATGGGTCTCTCCTTAGCCTGCTGATTTCTTTTTCTTTCTGAAGAAAGTGGGTAGAAAAATTAATTTAGAATTTTTTGCAATAAAACGAATTCATTAAAGTAAAAAAGTCCCCAAATTCTGTGACACTTCAATATCAAAAGGAGGGGTCTATGTCTGCTCTTCTTGAATTTGGACCAGAAGGAGTGACTGAACAACAGAGTATGACAGAGTGAAGCAATATAAGTTCAGAGGCTAGATCATAAAGGGTAATGCAACTTCTGTCTGATTCTCTTAGGTAACTGAGCCACCAGATAAGAACCCCAGGGTCACCATGCTGTGATGGAGCCCAGGATCCTGGAGAGGTTGGGTATCAATGTTCTGGCCAGTAGTCTTAGCAGAAGTCCCAGCTGATATCTAGTATCAACCATAAGGCATATGAACAAAGATGCCTCCAAAGGATTCCTATCCCCCAGCCATCCAGATCCCTCCAACTTTCAAGACCTCCCAGCCGAAGTCCCACACATCCCAGAGATAAGCCATCCCCACGGTGCCCCTTCTGGATGCAGCCACTATAGTGCTCAGAGAAAGTTTATTGCTTTAAGTATTTATGTTAGAAAAGAAGAAAGGTCTAAAATTAGCATCCTAAGATCCTGCAGCAAGAAATTTTTAAAGGGAGAGAAAAGTATAACCAAAGAAAATAGAAGGAAGACAATAATAAAGATACAAGTAGAAAACAAGAAAGAGATATACAATAGAGAATATCAACAAACCCAAAAATTGGTTCTTTGAAAAGATAAAAGAAAAACAAGATAAACACATAGCTAGACTGATGAAGGAAAAATAAAGAATAAATACAAATTACCAATATCAGGAATGAAAGAAGGCATATCCTATAGACATAACCAGCCAGCATGACTCAATTACCAAAACCTGACAAAGGACAACATAAAAAGAAAATTACATGAAAATATCTTTCATGTATATAGACACAAAAGTCTTAACAAAATGTTAGCATATAAAATCTAGCACTGCAAAAAAGGATAACGTATCATGACCAAGTGATTTTTATTGCAGGAATTGGTTTAACAACCGAAAATCAAACAATGTAACTTGCCAAATTGACAAGATAAAAGAAAAATAACACATAAGAATTTTAATATATACATAAAAAGCATCTGACAAAATTCAACACACATTCATAATAAAATTCTCAGAAAATTAGGAGTAGAAGGAAAGGAAAGCCATGAAAGAATGACAGCTAACATCATATTTGATGGTGAAATATTGAATGCTTTTCCCCTAAGACCAGGATCAAGGCAAGGATATGTGCCCTCATCTTTTCAATTCAGTTTGGCACTGGAGGTTCTAGCCACACAAGAAAAGAAACTAAAAGACCTACAAATAGGAAAGGAAGATATAAAACTGTCTCTCTACAAAACAACTACTAGAACTAATAAGTGAGTTTAGTGAGGTCACAAAATATGAGGTTAATATACAAAACTCAATTGTACTTTCATATGTTAGCGGCAACCAATCTGAAATTGAAATTTGAAAGGTGACATCAGAAAACAATAAGATACATAGGAAAAACTGCAAAAAAATTTTTTTGCAAGATCCATACACTGAAAATTACAAACAATTGCTGAGAAATTAAAGAAGACTGAAAAAGATGGAGAGTTGTACTATTTTCATGAATTGGAAGACTCAATGTTTTATAGATGTCAATTGTCTTAAAATTAATGTATGAATTCAATACAATCCCATTCAAAACAAATACAAGCAGGCTTATTTTTTTGGCAGAAATTGCAAGCTGGTTCTGAAATTTGAATGGAAAGACCAAGAATCTAGAATATTCAAAGCCATCCTGAAAGAAAAGTTGGAGGACTTACACTGCCTTCATACTTCAAGAGTTACTACAAACTGTATTCATCAAGAGAGGATGGTACTGGCATAAGAATCAAGAAATAAATCAGATGGAATAGGGTAGAAAGCCCCAAATAAATCCATACATATAGGGTTATTTGGTTTTTTAATAAAGGTACAAGACCAATCCAATGGAGAAAGAAAAGTCTTTCCAACAAATGATACTGGAACAACTGGATAAATTATATGGGGGGAAAATGAACCTACACCTCTACTTCACGATGCTCAGTAAAATTAATTTAAGATGACTTGCATACCTAAACATAAAGGCTACAAAAATTCTGCAAGAAAGCATAGGAAAATATCTTCATGCCTTGGAGTAAGTAAAGTTTTCCTACATAGGACACAGAAATCAATAAGTATTAAAGAAAAAAGTTGACAAAGTAGACTTGATCAAACTTAAAGCCCTCTGTTCACCAAAAATTGTTTTTCTTTAAAAAAAAAATGACTAAGACTGGGAAAAAAAAAAAAGATTTGCAGAACGTATACCTGACAAGGGACAGGTATCCAAGATATATTAAAACACCTACAACCCCATAACAAAAAGCAAGCAACACAATAAAAGATTGGACAAAAGATTGAAACAGAATTCACAAAAGAAGATATACGAATATCCCATAAGCGCATGACAAGGTGCTCAATATTATTAGTCATTAGAGAATTGCAAATTAAAACCACAGTGAGATACAAATTCATACCCACTTGAAGAGCTAAAAAGTAAAAATCTGACAATACCAAATGTCAGTGAATATGTGGTGCAACTAGCACTGTCACACACTTACACAGCAAATACTTATACTGTATACATTCACATGTATAAACTTTTATTTATCCATGCATACATTTTCTTACAATGTTCAACACACACTTATCATAAGACCAGGAATTCTGCTCCTAGACTTGTACCCAAGAGAAATGAAATCATGTGTCCACAGAAAGACTTGTACAAGAATGTTTATTGTATTATAAGTAGCTTTATTTAAAAAATCCCCAAATTGGAAGCAACCCAAATGTACATCAACAGCTGAGTGGATAAACTAATTGTGGTGTATATACATATGTGTATATACATACGAATAATAACATACATATGGATGATAGTAACTCCAATTCTCATAGATACTATACAAAGCAACAGAAGTCAACCCAAAAGACCATATAAAGTGTGATTCCTTGTGCGTGAAGTTTGAGACCAGGCCAAACTAATCTCTGACGATAGCAATTGAAACAGTGATTGCCATTGAGGGGTGGGGGTTGTCTAGAAGGGGCCATGAGGGAAATCTCTGTGGAGGTGGAAATATTCATTTTCTTGATTGGGACTTGGTTACACAGACACCTGTCAGAACCCCATCTAACTGTGCATTTAAGATCTGGGCATTTCACTATGTGTAAATTTTACCTCAATAAGAAATGAATTCCATAGATGAGCCTAAATGGAATAATACAAAAAGAAGTTTATTTATAGCACAAAAGATGTGAATGATAAAAATGGAAAAAAGAAAGAAAAAAAGAAGGAGAAAGAAGACAGCCCTTCTCCCAGGCAGCAGGGCCCATGCTGGAGGGCATGGCTTGGAGAATGGGAAGCGAGCTGGATTTGAGCTACATGCATCCCTTCATCTAGGCACTCTGGGAGCTGGAGCCCCATGGGGCTTCTTTGAGGCATCGTGCCTAGTACCCTCCTTGAGAGGAAGTTCAGGTATGTGCAAACCAAAACAGGAAAAGCCTCGTTCCTAAGCTGGCTACATAGCAGAATGGGAGTGTGGAGACCTGGCTCCTTTTTCTGGCTGTGCTGTAAAATCCTTGGGTGGCCCTAAGTGGTGACGGTCCATCTCTACATGGGTGGCCTTTGTGTATGGGAGAGGGGGAGGTGGAGGGAGAAATGGGTGCCAGGGTTTCTAGGTCATTGCTCTAGGCATGTCCTTCAGGGGAGTGGGGCATTGATGCCCATGGATCATCATTCTGACCAGCATCCCAGATGACCAAATGTAGGTCCTACAAGAACTAGATTTGCAGAACCCCAATTCCAGCATTCTGTGACTTCACCCTCTGCTAAGTGTCAAAGCGCATCTTTGCAAGAGGTCTGCCTGTAGCTGAGAGCACAGCCCTGGCTGTGGGCCTAATGGGTGTTTAGAGAAATCCCAGGAGAGCAATCGCCTGTCCAGGGCAATGGCAGCAAAGGCATAATTACATAATTAGCATCGGGAAGGTAGCTGCAACAACTAAATGGTTCCATGGCTAATTGCTTTAGGGACTTATGTTTCCTGGATGTCAGCTGGCCGTGGCCCTGGATTTGGGGTCTGAGAGCTGAGCCATGAACTGGGTTCTTGAACTGTGAAGCCTCCTCATCCCAATCCATCAATGGGGGAGGCATGGAACTTGGAAACCAGGGAAGCCAGGCCCCCCACAGCACAGCAAAGCTCCAATCCCCAGGAGACACTGGCTGGTGTGTGCAGCCGCAGCTGAATTATGGGTTGTCTGGGCACATAAGCAGACACTTCCAGGAAATGAGGAGTCTGACAAGAAAAAAGATCTCTATTCCCCTTCATTAAATGTTTGCTGTTCCACAAACCACTTTGGTTCTGCTCTGATCATCTAGTCTCCTGGGGTCATATGGAGGCTTAAAAAAATATTCCATTTTAAAACATGGAGTTAAGAAAAATAGCTGAACCCCAAACTTAAAAGCTAAATGAATTGTGGTTTTGGAGAATGGAGCAGTCTGTCTGCTTTGGGGCAAAGGGTTATAGGTTAGAGGGAAAGGCTGGGTGCCTGCTTTGGGTAGAACTGGTTTCTGCTGGGGTCTGGTGTGGAATTTAACTCAGGAAGAGCTGAGTTCAAGTCTTTGCAAACATAAAGCACAGCCAGGAGGGGGGAAGAGCTTGGGCAGGAGGACTCGAGGAAGGCATTCCTGGTGGACCTTGAGGTGGATGCCAACAGCCGATAACTAGTCAGTGCCGAGCATTCCCCTGGCCACTGTTTTTCCAAGGGGTGGGCATGTGTCCTCAGTTGGCCTAAACAGACAGAAGGAAAAGAAAGATTCAAAAAGCTGGGAGAGAATGCCTCTTTGTTGCTCAGATGTGGCCCTCTCTCTCTAGCCAAGCCAACTTGAAAGGGGAAATCACTGCCCTCCCCCCTACGTGGGATCAGACACCCAGGGGAGTGAATCTCCCTGGCAACACAGAATATGACGCCCAGGGAGGAATCTAGACCCGGCATCGTGGGATGGAGAACATCTTCTTGACCAAAAGGAGGATGTGAAAGGAAATGAAATAAGCTTCAGTGGCAGAGAGATTCCAAAAGGAGCCGAGAGGTCACTCTGGTGGGCACTCTTACGCACAATTTAGACAACCCTTTTTAGGTTCTAATGAATTGGGGTAGCTGGTGGTGGATACCTGAAACTATCAAACTACAACCCAGAACCCATGAATCTCGAAGACAATTGTATAAAAATGTAGTTTATGAGGGGTGACAATGGGATTGGGAAAGCCATAAGGACCACACTCCACTTTGTCTAGTTTATGGATGGATGAGTAGAAAAATAGGGGAAGGAAACAAACAAACAAACAAACAGACAAAGGAACCCAGTGTTCTTTTTTACTTTAATTGCTCTTTTTCAGTTTAATTATTATTCTTGTTGTTTTTGTGTGTGTGGTAATGAAGGTGTCAGGGATTGATGTAGGTGATGAATGCACAACTATGTAATGGTACTGTGAACAATCGAATGTACGATTTGTTTTGTATGACTGTGTGGTATGTGAACATATCTCAATAAAATGAAGATTAAAAAAAAAAAAAAAAAAGCTGGGAGACAGTTCTCTTTCTTCTCCCAGTGAATGTGACCAAGGAAGCACATTGCCCCAAATGTCAGTGACCACCATCCTGCAGCCAGGACATGCATCAGCCTTAGGGTGACCCCAGGGCCAAGAACAGAACAGCAAAAGATAGAAAGAACCTATTGGCAGCATCAAACCACTGATCAAACTGCACCTGAAACCCACCCTGCCTCTTGACTGCCAATCATGTGTGGTGTAACTGTCCTTATTGGTTAAACCTTTTTGAATCAGATGTCTTTTATTTGCTGCCAAACACCTTCTGACTGGTACTGGAAGGGATGCACCCACAGATGTGAACAGGAGCCAAGCAGAAAATCCTAATGGGTGATGCAGGCCTGGGCATAGGAGCCCATAATGCTTGTTTCAAAATGTCACAAAATGACAGTTTTAATGGCATTCTTTCAACAGACACTCTTGATGTGCACACTAAGCATTAGGAATATTCTTCAATTCCATGCAAAAAAAGTTCTCTCCCATTTTATATGGAACTCAAGGCCCTCTCAGTCAGTCCTTTTCCCACTTTTGAAAGGAGCCTGGGTCAGGGAAATATTTCACTCTTCTTTAAGAAAAAGTCAGTAGCAGTGTCATGATAAATGTCTGCTGCCCCATGGGCGCCACAGGAAGGAGGACAATAGAGAATGGTGAGGACTGGGGTAAAAGGGAGACCATATACCCTATCTAAAGGGGGCAGCTGCCCTCAGCTTCAGCGATGGTGACATGTGGACCCAGGATGACCAGGGATGTGGGCCCAGGATCCCCTTATCTCCCAATTCTCCAAAAGAAGTCAGAGATCCTTACCTCACACCATATGCAAAATTGGCCCCCCAGCAGTTGGAGCGGCTGTGATGCCTCCTGCTCTCCCCCAGCCCACACCACGGAAAGCTGTTCCTATCGAACCTGCCCCACTCCCTCTCACTTCTGGCAAGAATAGCTTTGGACTCTTGTCCTCCAAAGGAAACACGTCAGATCCAGGGGACACCACTGAGCATGTTCCATCCAGAATCCCACCACGATTGACAAAGGGACACAATCAAATGCCAGCCCCAGGCAGGCCCTCAGATTCAGGGGAGCAGTTTCCAGACACCCCAGTGCAGCCCAATCTCAAAACCAAATTCACATCATCCCTGGCACCAGCCAAGCCAGCATTAGCCCTCACCATCCAGCCCCAAGCCTGGCCCCACCAAGCCAGCCGCTGTCCAGAAGTCGAGCTGAGCCACCACCCCCCGGCAGAGGGGGGCCAAGGTGGTGAAGCTGATGGGTGGGGGCACAACGTGACACTCTCTCTGCCCATGAACACCAGCAACACCGGGGCCCCCACTCAGCCCCTCACGGTTCCACTGGCCAAGACTAACAGGAAAGCAAGGAGGATGAGCCTTCCTGTCCCGGCTCCTCCATCCCTGTGGCCATGGCGGAGCAGAGAGGACCACACTTATTGAAACCACCACAGACATCAGCACCCAGGCAGGGGAAATAACCTCCTCACTGTTCAGAGTCTCGGGGGTCAGCCAGGGGCCAGCAGGTCCAGGTGGGGCCCCCTGAAGGCTGAGCAGCAGCAGGTGCTGCAGATCCCCCAGCAGGCACCCAGCACCCTCCCCACCATCCCCCAGAAGCCCTCCCAGAACTTTCAGATCTAGACGACTGAGCCGACACCTGCTCAGGTCTCAGTTCTTGTCTGGGACGGCCCACCCCTCACCCCCAGCAACAGCTGCAACCAACTCTCCCACTACCTGTAGCCGCCGTGCATCCAGGGCTTTCCGTCTGAGCCAACCCGCAAAAAGCCCCGAGCTGCAATTCTCCGAAAAGAGCGCTCCTGCCCCAGACAGCACCTGTCCTAGACAGCATCAAGGGCCGCCGGGTCCGGGGCGTGCGGGTCACGGCCACCGACACGGGCCGGCGGCAGCAGCTGACGGGACAGGACGTTTCTGGAAACAACCTGACCATCAGTGGGCGGGGCCGCACCCAGATCCGGCTGCAGGTGGAGCAGGCCCCGGCACCCTGGCAGGGGAGAAGCGGCGCCGCATGGCCGGCACGTGCCAACCGCGAGGACCCGGAGCAGAGGTCGGGAGGCCGCGCAGGGGAAGCCCGTGGCCACGTCCCGGCTGTGGCCAGACTCCTGGAGAGGTGTCCTTGCTGCGGAGCCACGGGCACCTGCACACTGGCCCATGGCCCTTCGCCCGCGGCCGGATCTGCGGTGGAAAGAGGTGAACCCGGTGCCCGCTCGCACCCACGCAGGGTGCCCGGGCTCTGAGCGCACCCCGCGTCCGCAGCGCCTCAGGAGGGGCGCCCACCTCGCCAAACCTTACTCTGAGAACCTGGAAGGCCAACAGGTGCGAGACCCAAGACCGTGATCCCCGGCCGTGTCCTGCCCGGGCCCCTGGGGGAAAGGAGGCTCAGGCCCTCAGCCCCGCTCCTGTTCCTCTGTCCCACAAGAAGGGGCGCTGGCGCCCCAGACTCCCCTCCTGAAGCCCCTGGCTCCGCCCCAGCCCTTTCCCTCTCACCACAAGCTCCCGGCCTGCCCGGGGTGGGCACCCGCCTGCCCAATGAGACGTTCTAAACCAGGATGAGCGGGAACCCCCATTTCCAAAGGAAAAACATGAATTTCACCCCTTCCAGAAGCAAAGTGAGCCCCGCCCGGGCCATCCCCTCTCCCAACGCTGCAGAGACCCAGGGCCCAGCCGGCTGGTCGCGGGTGTCATGTCCCACCCCTATGCCCCCCGCACCCCACTCTGGTCCTCACTGGCACCCACCTCTGGAGGGGCTCAGGAGGGGTTCCGGGCCTCTCCTCTAGCACATTCACCTTTCTATTTGAAAAGTGAAGATACCCACAGACTCCTCCTGGGTCCCCTTTCTCTGTGGCGGACATCGCCTTCCACCCTGTCCTTCAGCTGAACACTGCCTGCTGTGTGTGCTCTCAAGTTTATTTAGTTGTGCCCTTCTTCCTTTCAGTTCACGGTTCTGGGGGGCCATGGTGAGCAGAGGGTGGGAATGAGGAGCTAATGCTTAAACCGTACAGTTTCTATTTGGGATGATGGAAAAGTTTTAGTAATGGATGGTGGAAATCGTAGCCAACATTATGAATATGATTAACAGCACTGAATTATATATTTTAATGTAGTTAAAAGGGGAAATTTAGGTTGTATATATTTTACTAGAATAAAAATAGTTTGTAGTATATTTATAATAAAATTGTTTCATCAATTGTAACAAAGGCACCACACTAATGCAAAGTGTTAATAATAGGGAAAACTGCATGTGTGAGGAGGTATATGGGAACTCCAGATTTTCTGCATTATTTTTCTGTAAACCTACAACTTCTATAATAAAACAAGTTAATTAAAATTAATTTTTTAGGAAAAAAAAGCAGACAATTTAAATTTGTATGGGAACTCTCCAGATTTTTCAATGTTATCGGTTTTTTTTTAAAAAGGCAGATCAGCCCTGTGTAGGCCAAACCAAATGCATCTGTGGCTGTCTGCCTCTGGCCAAGATCGGTCTGTCAGCCCCTAGGCTGAGGAGGGTGGGCCCTGCCTACACAAATATCCAGCTGGCTGTGTACAAAGCTGTTATCATCACAGTGTGATTTACGGCACTGAAAATGTGGAAATAACCTGAATTTCTGACATCACGGGCCAGTTAAGTAAACTACGGCAAATCCACTTAGTGGAAGATTATGCAACTGTTTAAAATAATATTTACAAAGACAAACTTGAAAAAAATGCTTATGAAATAATGTTAAGTGGGGAAAGAAGAGTCTACAGAGTTATATATGTAGCATGATTGCAACTCTGGCAAATAATACAAAATAGAGCAATTCATTAGAGAATAGCTCTAAAAGCAAACGAACCAAATGTGAACAGGGATTTTCTCTGGTTTCGGAGAGTATTGTCCATTCCTTTTTTTCTGTATACTTTTATGCATTTTACCATTTGTCTATAATTCTGTAATCATGAAAAAATACCCTTTGTTTTTGGATGTCTGCATCACTAGGGCAGCAGCTTTGCTGAGCCCTGTTTTCTTGCACGGTTACCTCAGCAGGCTAAGTTCTCAGCAGCCAAGTTCCGGGGGGTTCAGGCTGGCAAACATTCCCAGAGCATCTATTTTGTACCATGCCCTGGTCCAGGCCAGTCCCTGTCCTGCGGAGCCCTCAACCAGTTGATGGAAACCAGGTGACTTCAAAACAACGTGGGGAGAGGACAGCAGAGAGGACACAGGGGCTCTGCAGGGGAAGGAAGGGCTCCTGGAGGAGGGGATGCCCAGGCTGGGTCCTAAGGGCTTTAAGAGCTCTCTGGGTGAGTAAAGATGGGAATGGAGTTCTAGGTGGAGGATCTGGTTGGGGTGAAGACACCGAGGCAGAAAATGACATAGCGTATGCCGAGAAGCCAGGCATTTGGGGGATGGTTGATGGCTTCGCACCTCTCAGATCTGTCTTGGCTGCTATTGGATGAGGGTCCGGCTGTATGAGTTCCTCTCACCAGGGTGAGGGGTCAGCTGTCCCCTCGAGGCCCAAGTCACCTTCAGGGCACCCCGGTTCAAGGATGGAGGCTCTGGGGTTGATCAGGTCAACTTGCATCCAAGCCACGGTGGCACAAAGCAAGAAGCATTTGTTCTCAGCACACCTGAGTGTCCTCTGAAATGGACACTGCAGGTACTGCTTGATGGGGAGGGGCCTGTTTTGGGGGAGACCATCAGTGTAGTTGCCACAGCCTCTATCACAGATGGGAAGGAGAGGGGAAGGAAATAAACATGTTTGAGCACATACCGTGGGGCCCAGGATAGGCTAATTGCTTTCAGATACATGATCCCTATCAATCCTAACCCTCAGCTGGGCGGGTATGATTGTCTTCGCTTCAAAGATGGAAAACCAAGGCTCAGAGAGATCAGTAGCTTGCCTGGAGTCACACAGCTAGTAAGTGGTGGCACCAGGACTAGAACCGGGTGCATGTCTCCCGGGTCTGGCCTTTTCCCACCACAGCCCCGGGCCTCTGTGGTCGTTGTGGTGCCTGGCACTGAGCTTTCTCTGCCTGGTAAGTGCTCCATAAATGAGTGGGCTTCCGGACTGGAGGAACCTCAGCTTTCTTTCCAGGCATTTCTGCCCCAGATGGGCCGTGAGCCCCGCCTCCCTAATCCACCTGGGCTTTCAAACATTTCCACCTTTAATTGCTCCTCGCAGGCCCCGCCTGGCACCTGCCTTCGGTGTCAACACAACTGCAGATGCTCCCTGTGGGCCTCTGTGGGTGACAGCCCCCACAGCTCCTAGACACCATCCTGTGGGTGTGGCCCCAACTGGCCCCAACTCCAGAACTATCGTCTCTAGCGACCCTCTCTCTGCTGTCTTAGGGTGTCGAGGCAATCTTCTCCTTCGCTTACAAAGTGACAGGCAGCCCTTCCAAGAAAGGACATCGAAGCCCTGTGAGATGGGAAACAGGCGCCCAAGGGGAGGCAACGGGGACAGCGGGCAGCTCTGGTCACGTGGCAGCGGGCCATTAAATGGCCCTGAGACCCTGGGCCAAGCACGGTCCTCTCTGGGCCTTAGGAACTCGGGGGTGAATTGGAGCAGGAGGTTTCAGACTCGAGGGGGCATAAGTCACCAGAGCACCTGTTCAATACAGAGTCTGGCCCTTCCCAGAATGTACAGTTAAACAGTCTGCCCAGGTGAGTCCCATAAAGGATGGCTCCAAGAGCTGCTCTGGGCCCCTGACGGGCACTTGTCCTTGCCAGGTAGCACTTCTGCTCTTGCTTTCCTTAGGCACCCACAATGAGCCATGTTTCTCCTAAACCACCCTCTCCCCCCGCCAACCTCCCCTCCCACAGCTCCCCCAACTCTGTCTTGGTTTCACTTTTTCCCACGCACTCCACATCCAATCCGTCAGCAAACTGCCCCTGCTCTGCCTCCACGATGTATGGGTTCTGCACCCACCACTGGGCTCATCTTCCCCAGCTTATCCACTAGGATTAAAGCCATAACCTCGTCCTTGGTCTCTCTGATTCTGCTCCTGTCCCCTATGATCCGTCCTACATGCAGGGCCACGTGATCCTTTCAAGGGGCCTGCCAGATCCAGTCGCCTGGGGGTTGGTTCCCGGCACTGCTTCAGGGGCTGGGTGATGTCAGGGCCTTCATGATGTTCTCAGCTTTTTCATGGATGTGAAAATGGTCAGCTCATCTGGGCAGGAAATGCTTGGGGTCTGTGGCTTTCCTGCTTCCAGCTTCAAATGGCCTTGGTGTCCCGAGCCATACCCCAGGGGCACCTCTGGTTTGCATGAGTCCGCTGAGCTGCACGGCCGCCCTGGCAGCTCCTGATGGGGCCGGTGCCAACAGCTGCCAGGCCCTTGGCGTGCATTGGCCCATTGCGGCGGGCCGAATTCTACAGATGCCACTCCCCACTGTCCCCAAGAATCCTGCCCCCTGGTTATTCAATCAATTTATCTAGCTGCTGCTGTGAAGAGATAAGTCTGAAGCCAGTTGATCTCAAGAGACAGGGATTGTCTGTGTGGGCCTGGCCCACCTGGTGAGCCCTTGAAAAGAAGAGCATTTTCTCCAACTGGTGGCAGAAGAAGTCAGAGAGATTCGAGGCATGAGAAGGAGTCTAAGAGCCATTGCTGGCTTTGAAGATGGAGGGGCCCAAGTGCCAAGGAATGTGGGTGGCGTCTAAAAGCTGAACGTGACCCCCAGCTTAGAGCCAGTGCAGAAACAGGCACCAGAGTCCTGCATCCTCAAGGAGCTGAGTTCACCCCACCACTTGAGAGAGTTTGGGAGTGAATTCTGCCCCAGGGCCTCCGGAGAAGAGCCCAGCCTGGTCACCACCTTGACCTTGGCTTTATGAGACCCTCAGCAGAGAATCCACCTGGCCTGCCTGGATCTCTCGTTACAGAACTGTAAGATGATAACCAGGCTTTGTTCTAAGCTGCTGCATGTGTGGTCATTTCTTTTGCAGCAATGGAAAACTAATGCATTCATTTAATCCTTAATCCTTGACCCCGCAACCCTGCTAGGTGGACAGTCTCCTCCCCGTCTTACAGGTGAGGCTTGGGGAGGTCCAGTAACGTGCCAGCGTCGGCCAGAGGAAGCTGGTCTCCAAGTCCCCGGCGTCACCTGCCCATCTGCCCCACCTGCTCCACCTTCAGACCAATATTGAGCAAGCATTTTGTGTGAGCCGGCCCAAGTCTGGGCACTACAGACTCAGGAGAATCTGATAAAGTCTTTGTCCCTGGGGATGTCGCTGTTTGGTGAGAGTGACCCATACTGGAAACATTGGAGAGAATCACAGTATGCAGTGGTAGTCCTCACGGCATTTTAGAAACTTTAGTGACTGAAGCCTGGTCTCTGATCCAAAACCCTCAGTTGACAAAGCCAGGCCTAAAGCCCCTCTCTCTTGACCCCTCTCTCCCCTCCCCTCCTGTTCAGGAGCCAGTGGATGGTGGGTGCTCTTGCCCCTTGGAAGACAAGGAAGGAACAAGGCCCAGTTGCTATGTCAGCTGGTTGTGGTGCCTCCAGCCCCCACCCCCTCCTCAGGAAAAGGCAGAACAGATACTCGCGTGCATCCCCAAGGGTGGGAGAGAAGAGGAAGGGAGAAAGGACCTGCCATCCATCTGCTTCCTCTCCCGCACCCCACCCCAGAGCCTTCTCCCTTCCCCTCCCCCGGCCCACAGGCCAGGGACGATCAGGGGCAAACGGGGTGCCTGCCATGAGTGGCAAGGGCTGGGCACAGGTCGATTCATTACTCTGTGTACGAGGACTCAAAGGCAGGTGCCCAGGTGTCAGGAGCCCCGGAAACTGCTGAGCCCCCTGCCCCACCCCACTTGTAAGTGATTGCCCATCACAGGAAGCAAGAAGCAACCCCAAGCCACAGGGCTTCTCAAGAAATGCCATCTGACCGCACAACGCTTGGAGAATGTCTTGCCAGGAAAGGTTGCTCAGAACCCTGGACCACAGCCAGGAGGCGCACGGGCAGCCCCCTCGCGGCCGGGACGGCCTGCCACGGCCGGAAGAGTCCACGAGCATCAGTGTGGCGCAGACGCCCTTCTGGTGGACGATGGGCAGTGACCGGCACAAAGAAACACTGGGCTGGCACTTCCCTGCAAGGCTGGCACAGAGCGAGGACACGGGGCTGGCACAGGCCTCTCTCCAGAAGGGAGAACGCGGACAGGCCCTCTGCAGCCCAAGGGGCAAAACAAGGACCAAAGGGAGAGTGACTGGGGCTCCCTGTGGGAATGTGGGAATTCCGGAGGGGGAGAACTGCTATTTGACAATGTCTCCCCTCTAAAGGGGAAAGAGCAGAACAGGCAAACCCAGAGAGTCAGAAAGCAGATGAATGTGTTGCCAGGGGCCGGGGGAAGTAGGAAATGGGGGGTGATTGCTTAATGGGTCTGAGCTTCCGGTTTGGGGTGATGGAAATGCTCTGGAACTAGATAGTGGTGATGGTAACAAACTCGTGAGTGTCCCTAATACCATTGAATTGTGTGCTTAAAAGTGGTTATGATGGTTAAATTTTATGTTGTGTGTGTTTTACCGCAATTTTTCTGTCCCCTTATAGAAAGTACAAGATAAAAATTAAAAAAATAAAGAGGAGAGATTCTGTTCTGCAAACGTCCTTCTGTCCTGCTGACCCCGGGTGGGTTTGGACATGCAAATGTGGGGCAGGAGAGAGGTGGATGGCTAAGTGACCCCCAGAAAGCAGAGTACAGAATTGGGGGCCTGCAGGGAGGTGGGCCGAGGAGGAGGTGTGGAAGGCATCAGAGAGAGTCAGAAGCAGGTGGGATGAAGGGAGGCTGGGACCGTGCTTGGGGCAAGTGCCCAGCCAGGGCAGGGTGGCTGTGAGTCCACTAACAGGCCACCAAGGTGAAGCTGTGGGCCTCGCTGCAGTGCCTGCCCCCTACTCCTTCTCCCCAAACCTTCAGTGGATTCTGCGCTTTCTCACACACCATGTGTGCACATCGTTTCACTTTGTTTCATCTGTAGAAACAGAGGAAGGGTCAGGGTCCCCGTGGGGTCTGACACAATGTGAGTCGGACGACACCAGCAGGATGCAGATAAGCCAGGAACTGAATTCAGAGGAATTCGATGGAATCAGGTGCTTGGGGCCAGAGGCAATCAGGAGAACTCAAATCCCTAAGAAATCCCATGGAAATCTCCAGGTTTCCCTAGGGTGAAAAGTGGGGGCTCCAGCCGATTTATCTAGATCTTAGGAGACAGGGAAATCTTGGCTGACTTCAGGCCTCAAAAGGGAGGCCCTTTGGTTCTTCATTCCCACATGCTGGTCCCCCAGTGTCAGAGGAGAGCCCCTTGGGTGAGTGCCTGACACACTGGCACCACCCCTGTGGTGGCAACTGCCCCCCAGCCCCTGCCTTGCCTGTCCACTGGCCTGCCTTCCTCTCTAAGCTCAGAAGTCCTCAAGACAAGGGACTGAGTTTCATTCATCTCAGCCTCCCCAGAACCTAGCTCAAGGCCCAATGAAAACAGGTGTTGGATGGAATTTTAGGGAGTTAGATCCTGTGCCAGGCTCTGTAGGTACAAGTCAAATAAGACCAGCAACTTATTCCCAGAGTCCTCATATTCTTACTGAAGTGGGCACCAGGGGAGGCAGTGAGGTCCCCATCTCTGGAGGTATTCAAACAGAGGCTGAACCACAGCTTGCACAGAACTGGGAAGGGCACTCGAGCTCTGATCTGTGGTTGCTTAAATGGCTTCCAGTGTCCTTTCAGGCCCTTTATTCCCCGACTCCCTGAGATCATGGTCCTACAAAACACTGCCTCCTAGGTTTTCACTGCCCATCCACAGACCCAGCTTGCAGCAAGCTGCCCACAAGCAGAGGTGGGTAAACAAGAGCTGAGTCATCCCTTGCAATGCCTGAGTAAAATCACCTCCCTTCGTAATAACCACTGTAAACACATTACCGGGGGCTCTGTTTGTTTGTGCCTTGGAGTTTACATTGCTGCACGGAATGTAACATCAAGGATAAGCCCACGGACCTCTCGCCACCCCATATTTAGTCATCTCTGTGTCTGGTCTGTATATCATTTGCTCCTGGAGGTCAATGCTACTTCTGCTGGGTGCGAAGAAGAGGTGTGGGACGGTAGCCCCTCATCCATCGGTCAGCTCACCAGCCTGGAGGCATCCTCGCCCCGGAGGGCACTGAGGGGGCCCTTTGGGGACAGCATAGGGGGCCACTTTCTCCCATGTCTTGGCTGCCTTAGATTCCCCAGCAGGGCTGGACTCCCCTTTCCTGATGGTGCAAAACCAAATCCATAAGTGATTGGGATCCCACTCTGAATCAGATGCTTTACATAATGGATCTGCGCTTTCTGGTCTTCTCAATAAATTAGATATTTAAATCTCTGTCTCACATATGGGGAAGCAGAGGTGTAGCTGGCGAAGGGATTTGCCCAGGGTCCCACTCAGCCACAGGCCAGCCTGGCCCCGGATTGCAGGCTCTTTCATGCCACAGTGATCCTCCCAAACCTGCACTCCCTCCAGAGTTCCCAGTTGTGGTTAATGGCATCAACCCCCATCTGGTTCTTCAAGTTTTCAAGGTCATTTCTGACATTCCCCTTTTCCCTACCATGTCTTTTAGGATTAGCTTCACCTGTGTGTATCAGAAATCCAGCTACAGTGGCTTAACCAAGGAAGCATCTATTTGTCATGGTGTAGCGTGTAACCTGGAGGCAGGCATCTGGGGCTGGTACACCTGCTTAAGGAAGTCATTAAGAACCCAGATTCCTCCCTGCCACCCGCTCCACCATCCTTACCACGGAGGGCTCATCCTCACGATCACAAAAATGCCACACTACCTCCAAGCATTGCACCTACATTCCAGGCAGAAATAAAGGGGAGGATGAAGATCAAAAATTCATGTCACCTGAGTTTGTTCCTTTTTATCTGGAAGACAACAGCTTTGCCTGGAAACCCTGGGAGACTTCTGTTTACATTTCACTGGTCATAAGTAGATGATGCAGCCACCTTTATTACAAGGCATCTGGGAGGTGAACAGTAACTGGGCACATTGCTGGGTTGCTGTTGATAAGAAAGAAAGGAAGGGATATTGAATAAGTCACCAGCTGCCTGCTACACCCACCCCCATCACCCAACCAGTCCCTGAGTCCCATGTAGTCTAACCACTCAGTTTTCTCAAATCCCCCTCTCTTTTTCTTCCCAGGATTTCTAGCTCCAGTCAGGAACCCCTCCTCCCACTGTTCTCTGCCAGTCGCACCCCATTCCTCTCCACCTTCCATTCTGCCACCAGTTACCTTTCTAAGGGACAGAACACGTTGCCTCCCTGCTCTCAGACCTTCCGTTCTCTCTATTGCTTATAAAAACAACTCCAGGTTTCTCAAGCTGACACCGAGGGTCCTGAATTATCCATCCCCAGCCTACTTCTTCACCTCATCTCCTAAAACTCCTGAAAGCCAAGCCACCCCACAGGACTCCCCAGCCCCAGGCTGCAGCCCCACAACCACGCCCCTTTACCTGGGCTCCTGCCGTACTCACCGTATCTGGGACGACTTCTCCCTGACTATTCTCCTTACTGGAAATTCTCCTTTAAGTCGCAGCTCCAATGCAATCTTTCCTGCCACCATTTGCTGACTGCCCCAGTCAGAATCTCTCTCTCCCTCCTCTAGTGGGCCTCTTGGGCAGCATTTCGTGTAGCTTGACTTGGCGTCCAGCTGGTTGTTGCCGAGTCCCTGAGAGCTTTCGGCCGTCTGGCACCCGTTCCTTCTTCTTCCGATAAGACCTTCGTGGGGGTCCAGCCCTTCCCCATCCTTGGTTCCCAGGGTCCCAGGGGCATCTGGTGACATCATATGTGTCTGGTTAAGCCTGTCCTGAAGCTAGACATAGCCCTAGGCTCTTTGGTTTTGACAGACTCTAAAATGCCTTTTCATTTGAATCTGTTTCAGTTGGATTTTCTGTTGTGACCGAGTCTTCCCAGGAGCCCTATGCATCTCTCCTTGGCTGGGTGGGAAGCGCTTGAATGGCAAGGTCTACACCTCATTCCCCTTGCCTGGCACACAGCGCCGTCCCTGGGCATCTGTGGCAGGAGCTGCGATGCTGGTGAAGGGCAGGAAGCTCAGCCAGTTTCACCCTGGAGCCCTTGGTCGCGGCCTGGTCCCGGGAACGTGCTTCTGCTGACACACCTCAGCCACATGGGTCCTGACTCCAGTTGCTTGGTTTGCCTCTTTAGCCTGTCTCTCATCTCAGGCATCTGCTTAGTAAAGTTACCCTCATGATACGCTCAAATTGGTGAAACAATCACTCGATTGAAGCCAGCAGTGCCTGGCACACGGTTGACATTTAATAAGCATCAGCTGTTATTATTATCCCTTGGGTGAGCCAGTGCCCACACATAACTGCCAGCTTAGCTCTACTGTAAGAGTGGCATGTAATATCGGCTAGCCGCATCTTTTATTTCCATGAGCAATCCATTTAGAGCTGGTGAGCTACATCCCAAACCACCAACATCCCTCATCTCAGTTATTGCAAAAAGCTCCTGACTACTCTCTGCCACTCACCCTTACCAACTATGGTCCACTATTAATACCACAGCCAGAGGGCTCCGATGAAAGCTTAAGACAGATCTGTCTGTCGTGGGCTCCAGACCCTGCCTGGTCCCCTCCCATTCCATATGGAATAAGAGATAACCCAACTCACTTCACTAGCTACAAGCTCTCCCCGATGGGCCCAGGACCCGTCCAGTCCTCTCCCTGCTCACTCTGATCAGCCACAGTGCCGTCCTCTGAGTGCTTCTGGCCGCCAGGGCCCCCCCATCCCTCACACTGGTTTTCCTTCCACCTGCAGGAGGGCTCCCCAGGTAACCATGGGGCTGCTTGCCTCCCCTCCTTGGACATGTTCCTCTCCCACCTGCACACGGTGCCCCCTCACCTGTCATGTTTTCCCGTATGGCGAGCTCACCACCGGTCAGGGCATGTGCTCCCTCGCTGCGGTGTCGCCTGTGTCCCACAGGTGGAAGGAGCGCCATGTGCAGGTGGGAGGGGAACACATAGGCCCCACAAGGCAAAGCCTTTGTCTGTTCATTGCTGGGGCTCACAGCCGGTGTGGTCGTGTGATTTCCAGGGACACAGGACACCAAGGATGTGCCTTTAGTCCTCCAGAAAAATGTCAGCGGGCCCCCAGCCCAAGTGTCAGGTGGGTGAGGCTGCCCTTTGTGTGGCCTTTTCCCACATTTATCCCCTGAGAAGAAGGGGGCAGATAGGGAAGCAGTAATGTTTATTGAGCACCTATTATGCGTCAAGCAAAGAGCTAGGAGTCAACCTCAAAATAAACAAAGGAAGAAAACAAAGTCTTCACCGGCCGACGCTAACAGATGAGCTTTAATTTCAAGTGCCGAACTGTCCCCACCCCCCACCCCATCACCCATGCATTGGTTGGGACACCCCTGCTCTGCTGCTGCCTCAGGCAGGCAGCTCTGCGCGCCTCTAGCTGGGCAATCCCAAAGTGACCAATCCCGCTCGCCCAAAGGAGTTCAAACAGCAGCTCAGTGATTTGGTTCAGATGCATACAATCCTACAGACCCCACCAGCCATCTGACACCCCCCCAGGCTGGTCCCCATTTCCCTCCCCAGAACCCTGGCCAGGTGCTGGCAACCTGGCCCAGGAAAGCTGAACTCTAACTCCAGGTACCAGTGGATGCGCCACATCAGTGAAGGGCTGGCTGGATTCAGACCCAGCTCTTAAACCAACAATTCCAGTTCTGGTTCCCTCTTAGCCGCAGATGCACTGTAGGTATTTGATAAATGTTGAATTTGCTGAGACTTTTGGCTACAACTTACAGAGAGCAGCAGATTTTCTAGATTGTGCCTCCCAATTGCTAGCTCCCTCTTTTGGAGCACTGTTGGGTGGAGGCCTACATATGAGGATCATCCAGGCTGCTGCCCTTCTCTCTGGTCATTGGGGAAAGTAATCTTGGCATACCCAAGCGAGCTCTGGCAGCCACCCTGTGCTTTGTCAATGCTTGGCCCGTGGCACACCAAAAAAATGGCCCTTTCCCGTGCTGCTCCAGCATCCTAACAAGCTCCATGAAGTCCATCCCAGCCCACGCATCCCTCCCATCCAGGCACAGTCTGCCTGGGCACGTGCCCGGCCACACAGCAGTAGACTCTTTAGTCACAGTTTATTCCTCCCACCCCCTCTGAGGATCTGGATGCCCAAATCTGCCACGTGAGAAACACTTCCTGAGCATCTACCAGGTACCTTGCTGCCGTCACAAGGTACCAAGAACCAGGGGCCTTGTCCCCCAGTTCTGGAGGCCGGAGGTCTGAGATCAAGGAGGTGGCTGAGCCCTGCCCCCTCTGAAACCGGCTGTCCCTGTGGTCCTTGGTGTGCAGATGCGTTACTCCCACCTGCCTCCGTCTCCACATGGCCTTCTGCTCTCTGTGTCCGTCTGTGTGTCCGAATTTCCCTCTTCTTTTTTTTTTTTTTTTTTTTAATCATCATTTTATTGAGATATATTCACATACCACGCAGTCATACAAAACAAATTGTACTTTCGATTGTTTACAGTACCATTACATAGTTGTACATTCATCACCTAAATCAATCCCTGACACCTTCATTAGCACACACACAAAAATAACAAGAATAATAATTAGAGTGAAAAAGAGCAATTGAAGTAAAAAAGAACACTGGGTACCTTTGTCTGTTTGTTTCCTTCCCCTACTTTTCTACACATCCATCCATAAACTAGACAAAGTGGTGTTTGGTCCTTATGGCTTTCCCAATCCCATTGTCACCCCTCATAAGCTACATTTTTATACAACTGTCTTCGAGATTCATGGGTTCTGGGTTGTAGTTTGATAGTTTCAGGTATCCACCACCAGCTACCCCAATTCTTTAGAACCTAAAAAGGGTTGTCTAAAGTGTGCATAAGAGTGCCCACCAGAGTGACCTCTCGGCTCCTTTTGGAATCTCTCTGCCACTGAAGCTTATTTCATTTCCTTTCACATCCCCCTTTTGGTCAAGAAGATGTTCTCCGTCCCACGGTGCCAGGTCTACATTCCTCCCTGGGAGTCATATTCCACGTTGCCAGGGAGATTCACTTCCCTGGGTGTCTGATCCCATGTAGGGGGGAGGGCAGTGATTTCACCTTTCAAGTTGGCTTAGCCAGAGAGAGAGGGCCACATCTGAGCAACAAAGAGGCATTCAGGAGGAGACTCTTAGGCACAAATACAGGGAGGCCTAGCCTCTCCTTTGCAGCAACCGTCTTCCCAAGGGTAAAACTTATGGTAGAGGGCTCAACCCATCAAACCACCAGTCCCCTATGTCTGTGGTCATGTTAGCAACCATGGAGGTGGGGTAGGCGAATACCCCTGCATTCTCCACAGGCTCCTCAAGGGGGCACTACATCTTTTTTTTTTTTTTTTTTTCCCTTGTTTGTCTTTTTTCTTTTTTTTTTTTTTTAACTTTCCCTTCTTTTTTCAAATCACCTGTATGAAAAAAAAAGTTAAAAAGAAAACAAACATACAATAAAAGAGCATTTCAAAGAGACCATAGCAAGGGAGTAAGAAAAAGACAACTAACCTAAGATAACTGCTTAACTTCCAACATGTTCCTACTTTACCCCAAGAAAGTTACATAATATAGCAACATTTCAGTGAACTTGTTCCTACTACAACCATCAGAAATTAACAGACCATAGTCATTTCTGGGCATCCCCAGAACGTTAAATAGCTTATCTGTTCTTCCTGGATTATTGTTCCCCCTTCCTTAATTGCTCTCTACTGCTAGTTCCCCTACATTCTACATTATAAACCATTTGTTTTGCATTTTTCAAAGTTCACATTAGTGGTAGCATATAATATTTCTCTTTTTGTGCCTGGCTTATTTCGCTCAGCATTATGTCTTCAAGGTTCATCCATGTTGTCATATGTTTCACCAGATCGTTCCTTCTTACTGCCGCGTAGTATTCCATCGTGTGTATATACCACATTTTATTTATCCACTCATCTGTTGAAGGACATTTGGGTTGTTTCCATCTCTTGGCAATTGTGAATAATGCTGCTATGAACATTGGCGTGCAGATATCTGTTCGTGTCACTGCTTTCCGATCTTCCGGGTATATACCGAGGAGTGCAATCGCTGGATCGAATGGTAGCTCTATATCTAGTTTTCTAAGGAACTGCCAGACTGACTTCCAGAGTGGCTGAACCATTATACAGTCCCACCAACAATGAATAAGAGTTCCAATTTCTCCACATCCCCTCCAGCATTTGTAGTTTCCTGTTTGTTTAATGGCAGCCATTCTAACCGGTGTTAGATGGTATCTCATTGTGGTCTTAATTTGCATCTCTCTAATAGCTAGTGAAGCTGAACATTTTTTCATGTGTTTCTTGGCCATTTGTATTTCCTCTTCAGAGAACTGTCTTTTCATATCTTTTGCCCATTTTATAATTGGGCTGTCTGTACTATTGTCATTGAGTTGTAGGATTTCTTTGTATATGCAAGATATCAGTCTTTTGTCAGATACATGGTTTCCAAAAATTTTTTCCCATTGAGTTGGTTGCCTCTTTACCTTTTTGAGAAATTCCTTTGAGGTGCAGAAACTTCTAAGCTTGAGGAGTTCCCATTTATCTATTTTCTCTTTTGTTGCTTGTGCTTTGGGTGTAAAGTCTAGGAAGTGGCCTCCTAATACAAGGTCTTGAAGATGTTTTCCTACATTATCTTCTAGGAGTTTTATGGTACTTTCTTTTATATTGAGATCTTTGGTCCATTTTGAGTTAATTTTTGTGTAGGGGGTGAGGTAGGGGTCCTCTTTCATTCTTTTGGATATGGATATCCAACTCTCCCAGCCCCATTTGTTGAAAAGACCATTATGGCTCAGTTCGGTGACTTTGGGGGCCTTATCAAAGATCAGTCGGCCATAGATCTGAGGGTCTATCTCTGAATTCTCAATTCGATTCCATTGATCTATATGTCTATCTTTGTGCCAGTACCATGCTGTCTTGGCAACTGTGGCTTTATAATAAGCTTCAAAGTCAGGGAGTGTAAGTCCTCCCACTTCGTTTTTCTTTTTTAGAGTGTCTTTAGCAATTCGAGGCATCTTCCCTTTCCAAATAAATTTGATAACTAGCTTTTCCAAGTCTGCAAAGTAGGTTGTTGGAATTTTGATTGGGATTGCATTGAATCTGTAGATGAGTTTGGGTAGAATTGACATCTTAATGACATTTAGCCTTCCTATCCATGAACATGGAATATTTTTCCATCTTTTAAGGTCCCCTTCTATTTCTTTTAGTAGAGTTATGTAGTTTTCTTTGTATAGGTCTTTTACATCTTTGGTTAAGTTGATTCCTAGGTACTTGATTTTTTTAGTTGCTATTGAAAATGGTATCTTTTTCTTGAGTGTCTCTTCAGTTTGTTCATTTCTAGCATATAGAAACATTACTGACTTATGTGCATTAATCTTGTATCCCGCTACTTTGCTAAATTTGTTTATTAGCTCTAGTAGGTGTATCGTTGATTTCTCAGGGTTTTCTAGATATAAGATCATATCATCTGCAAACAATGACAGTTTTACTTCTTCTTTTCCAATTTGGATGCCTTTTATTTCTTTGTCTTGCCGGATTGCCCTGGCTAGCACTTCCACCACAATGTTGAATAACAGTGGTGACAGCGGGCATCCTTGTCTTGTTCCTGATCTTAGAGGGAGGGCCTTCAGTCTCTCACCATTGAGTACTATGCTGGCTGTGGGTTTTTCATATATGCTCTTTATCATGTTGAGGAAGTTTCCTTCAATTCCTACCTTTTGAAGTGTTTTTATCAAAAAGGGATGTTGGATTTTGTCAAATGCTTTTTCAGCATCTATTGAGATGATCAATTGATTTTTTCCTTTCGAGTTTTTAATGTGTTGTAATACATTGATTGTTTTTCTGATGTTGAACCATCCTTGCATGCCTGGAATGAACCCCACTTGGTCATGGTGTATGATTTTTTTAATGTGTCTTTGGATTCGATTTGCAAGTATTTTGTTGAGGATTTTTGCATCTATATTCATTAGGGAGATTGGCCGGTAGTTTTCCTTTTTTGTAGCATCTTTGCCTGGTTTTGGTATTAGATTGATGTTAGCTTCATAAAATGAGTTAGGTAGTGTTCCATTTTTTTCAATGTTTTGAAAGAGTTTGAGTAAGATTGGTGTCAGTTCTTTCTGGAAAGTTTGGTAGAATTCCCCTGTGAAGCCATCTGGCCCTGGGCATTTATTTGTGGGAAGATTTTTGATGACTGATTGGATCTCTTTGCTTGTGATGGGTTGGTTGAGGTCTTCTATTTCTTCTCTGGTCAGTCTAGGTTGTTCATATGTTTCCAGGAAATTGTCCATTTCTTCTACATTATCCAGTTTGTTGCCATACAGTTGTTCATAATATCCTCTTATAATTTTTTTAATTTCTTCAGGATCTGCAGTTATGTCACCTTTTTCATTCATTATTTTGTTTATATGGGTCTTCTCTCTTTTTGATTTTGTCAGTCTAGCTAGGGGCTTGTCAATCTTGTTGATCTTCTCAAAGAACCAACTTTTGGTGATATTTATCCTTTCTATTGTTTTTTTGTTCTCTATGTCATTTATTTCTGCTTTAATCCTTGTTATTTCTTTTCTTCTACTTGGTTTAGGATTGGTTTGCTGTTCATTTTCTAGCTTCTTCAGTTGATCCATTAGTTCTTTGATTTTGGCTCTTTCTTCCTTTTTAATATATGCGTTTAGTGCTATAAATTTCCCCCTTAGCACTGCTTTTGCTGCATCCCATAGGTTTTGGTATGTTGTGTTCTCATTTTCATTCGTCTCTATATATTTAGCAATTTCTCTTGCTATTTCTTCTTTAACCCACTGATTGTTTAGGAGTGTGTTGTTTAACCTCCAGGTATTTGTGAATTTTCTAAGTCTCTGATGGTTATTGACTTCTAATTGTATTCCATTGTGGTCAGAGAATGTGCTTTGAATAATTTGAATCTTTTTAAATTTATTGAGGCTTGTTTTATGTCCCAGCATATGATCTATTCTGGAGAAAGTTCCGTGAGCACTAGAAAAGTATGTGTATCCTGGTGATTTGGGATGTAATGTCCTGTAGATGTCTGTTAAATCTAATTCATTTATCAGATTGTTTAGGTTTTCAATTTCCTTATTGGTCTTCTGTCTGGTTGATCTATCTATAGGAGAGAGTGATGTGTTGAAGTCTCCCACAATTATTGTGGAAACATCAATTGCTTCCTTTAGTTTTGCCAATGTTTCTCTCATGTATTTTGTGGCACCTTGATTGGGTGCATAGACATTTACGATTGTTATTTCTTCTTGCTGAATTGCCCCTTTTATTAGTATGTAGTGGCCTTCTTTGTCTCTCAAAACATCCCTGCATTTGAAGTCTATTTTATCTGAGATTAATATTGCTACACCTGCTTTCTTTTGGCTGTAGCTTGCATGAAATATTTTTTTCCCATCCTTTCACTTTCAATTTCTTTGTGTCCCTGTGTCTAAGATGAGTCTCTTGTATGCAACATATTGATGGTTCATTTTTTGTGATCCATTCTGCGAATCTATATCTTTTAATTGGGGAGTTTAATCCATTTACATTCAACGTTAAAACCGTGAAGGCATTTCTTGAATCGGCCATCTTATCCTTTGGATTATGTTTGCCATATTTTTCCCTCTCTCTATTAATATCCTTTATTGTACCCATACCGAATCTCTTTAGTACTGAACCTTTCTCCAAGTCTCTCTGTCCTGTCTTTGTTTCTCTGTCTGTAGGGCTCCCTTTAGTATCTCCAGTAGGGCAGGTCTCTTGTTAGCAAATTCTCTCAGCATTTCTTTGTCTGTGAAAAATTTAAGCTCTCCCTCAAATTTGAAGGAGAGCTTTGCTGGATAAAGTATTCTTGGCTGGAAATTCCTCTCTCTCAGAATTTTAAATATATCGTGCCATTGCCTTCTCGCCTCCATGGTGGCTGCTGAGTAGTCACTACTTAGTCTTATGCTGTTTCCTTTGTATGTGGTGAATTGCTTTTCTCTTGCTGCTTTCAGAACTTGCTCCTTCTCTTCTATGTTTGACAGTGTGATCAGTATATGTCTCGGAGTGGGTTTTTTTGGATTTATTCTATTTGGAGTTCGCTGAGCATTTATGATTTGTGTATTTATGTTGTTTAGAAGATTTGGGAAGTTTTCCCCAACAATTTCTTTGAATACTCTTCCTAGACCTTTACCCTTTTCTTCCCCTTCTGGGACACCAATGAGTCTTATATTCGGACGCTTCATATTATCTATCATATCCCTGAGGTCCATTTCGAGTTTTTCAATTTTTTTCCCCATTCTTTCTTTTATGCTTCATTTTCCATTCTGTCATCTTCCAGGTCACTGATTCGTTGTTCAACTTCCTCTAGTCTTGTACTATGAGTGTCCAGAATCTTTTTAATTTGGTCAACAGTTTCTTTAATTTCCATAAGATCATCCATTTTTTTATTTAGTCTTGCAATGTCTTCTTTATGCTCTTCTAGGGTCTTCTTGATTTCCTTCATATCCCGTACTAGGGTCTCATTGTTCATCTTTAGTTCTTTGAGTAGCTGCTCTAGGTGTGTCTCTTCTGGTCTTTTGATTTGGGTGCTTGGGCTTGGGTTATCCATATCGTCTGGTTTTTTCATATGCTTTATAATTTTCTGTTGTTTTTGGCCTCGTGGCATTTGCTGTCCTTGATAGGGTTCTTTTAGGGTTTGTAGACCAGTTGAAGTCCTTATCTCTAATTTATCAGATCTACAGCTTCGTGGAGTACACTTTCTCTAACTAACCAGCAGGTGGCGTCCACGAGCCACCTGTTCTCCACAAGCCAGATCTCCCCTGCTTAGCCTTTTTGGTGAGTGGGGGAGTGAGTCTTGTGGGGCCCAATTGGTGTACCAAGCTTGCGTGTGTAGTTGGTGTTGCCTGCCCTGTATGTGGGGCGTGTTTCTGGGCAGTCGGGGAGGGGGGGGTGGCCCTAACAATCAAATCTCCCTGATGATCCTAGAGTTTTAAAGCTACTGCAATAGTCTAATCCTTCAGTTCAGTCCTGCCACAGTTTGTCTCTGCCACTGACCCACAAGTCTTTGGTATTGGCGTATGGCTCCTGAGACTTGCAAGTGGGCCCCTCTTCCAGGCTGTGCACCCCGGGTCCTCTGTTGAGGGATGACTGTGCTATGTCACAGGTGAGTGCCGTCCCCCCAGGGCAGTTCTGGGCTGCTGGGCTGTGTTGGGAGGCTCCCAGTCTGCTCAAATGATGGCTGAATGGGGCTCTGTTAATTCACACTGCTCCCCCTTCCCAGCTCTGGGACATTCAGCTGAGGTTGCAGGGAAGGCTAATGTCCACGCCCAGTTTTGTGGTGTGTGCCTGTTATTTGAAGCACTTCCGTCACACTGGGTTGTCTGGGGCAGCTCTGGGCTATGGGGCTGGCGATGGGCAGGAGTGTTTCCTGTCCACCAGGATGGTGGCTGTGAGCGGACACCCCCCTTTTCTTGGGAAGTTGTGTTGTTTAGTGAATTTTCTCAGCCACTGGATTATTGCCTTTTGTCTCAGAGCTCTCTTAGTTCTGCTCTTGACTTGACGTGCCCAAATTTCAATTCTTTGAAGCTTTCTGTATTGAGCTTCTTAGAGTAATTGTTTTAGAAAAAGCAAAAAGGATTTAAAAAAAAAAAAAAAAAAAAAAAAAAAAAAAAAACGGCCCTCCTCAGAGATCTAATGGGTTATTGAAATGCTAATAGACAAAGCAACCAGGGCCTCCCTCTTCTTATAAGGACACCAGTCATACCAGATTTAGACTCACCCTCATCCTGTTTGGCCTCACCTTAACTGATCACATCTTCAAAGACTCTACTTCCAAATAAGGGTATATTTAGAGGCTCTGGGGGTCAGGACTTGAGTATATCTTTTGGGGGGACACAGTTCAACCCATAAGATCAGACAAAATGGAAGCTCATGGGTTAGAGACACTGGGCACCCGGGACAGTCAGGGATGGCTCTCTGAGGAGATGGAGTTTGGGCCCCAAATGCAGCTACACCAAGAGCTTAGGAAGAAGTTTCCAAACAAGAGGAGGAGAGAGAGTGGAGGCCCTGAGCCGTGGGAAGCTTCCCGCGCTGGGGGGCAGTGGGGCCTGAATGCCAGAGCGTAGAGGCAGGGCTGCAGGGTGTGGGAGCACAGGGGCAGGCGGGGGCAGACTGTGCCGGCCACGGGATAGAGGCTGGGCCCACCCTACATGCAAACTGGACGTGCTCCTCCATCAGAACCCCCTGCCCTGGGTGGAGAGTGAAGGTGCAGACCCTGCAGGAGGTGCCGACGGAGCCGGGTGACAGCAGATGGTGGCTTGGACTCAAGTGGTGGGACGGAGGTGCTGGGAACTTACAGGAAAAGCTGGTGGCTTTTCTGAAGAAAAGGGAGGAATCAAGGATAACTTTTGGGTTTTTGACTGAGCTACAAGGCAAAGGATGATGCAATTTACCATCTTGGGGAACATTTGAGAAGAAGCAGACTTCAAGGGGGTGGTGGGATCAACAGTTCCTCTTTGCCACGTTAAATTCAAGGTGTCTTGTCCTCCAGGTGGAGGGGCCAGTAGGCGGGGAGAGAGGAAGAGCATGGAGCTCGGAGGAGAAGCCAGCAATGGAGAAGGGGGTTTCAGAGCCCGCGTTTGGATGGCACTTGAAGCCACGGGGCCACTGAGCTCACCTAGAGAGGGACCGTGGATGGAGAGGGGAGATCAAGGGTTGGCCCCGGGGCTGGCCAACGGGGAGGGTCTGATGGAGGAGGAGGACCCAGCAACAAAGACAGAGAAGCAGCAGCCTGTGGGATGGGAAGCGAAGCAGGAAACAGCGTGTCATAGAGGCCTAGAGAATGTGGTCCGTCACGTCATGAGGTACTAGGAGGTCAGGTGAGACGAGTCCAGAGAATGGAATGCTGGCTGTGATGGGATGTCGGCATTGGGTACATTTACAACCATTTCATGAGGAGTCCTGGTTACAAAAGCCCAGTTGGAAAGGCTTGAGGAGAAGGTGAGGGGGTGAAGATGACCAGTGCAGACAACCCTTTTGAGTTGCTGGGAAGGAAGCAGAAAGAGGGGCGGTGGGTGGATGGGGGTGTACGGTCCAGGGAGTTTCTAGGGGTGCCATTGGGGCACATTTGGGGAGTCCAGTAGAAAGGGAATAATTGGTGCTGGGGAAAGGAGAGGGGGTTGTTCTGGTTTGCTAATGCCGCTGTTATCCAAAACACCAGAAATGGATTGGCTTTTCTAAAGGGGGGTTATTTGGTTACAAAGTTACAGTCTTAAGGCCATTAAGTGTCCAAGATAAGTCATCAACAATCAGGTACCTTCACTGGAGAAAGGCCATTGGCATCTGGAAAACCTCTGTTAGATGAGAAGGCACGTGGCTGGAGAATGCTTGCTCCCAGGTTGTGTTTCAAAATGGCATTCTCCAATATGTCAGCATCAGCTTTCAACAGCCATCTTCCAAATGCTCTCTCAGCTGCAGCCAATGTCAGGGGTCCACAACTCCAAGCATCTCTGAGCTAAGCCAGCTAGCGTCTGGGTCTGTGCCAGCGTTTTTAAAGGACTCCAGTGATTAAATCAAGACCCACACTGAATGGGTGGGACCACGCCTCCATGGAAATAATTCAATCAGTTATCACCTATGGTTGGGTGGGTCACATCTCCATGGAAACAACTTAATCCAAAGATTCCAACCTATTCAACACTAATTACATCTGCCCACACAAGATTGCATCAAAGAGCATGGCATTTGGGGGGACGTAATACATCCAAACCAGCACTGGGGTCATCACAGAGGCCAAGTACTTGAGAGGATGAGAGCCTTAGATCCAAATGGAGACGTGTATTTCACTGCAAGTGGCTGGTACAGGGAGGCTGGGACCTGGAGCTGGGAAATTCTCATCCAAATGCATCATCTGTCTTTGTAAAATATGAGATAAGGTCATCAGCCAAGAGGGAAAGAAGACAGCCCTATGAAGATGTAGGGGAAGAAGAAGTAGTAGACTAGGAAAGTGGGGTTTCCTGAGTGTTAATTACTGTCTAGGGATTTGTGGTCCTGAACTTGAAAAGGGAGCAGCCAACTCAGCTGTGGGACTTTTCCCAGCCATAATCAGCTTATAGGGACAGGCAGAGAGTAAGCAGATGGCTGGAGTGGGGAATTTGGGGAGGGCAGTTGCAGGTAGAATAGGAGATGGCCGTCAGAAAGTGGGATGCTTGGAGTTGAACTTGTGAATGAGTGGCTGAGAGGGGTGGCAGCAAAGATCATTTGCTGTCCTTTGGGATCGGGCAGGTGGGAGGTAGCTTGGGGTTGAACGCGTCTTGGCTGCTGGTGGTGACTTCCCAGTGTCATGGATGTGATCCTATTTGAAATAGGGCCTTTGAAGACGTTAGTGTAAAATGAGGCCAAACTGGAGTCGGGTGGACCTTAATCCAGTGTGACTGGTGTCCTAGGAAGAAGAGGAAACTTGGACACAGACGGAGAGAGAAGACAGCCATGGGACAGGGCAGAGGTTGAGTTGCAGATTGCTGGAAGCCTCCGCCGGAGCCCTACACTCCGAAGGCGGCCTGGCCCAGCCGACACCTTGATTCGGACGTGTGGCCTCCACAACTGGGAGACGACACATTCCTGTTGCTTTAAGCCACCCCGTTTGCAGTACTTTGTTACAGCAGCCCTGGGAAACCAAGACACTGGCTCTCCTGTCCCCTGGGCCTCTGTTGCCCTGTCTGTGAAATGGACGGCTCCTTCCAGCTCGGACTTGAAAGAGTTAACCCTGCCACCCGTGATTTCAAAGTCCCATTCTTACAGGGATCTGAGCCAAGTTTCCAAAATAGCTTTGAAGATTAAAAAAAAGCAGATAATGGTTTAAATTTTATTTGAAAGTAGGGGTCAGGAGGAGGCGAGTATGAAAGGAGCCTCAGCAGTTCCGGGAAGTCCATAAATCATCCAAAAATATTGTTTAATTATTTTCAAGTGTTATTTTGTCCATGATGGGGCTTCCCATGGAATTATGGTACAGGGAAAGTGCTCAGAGACCACTGGGGCACAGGGTGCCAGCTGTCGTCACATGCAGCGTTGTCCACGGCTCGGGGCCGAGCCAGGATCCTAAGCGGATCTTTCGAGTCCTGGGTGCTCCTTCCTCGGGGTCTGGCTGCTGGGAGCTCACGGCAAGGCCGTGCCAGGGGCTGGGAGCCCAGCTCTCCTGCCCTCAGTCTGGGCTCACCCCTCCTCCCCTGTGCTTTTCCAAGATTTCTCAGCTCCCTGGGGGACGGGGGGACCCTCCAGTGACCAGGGATCTGCCCCCTCCTGGCTTCAACCTGAACCACTTGGCTTTTATCGATGTAAGAACTTCTTTGGAAAAAAGACTTACCAAAAAAAAAAAAAAGTTTGGAAATGCAGCTCTTCTTTCCGCATTAATTTTTTTTCTTGCTCCTAAATTGGTTACAGAAAATATGTATGGCTCCCAGACATTCAGAAGGAGGAGAAAAAAAATCGAGGCAGCATTTTATAAAGGGGCAAGGAATTTGATGATATTGCTAGATGTGTGCATGTGTCTGTGTTTGTGCATGTGTGTGTGAGTGTGTCTGGGTGTATGAGTGTGGGTGGGGGGTGGGTGTGTGCGGGTGTGCATGTGTCTGGGTGTGTGCATGTGTGTGGGTGTGCGAGTGCCTGGGTGCGTGCATGTATGCAGGTGTGCGTGTATCTGGGTGTGTGCGTGTGTGTGGGTGTGCACCTCACCCACCCACAGTAAGTCAGGGCAGGCAGGCCGTGCACAGGACATCCTGACTCGCCTCTGAGAGGCAACCAGCTGGCAACCAAGGCTTTGTTTATGCTCCCCAGATTCTGAGATACACAAACAATAAATCTGAGCAAAGTGTTTTTCTGCAGTTTGTGGCCTGCTTTGAAGCCACAGCTGTGGGTAATCCGTGGGGCTCCAGGCTCAGCTGTGCGGGGTAGAGCCCCTCGGAGCATCTGCTGAGCGCATGGTGGGGAACAGCCCAGCTGCCAAACCGTGGTAGTGGAGAAATGAGACCCTAGAAAGAGCCCTGGGCTGGACACCGACCGGAGACACTGTATTCCAAGCCCTGGCACACCCCAGTCCCCAGATGTCTCTTGGAGCCCCCACCTTGTGCTCACCCAGCAACAATCCACAGTTCTCAGTCAGCTTAGCTTTTGGGACCCATGGCTGATGGTGCCCAGCTTCTGCTCCAGCACCTCCAGTGCCAAGAGGAAGCTGATCAAACCCCAGGGCCCGACATGCAAGGCCCTTTGTGATGTGGAGCCCACCCACCCAGTAGCAATCAATAAACTCATTCATTTCATGACTTCATTCCTAAATTCATGGAGGCACAAATGCCTGATGCCTCCGGCAACTGCAGGGCTTTACCAGGGCCTGGCACAGCGTGGGTGGGGTCAGGGCTCACCGAGGGACTGAATGAAGGAACAAATGAAATACGCAAGAGGGCTTTGAAAAACGATAAAGCACTGGAATCATAAATGTAGGAAATTGTTACTCTTAGGAAGGATGCCATTGCCAAGTTCTCTGGTGGGCCACTTTATTGTTCTTGTGACGTGCTTCTACGGAAATAAATGATTTAATTTTATGAAAATCAAGCAACTAATTTTAAAAATTAATGGCAATTGTTTTCTTGTTATAGGAAATATTGAAAACATGAAGATTAAGTTTTTATAGTTCCAGCAAGCAGATATAACCTGATACACTACTGTGTACTGTCTTCTGGTCTGTTTTCTGCGTGTGTGGTATGAATAAGCAATGTGAGATCAGATTGCACACTATTTCATGGCTGTTTCTAGTTGACATTTTATTGTGAGCATTTTCCTGGGTCTTGACATCTGAGCTCAGGTTCCAGAACTTCCGCTTTCAAGCCCTGTGACCTGGGGCCTTGCTGAACTCCTGTTTTCTCATCTCTAAAACAAATACCATCTTACTGGGGCAGATACTGCTGGTGTTTACCAATATCAGCTTTCTCCTTTTTGCACACCTACCGTTAACTACTTCCTAACCTTCTTTGAAGCCAGATGAGGCCACCTGTCTTCTGGCCAATTGGATGTGGGGAGAAGTGACATACAGTACTGGTATGCGTGGCCCATAAAATCTCCCCTCGGTGATCCTCTGTTCTCTTTCTCTTCTTACTCTCCAGGCCCCCATCTGGACTTGGATGAGAATATCATGAAACAACAAGATGGCTGCATCGTGGGAGGGGACAGGCCTGGGTCCCTGAGTCAGAGCTGAGAGAAGGACCCAATTGGACTGTGATATGAAAAAGAAATAATTGTTATGTTGCATAAATCACCGAGGCATCAGGATGCATTTGTTTTTGCAGCCTAGCCTACACTGATTTGCCAGCTGCCTGCCTCACAAGACATGCTGTGCCATTTCAATAAAATACCTGAAATCATCAGCCCATAAAAGCACTCAACAAACGTAAGACTTCAAAAATTAAAGAACAGTGATTGAAAAACAAGGCATGTGCTAAATCAGATAATGTGCGCTGCAAGGTGTGTGAGCTTCATTAAAGAGAGAAATCATTGTGGACGGGAGTAAAGAGAAAATGGAGTGTTTGAGTGGATCCTGCTGGGACATGTGGAATTTGGGTCCTCAGGGAGGAATTGGACAGATCTTTTAGGCAGCAGACAATTTCACTCTGTCAACCACCCAGAAGGCAAGAGGAGCAGTGAGTATATCTGGTGTAATTACTGGGAAAACGGGAAGCCACCGGCATCCCAGGCAGAGGGCAAATTCAACTACTGGGTCCTGCCGCCAGCTGGCTGAAAAGGCCCCTGTGGAGGGGGCCCCTCTCACTCACCCCATTTCTACTCTGGACCCCCAGGACTGCCTGTGAAGGAACCCAGATCCTCGTAGTGTGCAGAGGTGCACGTGTTTGCAGAAGTCCATAATAAGCCAGAGAATCAACACGTCAGAAAGTCCCAGCTCAGGTAGAGAGGTGTGCATGGGAGGGTGAGGGGCTTAGATTAAGATAAATTAAGGTTAATCTTAATTAATCTTCCCCCATGTTATAGATGAGAGAACCGAAGGCCCAGGAGGTGAGCTGGCTTATGTTCAGACACACAACACAGCAGTTTAGTGGCAGAGACCTGACATGCGTGTGAACCAGGTGATGTCACTTTGCTTACAATGTTCCACCAGCCTCCCACCCACCTGGAATAAAAGAACCCAGCTCCTTAGCCTGGTGGCCCTGCATGATCTGGGGCCTTGCCTCACCTTTTCAGGCATTGAGGAGGAGCCTGGCTAGTTTCCACCAATACCTCTGCCACTGGTGTTCCACTAGACTTCATTTCCCAGCCCGCCCCCCTTGCATCAAGGAGAAATCACAAATCGGAGTTCCGACCAAAGAAATGTGGACAGGAGTTGAGTACACCACTTCTAAGACTGGCCCTAAAACCCACTACCCAATTCTGCCTAGTCTCTCTCTTTCCTTGACTGTTGGCTGGATTCAATGGATCCAATGGTAGATTCCCAGACACCAGGTGCTGGAGGGAAGGCGGGGTCATGTGGTATTAGGGGCCCGGGTTTTGGAAAGACAGAGGAAAGCAGAGCATACACCTTTACAAAGCCACATTGAGCAATGACCTTGATTTGCCAAGCCCCTGAGATATAGGGGTTGTTTGTTACTGCAGCTAGCATTAACTTACAATGGCTGTTGCAGACCTCCTCTTCTATCAAATGCTGCTGGCTGCGTGTCACCTCCTTTCATAATCCCCTCCCACACTGGGTTCCAACCACACTGGCTCTCTTTACATTTCCCGTTGTGGTCCAGGCTTGTTTCTGGCTCAGGTCTCTGTACTTGCTCCTCTCCCGGCCTGGAAAGCTCTTCTCCCTGACCTCGTGGCTGCTTCCTTCTCATGGTAAGTCTCAGCTCCAGTGTCATCTTCTCAGAGCTACTTTTCCTTAGCCATACTCTAGTCATACTCTATTTGATCACTCTTTCATTATATTGGTAGCATTTATGACTGTTCAGAATTATCTTGTTTCTCTATTTGTTTGCTTGTCTGTCTCTGCTCCTCCCCATCTAGAACACACACTTCCTCATGCCAGGAAATTTGTCTGTTTTGTTCACTGCAATATCCCCAGCACTTAGAACAGAAAGTGCTTTAAAAATATTTGTTAAATGAATGAGTGAGTGAATGAATGAGCAAACTTTAGTCCCATGATGCCCGGGCTAAAACCCATTTGCCCACACCATGTGATTCTGTCAGCTCACATTTAGCGCCGAGGGCCATTCCATCAATTCACTGGAGAAGGGAGGCCCTGCCCTAAGGTTCAAGGCCTGTTTGTCCAAGTAAAGAGGATCCAGACATCTCAGAAGCCCCCCTTGAGCAGAGAAAGGTTTGCAGCCGTTGGTTCTAACTGGCCCATGGCGGGCTAGGTGCTGCCAAGGTTGGCACGTGGGCCTATAATAAGCCAGAAATATTTTTCCATTTTGCAGGAAGGAGCCGGTAATGTAGCCCTCACTCTGGGAGGATGGGGGTGCAAGAGAAAGGCCCAGAGAGGCAACTTGAGCTTATTTACAGCCAATCCCCGCTCAGCCTTACGAAGGCTCAGGGAAACGGTGCTCAAGCACTTTCTCCAAGGAGAGTTAGCCCTGCCTTCACTCAGGGACAGAGCTCAGGGCAAGTGGCTGCAGGGCGGTGAGCTGGAGCTGGCCTTGTCCTCCCCCCTTGGCAAATGAGCAGACCAAAGTCATGAGAGGTCAGGGGGCTGCTGACGTGGGAAACAGAGAACCCAGGGGCTTGGCCTCTGATGCACAGAGAAATTATGGCAACTTCTTCACCTCTGGTCCCCAGCTTCCCCCCTTAATAAAAAGGAGAGTTGAGACATTTCCACCCTCACTCCAGCTCCATGAGAAAGGCACAAATAGAATTATCCCCTTCTTTACAGATGAGGAAACTGAGGCACAAGCAGTTTAGTAACTCACCCATGTAAGGGACACACCCATTCAGACCTGGGCAGTCGTGCATTTGACCTCTAGCTGCGAGTCCTTTGATTGTGGTCTCACTCCAGCCGGCCTCAGAGGCACCTTGGGAACCACACTGGGTGATGGATGTGGTATCTGCAAACCGCAGGGTACCTCCAGACATGCAGTGTCCTTAGAAGAGGGGAAAGTTGCCGAGAGGGAAGGAGGAATGGGTGGTACACTGTGGAGTATGCTGCCAGCCTCTGATGCATTCATTCATTCATTCATTCACTCATTCAGCGAACAGGTAGTGCCACCCATATGCAGCAAGAATTATGATAGACTAAGGCATAATCCCTACGTCCACAACTGGGATCGGGGATGTTCAACTGGGGCCACACCCTCCAAGCCTCAGGGTCCTTGTACACGCTGTTCCCACCACCTGGGAATCCATCCTGACCCGCTCCCCGCTGAACTTTACTTCTTCTGGCAGCAGCTTAAATGTCACTTCCGCTGGCACTGGTTTCTGTTGTGCACCCCCAGCAACCCCACACCCCCAAATGCACACAGCACCTGCTTTGTGCTTATCCAAGAAGTGGCTGAACAATCATTTATGACATTGTGCATTGAATGTCTGCATCCCGCAAAATCTGTGTCCTCTGTCAGAGCGACGGAGCCTGCTTTGTTCATGCAGAATCCCCAGTGCCCAGCACCCTGCCTGGCACATGGAGAGCTACACACACACACACACACACACACACACACACTTTTAAAGGCTGAATTTGTGAGTAACTACTACAATCCGAACATGTATTTCCAATTGGTACATTAATGACCATTCTTTCTCATCCCTGATCACATGTTGTTTGGCTGGATGACAAACGCTCACTCTAAAAAATGCCTCTATCCTTGCACAATCCCTGATCCCATGCTGATCAGTGCCAGCAGGCTCCTGGAGGCAGCAACCCCACCCAAGGCCTTTCACTTGAGTATTTGATCCCTGCAGCCCCACCCTGCTTGTCCCTTGCTGCCCAGACCCTCCCAGTGACCACTACTGATCGTGCTGCTGAAGCTTCCAGTCTCCTCCCAGCTTCCCTCCTTCCTTTCCAACGGGACAGCCTAATGGCAAGTGCAGCTAATGCTCTGTGTAACCTGGCAAAGTCACTCAACCTCTCTGGCCTTAGGTTCCTGCTCCATCGAGTGAGCGGTTAGAGTAGAGGGTTACCAGCAGCCTCTCAGCTCTATGTGCGATGGACAGCCTTCTATGGCTTTCTGCAGCTGGGCCTGACTGCCCATTCTTGCCCCGACGACTTCCTTTGTCTGTGAGCCAAAATCTGCCCCTCAACATTCCATCCCACAAGACTCTCAAGCCTCCAGATGACAATCCCACCCCTCATGACCTGTTCCGTCTCGCAGCAACTGTCCACACCTGTGACCAGAGAGTGTGCTATATTGTTTTCTGTGTAAAGTGTTGCCTCCTCCAGGAAGCCCCCGGTCCTACATGCTCCCGCAGGGCCCCATGGCTGCCTCCACAGCACTTTTCACATTGAGCGGGCGCTGTGGCTCAGGGCTGCCTTCTCCAGAGCACAAGCTTCAGCAGGTCGCGCCCGTCTGTCTGACTCACTGCCGGGCCCTGGTACCTGCCAGAGTGCCTGGCTCTGAGTAGGCACTCAGCAGGTTTGTTGAATGAATGCGTGAATGGAGGGACATGCTATCCTCAGCAGAAAGCTGATGCTCAGGTAAGGCAGAAGTGGGGCTGTGAGAGCGACAGAGGAAAATCAAGAGAATCGCACTTTGCTCTTGCAAACCACCCTTTGAGGGCACGTGCACAGGTGCTTTGAGAGGGCATCACGCAGACGGGGAGGAACAAGGAAGCTGGGAGAGAAGACAGTCTCGTTTTCTTCCAGAACATGTGAAGGCATTCTCCCAGAACGCGGGGGTCCTGGATCCCAGCCCCAGGCCCTCCATGCAGCGGGGAACGTGACTCTGTGCCGTAACCCCCGAGCCTCAGTGTCCACGTCTGAAACGGGACAGTGACCAGGGCTCTTCTCCACCACCTGGGCTTCCAGGATATCCGCAGGTGCTTGTACCCTGGTGGGGGGTCAGGCGAATAAAGACAGATGGGAGCACAGTGAGGGAAGCCCAGGGCGCAGTGGGAGCAGAAAGGGACGCCTGGCCCAGGCGGAGGGAGAGGGAGACGAAGCAGGGAGGGCTCTGTGGGAAAGGTGGCCTGGGAGGCACAGGCCCCAGAAGGGAAGGGGCAGCGCTAGGGCCGGCCGGGGAGGAGGGAGGCCCCGGGGAGGCAGCGACTGGCTGTGGCCGGAGCCGTGGTGGGTGCTGGGGGGAGGCTGGAAGGTGAAAGGCGAGGGGAGGGCACCTGGCAGCAAGCAGGCCTGGGAAGACCCCCATCTTGAGAATAACAGGAAGCTGGTGAACGGCTTTAAGCAGGAGCAAGATGTGAAAAGGTTTGTGTTTAAACTTGGGCAGGGTGAATAAGATGGAGGTGGGCCAGGGTGAGAAGTCCTCTGGGACCCATAGGCCCGGGGGCACTTGGTGGGCTTCCTAGCGCCCTCCTAACCCCGTGCCCTCCGCTCAGTCTCCTCCAGGCCCACTCCCGCCTCTTGCCGGAAGGAAAGGGACACACGGTCCTGATTTGGGTCTCGGCTCAGCAGACCTGGGTGCCACAGCCCACAAGCAGGTTTCATGTCTAAGTGGGCCTCACCCCGTCAATGAAACGAGAAGCCACCCAGGAGAACCAATCCCGAAGGACTTGAAAGAAGCTGGTGGGAAAACCCCAGCCCCTTCTCATGGCCCCTGCATTAGTCAGGGTTCTCTTGAGAAACAGAACCAACAGGAGATGTCTGTAAATATTGTGAGATTTTATAAAAGTGTCTTACGCAACTGTGGGGATGCACGACTCCAAATTCCGTGGGCAGGATGCACGACTCCAAATACCACAGGGCTGGCTGCGAGCTGGCAACTCTGACGGAGGTTTTCAATGAATTCCCCAGGAGAAGCCGGCTGAAGGAGATGAAAGTTCTCTCTTCTGACTGCTGAAGTCATCACTTCTCCTTTTAAAGCCATCAACTGATGGATTTAGTGTCTCTCATTGCTGAAAACACTCTCCTTAGTGGGTTGCAGAAGTCATCAACTATAAATGCAATCAGCGTACTGATGATTTAAGTCCATGAAATGTCCTCACGGTAACAGGCCAGTGCCTGTCTAAGCAGACAACTGGGTACCATCACCTGCCAAACTGGCGCATGAACCCAAGCACCACAGCCCCTGGGTCCACACAGCCCCTGCAACTGGTGTTTTCCTGACCCCCCGCCCCAGCCACGAGGTGCCTTCAGGATCCCAAATACCGGAAACGATTCTCCACCTTCTGTCTATACCCACAATTCAGTTCTCCCCAATGGGTCTTACACACTCACACACACATACACGTACGCACTCACACACAATCATACATACACATACACTCAAATACACACATGCATGCTCACACACACACACACACACCCTCACACATACACACAATCATACCAATGCACACACACACACTCACACACATTCACATCACATCTGTTGTTGCCTCTGTTGCAGGCAGGGTGTTTGGTTACACGCAACAGAAACCAAGTCTGGCTTATCCAAGTCAACAGAGAGGAGGAGGAAGAGGAGAAGGAGGAGGACCCACAATTGTCCACTCGAGGGTGAAGCTCCTGGGGGAGAGCACCGCATCAGCCCAGCTCAGTCTCACACTTGTGCTGGATGTAAAGTCTACACAAAGGGTCATGCAAAGGAAACGAGGGGCGCTGCTCTCAGCAGGCGGCCTCAGGGCTGGGCGGGCACCGCAAGTGCCACTGGGAACAGCCACGTGCCCCAGAGGACACAGCCTTCCCTTTGGTCTGAGGAGGTGTTCTCGGCTTTCAACCCACTTTCCTGCACCTCCTGTCTGACTTAGATGTGCGTCTGTAGGGCAGAGACAGAGCAAACACCAGGGCCAGGCCGCAGGCTGTGCTGGGACTCTCTCCACCCCTATCTCGGCCACTTTTGCCTTGAATCAAGCATGAGGATCCCTGAGTGGCTGTGTGGAGTGCAGCCCCGACAGCCTGCTCTGCCCATCTCGGGATGCCCGGGCATCTTCAGCCACTCCGGGGACTCTGTGCTGCGGCAGCTCGGTCCTCATTCTAACACGCTTGCCAATCCAAAGAGGACCATCCCTGACGGGCACGAGGAGGGGCTGGGCAGCGCCTACTGCCCAGCACATCCCCACCCAACGCGCACGCCACGGGCTCTGGGGCCTCGGCTGTTAGGAGAAACCCGGGAGACTTACCAACAAAGTGGGCTTGAGCCCTAGCCCCTGTCTCCGTTTCATTGGCCAAGATGAAGGGATCTGAGGGAAGGATACACGGTACTGACAAGATTGTATTGAAGGAGGAGAGAACAGTCAGATTTCCAAGACTGAACTAGAGAGTGATGGGGCCAGGAGGTGACACTGCTGCAGGGGACACCAGGGACTCCCTTCTTAGGACCATGAGCCGGAAAAGAACAGCAAAGAGGAGGCACAAGAGGTGTAGACAAGACAGATGTGACATTACCCCGATAGAAGGGAGGCAAGGAAAGGTTCACCAAGAAGGACAGACAGACACAGAGAGAGAGAAGGAAAGGAAGAGAGAGAGGGAGAGGGAGAGAAAAAGAGAATTAAGAGGCTGGTGGTAGGCATTGCGTTCTGCCACATCAAAGCCTCGGGTTTCCATCTGCTCTCTGGTATCCCGAGTCCCATCACCCCAAGAGGAAAACCATCTGGCCCTCCAGTGTTTTTCCAGCTCGCCCTGCCACATGGGGAATTTCAGGCCTGAGAATTCCAGGCCTGAGTCGGGGGCCAGATGTCAGCAGGGTCCTCATCAGCCCACCTACTGGCTGCCTTTTTCAGATGGTGACGCTGGGGCTCGCGAGGGGCCCGCCCAAGGCCTGCAGCCTCTTCCTCAAAGGGTAACCCTTGGCACAGTGCAGAATTTAAATGGACAAAACACTTCCATGGCGCAGCTGTATTTGATCTTCACAGTCCAATGATACAGTGTGAGAAGCAGAAACTGCGGCTCAGAGATGGGGTGTGACATGCCTACAGTGACACGGCCTGGAGGCTCCCTGGCCAGTGAGTTGTCAGCTCCAATCATGGCGTCCCTCTTGCTGAGCCGTGGAGGTGATGGGCACCAGATGCTGTCACTGACAGGCAGGGGCTAGGGTGGCCTCTGCTTGGTGCACTTAGCGGCCAGGGGAGGGGGAGCCAGTGGGGCAGGCCGCCCCAGATGGCTACAACTCCTGACCCACTGGACCTCACTCTTGACCAGCAAACCCTGCCAGGCCATCAGGGAAGCTTGGCTCAGCTCAGCCCCATAAAAGAAGGCAGCACAAGGGTGCCCCACTCCCTTCCTCCTCCCCAGCTCCCTGCTTCCTGGGTCACTGTAACCATTTCCCTGCCCTTTCCAGCAACTAGAGGCTGCCTGCGTTCCTTGGCTCGTGGCTCCCTTCCCTTTTCAAAGGCGCTCTCTGCATCGCTCCGACACACTTCCTTTTCTGCCTTCCTCTTCCACATTTAAACAACCTGTGATTACACTGGTCCCACCCAGATGATCCAAGATCATTTCCGTATTTTAAGGTCAACAGATTAGCAACTTTGATTCCGTCTACAACCTTAATCCCCCTTGCCATATAGCCTCACATATTCACAGGCCCTGAGACAAGGACTTGGACATCTTCTGGGGGCCATTGTTCTGCCCACCACAGTCACCCATTGGAGATGATGGGGTGCAGGTGTTGCAGCGATCACAGACTTCCCCCACCATGGATGGCAGGCACTGGGGCCCTCTCTCTTGCTCTCCTGGGGTCAGAAAAGGGTGAGAGAGAGGACTGATCAGACAGATCTTAACATCAGATTTGTTAGAAGCTAAAATGGGTTTCCTGAGCCTTGGGAGGGCAACTCACCCATTGGTACCCAAGGCAAGAAGAGCCAGGGGTCTGTAGGGGCCTGGACTTTTCCAGGAGAGGTGATGGGGGCCAACGACACCAGCTGGGTTCTGGCTTGGGAACTTGGATTAGAGTTTCAGAGAAATTGGCCACTGGTTGCAGAAGCAGAAGCTGAAAGATTCAGAGAGCAGGTCGGCAGCAGAGGCTGCAAGGCAACAAGAGCTGTGAGCAAGCAGCAACAGGAGACGCCAACCAGAGAGCGCAGGATGTGGAAGGCGGAAGGCTCCAGAATAAAAGCAGCGGAGACAGAGAGAGCCCTGCCACGAGCAGTCCCCAAGAACATTGGGAGGTGCATGTCCTGGGCAGTCCCCACTCCCCCCGGCCTCAGCCCTGCTGGCAGCTGCGACAACTGGCTCTGTGCAGGCCACAGCCACTTCATGCTGATCCTCCTTGGCCTCCTGGGTGCACCTGCTCCCCTCACCTCCTGGCCTGTGTGCTGCAGCGTGCACCTGAGGGGCACCCACTCATGTCAGCACAACCCAAGGGTGTGGGGAACTGAGGCTCCACCTGGAAACCCACAGCCTGTGGGGGCAATGCTTCTCCCTCACAGCCCTTGGTGGACATTTCTGAGACACAGTCCAATTGCTGCTTGGAAGGTCCTGGTGGGGTCGGCACCATCACCCACTGGTGGCCAGTTCTGGCGTGCATCCTTGCATCGTCTGTGCCTCCCTTCTAGTATCATCTCCCTGCTCCTTCCCTCTGTTCTAGGGGTCACCACCCAAATAATCGTCCTTCCCGGGAGCCTCTGTCTCAGACTTTGCGGGGAGCCCCCATGAGTGCAGGATCCATTGTGTTTTGGATCTAGACTCTGTCCCTTCTGGGAAAGGCACATCCAGCCCTGGGCTCTGGTACTGGGTCTGATGTGTCTCCCAGAAGACATGCATGCAAGTCCTGCCCCCTGGCCCCTGCGGATGCCACCTTATTTGGAAATAGGGTCTTTGTAGATGTAATTAGTTTAAGGATCTTGAGATGAGATCATAAATCTGAAGACTGGCTTCCTTATAAGGGAAAGGAGAGAGATTTTAGACACACAGAGGCCAAGGCCAGTGCAAACAGAGGCAGGGACTGGAGCAGTGCGGCCACAAGCCAAGGGCCGCCGAGGGCCACGGCAGCCAGAGCCGGAGGAGCCAGGAGCAGACCCTTCCCCAGAGGGGTCCGAGGGAGCGCGGCCCACTGACCTGTGATCTTGCACTTCTGGCCTGCGGCACTGAGAATAAATTTCTGCTGTTTTAAACCTGTTTCCCACCAGGTTTGTGGTAATCAAGGCCCAAGACCCTCAGGCCAGACCCATCGGGCCTGGAGCCCTTCCCGTCAGGGTCACGCCTGCCGTGGCGGCCTCTCAGGCTCTGTCCTGGGAAATGAAGACAACAACCTGATCACGGTATAATTGGCTCCGCTGAATCAGCATAGTTGTGGCATTACATATTGTATAATCATAATGTCATAAAAACCGACCACTGATTTAGCCAAAATTTGATATAATCATATTGGAAGGATGCCAGGGAAGAGAAGCAAGTCCTTTCCCAAACGGGAAGTCAGTGCATAGTCTAAAGTTGATTAATTAATAAACAGCCGTGTAAGTACATTATGTAGAGCATGGTGGTAAATGCCAGAAGAAATAGCTAAAAATGCTGACAGCAGTTTCCGGGCAAGCAGGATTACTCTCTCAATTCTGAGGCCAGACGTCCCAAATCAAGTTTTCTGCAGGTCCACGCTCCCTCCAGAGCCTCTGGGGGAGAATCCCTTTCCACATTTCTTTGTTTTCATTTTTTATTTTGTTTTCATTATATACCTGTGACCATTTGACTTTTTCATTGCATTAATTTATGATTTTGATGTAAATAAGAATTCATTTAGAGAAAAGAAGACAGGCTGTCTGAACTGGTCCTGCAGCGCTGGAGCTAGTGGTGACAAGTCCAGGGTGTGTCCTGGGAGAGAGGGCTGGACCTGGGGTGGGTCACAGGAGATGAGGGGTGCGGAGAGCCTCCTGGGGATAGCTGCATTCAGCCGAGGCAAGGAAAAAAGGGGAGTGATGGCAGAGCATCTGCCAGGCCCTGGGTGGGGTACAAAGGACACCGTGTGAATGAGCAAGGAAAGGGAGAGTGGGCCTAGGTTGGGGATAGCAAACTCAGAGCCTCCTGGGCATGAGGACAGAACATGGAGAGGCTGCCACTGTGGGCGGGACCATGGTGACAAGGACATGAGGCCCGAAGGGTCTGGCCTGAGAGTCACTGGGCCTCCCTGATTTCAGCTTCAGCCAGTAAAGCCTGTAAAGGAAGAGCTCAGGCACTGGGTAGGGTGGGCGAGCCTCCTCTGCCACCCCTCGGGGCCACATGTGGGTGAGCAGCATGGAGCAGGCACTAGGCTGGGATTGGCAGCTGTAGGAAAGTAGCAGGGGTTTGCTGATCTGGCCCATGGGGGTGGGCAGAGACCTCACATGGGCCAGCTCTAAGACTCTGCCCACAGAGAGACCGCTACAGGGCTGGGAAAGTTCAGAGGAGGGAAAGGTTGTTTCCAACGGAGGGTCCGCCCGGAAGGCTGCCTGGAGGAGGTGGCATTGGCACTGTGTCTTATGAGGAGGAGGGGATCTGTAACAGGCAAAGATGGGGGGATATGCAGAGTGGGCTCTCACGCCAAGTACGGGGGACAGCACAAGCAGAGGCCCGGAGGCCTGGCAATGGTGAGATAGTTTGTCCTGAGCATGGGGTGTCCGAAGGGGCATGTCATGAACACGTCTATTCCCGAGGTCTCGGCAGTACCTCCAAACACCCTTCTTGCATTTAGGGTGCATTAGTTTCCTAGGGCTGCCATATCAAATTACCCCAAACGGGGTGGCTTCAAACAACAGACATTTATTGTCTCACAGTTTTGGAGGCCAGAAGTCTAAAATCGAGGAACTGGCTGGGCCTTGTTCTTTCTGGACTGTGTGGAGAGACTCCTCCCTGCCTCCTCCAGCTTCTCGTGGCTCCAGGTGCTCCTTGGCTTGCAGCTGCCTCACCCCAACCTCCGCCTCCAAGATTCCAGGGGTTCGGGTGTGGATATGTGTTTTGGGGGATTCCATCCAACCCCGACAGGAGGATTCCCACTCAATGAGTCTTGGAGGAGGGCAAATGCTTTCCACCCTCTCTTGCGACTGGGTGCAGGCGAGTGACCAGGAATCTGCAACCGGGCATTCCCCTGGGGGGATTTGGATCAAGTGAGTGACGGGAAGACATGAGCCCACCAGGAACTTTCTGCCAAGGGGAGGCAGTGGTGGCAGCTCCCAGGTGTATCAGATCCCAGCTGGCTCTGGCAGCACTTCTGGCTGCCCAGCCTCTGCGTGGACCCTCTAGCCCCCCGAGAGGCTGGGAGCCCCGTCCTCAGTGACCCTGAGCCCCGAGCCTGCCTTGGTTTCTGTCCTTTGCCTCCAGGTGCCCTGCAGGATATGGGAGCAGAGAAAGGACATTTGTCTAATCTGATCCACCACTGTTTAGCAGACATTTCCCCTTGTGCCAGGCACCTGGCAACCGTAACAACAAGGTAATTTACTTTTGCTTCCATTAGCTTTCAAAAATGTCCCCACATAAACCCTGGAGTCAAAAAAGGAACTGTCAGGAAGGAAAAAGTCACCTCCTTGCTTTCTGAATCACTCTTGTCTGGGAAGAGTGCATGCGCCTGGTGCCGGAAGGGCGGCTGCCACCCACACACAGCCCCGGCCGTGGGGGGCCTTCGGCTATTTCTGGCAACAGAGACTCCTGCTCGTGCCCCTGTCTCAACACCCACAGGGTTCAGGTCAGGGTTCGGAATGCGTCCCACCCAGACCCGCTGCGCCCCAGTGGGGCCGGGAGGGGCCAGTCCAGTCCCAGGAAGGGCTGGGACCCCCATCCAGCCCCCAGATGCCCCACGTGCACCAAGAGGGCCCCAGCTCTGATCCGTAGCCCTGCCCCCTCCTCGCCCAGGGTTTCTCCAGGCTTCAGCCTCTCTCTGGGCCCACCGGAAGCCCAGTCCTTCTCCAGCATCCTGTTCTCCCAGATCAGCCTTTCTTGGAGGGGTGCTGCCTGGCTCAGTTAGGGTAGGGGTGCACTGGGTGGGCCATCTCCCTTCTGTACAGCAGGGCTGCTGGTGTTCGTGCCACTCGCCTCACGGGGCGGTTAGGAGGAGGCCACGTGAGGAAGTGGGTGGGCAAGTCCTGTCCAAGCTCTGAGCACACGAGGGGAGGGGGCTGCCCATGCCACTGAGAAAACAGGAGGGTCCTCAATAGCTCCCAGAGCCCTGGGCTGGCACATGGGAGAAGAAGGGGCCTTGGGATGTATTTGCTAGATGGACAGACTAGATGGACGAGTGAGAATTCTGGGGAGACCACAAGGCCTCATGGAAAAGGCCCAGCCTTGGGAGTCAGACGGGTGGGCTCACGCCCGCCTCCCGTGCTCCTTCATCTGTTTGATGGGCATTTGCTGAGCACCTGGCGCTTACCTGCCTGTGGCCTCGGAGGTAGAACAGACACGGCCCTGCCCACGGATGCTCATGGGTTCACTGCGGGCCCAGGGGATACACAGGGAACAGGCCGGCACGCAGCGCTACCCGGCAGCTGCCCCCCATGGCCACACAGAACAAGGACAGGTGGGGGCCCTTCTCAGCCAGGTGGCCAGGGAAGGTGCTCTGGGGAGGAGCTCCTGGGACCACGACTTGGGGAGGGGAGGGAGAGCCCCTCGGGCAGGGGGAGCTGCCGGGCCAAGGTCCTGCCGGCTCAGGGGAGGAAGGAGCGGGGGGCCATGGGACACAGGAGTGAAGGAGCTGGGGCCGCACACACAGGCCTTGCAGGCTGCCGGAGGATTCTGAGTTTTATTTCAGGTGCAAGGGAAGCCACAGGAGGGTGATTTACTTTCTTAACAACTTCTAGGCCGACAGATGACAGATCCTGGAGGCCTGCAGGAGGGGTGAGGAGTGGGGCAGGGGTGATGATAAAGGGGCCCCATAGGGTGATATTTGGGGTGATGGAGTGGTTCTGTGCAGTCCTGCGTTGGGGGATCCATGAGCTGCATTTGCTAGAACCCATAGAACCATACACCATAAGAGAGAGTTATACTGTGTACAAATTAGAAAAACAAAACAAAAAACAAAAAAAAACAAGATCCTTTGGCAGCTGCATGGAGGCTGGGAGTGGGGGCAGGAGGGGTGCTGGGAGGGCCCTGGGGAGAGGGGTTGGGTGGGCGTGTGGGGAGAAGGTCCAGGAAGCTCTGGTTGTAAAGATGCCCACCTGCAACCTGTCTGGGAGGGCCCGGCTGGGGCAAGGTGCTCAGCGCCAGGAGCCTACGACTGAGCCGGCCCAGGGGCTGGGGCTGACCTCAGGGCACTTTGTCCAGCCAGGGAGCCACAGGGAGGGGCTGGGAGCTGCCAGGGGCCGTGTTCAGAAAACAGACCTGAAGGTGAACTGAAGGGGAATTGCTCGACCGTGAAGGGCATCTGGCTGACCGTGAAGGGCGTCTGGCTGGGGGGCCCAGCCCTGTGGACCAGGGGCGGAGCTGGGCTGGAGGAATGTTGTGTACTCACGGTGTCTCCCTCTCCCAGCGACGCCAGAGCATTTTTGTTGGGGCTAAATCAAGGCCCAACTGAAGTGCAGCCCTGAGTAGTATGTGGGGAGTGGCGGGGGGCAGATAGCGCCCAGGAAACCTGGCCTGCAGACCAGGCCCTCAGCTGGGAGGCTGCAGCTCCCCAGCATGCCGGCCAGAGCACCGGGGTCAGCAGGACCCCATTCCCACTCCAATTCAGCCTCCATTGGCTGGGTGACCTTGGGCAGATGCCTCAACCTCTCTGTGCCTCCGTTATCAGATTCACATGATGAGATTAGCACATGGGAAAGTACCTGAGTGAACAATAAAACACTCTGCCCACATTGGGGATGAAAAGGATGCCAGTGCTGGTGAGGGATCAGAAATTCAAATGCACCCTTGGTTAGTGTACCCATCCCCCACCCCACTCCCCATCCTCAGAAGAATCAGTGGTCTAAGGGCTTGAACCTGTCAGTGGAGAACAAAAGGGAATGGAGAACATTGCCATTGAGGTTGCAAAATGGTGCAGCCTCTGTGGAAACAGTTCGGTGGTTCCTGAAAAAGTTAAACATGGAATTACCACATGACCCAGCAATTCCACTCCTAGGCGTGTGTGTGTGTGTGTGTATATATATATATATATATATATATATACACACACACACACATATATATACCCAGTAGAACTGAAATCAGGGACTCCAACAAATACTTGTGCACGCATGTTCATAGCAACACTATTCATAAGAGCCAAAAGGTGGAAATAACCTGTGTGCATCAACATATGGACAGGTAAGCAAATGTGGTCTATCCATGCAATGGAATATTACTCAGCCATAAAAAGGAATGAGTGCTGATCCAGGCTGCATGGATGAACCTTGAAGATATCACATTGAATGCAATAAATCAGTCACAAAAGGACACGTATTGTATAATCCCATTTGTCTGCAATGTCCCAAATAGGCAAATCCTAAGACAGAAAGCAGATTAGGGGTTTCCAGGGGCTGGAGAAGAGGGAAATAGAGAATGATTGCTGAATGGGTGTGGTGGTTTGAAGCTATACATACCCCAGGAAAATGGTCTTAAGTTTCATCCACTCTTGAGGGTGTGGACCCATCATTCACAGGTCCTTTTGATGAGGCGTCTTCAGTGAAGGTGCGGCCCAGCCCAATCAGGATGGTCTTTAGCCTATTACTGGAGTCCTTTATAAGCAGAATGACATTCAGACACAGAGAGGGAGAGAGAGAGAGAGAGAGAGAGAGAGAGAGAGAGAGAGAGAGAGAGAGAGAGAGAGAGAGAGAGAGAGAGAGAGAAAGCCACTGGGAGCAAGAAGCTGAAACAACCCAGAAGAGAAGGAAGAGATCAGGAGATGCCACCACATGCGTTGCCATGTGACACAGGAGCCAAGGATCACTGGCAGCCAGCCCCAGGATGCCACAGTCTTTGGGAAGAAAGCATCACCTTGATAAAGCCTTCATTTGGGCATTTTCCTGGACTCAAAACTGTGAGCAAATAAATTCCCATTGTTTAATGATATTTGCTTCAAAGGCCGAGGAAATTAAAGTGGTGGTTACTGGGGCCTCCTTTGGGGATGATGAAAATGCTGTGGAACTGGTAGAGATGATGGTTGCACAATGTTGTGACTATGCTAAATGCCATTGAACTGTGTGCTTCAAAATGGGTGACTTTGTGTCGAGTTCATTGTGCCTCAATTGTAAAAGGGGGTGTGTAGTCCCCAAGTCAAGGAGAGCAGAGCTGCGGGTGAGGGCTGGGCATGGCGCACGGCCTTGCTTGGTTCTCCCAGCCGCCCCACGGGGAAGCCGGGGCACCCACCCGAGTCTGTGCAGCTGGTGGAGGGCAGCGCTGGGCTCGACCCCCACGCTTGGCACCTCTGCTGTTGAGCCCCCAGCTGTCAGTTTGCTCGGTGCCTTCCACGGATGTCTCATTTCATCGTCATCACAACCCTGCAGGCAGGTGTTATCATCTCCATGTTCCAAAGGAAATTGCTGAGCAGGGAAGTTAGAGTGCACAGATCCCCTCCCCCGTGACAAGTGATGGGGTCCTGAGGACGGGACACGGGTCCATGGCCTCGCAGGAGGACCGGTCATGTGGGCACCTGGGGAGCAGGCGATGGAGGGTGAGCAGCAAGAGCTAGAGAGAAGTGAGCTCAGAGAGAAGTGGGGCTTCCGGGAAGATGGGGGGTTTGAGCTGGGCTGGAGCACAATGGGCTTAGGCCTGCAGAGGGGTGGGGCAGGGGATACCAGGGGAAGGGGACAGCAGAAGCAGTGTGAGCCGAGAACAGGGGTCTGGTGGGGCTGGAGACCCAGGGGCAAGAGAAGGGGCCGCCTGGTAGGCAGATGGGACAGGAGGGCTGCAGCCAGCACCTGGAGGGCTCTGCGAGCCAGACTGGAGAGTCCGCTTGGAAGTGGGGTGCCAGGTCTCCCCTGAGTCCCGGGACCCATCAGACCATCTCTGGTGGCCAAGGGGGGTGGAACCTGAGTTTGGGTTGGGAGGGCAGGGGCGGGGCAGAAGTTTGGGTGAGGAAGGGCAGGGCAGCACCCTGACTGCCTCCTGAAGCACTTCAGCCAATCCCCCCGCCTCCCACCAGGCCCCTGGGGTCCTCTGAGGAGAAGCCTTCACGCAGGTCCCATCAAAGCCCCTGCCACTGTCTAGGGGAGCCCTGGGGCCTGCCTCCCTGCTCTGAGCCTCAGTTCATGATGAAGATGAAGAGGGAGCAGGCAGAGCCAGGTCCCTGCAGATTCTGACTCAGCAGTCGGTCCCAGGAGAAGAGGGGCCAAAGGGTGCCCGGAACCAGCCCCCACTCTCACCCTCTGAGGACTTCCCAGCCTCAGAAGCCCCCAGCCGGGAGGCCCCACAGGAGGAAGTGACTAACCACCTTGCCCAACCAACTGACAATGGCTCCAGGGCCAAGGGCAGAGGTAGGAAGCCGGGCTGACCCCTTCCCACCAAGCCTGCGATGACCCACCAGCCCCAACAGGACCACCCACCTCCCAGGGCAGCAGGGGGACAGACAGACAGACACAGGAAGGGTTGGCCTCCCCGTGCCCGCCTTCCACCTCCCTGTCAAGTCCCTTTCCCATTTCACCATGTCTGCCCCAGAAACAGCAAGGATGTCCCTTGTTTTAAGCATTGATTTATTCAAAGTCCAGTAAGGGAGACTTTAAGGAAGACTTTGTATATTTCCTCAATACTAAGACACCACTTAATGCAAGTTGCAAGACATACCAGCTCTCAGGGGGAAAAAGAACAGTAACAGATTAAATATACAAACCAAGTCATCATAAAACACATACCAATCTCTTTCTCATTAGAATATATTAAAAAAAGGCTCAGGTTTGGGGAAATACAGTCCCGGCCAAGCACCAGGGGGGGAGCCGTGTATTTCCTCTCCCATGTGTTACCCCAGCAACCACATGCCAGGATGTCAGGGTTCGTTTTTACTGAGCTCTTGCAGCTGACAGTGCTGGTGCCACCAAGGTGAGAATGTGCACTCCCCCAACCACATTACGTTGCAGGTAAGTAGACCAGTGGCCTTGCACCCCTCTCAGGAGTCAGAGAGCCTGGAGTGAGAAGCCATCCTCAGGACTGCTCCACGGGCCTGCCATCTGGGCAGCCCCACATTTGGTTTAAGGCTCTCCTGCCACCATCTTGAAATTCTTAATAATGTTCTCTCTGAATCTGTGTTTTGTAAGTGAGGTCCGATGGGACTGTAGAGGTGTGGGTGAGCAGAGGGGAGAGGCACATCTATGTCCACCATTCTTTGAAGCTGTATTTGCAGAGAGCCTTCTCGAAGTCCCCTGAACAGAGAATTCCAGCGGACCCACAATATGAAGAAGTTCAGCAACCCTCAAAGCGAGTATAGGGTTTAAGAGTTTACTTCTACGACTGAGCGAGCGAAGAGGGGGAGCCCCAAGAGGCCACGCTTTCCATCCACAACCTGCTTCAGAAGCAGAAAGAAGAGAAAGGTGTTCTAAGAAGTTCCAAGACCAAGAAACCCCATCCCACCTGTGCTGGTTCAGAGCTGTTATGATCCCCAGAAAAGGCCATGTTCTTTTACTCCATTCCTGTGGGTGCAGACCCATTGTGGGTGGGACCTTTTGATGAGGTTATTTCAGTTGAGATGTGACTTATCCCATTCAAGGTGGGTCTTAATCCCCTTACTGGAGACCACCATAAGAGGATAAAGGACACAGAGCAAAAGCCCAGAGAGCTCAGACAAGCTGAGGGACAAGGACACACCCACAGAAAGCTGAGAGGAAGCCACTGAAGTCAGAAGCTGAAAGCAATGAAACCCAGGAGAGAAGGATCAGCAGACACCAGCCATGTGCCTTCCCATGTGACAGAGGTGTCCCAGATGCCAGCAGCCTGTCTTCAGAGAAGGTATCGTCCTGTTGATGCCTTAATTTGGACATTTTCATGGCCTTAGAACTGTAAATTTGTAAGCTAATAAATCCCCATTGTAAAAGCCAACCCACTTCTGGTATATTGCATTTCGGCAGCTTTAGCAAACACCAGCCTTTCTGCCTCGTGTCACTTCTCTGTGGTAGCCAACCAGCTACACTGAGAGTGATGGCATCGAAAGGGAAAGAGAAGGCACCCGTAGCTCCTTTTCCTTTCAGTCCTTCCTCACTCATCAGCAATCCAAAAGGAGATGGTAGTAGAACATGCACATATTAACAAGTGAAATTGAACAGTTGAATTAGTTTTATACTGCCTTTCCACTGTTCTGGTAAGAACAAAATGCCTCTGGATGTACGAGCTACAAAAGACAAGTGGTGTAATTGCAGAGATTTGATATAGGAGTTACTTGCACTTTTATTTGCATTTAAAACTGGTGTTGGCAATATGGAGGTGAATGGTAAAAGTCATGCTAACAATTTAAAATTTTCCTTTATGTAGAACATTAAATAACAAATTAAAAAATACAATGACAAGTTGAGAGAGAGAGAAAACCATGGAAGAAAGCAAAAAGCTTTATATTTTGGTAACTTGAACAGCACTTCCCCCTGCTTTGTGAACAGGGGGTCCCCCATTTCACTTTGCACCATCTGTAGTGCATGCTAGCTGCCATGGACCATGAACAGATGCCCAGGAGAGGATGGTGGTCAGGTGGCGGGCAGCCCGCAGTAGGAAAAAAAGAGAAAGTAAGGTGTAAGTTTAAAACACTAGCGTATATCCTATGATCCCATTTATATGAAAAGATTTCATATATATCTAAGCAGACGTATATAACATTGTATATATTACATATTACATATAATATATTATACATTATGTATCAATTTAAACATACTTAAGAATGGCATAAAATTCTTAACCACCTCCAAGCAGTGCCCTTTTTCAGTTAATATTCACTTTTTATCTTCACATGAAACTCAAACGATACAGAAAAGTAGGCATATATTATGTATATCATCAACTCTTACTAAAAAGAGCTGCATTTGCATTTGGGAGAAAAGAGGAGGATGCAGCGATGGAGTCGGACTTGGATCCAGGCTTGGTTTACAGTGAGCAGGACTCAGGCCCAGTGCCCTCTCTCAGCCTCTGCTTCCTCGTCTGTCAATGGGGTGTCCTGGTAACCACCTCCTCAACTTCCTGGGAGAGTCGGTGGGATAACGGGAGCATGCCTAGAGGGGGGCTGGTACATGGGGGTCAGCTAATGATATAGTTCAATAGTGGGGAACCACTGGGGGGCTAGAGCTGGGGAAGGAGGGACTCAGTCTGGTCTGGCGCCCTGCAGGGGGTGCGGGAGGTCTCCAGGGAGGGCAGAGGAGGGGAGGGGAGGGCTGCCACCGGCACACGGGGTGGTGTTCGTGCCCATCAAGCTAAACTACAGGCTTGGCGTGTGTTTTGCTATGAATCAAAATCAGCTTTTACCTTCTGATCTGTCTTCCAATTTTCCAGACCCATCTGTCAGTGGTGTCTGGTTCACCTGGAGGACAGGGATCAGCTTTCGGTCGGCACCCTGGAGCTCTGGACAGAGGCACACTCAGCTCCTGGAGACCGATGGCCATCCCGGGGGGTGTCGAGGACCTGGGTCTCACACACAGATGCGTGGAGAGAACAGTCCTGACTGTAGGAGCAGAGGGCAGATGTTCCCAGACGAGCATGTGTGCACACACGTCCAGAACCCGCTTCTGTGCTGTTCTCTGTGTTTGGTCCTTTCTTCACCCAGACGAGTTTGGATTCAGGGGCTTTTCCTTGTAGACTGGGTTGTGTCTTCATTCTATCAGCAGGACTTTATAAGGTGCCAGATGAATCAAGGCAAGCAGGAAGAGAGGGCTGTTTGCCTCGTGGCATTTTCAGTCTACTGGGGGCACGGAGGAAAGATCCGGGGCTGTGTAGGAGAAGGTTGGGCTGCTGAGTGCAGAGAAGATACACACCCTGGCCAGGTGCAACAGGGAAGGCTCCAAGCAGCCTCCTAAGAGAAGAGCAGGAGGTACCCAAGTGAGGACAAAGCAAGGGCATTCCAGGCAGAGACTGTGGCATGTGCAAAGGTCCAGAGTCAAGTTCATTCATCCCCAATTCAGGAGCCTGAAGTGGTTCCATGTGGCCAAAGCAGAGGTGCTGGAGGTGAGGCTAGAGCGGTGAGATGGCCAGAAGGCAAGGAGGGGCAGGTCCTTACCACACCACACAAAAGGGCCCTAGTTTAGTGGGGAGGCCATTGGGATTATGCAGGAATAACTTGATCCCTCCTTTAATCCTTCCTGCAGCTGGACTGGATGGAGCCTGGAGCCTGGAGGGGCTGAGCTCCCCCTGCAGATCTCAGCCAAGCAGACTGCATGGCAAGGGGTATAATAAGGCAGGCACTGCAAAGATTTTGCAGGAAGTACTTAGCCAAACTCTCCCATGGCAAAAAATGAAGTATGAAAGAGTGGTAATCCAGACATAAACTCATGTGTGTTGTTACTGAGTCTATAAGGAGCTCCCTTTGAAATGCTTCCTACTGTGCCTTTGCCCTCGGTGGTATGCTCCTTCCTGGCATGGGTGCATCTGATTCATTCATTTCTGCCTGGCAACACACAGTCTGGCTTGAAGGTGTCTGATAAATGACTGGGTGAGTAGGTGGATGGGTAGGTAGATGGAGGGATGGATGGATGGATGGATGCATAGATGGATGGGTAGATGGGTGAGTGGGTGGGTAGATGGATGGATGGATAGGTAGATGGATGGATGGGTAGAGGGGTGGGTAGATGGATGGATGAATAGGTGGATGGATGGCTAAGAGGATGGATGGATGGTGCTGTAGTTTGCTAAAGCTGATGAAATGCGATATACCAGAAATGGGTTTAATTTTACAATGGGGATTTATTAGCTTACAAGTTTACAGTTCTGAGGCCATGAAATGTCCAAGTCAAGGCATCAACAGGACTATACCTTCTTTCTAAAGAAATGCTGCTGGCGATCCAGGACTCCTCTGTCGCAAGGGAAGGCACATGGCAGCATCTGCTGGTCCTTCTCTCCTGGGTTTCGTTGCTTTCAGCTTTTGGCTGCTCCATCTGAATTTTCATCTCTTAGCTTCTCTGGGGCTTCTTTCTGTGTCTTTTCTCTGTCTTTTATGCTCTTAGAAAGGACTCCAGTAAGAGGATTAAGACCCACCCTGACTGAGGTGGGTCACATCTCAAGTTAAGATCCCACTCACTGAAAGATCTTATTTACAATGGGTCTACACCCACAGGAATGGATTAACTTTAAGAACATGACCTTTTCTGGGGTACATAGAGCTTTAAACCACCACACATGGGTAGACACAAGTGTAGATGCATGGAAAGTGGAAGATGGGTGGAGAAGTGAGCGCATAGATGCTAAATGTCTTTTGGAGAGCTCTCAGTCATTGGTATTTATAGAAGAATGAACATTGGATTCAGCTCTTCGAGGACTTTTATCTCACAGTCACAGGACACTAGAATGTCTGAACTCAAGCTAGAAAAGACTTGGGAAGGTGTCTGTTCTTGTGATTCTCAACCTTTTTTGGGTCATGGACACCTTGAATAATTTGATAAATGCTATTATAGATCGCCTCCCCTAGAAAAAGCACATAGCACAAGTCTGTAACCATCTTAGAGGGTCTGTGGACTCTGGGAAGCTTATCACACCTGGGAAGTCTAGAACCCTCAGTGTACGTGGCTCTGATGAGGCTGAACAGGTGGTGTGCAGATGAGTCAGCACATGGACAAGGACAGGTGGGGCTGCACTCAAGTTCATACAACCCACGCACAGCCAAGCCAGGGCCAGAATCCAGAGCTCCCAGAAACCCTTCTGGGACTCGGTTTCCCCTTCCTTATGGTGATGGGGTTGGACTTGACCACTGGTTTGTAGAGTTGTTTCAGAGAAGTTACTGGGAAGGGGAGAGAGCAGCTGGGACTCTGATCCTCTTCTGTACCCCCAAATTCCAGCAGGCCCATTATCTGGTCCCTTTTGAAGAAAGGGTTTTAAGACTTAAAAAGGGGGGGAGGGTTGCTGAAAGCCCCTGAACTTTCCCACTCTGACTGCCTAGGCTTCTGTGAGTCTTAAGTGCTGTGGATTGTCTGTAAATCTCCCTGGTGAAACCGAGAAAGCCAATCTAGCTGTCAAAGGGGGAGGGAATCACGTCTAAACATCCCAAAGGAGCACAAACAGTTAACTGTCACCAGAAAGCAGGATGGACAAGGACAGCCATCTCTCAGGACGCTTCTGAGTTTCTGCTGCTGTCAGCCTTGGGGAGACATTTGCTGCATGAATTAAAATCAGAATGTCCCCTGCCCAATAAACACCCACCGTATACAGCTAAAACTCAGACGCAAAACGACCACCTCAGGCAAAGAGATGATGATAAACAACAAATATTGTATCAGATCAATCTATTCATGTGTGGAGTGTGCCAGTTGCCTACCCCAATGCCAAAAAAACCCCCCACAAAAACTAGCATTTGGGGACACCGACTAAGCACCTGCTGTTCACGTTCAATATTTTATTTGAGGAAGGGGCGAGCACGGTGGCCGAGAAGGTAGACTTTGCAGCTGCCAGCCAGGGTTGCTGTGTGGATTCCCCAAGTTAACGCATTTACCCGCATAGGAAAGTGCCCGGCCCGCGGGGGGCGTCATACAAGGTCAGGTGCTGTTAAGCAGCGGCACCATAATCACGCTCAGTTCCATTTCACAGCTAAGAACACTGAGGCCCAGGGAGGTGAAGCCCCTGCTGGAGGCCCTCGGCCGCGGAAGCAGCCGCGCCGGGACGGAAATCTCGGACGGGGCAGCCCGTCCACACCGCAGAACGTTCCTTGGGCAAACGCGGAAGTCCGTGCGGCCAGCCGCCAGGCGGGGGCGGGGGCGCGCAGGCGGAGCCGCAGCCCCCCGGCGGGGCCCGGAGCGCAGGGCCGCGGGCTGGAGCCTGCAGCCTGCCCCGCTGCCGGCGCGCGCAGGAGCCCGGGCCGCGCTGGAGGTGGAGGGAGGAAGCGCCCGCGGGCGGTGACATCACCGCCCAGCCCTTGAAAGATGAGCCGCTCCCGCGGCCGCCCCAGCCCCGCCCCGCCACCGGGCAGCCCCGCCGGACCCGGGAAGCGCCGAGGTGCTGCGCGGCTCGCTGCGGACCAGGTGGGTGCGGGCAGGGGCCGGGCGGCCGCCTCGCCTTGGCGGGAAGCAGGCAGCCCCGGCTCGGAGGGCGGGCGCGCGGGCGAACTTGCCCTCATGTCCCGGGGAGTCTGCGGAAAGTTACCTTCCTTCGCTAGGTCTGACCGGGGAGCTGCGGGGAAGCGTCCCCAGCCATTGGGGATTGCCTTAGCAATGCCCGACTTGTTTTCCCCCTGAAGCGAGGGGGCAGAACAGGCCTGTGTATGGGGGAGCGATTCGGTGACTTGGTTATTGTAGAATCTGGGTGAACGCCTCAGACTAAAACATTGAGGAGCCAGCGTGCTGAGGCATGGGTATGGGATTTAGACTCCGGAATCTGGCTTTTAATTCGGCAGCCCTGTGTGACCTTGGGCAAGTTGCTTAACCTCTCTGAGCCTCAATTTCTCTGTTTGCGAAGCACTCTGCGCGCCTGCTCTCAGGGAATGGCAGGGTTAAATCAGACACAGATGGGAGAGGGTTTTGTAAATGTTGCCTGGTGCTCACTGAGGTGGCTGGTGGTGGTGATGTTATCTCAGACGGGCAGCTTCGTGGCCCTCTCCGGTCCCGGCTGTCCTGGGCAGAGGGGTAGGACGGGGCAGTGGGTCAGAGCATGGGCTTTGCACCCAGCCCTGGGTTGGAATCCCAGCCCTGCCTGTTGCCCTTGGGTGACATTGTTGGGCAAGTTATTTTGTGGTGGTTTCCTGAGCCATACAAGAGGGGGCCCTAAGATTTTGCAGGGTGGTTGTGAAGATTGAAGTGGGCTCATGCCTGTGAAGTGCCACATATGCAGAAGGCACTGGATAAATGGTAGCCATTATTAGAACTACTGGGTGCCGGCGGTTTCAAGAGCCTCGCTCTCCCGGGCAGGTTAGAATGTGCCCCACTGAGTCACACACAGGCTGCCTGCGGCTCTGCCAGCCCACGGGAAGTAGGAGCTGCAGCCAGGTGTGGGGGCCATGGAGGGGCCCCTCAGCCAACCCCACCCCTTATCCCTTCCTTCAGGGAGAGAAGGGCTTGGGTGGTTGGGGTCCAGGGATCAACCCAAGGACACTGCCCCGCTCTTCTGGGGGAAATGCATCTGCTGGGTTTCAAACCGTCCTGCTGGGCTCCAGCAGCAGAGGGGAGAGGGCAGCCTGCTGTTGGGACCCCCATGGGCTTGGAGTTGGATTTGCTCTGCTCTTTTCCCCTGTTTGGGGCGGGAGCTGGGGGGCAGCTAGGAGAAAACATTTTAGAAAACATTGAAAATAAAAAGCTGTCTGTGCCGGCCTTGCAGGCAGGACCCCGGGTCCGTCCCAGCTCTGCCCTGAACTTGCACAGATCAGGAAACTGAGTCTCGGGGAAGGCACATCACCTCAGTGGAGCCAGGTGGTAGGTGTCCAGGCCAAGTGCCTCAGCCCCTTTGGGACTCAGGCTCTCTGGAGAGTTCTGAGTGTTAACAGGGAGAGGTTCCCATGGTTGACTGAGCCAGGACGGTGAGTGAGTCTAAGAACCAGGTACTGACGAATTCACTGAGACCAAGCAGGGGAGATGGCTGTGCCGTGTGCTTTGTACTAACATGGTGGCTGCAGCTGGATAACAAGCTCCAGGGGTGTTCAAGGGTACTGCTAAGGGCTGCCTCCCCCTCCTCCGTACCACCTGCGGTCAGCAGAGGGACCACCCCAAGCCAGGACCCACCAGGGGACTCTGGTCTCCACGATGCAAGCAGGGAGCTCGCCTGCCTCGTGCACAGCTGCCCCCCAGCACTGAGAACCGGGCAGCATAAAGCGGCACCAGCCAGCATTTGCCGACTGACTGATGGTTGAATGAACGGATGGACCCTGTTTGCATGGCAGGCCCTGACAGCGCCCAGAGCAGGCCTGCCTGTTGCTTCGAGGGTTCAGAAGGGACTTAGAGTGCTCAGGGCCATGGTTCAAACAACCAGAAGCCACTAAGACTGGAGACCCCCAGGGCATCACTTCCAATGTCCGCCAGGAGTCCCCTGACCCATGAGCATCTCATTTTGGTGCACTCGCTTCCAGGGATGGGGAGCTCACTGCTTTACAAGTAGTTGACTTGTTTACTACTTTTACTTGGGAGAGTTCTGAGTGTTAACAAGGCCTTCCTTAGACTGAAGCAAAACCTGTCTCCCACTTTCTATTCCTTGGGGTTTGACTATACGATTATTAGACCTTATTGGGCCTTATTGGACCTAAACATCCTTAGTCTGCCCTCACGATATCATGTCCTGAATCCCTCCTTCCAGTCCCCATGGTTTTACTGGGGGTCCTGAGACCCTGCTCCCCCAAAACACACCTTCAGGTTGCCTTCAGAGTCAACCCATGGTGTCAGGCATATCTTTGACTCTGTCATCAAAGTGGGCTCTGTAGGATTCTGGTGACCAGAAAAAGGAGAAACCCCCAGCATAGAGCAAGGGTGGAACAATCACCGGCTCCGGGTTCAAATTCCTCCTACGTCACTTACCTGCTGGGGAAGCTCTCTGAGCCTCAGTTTTCTCAGCCGTGCAGTGGGGGTGCCCATCCCTCTTTCTGAGGAGCACTGTGAGGCTTAGGGCAGGTGGTGTTGACACAGGGCAAACAGATGCCCAGCGGGCAGAGGGGTGGCCGCTGTGGAGGGACAAGGCCTGGGACAGGGTTCTGGGATGTTATCTCTGGGCTGCAGTGGGGCAGGAGAGTCCCCAGCTCCAGAGATTCTCAGGGAAGCGGGCACCCCAGCAAGTGCCTGCTCTGCTCCCTGGGCAAGTGCATCTGTGGGCAGCGAGAGGAGCCCTCACCCCACTTCCCTTTAGGGCTCAGACTGTAGGTTTCTCTCCCTGCCCCCCCACCGACACCCCAATGCCCTGGGCTGCTCTAGTCTTGTGCTAGGGGAGGGAGGAGGCAGTGATTGGGGGCACAGAGCACGGGGTTCCAGAACTCCATCCAAACCCACTTGCTAGCTGAGCAACCTCAGACAAGTCTTGGCCTCTCTGAGCCTCAGGGTTGCACATCTGAAGTCAGTGGTGCCTGTGCTTGACCTCTGGGGAGTTGGGGAGGTGTTGCAAACCATGAGCTGCAGAGTCCTGCCGCTTCCCTAGTGATATTGTGCTGGTTGTTCCAACGAAGCCCCTTCCCTCTTCCCTGCAGTTCCAGATGTGGCCGCGCTCTAGGGGTGGGCACAGCCTGGTGGGGCAGACAGCTGTTCTCGAACTTTGTTGTGCATCAGAAGCATCTGCAGGCTGGTCGCCCACAGGTGTAGCCCCTGCCCTCCTGGACTCTGATTTGGGGGTGGGGGGGACCTAGGTACCCAAGGACTTGCTGAGCATCTCTGGGGTTATTGAAGCAGGTGGGCCTCAAAGCACATCGAGACAAACCGCCTTAGCAAAGGGCTCTACTAGGGAAGCAAAGTTGAGGGAAGTTAGGCCTTGTCTCACCAGGGCCCCAGAGCCGCCCTCCCCAGGCCCTTCCTCCGTGTCTCCGTAGCCGAGATTTGGGGCCCCCAAGCCCTTTCCCCACCCGCTGGCACCTTCGTCTCCTGTGCCAGGTGCCCTGGGCTCCGTCCCTGCCCACCTCCTCTCAGGATCGGTCAAGAAACGTCTCCCTGAGAACAGTTCACACTGAGCTCCTCTTGGACGTGGGGTTTGGCCTAAAGGTTCTGGGGTTGTTGAGCTCTGTCTGGCCTCCCCCACCCCGTGGAAGCCTCTTGAGGGAGAAGCTGGGGCCTTGCCCCCCAGCACCCAGCCCAGTGCTGGGTGCTTAAGGCACAAGGGAAAATGCCTGCAGGGGCTGAGCTCGGATGGCAGAACTGCCACCTCGGCTGGCGGGGAGGCGCGGCCGTCTTGGGGTCCTTCCCAGAGCCCCTGAGATGGCACCACATGGCAGCACCTTCCCAACACAGTCTCACTACATCCCGGGGGTGGGAGCAGTTTGGCCTCTCAGTGCCCCAGGGGACACCATGGACAATCACCCCATTGCTCATTAGTAATATGGGGGTGGGATAAGGGGGCCTCTAAAGTCATCTCTCACCCAAGACATCCAGAAAATGAATGACTAGAACTAAGACCACAGAAGTGGAGGTGAAAAGCAGGGAGTGCTTGAGGAAGGGAGCAATTTGCACCCTCAGTACCCAGATCTGGGAGCTGCAGAGTGTTTGTAGAAGCCAAAATCATAGAAGTAGGGGGGCTGGGAAATGATTGGGCTCCACTGGGCAATAGACTCCCATGCCCGTGCTGCTGCTGCCCCCCTCCTCCTCGCCCCTCTTCATCCTCCTCGCCCCTTCCTCTCCTCTTCGCCTGTCCCCCCTCCTTCCGCAGGCAGCTTAAGGATGTCAGGTCTGGAGCGACTTTGGGCAAGTGACAGCCTCTCTGAGCCGAGTTCTTTCTTCTGTAAATAATCATAGACTTGGAAACTTCCAGAAAAGAGCTGGGAGCCCCCAAGGCATCCCAGCAAATGGCCAGGTGGATGGCCGTGGTGCAGCCCCGCTCTGGCCGACTGCACGGTCAGTGAAGGGAGTGAGGGGGCCTGTCGATGTCGGCCCAGGGGGGGCTCCAAGTCCCTTTGCTAAATGTAAATTGGTGAGGGAGCCTGCGCCCACCTGCGGGTCTGTGCTTCCCCCCTTTATACATAGGTCCCAGCCTGAGAGCCCCAAGCCAAACAGGCTCAATGATGTTGAGGCTAAATATTTAGTCAGCAGAGTTTTCCAAAAATAGGAGTCAGCATTTACAAATTGGGAGATTTCGTGGAAAAATCCAGATTTCCAGCTTCTCTAGAAATTCTCTGGTAGTTCTGGTGAGGCTGAGCCTGAGTTCCCCGCTGGCCGCATGTGGCTGTCCCTCGGGAGGGGCCTCATCTGCCCTTATCCCCAGCTCCCCTCACCCTGGCAGCCCCGTGGACATTGAATTTGGGGCCCTGCTTTGTCCCTGCAGAACCTGAAGGGTGAAAGCCAGGAAGGAACACGGAGGCAGAGCTGAACTGATTACATCTTAGAGAATGAACTTCCTTGGGGAAGTTATAAGGGCAAGGAGTGGGGAGGGGGCACTTGCTCCCCCCTCCCATGCATACCCGCTCCCCACATGCTCACTGGGGTTACAGGATTAAGGCAGGGGAAAGACAGCTCCCTCGCCACACCAGGCTCTGGGGGATGAACTGAAAAATCAGACTCTGCTGAAGCTGCAGAGCTCCTTCAGGGTGGAGCAGTTCCCAGGCCTGAAGCAGGAATGCCCAGCATTCAAGTTGGAACCATATTAGAGGGTCTGATTCTTCCAAATTAATAAAGGGAAAGGATGAAACTGAGGAAAAACTGGACTGTTCAGGGTGGCTAAGCCCACCAGGCTCTCCCATGCCTCTGGGCCTTCGTTCATCCTGTTCCCCTGTCCAGGATGCTTTTCCTCGCCCTCCTTAGGCCTCTTCATCTGCCTAGGTCCTCCTCATCCTGTAAGGCCCAGCTCAAAGGGGTCACCCCTTCCAGGAAGCCTTCCACACCCCTTTCCCTCAGGGTGAGGGCTCCCTGGTAGCCCCACAGCCACCTGTGGCCCCTTGGTGGCAGCATTTGCCACGCTGTGTATCTGTCTCCCCCATCTAGACAAGTTACTTCACCTCTCTGTGCTTATCCATCTATCCTCCTCAGCCCCCAGCTCAGGGCCTAGCCCAGAGAAGGGCTACACGGAGTGAGGCAGCCCAGAGCTGGACCCCCTGGCCAGAACCCTGAGCTGTTCAGCCAGGCCTCTGGGAGGTAGGAGCCTGCTGTAGCAGTAGAGGGAGCCGCTGGCTGTCAGAGGCCACAGCCGTTAAGCACCAGAATCCCCGACCGCGGTCCCCCAGGCTGACGCGCACACTCTCCAAATGAGGCTTCTGGTTCCAGAGGGACTAGGGCGGACTGGTGCCTGGGTGACAGGTTTCTGGGCTTCCTCTCCTGGGCGTCTCGCCGTGTGAGCCAGCCCCCCTTGTCCTAAAGGCAAGATTGTGCTTCTGAACCTACACTGGTCCTGGTCCCGGGTGCTTCCCCCAGGAAATGGGGTCCCTCCCCACCTCCCCCTCAGCTGTCCTCCTGCCAAGGCCTGCGTCGGTCCACACGGTTCCTCCGTGGACAGTGTCTGGGTGCCTGCTTCTCCAGTGGTGGCCCCCGTCCTGATCTCAGCTCTAGGGTGGAAGGTGGGGGGACCCTGGCCTTGTCCCACAGCCCTGGGTCCAATCCAGGCTCAGCCCGTCACCTGGAGAGTGATGCTGGGCAAATCACTGACTTCCCTGGGCCTGGCCTGTCTCACCTGTATTGGGGGTGGCACAAAACCACCCTCCACACAAGGCCACAGTTGTACCAGTAAAACTGTGAACGTGCCCTCGGGTAGCGGGCTTCTGCTCTCCTCCCTGAACCGTTTACTGAGCGACTGCTCTGGGCTCCCCCCAGCTCGGAGACCTGTGTCCACAGGAGCCTGGAGCCAGGTGAGGGCCAGGTGACTCCAAGTCAGCACTTGGCACCTGTAACCATCCCTGGAGGGCCTTAGGGCATCATATAGGGCAGTTTGCTTGCAAGCCTCCTGGGTCAGGAGCTGGAAGGCAGGGCCTGTGCGCCGTCCCTTCCTTGTGTCCCAGCGGTGGTGCCTCCATCCACAGCCATCCCTGCCCCAGCACACACTCACAGTACTCTCACACACGCACCCACACACACCCAGCCACACTCACATGCACACTCACATCTCACATGCACACTCACATACACACTGACATGCACTCACGTCACACATGCACACTCACACCCACACTCACATGCACTCACACTCACACTCACATGCACTCACATCTCACATGGACACATGCACACTCACATGCACTCACGCACGCATCCACACACACATCCACACTCACATGCACTCACACATGCATCCACACACACATCCACACTCACGTCACACATGCACACTCACATGCACTCATGTCACACATGCACACTCATATACACACTCACATGCACTCACACTCACAGTCACATGCACTCACATCTCACATGGACACATGCACACTCACATGCACTCACGCACGCATCCACACACACATCCACACTCACGTCACACATGCACACTCACATGCACACTCACATGCACTCACGTCACACGGACACACATGCACATTCACATACTTATATACACCCATTCACACACAGGCTCTCACACACACACACACGCTCTCATGTACATTCACTTCATACACACACTCACACATACACACTCATGCACTCACACGCACATAGACTCACATACTCATACACACATACACATGCTCATAATCACACACACTAAAACACAATACTCACACATACTCAAATGCGCATTCACACTCACACATATACACTCACATGCACTCACACTCTCACCCCCACGCTCATGCACTCACATCCACTCACACACATGCTGCCCATTTCCCTCCCTGCCCCTGCTGTCTGCGTGTCCCCACAACCAGCTTGTGGTGCATCTCTGGTGCCTGCATGGTCACTGCGGGCAGGTTTTATGTTCTTTCGCCTGAGGCTCCCAGGCCCAGGTAAAGGGTAGGGTAGCCTAGTGGGATGGGGAAGGCAGGGGGCAAGGGGGAGGGGCCCAGCAGGACCCCCACCACCCTCCAGGAACCCACGTGTCTTCCTCCTGACAGACCTGCTGAGGAAATGGGGGCTCTAGAGGTGAAACAGCTCATTGGAGGCGGATTCGAACCTGGCCTGGCTCTGCCCCTCACGACCTCTGGCCTCCCTGCTGGGCAGAGGCAGGGAGGACACAGGGACTCCCATGGCTGCGGGCAGTGAGGGGGCCGGCCGCGGTGGGGAGGAGGGACTGGGCTGAGAGCCTGCCCATTGGCACCGTCCAGGCTCGCTCGTTACACGGCAGGTTGACCTCACCTGTCAGGGTCGGCCTGGGCTCAGGTGCTTCACAGGTGAAGTAGCGAAAGGCTGCCTTCTCCCACCCTCTACTTCTCCCACCCTCTACTTCCTCCTGAAATGGAGTTATCACTGTCTGCGTTACCTCCCTCAAAGGACAGGGAAACAGGCTGAGAGAGCTTCCCCTAAGTACGCCCTGACAGGATTTTTGAAGTGAAAAGAGAAAAAGAATAGGCTATAAGCATCCAGATTCAGGGGATGCCGGGACAGGCCGCATATAAAAGGACAAACAGGCTGTCTTCAGGCTTTTCTATAGCCACAAACACTGGACCGCAGCAGAGGAGCCTCTGGAGACTGGAGAGAAGCAGGCTGCGGCCTCAGATGGTCCTTCCTGGGCGGGGGCAGCAGGGAAATGTGCTCACAGGACGTGCCATCCCTGGAATCTACATGGGAGAGTCACGGGGAGACAGGGCCCGGCTGCCTCAGACGTGAATCAAACTGAAGAACCAAAGACAGGGAAAGATTTGCTCATGTCCTTTGTTTCACCAGGGCACCAAATTCATGGAATCGGGTGGAATTCTGTGATTGGAAGTGGTTTTGCAGCCCAGCAGGAAATTTCAACTTCCTGGGGGTTCCCTCAGTGGCTCCTTGGCTTGTTGAAAGCCCACAGCTCCACCTGCTCAGGGCTGGTGGTTGGGTAAATGGGGAATTGCCTAAGAAGTAGTTCATAGTACTTTAAGCATTTCATTTTAATTTAAAAACATAAAATTGTGCCTTTATTTACTAACTTGCATGTAAGCAAGTCATTTCCTTTGATCAGGGGCTGGCCTGCTTTCTTACTTAAATAAACTAACTCATAATTCACTCTATTTAAAACAAAAAAAAGAAATCTGGAAGGAGAAAATACTTATTTAAATAGTTTTATTATGAAAGTAATATGTGTTCTTCCTCAAAACTTTGGAAACTACCACAAAGAAAAAGAAAATATAAAAGCTACCCATTATTCATGCCCAAAGACAACCACTACCTACAACAATTTGGTGTGTTTGCTTTCCAACTTGTTTTCTGCCATGTTGTGTATACAATTTAGTCCCCAGCTTGTTTTCTTTGACAGGAGACCATTCTCTCATTTTTGGCAAGCTCCTTGGAGCATCATTTTTCTTGCTTAATGTCTATTGCATGTATGTGAAGTCTGGTATTTAATCATTTCCCTGGCCGTCAGATTTAGGTTGTTCCCTGTTTTACACTCTTTGAAACCATGATGAACATCATCTCTCTGCATGAAGCTTATCTTGTCCTTTGATTATTTTCAGAAATACCAAGCAAAAACTTTAGGTTCTTGATCTGTTTTGCCAAACTATTCAAAATGGAATTTTCCAGAGACTGCTTTGGGTTCCGCTCAAACCCCTCCTCCCTCCTGAACCTGCTCAGAGAAGGCATCAGAACTGCAGCTGCCTGCTTCCCCCCCCCGTGACTGGCCCATGAACTAGTTGCAAACATAAAAATAATGTTGTCTTGGCTCCGAGGATTCCTGCAGGAATCTGGGACAGGCAGCCAAAGGTGATTCCTTGAAGACAGGGGAGCTGGCAACTCATCAGAAGCAAACTCCAACAAATAGTAATGCCTAACATTTATCAGGCGCCCACAACTAACAATCTCATTGTACCGAGAAGGACACTGAGGCTCAGCGTGGTAAAGGGATCTGCCAGCAAGCAGGGACACGGGACTGTGGCCTGCGTGTCCCCCGTGCCGGGCTTCTGAGCTGCAGGGGGAGGCTGAGCGCCGGGGCCCGTCCCTCCGCCCACAAAATGTGAACGACAAGGGGACTAAGCAAGCTCATGCATGTCAGAAATTCTCTTCAATCCCAGCTCCGGGAGTGGGAATTTTCCACCTGCCTTAGCCCCAGCAATGACACCTCTCCAGGGCCTCAGCGTGTAGTGCCGGCTGAGTTGCAAACCGTGTTCCTTCTGGCCAGGATTCCATAACAGAGATAACCACGCTCCACTGTTCTTTTCCTGCGAGAAGGCAGCCTGATGGGGGGCAATAGTGCAGATTTTGCCTGGTCTGGAAGGTTCTAATTGAATTTTGCCACCTCATAGCTGTGTGGCCTCCAGCAGTTACCTGCCCTCTCTGAAGTTCATTATCCCTCTGAAAATTGGGTGGTGGTACACCCAGTTAGTATCTCTCCTACAGCGCTACTTGGAGAATTGAGAGAATAGGCAGTTTCCCGACATACAGCCAGCTCCTCCAGCACCTCTGCGTGATGCACATTTAATGTACATAGAAAAAAATTTTGAGGGATGGGGGCATGCGGGCTGCCGTGGCATTGGTCAGGGCAGATGTATATGGTCCCAGGACTTACATTTATAGAATGTAGAAGGTCTTGGGCCACATACACCAAAAACATGGCCCAGTCTTTACTTGAATACCTCCAGTGACAGGGAACTCAGTACTGCCAAGAGCAACTCAATTCATCAGACAAGCAACGAGCATGCCCATGTGCCAGGCCCAGGGGTTTGGAGATGCAAAGGCACTGCCTTCTGCTTGGGGGCTGACAATGTGGCAGCCAGGATGGGTGTAAAGAAAAAGAAAGTGTGTGCATGTTTGTGTGTGCACATGAGTGTATGTATTATGACTAGAATGTGTCTTGACAGAAAATCACTACAATTCTGAGATTTGCTCTGGCACAGGCTGAACAGAGTTAAGAAAGCTGGCTGTCAGGCTATCACTGCTGGAAGGACCTTAAAAATAATCTGTGTAATCACCCTCCTCCTTGCTCTATGGATCAGAAAACCAAGGGCCAGAGAGGGAATAATAATAGCAGTAATATTATTGTTCAATAACAATAACTAATAATAATGACAACAGCAACAAAATAGCAGCAGCAGCTCCAATCCAGCCCTTACGCTAATTACTGTCAGGAACCTTCGTTCACCCTCCCTGCAGTCCCGAGAAGTGGGGGCTTTGCTCTCCCCAACTTGAGGGTGAGGAAGCTGAGGTCCAGAGACGGGGAGTGAGGGGCTGGGGTTGAGCCCAGCCCTCCTAGGATGACATCTGACCAGCTGGGGCACCTCCCCTGGGAGCCCCGAGGAGGGAGCAGACTGAGAAGGCAGCCTTGTAGCTACTGGGGGGCCCGGGGTCAGGAGGGGGTTCACAAGCCCTTTCTGAGCCACAGCTCCAGGCTCCTCCAGCTGGGTCTGACTTCCACACTTGACTGCCACCAGCTGACCTCCTCCTTGGCTCCTTTTGTTGTCTCTGATGGCTCCGTGTGTGGAGTCACCCGAGTGCCCTTCTAGGAGCTGTGACCTTGAACAGATCCTTCCCTTCACTGAGCCTCACTCAGTTCCCTCCTCTGTAAAATAGGTATGGTAGGACCCTCCTGGGTGACAGCGAGGATTGGGGAAGAACTGATTTGCAAACCCTCCAAAACAAACTGTAATGTGCAGCGTCCCCTCTCACTGAGGTTGAAGTGGCATCGTGGGGTTGTGGAACGTGTGGAGGGGGTGGGGATTGGGATGCTTGTGCATGACCTTGGACAGGTCACCTACCCTCCCAGTTTCCTCACCTGTTAAATGAAGGTTGGTCTAAAAATCTCTAAATGGCAAGATTCTTCTGACCTGAAAATTCTATGGCTCTGGAGTGTCAATGGTACTTGACAGTTTACAAAGCGCTTTTGCATTTGGCTTCAGAGACCCCTGGGTTCTAATCCTGTCCCACTCCCATAACGGGAGCACAGGGGTTGGGGTGCTCATGGCAGCGACAGCTGCTGAGGTCTGGGAAGGCCTCCCAGAGGAGGTGACGGGGCGCTGGATCTGAAGGGTGGATAAGAGTTGGAAGGGAGGATTGGGCAGGGAGGTGGCCCCGTGCCCTTGGAGTGCTGGAGCCTGCTGTGCCTGAAGGCGATGGTTAAATTTCCAGGAACTGTGAGCTTCTTGGCACATCACAGTGGTAGCTTGACATCAGCCGGGCTGGAACATTTACACCCTGGAACCCTCCAGATGCTACCAATCCAGGCTTTTATCCTGGAGAGCCGGTGGTCAACCACCCACCCGCCCCCCACTGCCCTCTTTCCTCACAGTCAGCCCACAGAAGCCCGCCCTCGTCCCGAGGTCTGAAGGACTGGGTTCTAGTCTCCACTCTTCTTCCTGTGAGCTGTGTGCCCTGATGAGTCAGAGCAAACACTGGGGTTTTTTATTGATTAAATGTTTATCAGGAACCGACCCAGCCAGGAGCTTGGCAATGGGTCCCCAAGGTGAATGAGGCACAAATTTGTCCCTCAGGGAGCTCAGGATGAGCTGGGGGAGATTTCTCAGACATAAGCTTATCCACACCAGACAAATAGACCCCGGGGTGTTCTAAATCTGTTATGAAGGGCAGAGATAGAAGGAAGTAGAAGTTTTGTTTCAGGAGAAGCAGACCAAGGCTTGGGAATGAGAAGCCATTAAGATTTTGCTGTCTGTCTGCTGAGGAGTTTGGGGACCCCAGAGACTAAGGGCTTTGGCCTTGCTCCTACTGCCTCCCCCTTCCCTCTCCCCAGCCTCTCCAAGACACTGGCCGCCCCTGGTGGGCCCTCTGAATCCATTCTCTTCCCTCCATCTCCCCTTGCCCAGCTCGGGCTGCTATCAGCCCTCTCACCCAGCTCCGTCAGTGTGGCTCCCTCTCCGATTGAGCCCCAGTGCTGCCACCAGCCCAGCCAGAGGGGTGATGCGAGGTTCACCCCAGCAGCAACAGCATGCCTGGGCCGGTTCTAGGCCAACCCGTGGTGGGGAGGTCAGCCCAGGGCTGTACAGTGGAGATCACCGGTGTGTGCAGACAGAGACAGGCTTCAGATAATCACCTCCTCCAGGAAGCCTTCCATGCCCAGGGCCCAGGCAGCCCTCACATCGCCTCTTTCCGTTCTGTACTTCCCACCACATGGGAGACACATGGGCGCAGGTGCCAGCTCTTGTTCTACGGTCACACCACCAAGAGAGTGCAGGGAGGCATTCCACACTGCCAGGGTTCAAATCCCAGCTGCACCACTTCCTAGCTGTGTGACTCTGGACAAGTTACTTCACCTCTCTGTGCTTCAGTTTTCTCATCTGTAAAACAGGGAGAGTAATCGTTCCTACCCCCTAAGATGGTTGTGGATTATGGGAATGAATTTAGGGGAAGCAATTGGAATACTGTTTGGCATGCAGTAAGCCACCCCTAAATGAAGATATTATTATAGTCTGGAGATGGTAGGCACTCACAAACAGGTTGAATGAATGAAGTATAAAAAGGGAAGTGCTTTGCAAAGGCAGGTGCAGATCTGTGAACTTCCATCCTTGCCAGCATTCCCCCAACGCTGTCCACAGCGGGTGTCCCATCTACAGCCCAGGGTATGTCCCATAGAGCGTGAGACCTGACTTCGGGGCCACAACCCCAGACAAGCAGTGTGGGGAGGGCTAGAAAAAGACTAAGCCCGGGGGCTGGGGCACGAGGATGAATGTCAACCTGAGGACAGTGTTGGGACAAAGAGCCAGACTCAGGAAGGAAAAGGGCAAAGCCGCTGGTGAGGGGGAAGAGGAGGGACTGACAGTCTGAGCGGGTCGTAGGGGTTGAAAGCACAGCCCCGAGAGGAAGGCTGTCCCAGCTGGCAGCCACAAGCCACGTGTAGCTACTGAGCATTTGAAACTTGGCCAACCCAAACTGAGATGTGTGGTGAGTAGAAAATACACACTGATTCCAAAGGCATGGTAGGGGAAAAATAATATAAAAGAGCTCATCAACAATTTTTTTTTAACATGATGGATATTTATTAACATCGGGAAATGTTTATGATTCATTGTTAATGGAAATAAGTGGGTTACGAAACAGTATGTGGAGACTGTACTTAAATTACATTAATCTGAGCAGTCATAATAGCTATTGTTCTCAATTTCTTAAGTTCCAGTAAATAAAGGAAATGCATTTGTTCTTCATTGCTGAGCAATGGTGGCTTACAACAATAAATGTTTGTTATCTCACCCAGTTTTTGTGGGTCAGGAATCTAGGAGTGGCTTAGCTGAGTGGTTATGGCTCAAGTCATCTAAAGCCTTGACAGGGAGGATCCACTTCTGGGTTGGCTCATTCATTCGGCTGGAAGTTAAGGCTGGTTGTTGGCAAGAGGCGCCAGTTCTTTGCCACTTGGCCTTCTCCTTAGGGGTGCTTGAGTGACCTCATGACCTGGCAGCAGAGTTCTCCCGGAGCTGGTGATCTTCCCTGAGGAAAGGCCTGTGGTATCCAGGTTCCTCTGCCCCATGGGAAGGCACACGGTGACACTGGTGTTCCGGTTTGCTAATGCTGCCGTTTGCAAAACACCAGACATGGATTGGCTTTTATAAAGGGGGTTTATTTGTTTACACAGTTACAGTCATAAGGCCATAAAGTATCCAAGGTAAGGCCTCAACAACAGGGTACCTTCACTGAAGGATGCCCGATGGCGTCTGAAAACCTCTGTGTAGCTGGGAAGGCACGTGGCTGGCATCTGCTGATCCCAGGTTGCGTTTCATAATGGCATTCTCCAAAATGTCAGTGTCCGCTTCCAACGGCCGTCTTCAAAATGTGTCTCTCAGCTGCAGCAAGCAGTGAGCTTTCTGAGCTGCTATAGGGCTCCAGTGAACTAATCAAGGTCCACACTGAAGTGGGGGGCGGGGGCAACCTCCATGGAAATTATCTAATCAGAGTTATCACCTACAGTTGGGTGGGTCACGTCTCCATGGAAACAACCTAATCCAAAGGTTCCAACCTAATCAACACTAATACATCTGCCCCCACATCAAAGAACATGGCTTTTTCTGGGGGACATAATATAGCCAAACCGACACAACTGGGTGAAAATAGTATTCAAATTAATTTCATCTGTTTCTTTGTTAATGTGGCTACTGGGAAATTAAAAATTACTTGTGGATCACTGTATTTTTCTGTTGGACAACACTGCTCTAGGCTGTGGGAAACTCTATAGAACAAATAACTGGGATTCTTCAACAAATAAATAGCAAGATAAAAAAAAAAAAGAGATGGTAGGGACCAATAGATTCATGGAAAATTATGAGACATATCAACCAACCCAATATGTGAAGTAATTTGGATTCCAATTCAAGCAAATCAACTGTTAAAAAAAAAGTATGATGTTTATGAGACAATTGGAAATTGGAGCACTGCCTAAATGGTTGAAGCTGTTAAGGAATTATTGTTGATTTCTTTTAGGTGTGATAATGGTTGTGTGGTTTTGCTTTTTGAAATAAGTCCTATCCTTTTGAGAGGCATCCTGAAATATTTACAGATTAAATGATTAGATGTTCAGTGTTTGCTTCAAGTAATACAGGAGGGATGGGTGGGCTTGGGTTTGGATGAAACAAGATTGGCCGTGAGTTGGTAATTACTGAGGCTGGAAAATAGGAACATGAGTTTTATGATGCTCGTCAGTCAACTTGTCTCTACATTCAAAATTTTCCATTATAAAAATCCAGGTGGCTGGATCCAAGTCCCAACTCTACCCCTTGTTAGCTGTGACTCAGTTTCCTCATCTGTAAAATGGGGGTGATCATTACAGGGTGGTGTCTGTAATGCACTCAGAACAGTGATGGAAACATGCTAACAAAATAAAAGAAATGAAAATATGTTGCAGGCACTTTACACATTGTCACCCATCCTCACAAGTTTGCCTGGCTCCCAAGTCCAGGCTTGATCTGAATACCTCTGTTAAGACTCGAGGCTCAACTTTTCCTGTCCCCTCTGCTCCTCTGGTCTTGAGAGACTCGCAGCACTTTCCTCCGCAGGACAACTCAGAAAGATGCTTCCGCTCCTTTCTAGAAAAGGTAAACACTGTCAGAATCCCAGATCCCTGGCAGGTTGACTGCTTGGGTTCCCAGGGGCTCAGCTTCCCAGAGGGTTTAGGCAGAGGGCCACGTGGCCGGGGCGAGGCTCTGACTTGGGCAGGACTGTGAGCAGGCTTGACAGGGCAGGGCTGGGACCAGGATCCTCAGAGGCTGCAGGGAGACACCTCTCCTGAGCCACGCCCAGTGAAGGGGAACTTGCTAAGACTGACTCAAAACCCATCCCCATGTGGGCCTTTGGATGCCGGGCAGTAAGGAGATAAACCCCTGAAAAGGCAGTGTGCTGATTCCATTGCGTCTGCTTACATGCTTCTCAGGACGGAGAGTTCACTGTTCCATCTGACAGCCCATTCCTCTTTAGGGGCATTGTCATGGAAAAGTCTTCAGAATCCAGTGAGCAAATGAAGGCCCAGAAATGCCTGGTACTCAGTGAGAAAGGCAGGACTAGAACCCAGCACTTTCATGCCCATGCTATACTCCTTTGACCTCTTTGCTATAGAATATCAGACTAGGGAGACATCACTGCTGGCTGAGAAGTCAGGAAGGGCTTCTCAGAGGAGGTGACATTTGGAGTGGTCCTTGAAGGATGGCTAGAATGGTGCTTGATGGCCAAATTCTTTGTGGACTGCCTGCCACTCCCATGCTCCTCTCCGCTGTATCTTCTCTTTGAGCAAGGCAAACAGAGCCCGGGGATAGACATTTGTTGAATTAATGGGTGGGTGGATGGGTGGGTGGCTGGGTGGATGGATGGATGGATGGGTAGGTGGATGGATGGGCAGGAAGGTTACTCCTAGAAGGTGAAAGGGCGATGGTATAAGACTCTTCTGAGTCAAGGGCAATTTGTAGAAACATTTAGACCCCACAGGAAGGGACAAAGTCTGCCTGCCCCACCCTCTGTGTTCTCAGCGGCTCCCCTTGCGTGCACGCTGGGGCCGCCAGGACTACTCCTGACACATGGCACGAGGATCTGTCTCTCTGCGGCTGGCTCAGGGCCTCTGTTTACTGCCTTCCGCCCCCACCCACACCCCCTCACACCCCATTTTGTAAACCAGGCTGGGTGGAAAGTGAGGTCACAGCCACTTGCACATGGTGGAGAAGCGGGGCCGGCAGCCAGCCTTGGTGGAGAGTCCCAGCCGGCACCCTCCCCTTCCTCCCCGCAGGGCCGGGCTGCCCTGCCACTGGGGACCTCATCGCTCCCAGCCTGGGCCTTCCTGGGGAGTTGCTTTTCTGGCAAGCCAACTGCCTCCCTTCTGGACCCGCAACCTTTCTTTCTTATGAGTTTTGGTTGTGCCTGCGCTCTGATGAGGATTTGCATTTCTTCCCATTGTAAACTATTCACATGTTCAGGCAGGAAACCTGGAAGACACAGGAAACTGGAAAGAGGACGCCTTTAAAATCACAAGGAGGAAATTGCTCCTGATGTTTCGAGGTGTCCTCTGTCACACTTCTGCACGGCTTTGGGGTATGAGGTGTTGGTTTTTAAACATATTTCCATGGGGTGGAGGCTGCTGTGGGATGATGAAAAGGAGCAGGGGCCTAGAGACCAGGATTCCAGGACTGGGTTTAGGGTTGAGCTCTGCCACTAGCAGGCTGTGTGTGCTTGGGGAAGTGCCTGCCGTCTCTGGGCTTCTGTGTCCACTTTTGTAACATGAGGGGTTCTGACAAAATATTGTCCAATCCTTCCCACTGTGATATTCCAGCATCCTGGAAAGATTACCTAGGAAGGGGGTGGGGGGATGGAGAGGAGGAGAAAGAAGGGAAGAAGAATGTGCTGGAGAAATAATCCTATGGTTCAAATAAGACAGCCCCTCAGGCAATTTTCCCAAGGGCTCCAGCCCTGTCCCAGATCCCTGGTCACCTGCAGGGCCAGCCAGAGCCCTAAATGCCCACTGAGGCATCCCTTGGCTCTTGTTCCAGGCTGTCATTTACTTGCTGCGTGGCTGTAGGCATCTCGTTGCCTCTCTGGGCCTCAGTTTCCCCCTCTGTAAAAGAAAGAGTGGGGGTAGGTAGGGCATTTTCCTTTTAAGCATCCCAACACTTTCCTCCATCAAATTGCAGAAACCTGATATCAAGCTGAGAGAAAGAAAACATGGACATTTGTGGAGTCTTTAAAATGTGCCAAGTGTTGTTTTAAGTGCTTTACATTCTCTAATTTACTTTATCCGCACGTCAACCCCCCCAAAGTAGATGCTACGGCTATCCTCATTTGCCAAATGGAGAAACTGAGGCCCTGAGTAGTTAATTGACTGTCCAAGGTTATACTCAGCTAGTAAATGTAAGAGATGGGATTCCAGCCTGGGTGTGTATCTCACTCAAGGAAAAATCAGACCCTCCCCCCACCCACAGGACATCTCTGGGGGCCTGGCCCACCCTCTTACACACACACACACACACACACACACACACATGCACATACACACACACAGGGCCACTTTGCTGCCCACCTGCCAAACCCCTCTCCAGCTCCAAATCAAAGGTGGCCGAGAAACCATCAGAGCCAAGGGAGAAGGAAGAGCCGTGCTCGTCAGCCCGAGGGGCTGCCAACCCCCCAGTCCTGTGCTGATCCCCCAGCCCCTGACCCCACCTTGCCTGCGCAGAGCTTCTTCTCCGGCAGGCTGTAAATCACAGTCCCCTCTGCAGACCCGGGGCAGCCAGTGCTGTGAGCCCACTGTCTCTCAAATATTCCAGGGGCCAGCCCTGCACCAGGGACCTCGCTGAGTGGGAGGCAGTTGGGTGCCAGGGGAAGGGCTTGCAGTTTGGACTCATGCAGACCTGGGTTTGAATCCTGCCCTGCTGCCGACTATCTGTGCCAGGGTGGAGCATCTCGGGTACTTCTCTAAGCCCCTGTCTTCTCATCTGGGACATGGGAGGCACACAGTAAATCCTTCCTTTTCCCGGTGACTCCCCCCTGCAAATATGCCTGCTAGGGAGAAAAAGAGAAATAAGGATCACCTTGCCCTCTATCAGTCAGTCAGTCAACAAACATTGAGCACTTACTGTTTGTTGGGCATGCAACAGAGAAATAGGAATAAGCAAGAGCACAAGCAAATCCAAAGGACATACCCTGTAATGACACCCTAAAGGTGGGAGAGGGCAGAAGCAGGGAGAGAACACCTCTGTTCAAGGGATGTATCAGTTAGGATATGACCAGAGAAAGAGAACCAGTAGGAATGATATTTTAAGAGATTTATTGAAAGGAATTAGCTGATGCAGTTGGGGCCTAGAGCAGGCTGTCAGGAAGGGCAGGCTGGACCCCTCCGCACGAGCTGAAGCTGCATCCACAGGCAGAATTTCTCCTTCTTTGGGGAAAGCTTGGCTCTGCTCTCAAGGTCTTTCGACTGATTGAATCAGGCCCACCGCATATTGAGGATAATCTCCCCTCCTGAAATTGAACTGATTACTGACTTTGATCACATCTACAAAGTGCTTTCACAGCACACCTGCTTTCTGGGGGACATAATATATACAAATCAGTACAACCACCAAGAAATGCAATAAAATGTTTACAAGTATCCTATGACAATGATGGAACAACATGGGAAAATTCCCTTGATAGGATGTTCACGAGAAACCCCAGGACACGAGAGGCTAGTGGAATGTAGAATATAAAAAGAGCAGGGTTTAGGGAGGGAACTCTGGATGATTTAAATATCATTTTTAAATGCTCTTTACCATGGTTATGTTTTAAAACAAAAAGGGAATTTTTTTAAAAAAATTTAAAAGTGGTCAGACAAAATTGCCCATCCATTAAAATGGCAAAACCCAGTGGGAGGAAGGGAAACAAAACCTGTGGAATTGAACATCCTCGCCAATGATCCACGGGAAAGGGATGAGAGGGCCGTTGAGGCCCGGATGTCTGCGGGCGCGCGGAGCCAGGGAAGCATGCCCTTTTGTCCGCTGGAGAAGGCAGGCTGGTGAGGGGCGCTGCCTCCCCAGGTGCCCCCACCAGCCCCCCTCTCCCCTGCAACTGTTTCCAAAACATTCCAGTCCCACAAAGTGTCCAAAGCCTGGAAGGGCCTGCGTGCGCGTCCGAATCCGTTGAATCAGATTTTCTGACTCAGCGACCTGCAGGAGCTCCTGAAACGGAGGTTGGCTTCTCAGAACCTCATCCTTCCCCCACAGGACAGCTTTGGCTTTCCCTGCAGGGAGGAGGAGGAAAGGCTCCCTTTGGGGTCTCCTGCTGGTGGGGAGCTTCTCCCTGCTGCCGGGGCTGGTGCATTTTGTGAGGCAGCGTCTCCACCCGGCCCCCACCCCAGCATTTCCTGGGCCTGAAGTTTACCTTTGTGACTGTCTGTAAACGGAGCCTTACGCAGCAACCGTGTACATGGGGTCAGAGGAAAACATTTATTCTAGGAAAAATGTCTGGAAAAGGGTTTTAAGCAGGAGACCTTGGTTCTTTCCAGCTCTGGCCTTGCCTCTAATTTGCTCAGTGGTTGGAGAGATTTCACTTGTTTGTGGTGCAAATATTTTTCAAGAGTTCAGGATGTGCAAAACACAGTGTGGGGCAGAAAGGGGAACAGGGCACCGGGCCTTCCCTCCGGGGAGACTCTGAATACAGTGGGACAGACAGGCTCACACGTGGAAACCTCATACCCACCTCACACACATACATCTATGCGCACACACACCTCACGCACACACATCTCACACACACACACTTCACACACACACACAGCCCATGCACCTGTACCTGACACCTGCCTTGCACACATACATCTATGCATGCAAACACCTCACACACACACACCTTACACATCTCATGCACACATACCTCACACACACACCTCATGTACACACACCTCACACACACACCTCACACATATACCTCACACACATTACACACATACCTCACATACACCCCTCATGCACACACACCTCACACAGCCTCACACACCTCATGCACATACCTTACACACACATTACACACATACCTCATGCAAACACACCTTACACATACACACCTCACGCACACACCTCATGCAAACATACCTCACACACACCTCATGCACATACCTTACACACACATTACACACATACCTCATGCAAACACACCTTACACACACACACCTCACGCACACACCTCATGCAAACATACCTCACGCACACACCTCACACGCACACCTCACATACACCTCATACACACCTCATGCACACACCTCACACACACACCTCATGTACACACACCTCACGCACACCTCACACACACACCCCTCACGCACACAGCCATCACAGAGAGAATGGATGCAAAAGGCTAAAGGGGGACACGCACCCTTGCACAGAGGGTGGGAGCCGGCACTCTCCAGGGCTCCCCTGGGTCAGCAGCTTGTGCTGTCCCAGTGACGCACCCACCTCTCCATCCAGCTGTGTGATCTGTGTCTGAAAAGCTGAGCTGGATCTGTGAGCTGAAGAGCAGGCCGGGTAGCAGGGAGGTGTCCCAGGCCCCAGGCCCTCCCAGTGATGTGGAAAGAGTCACTTCATCACCGGACACGTTTACCTGGTGCATTTGCTGAGCCCAGTGTGGGTGCCCTGTCACACACTTCACTTGCATGGACTCATCTAACTCCCACGTTGGCCCCGAGGAGCCCTGGGATGTTTCTACACTAGCCCTCACTTGACAGCTGAGAAGAATGAGGCACCGCGGGGTTAAATAACCAGCCCAGGCGTGGCTCCAGAGCCCACAGGCCCACCCCCAGCCTGGGCTGCCAGTTTGTAAAACAAGTTCCCAGCTAGACACTTTAGGGCTGTGTGTGTGTGTGTGTGTGTGTGTGTGTGTGTGTGTGTGTGTGTGTGTGTGTTTCCCACATTTGGTCATTCCACATTCTCATTTCTGCCGTATCTGTGTCACCTGTGCAATTATTTTAGTTAATATTGACTTACTTGTTAACTGTAGCTTCCTATCACTAACTTAAGTGGAATATTTGTCTCATTTATCATAAGAAAGTAAAAATAAATACAATGTATAAGCAATGCTATTAAAGTCTGGCTAGATTCTGGGGATCAGCAGAGGATCTGAGCCTGCTCTCTTTGTTGAAAAGGGAGAGGAGAAAATGCTAGAAATGTGTTTTAGACACACCAGTACCAGGCAGAGATGCTCTCTTTGACCTAATCAGATTAAATGACTAAATGATTCGAGACTATTCACAGCCAGTACACATCCCCGGCTTTGGGAATACTTCCCAGCTCTGCAATGCAGGCACGAAATGACATGAGTTGGCTGCAAGGTCAGGCTGCAGAGTCAGGGGCTCCTTACAAGGCAAAGCTGGGCTCTTGAGAAAGTGCCACATGCGTTTTGTGGGGGCTGCCACCTCAGAGGCCCTCAGACGAGGGATCTTGGGAAACCAAAATAGGCTTTCTCTGAGGCTGAAGTGGGATTTACTCCTTCAACTCTGAGAGCCAGTGTTTATATGATTCAATGAAGGGAAATATTTTTAAAGTAAGTCTTCTCGGACAGAATTCTGAGGGAGATTGGGCACAAGTGAATCAGAATTTGGCTACCCCTTCTAGAGCTTCAGTTGTGAAAAATGAGGGAAAAGTCCAACCTCAGTGTCAGCCTCCCCTCCCTGCCCACCGCCTCGAGGAGCAGGGTCTGTGAGGGGCTTGGAGACGAGCTGCTCGGCCTCCGGGTTCTGCCGATGAGGAAATCAAGGCCCAGGGACATAAAAGAACCCCCTCAAGGTCACTGCCGCCACCCAGGGCCACCGTGCCCACTTCCCTTCCCCACATTTCTTTAGTCTTCTGATTCTGATTTTTTAAATGGCAAGATGTGTTAGTCGGAGTTCCAGCAGGAAAGCTGGGTAATAAGAGGAGAAGGTTCATTTACCGAGTGTAGACGGAACTCCCACGGTGCAAGTGGAATCTCAGGGCTAAAAGCAAGGGCTTTGCCCCCGACTCCCCAACCCCCTGCCCAAGACCTGAAGGACCCAGGCGAAGGAGTAGTTTCCAGAATCGGGAGACAGGCAGGTGGGCAAGGGCCCCTGGTAGGTGCTGGAAACTGTGGTCGAGGCATCGCCAGCCCCTGGGGGCCCCAGAGGCAGGAGGTGGGGGAATCGACACCCTGTCCTCGCTGTCCTCCCCACCTCTGTCTCGTGCTGGTGTCCCCACCCATTGGCCAAACCCAACAGGAAGCCAGAAGGCCGGAGAGCCCACGGTGGGGTCTGCAGGGCAGGGTCCTGGGCAGGGGCAGGGAGGGGAAGCCGGAGAGTGGCGTGGGCAGCTCGCTGCGGCTCTCCAGCCAGCGGCCCCAAGCCAGGGCCGGGGCAGAGGGCAAAGCAGGTGGAGAGAAACAACCAGAGCCTGTTTGACTCCTGAGTCCTCCCCTGACCTTACAAACAGCCTGCTCTCTGCCCTTCTGGAGAACAAAGCCCTGTTCCCCAGAAAGCCCTCAGAAAAGCCCTCAACTTTGTTTTGAAAATGAAAGCAATGTTTGTAACCATTAGCAAGCAATTAGGATCCCGCTGGGCAGATTTGGCCAGATCCAGGAGCACTGACCAGGTAACTCCTAAGGGAGGTCAGGGAGGAGGCCCAGGATGTCCAAGGGTGAGCAGGCTGGGAGCCCCCTGGGTGACCTGGGCGGACGTCGTTGTCCCTGGGAGGTCCGTGGACTGGGCAATGTGGCTGGAGAGTGGGTTCCAGGGGGAGTGGGAGAAGCCCACCTTCTCTGTCCCCCAGAATTCCCAGCACCTAAGAGATGCTCAATGACTGTTTTTAAGGAATGAATGATTCAAACACAGGATCTCCAACTCCCAGTGAATTTCCTTTCCGTGGGCCAAGCAGGCACCTCAGACAGGCGAGCTACCAGGATGGAAAGGGCTCTGCTCTCACTGCATCCCGGCAAGTGCCAAATCCTGATCTCATGTCCGTTTCAGGGTTCACATAAACCTTTTCCAAGTGTTAACTGAGTATCTTCTGCGTCGCTCAGCATTTTCTTCATCTCATATGTTCAGATTCCCTGAACCATCACTGACTTATCTCCAACTCCCACAGTGGAATTGGGAGAGCTGGGTTCTGGAAGCCCAGGTGCCCGGTGTTTTCCTAGACACCTCTGGTTGGGAAGTGACTAAAAGCTGGGATAGGGCAGCTGTGTGGCTGCCCCCATGTACAAACACCAACACACACACACGCACACCACAGCTTTTCACACACACACACACACCACAGCTTTTCAAACCCTTCCCGGGCAGGGATCCTGGAGAGAGTGCAGGGCTAGGGACCAGGAGACAGGGGCTTAGGCCCCACCTCCAGGTTTTCCCTGCAGTGTGATGGGGACAAGTCACCTCCCCTGTCTGGACTAGTTTCCTGCTCTGCAAGGCAAGCCTGCAGGGTTGCCTGCCACCCTGGAAGGGGTGTCATTGAACGTGAGGGGAGACATAGGAAGGTTTATCCGTGGAAAACCCACCTGCACAGTCCAGCCTCCATCAGGGCCTCAGGTGGGGTCTGGGCTCAGAACTTGAGAGCGCTTTGTGCCGTCGGCCGCCACTCTGGATTGGAAATACTCATCCATATCTGTCCCCTCATCAGATCTGAAACCCCTGGAGACCCTGTATCCAGTTCACCTCCAGAGCACAAGGGCCAGGCCCCTCTTCTAGCCAGGCCCCTCCCCTGAGCTCCAGAGATGCTGGACCCGACGGCCACCCACACCCCTCTTAGAAATCTCAAAGCTTAGGTTCAAGTCTAAATTCATGATCTTCCCCCCACAAACCAGCCCCCGTCCTCGACACCTTCTTCACCCTCATCCCCAGCGCCTCCACGTCCAATCTGGCACCAGCCACAACTACGCCCTCTGAGCACCTCTGGAATCCGCCCTCTTCGGTCTCCCTCTTGTCGAGCCTGGGCTGACGGGCAGCACCTGCTCACTGGGCTCCCTGACCCCACCCTGCCCCTGCCCCCACCCCATCTCCCCCAGCAGCCCCCGGGGCCTCACCCTCATGCACACTGAGCTTTGTCCTGCCTCGGGGCCTTGGCACCTGCTGCTCTTGAGCTTCACACCCTCCCCTCCCCCATCCTCTCACTCACCCCCAGGTCTCAGCATAAATATCCAGCCCCCAAACGGGTTTAGGACCCAGGTTATATGCTGTCAGGGGCCTTTCCTTTTATTTCATAGCACTTACATCAATTTGCAATTACGCAGTGACTAGTTGAGTCGTACCTGGCTTCCCCGCTGGACGGTCAGCTCCTGGAGGCCAGGCACTTTGGCTGTTCTCTCACCTTTACAGCCCCAGCACCCAGTACGTAGTAGGTGCTTAATAAATATTTGTTAAATGAATGACTGAAGGAGAGAGGGGCTCAGCAAGCCGTCTCTCCCTTCCTCAGCAGAGACTAAGTAGGTTGTATGGGCCGCGGCCCCCATCTAACCATCTCATCTCCTCCGCTCAGCCTGGGAGGCGCCTCGCTCGCGTCGCACTCCGGGTCCAAATGTTCCCTACCTGGAAGAGACTGAAGTTCCTGTCGGTTCCTGAAGACCTTGTACCCACCATGACCTCTTTCAGGTGAGTCAAAGGGATTTCTCAACCTCCTATTTATGGGAGGCACAGACGACCCAGGGAAGATCTTACCGTCAAAGGATCCGTGGAGGAGCTGCCAGCCAGCTTCCTTGGGCCTTTCTGATCTTGAGCAGCTCCTTTTTCCAGTCTCCAGGACACCCCCAGCATCCAAGCTTCACTCTGGGGAAGGGGCAATGGCGGCAGAGAAGGTGTGGGAAGGTGTACCTCAGGGTGCAACAACCAGAGCGAGGAGCGCAGCTGGGTGGAAGCCTCCAAATACATGTTTCCTCTGCTCATGAGCCCTCCGTGGCTCCCAGTCGCCCACAGAACCAAGTTCTGATTCCTCTCCCTGGTATTCGAGCCCCCGCTCCCTGCCCACAGGCTCGCTCCTTACCAGCACCTCTCTCCACACATGCCCTACAGTCAGCCAAACTGGGAAGAAAGACCACCGCCCTGCCTTGACTTCACTTGGCCCCTTCTACCCCTCTGCCTTTGCGTATGCTTTTCTTGAGCCCTGGAACATTCTCCCCATGAGCTCTCACCCATCCTGTCCTTCCTCTAAAACAAATCTACCTTCTCTCTCTGGATTATCCCCATTGCGTGCATTCTTACAAATTCTTCCTTGCTCACAACCCAAATCACTTGTCTGAGAATCAACATGAGGTGCTTGCCCTGCCCCTCAGCTGGGGGGCAAACGTCCCACCTGCCGTAGGGCTGGAAGAGCCCTGGCTTTGAATCCCGGCTGCGTAGACTTGGTGAGGTGGGACTATCTGAGCTGCAATTTCCTCACCCATAAAACAGGGAGTGGGGCTGAGAGGATGCGAGCAGGGGAGCCCTGAGAGCCAGAAATAAGGAAGGACCAGCTTCCACCGGTCCCAGGCCACAGGACGGAAGGATGCTACACACACGCGCGCAGGCACGCACATACATAGACACATGCACATAAACCCACATACACACACACATGCACGCACACACACACACACCCCTACCTTGGCAGCCCCAAGCGCATGGAACATCAAAAGGACAGACAGTAGTGGACAAAAACACTGCAAACTTCAGATCCATATCTCGGACTATTGCAAAATGTGCCACTTTTCCTCCCTGCCTCTGTGCCAAGCACGGGCATTGAGAGAAAGGCCCGAGGGCCACATGCCCCAAGTCAAGACTCAGGACACACAGAAACTGTCCGGTCAGAGGCAAGGAGGACCAGGCTTGCGGCACCCCTCCATTCTCCACTTTTCGGGCTTTCGTGTCTCTCCCTCCCTTGACTGTGAGGTTTCCACGGAAACATAGCGCCTTTCTGAAATGTGAAGGGTTCATGGCCCTTATTTCTCTAAAGAAACAGGGACAAGGAAACAAACAGACAAAGGTACCCAGTGTTCTTTTTTACTTCAATTGCTCTTTTTCACTCTAATTATTATTCTTGTTATTTTTGTGTGTGTGCTAATGAAGGTGTCAGGGATTGATTTAGGTGATGAATGTACAACTATGTAATGGTACTGTAAACAATCGAAAGTACAATTTGTTTTGTATGACTGCGTGGTACGTGAATATATCTCAATAAAAAAAAAATTTCAATTAAAAAAAAAAAAAAAAAAAAAAAAGAAACAGGGACAGATCAACACAGGCTTTTTTCTGTCCTTAATGTGCAAACCTCATGGGGGCACAGCATTCTAAATTGTTGCCTTTGAAGAGACACGAAAGGCTCCAATTGGCCTCCAGCCTTCAGAAGGTTCCAGAAGGCTCGAGGGGGTTGGGAGAAGGAGGCGACAGAGAGGTAGTGCAGACAATATTTCAGCAAAAAAGAGTCCTTGGAGAGCATCTAATTCAGTCATCTCATTTTCTATTCAGGACCCTGGGGAACAGAGAGGGGAAAGGACACCCCCGTGTTCACACGGGAAGCCGGGATCAAAGTCGGGCCTGGAGACAGGTCTGCGGACTCCCCAGTCAAGGGTTTTCTTTCTCCTCTCCCTTGAGGTGTATAAATCCTGCAAAATGCTGAGGTGTCCCGGGGGACCGACGGAAGCAGAAGGGGTGCAGGCAGCATTGGCCTTCAGACGGGTTCCCCAGGGCCTCCTGCCTCTCCAGCCTCCTTCCCCCTTCACTCCCTGCCGCCAACGCGGCAGGCCAGGCCCACAGCTCCTGCCCGAAACACCTCTGCCAGCTGTGTCTCTCCATTCCTACTATTTCGGACTTCCACATCTTGTGCTTGGAACTTTCCAGGTGCCCCTTAACGTATCCTGATCCCTCCAGCCCACCTCCACATTGCCGCCTGCATTCGTTATCCGTTGCTGCAAAACCAGTCACCTAAACATGTGACTTAAAAGAGCACCCACATTTATTATCTTGCAATTTCTACTGGTCAGGAATTCAGGGCATGGTGGGTACAGCTTGTCTCTTCCACGGGGTCCTGGAAAGGCTGGGGGGCCTGGAATCTACCGGGGGCCTGCCTGAGGCTGGAGGAGCCCCCTCCCATGGCGGACGAGGTGGTGCCTCTCCAAGTGCACCTCTCCACGGGGCTGCGTGAGTGTCCTGGCTTCCCTCAGAGCAAGCCGTCCACGAGGCCAAGGAGGAAGCCGTGATGCATTTTGTCATCGGGCCTCAGAAGTCCCAGCGTCACTCCCGTCGTCCACTAGAAGCAAGTCTCTAAGTGGCCCTAGTTATGGGAAAAGGAATTGGACTCTGCCTTTTAAAGGGAGAAATATCAAAGAATTTTTGGACATATCAAAGATTTTTGGACACATTTTGATGATACAGAGATGGTTCCAAATGGCCTTCTGCCTGTGGAAGTTTCTAGAAGGGTTTCACCTCCAGAGGGGTCTTTCCAGAGCATACTTCCCATGCCACCCCTCCCCCCCACTCCTTAAAGTCCCCAGGGTCAGAGCCTCACTGCCTCAGCACTCCCTGAGTTTGTACCCCTTTATTCAACCTCATCTGCTGCTCCCTGCCTCCCCCATCCAACATCCAGTCCCTCCCTCCTAAACCCACAGGCAGCTTTCCCACCCCTGTGCCTCTGCTCAAGCTGTCCCCCCCAACCTACCTCATATGCCCTCCCTCCTTGCCCCCGCTGAACTGCTCCTCATCCTTCAAGACCCAGCGCCTGAGCCACCTCTTGGCCTCCCCCACCTTGAGCTCCCCCAGCTCGCACCACGTTGTCGGGAGCGCTGTGGGGCAGGGCCACAGGTCCCACCTTTCTGTGTCCCAGCTCCCAGGGCTTCCACAGCGGGGCTCTGCACAGATGCAGATTTAAAGGATAAATACATTGAAGCGTGAGTTCCTCACAAGTTCCCAGTCTGGCTCCGCAAAGCAGGCCAGCTGCTCTGGGAAGCAGAGGGACTTTCCCTGAGAATTTATGGAAGCCATGAGCAGATTTTCTCCCCCATGAGGCTGCCCAAGAATTGAGCTCCCAGGAAGAGCTCCCCCTTCCCTCACCCACGTCGCTGGACACTAGGAAAATGCCCAATTGGTCTTGTCCTGTGCGTTGGGCTCCAGGCTTTACAAGGTGTCCTCTCATCTACTCTTAGATTTGAACCTTGGACCAGCCCTGCAAGGTGAGTCAGGGAAAGACTCCGAAGAGAACAAATGGAAGTCCAGAGAAGTCAAGCAATTTGCCCAACACCATGGGGTTAAGTCTGGAACCTGTGCCTGTCCAACTTCTCTTCTTTCCACTAAACCCCATGCCTCCTTGCTGGAGGTACAGAGGAATCAGCCTTCACAGCTACACTTCCATGTCCCCTGCTCTGTGAGTCTGGCCCAAGAGTGAAAGAGGAGCCAGTAGTTTAATGATGATGACTGTGATGTAGAAATGAAAACTTGTGAACGGTGGTGTTGGAGTTTGACATCAATTGTTTTGATAAATTCACAAAAACAGATAATTATCAAGACAATACCCAATGATTTTAGAACCTAGTGCCATGCTTGGGGCTGCTTCTGGGACACTGTCTTGAAGCCTCACCACAACCCTGGGAAGTAGGTTTTGTTATTCCCATTTTATAGGGTAGGTCATGGAGGTTCAGAGAGGTTAAGCCACTTCCGTAAGGTCACACAGCTAATGACCAAAGGAGCCAGGATTTGAACCCAAAAGGACTGCCTGGCTCTAAAGCCCTGGCCGTGCCCCTCTCCATCATGCTCCCTCTGACCATCCTCAGTGCTTCCCTGGTGGGGTGTGGAAGCACGATGCAGCCCTTGCTAGAGGAGCCTTGCTTTCCAGAGCATACTTTTCATTCCATGGGCACATAGACCATGATCCACAGGTCAGGCTGGGGCCTCGCTGTCTGGCATGATGTCATTTCTCTTGTAATAAATTACTCATATGTAAGCCTGGCTTTGCAAGACTGAGGGATGACCAGCTCCTCTGGGAGGGGCCCGCAAGATAAGGAAGGAATGTGTTGTGCATCCTCCCATCCCAGAAGCTGCAAGGGGAGCCAGAGTCCAGGAACCACGATGGCTCTGCTGCTGGTGGACTCGGGCCCAGGAGAGGCCCTAGTGGAGCCAGGAGGCAAAGAGCACAAGGTCTCAGTTAGTAGCAGACCCAGAAGCCAGGAGGACCAGGATGCAGGTCTGCACGTGGGGCTGCATAAAAGGGCCCGAGGTCCATCCCTGACTCTGCCACAACCCGATCGGTTGCCTTCTGGAAGCTTCTTTGGTGAACAGATGGGCAGCCTTCTTCCCCTCTCCTTCTGCATCAGTTGTTTCTCATTCTCGTGAACTTGAGGGGTAACAGCTTCTTTTGCTTTGTTTCAGCGCCGAAACGCTCAACACGACCTCGCAAGTGCTCACGCCAGCTCTTAACGCCTCCCTCTCCTGGAGCAGCGGCTGCCCCTCCACGGAGCCAGTGGGCTGGCTCAACGCCTTCCAGGCCCCGTTCCTCTGGATCCTCTTCATGCTGGCCACTCTCGAGAACGTCTTCGTCCTCAGCGTCTTCTGCCTGCACAAGAGCAGCTGCACGGTGGCGGAGGTCTACCTGGGGAACCTGGCAGTGGCGGACCTGATCCTGGCCTGTGGGCTGCCCTTCTGGGCCGTCACCATAGCCAACAACTTCGACTGGCTCTTTGGGGAGGTCCTCTGCCGCGTGGTGAACACCATGACCTACATGAATCTGTACAGCAGCGTCTGCTTCCTGATGCTGGTGAGCATCGACCGCTACCTGGCGCTGGTGAAGACCATGACAATGGGGCGGATGCGGGGCGTGCGCTGGGCCAAGCTCTACAGCCTGGTTGTCTGGGGGTGCACGCTGCTCCTGAGCTCGCCCATGTTGGCCTTCCGGACCATGAAGGAGTACAGAGAAGAGGGCCACAACGTCACGGCCTGCGTCATCCTCTACCCGTCCCCCAACTGGGCGTTGTTCACCAACGTCCTCCTGAACCTCATGGGCTTCCTGCTGCCCATGAGCGTCATCACCTTTTGCACGGTGCAGATCATGCAGGTGCTGCGCAACAACGAGATGCAGAAGTTCAAGGAGATCCAGACGGAGCGGAAGGCCACGGTGCTGGTCCTGGCCGTGCTGCTGCTCTTTATCATCTGCTGGCTGCCCTTCCAGGTCAGCACCTTCCTGGACACCCTGCAGGGCCTGGGCGTCCTCTCTTCCTGCTGGGACGAGGACGTCATCGACGTCTTCACGCAGGTCGCCTCCTTCGTGGCCTACAGCAACAGCTGCCTCAATCCGCTGGTGTACGTGATCGTGGGCAAGCGCTTCCGGAAGAAGACGCGGGAGGTGTACGGCAGACTGTGCCCGCGAGGGGGCTGCGCCTCGGACCCCGTGCAGGCGGAGAACTCCATGGGCACGCTGCGGACCTCCATCTCGGTGGAACGCCAGATTCACAAATTGTCATAGTGGGTGGGGAGCAGCCCAGTGAGCGGGTGCCAGCGGGCTGCAGTGGATTTTCATAACGGTGGATGGACAGTTGCTCTTTGGGATGGACTCGGGAAGGAGTGGAAGGCATTCCCAACAAGCGGGCCAGTCGGTGTCTCCGGTAAAGCCCAGGGGGGCAATTCCTGCTCTGCCCAAGGGTCCAAGGGTACAGCCGTGAGCTCCGTGAACACTAGAGAATCTCTGTTCTCAGGAGCTGTGGCCTCGAGGCCTGGCTGCATTGTTGCCTTGGGTTAGTTTAACTCCACCAGTGAGGACCTTGGGGTTGGTCTCTCCAGAGACCAGGATTCTGTGGCCCTTCTCCTGGGTGGGTGCACAAGGTGGGAAAGAAGAACCCAGTGAGCACCTATTGAGCACTTGGTTTATCCTCAGATTGAGCTCCCTGCAGGAGAGGGAAGAAGGAGAAGGCACAGCCTCCGTCTGCAGGAACTCGCAAACTTGCCCCGGACGAGTGGGCACTTGCAGCCACCAGAAGGCTGTCCCATGGCTGAGCCAGGCTGGGCCGGCGGGCAGTGCCGAGAGCAGAGGGGTCCCGGCTCAGCCGACAAGTAGTTGCACAACTTGAAGCCCGTTGAACCGATTGCCTTATCCCTGCCTCAGTTTCCACCTCTGTAAAATGAGGTTGTTGTGAAGATTAAATAAGGTGACAAGTATCCAAGTACTTTGAAAAGCAAAAGGTGCTGTGTGTACGTGGGAGGCATCGTTGTTATGCATACAGAATGCGGGTGAATTTATTATCAGGAAGAAAGCCTGGAGGGTTTAGAAAGCGCTCCTTAGAGGAGAGTCAACATTTGTACCTGATGTTTGTGTGAAGCACCCATCCTGCCTGACATGTAATGACATATCTGTGTTTCCAGATAAAAAGGGTCAAAAAAGCTTCCCCGTCCCCTCCCCTTTCTTCACCACCCATACTCCTCTGCCTCTCCGTGTAGCTGGAGAAGGCACATGGGTGAAGTAAGAAGTAGGAATTATTTTGCTTTTGAATGAAGCTGAGCTGCCCGCAGGCTTGTCTGGGAGCACTCGCGACTCGCGGGTGCCTGAGGGCTGAGCCCCGGAGCCTCGTGGAGCCGGACAGCACGCATGGGGACACAACGATCAGCATCCTGAGTCCTGTGCAAGAACCTGTTACGTTGTAAAGAAGAAGCGATTTGTGTAGGAATGAGAAAGTGGATGAAGCGTTTGACTGTGTTTTCCTGTACAGCATAATAAATAAATGAGGTGTTTTTGCATAGCTCTTTCATTTCTTACAACTCCTGAACCCCCTGAGTTTTGTCTTCTGTCTTAGCCTGGGGCACCGGGGGAGTGCATCTATTTTTCTCAACCTACTTTAAGGCACCTGTCCTTTAAATCAGTGGTCTCCAAATTTTCATGATGGTGTATCCCTGTAAGTAAAAAAAAGTTTGATTATGCATGCCCAATATATGTATACTTATTACTGTTAGGTTCGGAGCCGTTCAAGAATCCACACAACACAGCGAGTCAAAGTTTAAGTATAAAGTTTAAGATTTATTAGAGAAAGAAGCAAGTGGGAGCCAGCAGAAAAGAAGAAAAAGATAATGGCTCCCACTCTCTATCTGAGAGCAGCATTTTTTAACGAAAAAAGGAACCCACGTTGGGTAGGGCATCTGCTGTGGTGTTGTGTGTCTCGATTGGGTGAGTGCCTATCTAGTTTTGGGCTGATTGGCTGCTAGAATTCTGAGACAATATTCTTTTTAGGAAAGCAGCTGTGTTATCTAGCTGGGGAGAGCAGGCCTTTTTGGTTGTTCGTCTTACGGACATATCTGACCTCGCCTTACCCACCTTGGAGGGGCCACCGTGGCTGGAACAGCCTTGAACAGCTTTGAACAGCCTCATTCTTTAGTCTATGGGGCACCTGTTTTCTTGTGAGATAAGCTGTGGGGCCCCTGAGTTAGAAACTCCTTCTACATGTTAGTTTCTTCTTCTGCGATCTAACAATTACTGTGTATTAAAACACACATTCTAAAATATACTCAAAAAGAAGAATGTGAAAAAGATGATTTAAAAAAAAAAAGGTTTAACGGGGTTGGATATTTCCCTCACCCTACGTTGGTAACTCAATGTCAGCCTCCCATCAGGTGTCTTTGAAGGCCCCTGAGGCCCTAGAATCTTAAGGCTGGAAGCGATTCAATCATTTGTGTAATATGTATTTATTGAGTGCCTACCTTATGACCTTCCCTTCAAATCAGGAGTATCCTTTACGATATTCAAATTAAGCAGTTGTCTGGCCATTGCTTGAATACTCCCAATGGATGGTGAAGTCATTATGCATTCCATTGTGGGATCCCTTTGTTAGAAATTTCTTCATTGTCCATATATTCATTCACTCATTCATTGAACAGAACTTGTGTTCTGTGTCTCCATAAATGGAACAGCTCCATGCCCCCACACACGTCTGTGCCAGAAACCCGGGGCTCATCACTATATGCGCCCTCACCCCCATCTCCTTCACCCTGTGGATCAGAACTGCGTTTAGACTCTACCTTCTAAGTGTCTCCTGAATCTACTTCTTTCTGTGTTCAGTCATCATGTCTCAGTTGGTCTCCCGCCTCTGATATTAGCCACCACCACCTCCCAATTCTTATCCTCCACTCTGCAGCCACTGTCGTCTCTTTAGAATGCAAATACAATCATGGGGAGGCTGTAGACATAAGGAACAGTGCCAAGAGATGAGGCTTAAGGATATGGAGGAGCCAGATTCCAACGTTGGTTCTGTTTCCGGCTCCTACATTCCAGGTGGTCTTGGGTGTCTCATCCTTTCTAAGTCTCAGTTTTCTCATCTGTAAAATGGGATTAATAATGACATCCACCTTGAAGAGTGGTTAATGCGATTAGAGTATGAAAGCGTTTAGCACGTGCCTTGTGAACACGTTAGCTGCCATATCTCAATAACGATCAGTGATGATGGTGAGGGTGAAGGTGATGATGGTGATGATGGGGATAACACTGATGATGATGGTGATGACACTGATGATGGTGGTGGTGGCACTCTCTAATGGGAAACCCTTCAATAGAGTCCTACCACCCTCACCATCCATAACGTGGCTTCCAAAAGCCCTCGTGGTCTGCCCCTGCCTCATCTCTCTCCCTCTCTCAGCTCCCAGGTTCATTCTCTACCTTCCAATCATAATGGACACTAGTGCCTGGGCAGAGCCCAGCAGATAGCCCGTGGCCCTTAGTGCCCACACTTCCGGCCCCACCTGCACCCCTCTTCGGCCGCCCTGAGCTGGGAGGAAGGTGCCACGGGTGCCTGAGGGGCCTCACTCATCCCAGGGGATTTTGTTCACAGATGTGTGCATGACTCAGGGAAGCCGGAAAGCCAGAGGGAAGCCACGTGGCTGGAAAGCTGAACAGGGCTGTGGGCAGTGGGAACGGCCTGGCTGAGCCTCCCACCTGCCTCCCCCAACTCCAGTCAAACAAGAAGAGCATCCCTGCACTTTCCTGCTCCTTCACAGCCCCAGCAAGCTGGTGGGATGCAAAGAAGCCCAGGTGGACTTAGGGAGCCAAGCAAGTGCCCCAGCTTCTGAGCCTGCCCAGGTCGGGGGGTGAGGGCTGGGCACAGAGGTCCAGGGTGCCGGGTGGCCCAATGGGAACTGCTGCTAATGACAACGGTTACCGTTATCGCGAGCCTGCAGATTCATGAAGACACATGGGCACTGTCTTTCTGATTCAGAAGGGAAAGCCTCTGTAGAACCCAGGAACTCCACTATCTCTTCGGTCCCCAATCCCTGACCCCATCACAGAGCTTCATGCAGGTCTGACCCCTCGCCCAGGCTCAGGGGAGCTCCGGGGGTTGGGGATATGGTGGCAGTGGCCGGTGGTATGATTTTATTGGCCGAGGCAGAATAGCCCCAAGTCAGCGGGGCCCCTCAAACTGCTTCACACTGGGCTGGGCATTTTATAGACTACTTCAACCTCCCATCCGCTCCGTGAGGTAAGTGCTTTTATCATCATCAGTTCACAGTGCAGAAACTGAGGGAAGTAGCTTGCTATGGCCACACCGTTCTTAAGGAAGGCTCTGGAAGCTCTGCCCCCTTTTTATGAGTTCAGGCCTTAACCAAGAGAGGATGCAAATGATGTCACAGAGAAAGCCATCAAGGTGGCTGCTTGCACGTAGAGCTCTGGAGCCCAGGCTTGGCCCTTTCTGCCTCCGTGAACAGACTTTGCCTCTTCCAGGCCCTGTAATCACCAGGACCACCTTCTAGAACCACCTCCCCAGGGGCTGATGGCTGACATCTGACTCTGAGATTTTTTCTTTATAACAGCTTTATGTAATTCACATACCACACAATTCACCCTGTTAAAGCATACAATTCAGTGGTTTTAACATATTCCCAGAGTTGTGCAATTAATGCCACTAATTCCAAAATATTTTCACCACCACAAAAAGAAACCCAGTACCCCTGAGCAGTGACCCCATTCCCCCTCCCCACTGCCCCCAGCTGCCACACACCTGCTCCCTGTCTATGATTTGCCTATTCTGGACCTTTCATATAAACAGAATCATACAATCCATGACCTTTTGTGTCTGGCTCCTCTCACTGAGCTTATTCTGAGAATAATATTTCATTGTAGAGAAAAACTCTGGACTCAGGGCCAGTGGGCCAGGCCTGGAGTCCTCCATACCACTTACTCACTGTGTGACCTTGGGCAATACGCTTCACCCATCCCTCCCCTGGCCTTTGGCCTCAGTTTCCCCATTTGTAAAGTGGGGTGATAATACATTAAGTGTGCCTACTTCACCAACAGCTAATGAACCCAGAAAGGGGGATCTGCCCTGGCCCTGGAGCCAGGTTCCTGGTTCCTGGTTCAAATCCCAGCTCTGCCACTTCCTGGCTGTGGGAATTTGGACAAGTTCATTTAACAAGCTTGGACAAGGTCTCCAGGCTTCTGGTTTCTCACCCATAAAGCAAATATTATATTCCCTGCCTCCTCCAGGGGCTGTGAGGATTGACTGAGAGCTGATCACTGTTGTGGTGCCCGTCATCCCAAATTCATGCCCCTTCCCCAGCAATGGGAGGGTGATTGGGATGCTCTCCCCAGAACTCCTCAGGGTTAGAGACGCTAGTTGGTGATAGAATGTTTCCTAATAAAGATCGGGATATGCCCTCTGTTCCGGTTTGCTAATGCTGCCCTTTTGCAAAACACCAGAAATGGATTGGCTTTTATGAAGGGGGTTTATTTGGTTACACAGTTACAGTCTTAAGGCCATAAAGTGTCTGAGGTAAGACATTAGCAGTTGGATACCTTCACTGGAGAAAGGTCGTTGGTATCTGGAAAACCTCTGTCAGCTCAGAAGGCACAGGGCTGGTGTCTGCTGACACCCAGGTTGTGTTTCAAAATGGTGTTCTCTAAAATGTCAGTGTCAGCTTCTACCGGCCACCTTCAAAATGTGTCTCTCAGCTGTAGCTAGCAGTGAGCTCCCTCTGTCTGAGCTTTTATAGGGCTCCAGTGAACTAATCAAGGCCCACGCTGAATGGGCGGGGCCACAGCCCCATGGAAATTATCTAATCAGAGTTATCACCTACAGCTGGGTGGATCACATCTCCATGGAAACAATCCAATCCAAAGGTTCCAATTTAATCAAAACTAATACGTCTGCCCCTACAAGACTGCATTAAAGAATATATGGCTTTTTCTGGGGGACATAATATATACAAACCGGCACACCATCTAAGGGAATTTTAGAGGTTATTTCAAAAAGAGAATCCTGACCCTTGGCCGAGGTCACGCAGCACGCGAGGGGCCAGCCCAGACCCCCAAAGTGTGTGAACTGCAGACCTTGTGACTATCTGCAGGCCCAGAACCTGGGCTGCCCCGTTTCTCTCTTCCTTCCTCAGGCCCAAAGGGGCCCTTATAATGGGTGGGCTTAACAACCGCCATTTACTGGCTCAGGGTTTCCTCTGCCCGGCTGGCAATCTTGGGGGTCCCTGGGCTTTTCCATCACGTGGCGATGCACATGGCGGTGTCTTCTCCTCTTGCTTCCAGCCTCTTGCTTCTCCCATGACTTTGCTTTTGTGTCCAATTTCCTTTGCTTATAAGGACGTCAGCTGTGTTAGATTGAGGCCCAACCTCCTTCAGTGTGGGCACCTTGACTAACGACATCTTCAACGACCCTACTCACAAATGGGTTCACACCCCAGGGCCAGGGGTTGGGAGCCGAACGTGCCTCTTGCACAGGACGTGATTCCATCCCCACAGGGAGGCTGACTCAGGGAGTCACAGACCAGGTCAAGAAGAGGCGCCAGGGCCAGCCGGGCTTCCAGACAGCCCAGACACCGAGCCCACGGAGGTGGGAGGTTGTTTATTCCAGGACGGGGCTCGGAGCCTCCCCTGGCGGCCGCCGTCCATGCTGAGTCACCCTGCCCGGCGCGCTCGGGGATGCAGGCCTGTTTCCTCTCTCCGCTTCCGGCCAAGAGGGAAGACAGCTTGTGTGGCCCCTCCTCGTACCACACACCCACTGCAGTGGATTCTTCCCAGACCGCCACCAATTCTTCTTCAGCAAAATCAGGGGCAGCTACCGCTGGGTGCTCCCCGAGGGCCTGCTACTCTGCCACACTAGCTCACGTGGTCCTCAACCTCTGCAACGTGGCCCACTGTACAGATGAGGAAACTGAGGCTCTGGAAGCTGGGATAGAAAAGGGTCCCAGCTCAACAGCTCAGCAGCGATGGAGCTAGGATTTAAACTGGTCAAGGTGGCTCCACACCCTGTAGCTGCAACCTTCACTTCCAAATCAGAGCTTCAAGACCAGGGTCTTGCCTTAGGAATCAGATTTTTTCACAAAATGACCTTTCTACCTGGAGGAAGATAAGCCGGTGATGTAGAACCCTAAGAAAGCTGGGCAGCCTGACCACGTACCAGCATTTCCTGGGGCTATTTCAGGCAGTCAGACCTTCCATCCCTGTGATCCATAAAGGAAGGAAGGAATCTCTCACCTAGAGAACTGGTTATCTCCCATCACCAGCCCCACCCATTCATTGCTTGAGTTCTGTCTCTTCAACTGAGTTCTGACATCATTTTCTTCCAGAGCTCCAGGACATGTCTTCCAATTTGGGGGCTGGTATTTTGGTGCCATTATTTATTTCTGCAGAGTTTCCCAAAGCTTCTCAAAAATAAAATAAAAATGCATCCCTGATTGGTCAAATAAGTCTGGGAAATGCAACTCCTAAAACTTCCTTGTGCATAACAAAGGCCCTGAGAAGTCCTGCAGGAGAGAAAGCTGCTCCACTCTGCTTTGTCTAACCCGGTGTCTCCTGGACCTGGTCGGCCACGGGTCCTGTTTTTCACTGGCTGCTCCTTCACACCTTCCTAAGCCAGCACCCCTCCCCTGCCTGAAGTTTAAAAGCTGGGGTTCCTCAGAACTCAATTCTGAATCCTCTTCTCTTCTCTCTGCCTGTACCCCCTAACTAATCCCATCAGGAACTCACTCTAAATCCATGATGTCAACAACTCCAATTCATAGCTCCCTTTTGAAGAGCTGAATCTTGATCCAAATGCCTACTGGATCCAGAAGCCCTACTGGTCAACCCCATGTGGATGCTTCACATGCATCTCAAACTTACCAAGTCCCAAACCAACGTTTTTGATCCTCTCCTTAAGAAACTTGTTCCTCCCTGAATCTTTGCCATCTCAGGAAATGGTACCATCTACTTGCTCCAGCAAGACCTAGAAAAATCTTCGATTCTTCTCTCTTCCTCACTTCCAATGGTCCCTCCATCACAAAGTACTTCTGTCTCCACCTCCAAACTACATCTCACATTCATCCTCCTCTCCATCTCCTCTTCTGATCTTGAACCCCTCCAATCCATTTGCAGCACAAGATCCAGGGTGATTTTTTTTTAAATTATTTTCTGTTTTTTGCAAATAAACACTCCCTTTCCCCTCCTACCCCCATCCCCAGAACCTCTACTCTGCTTTCTAGCTCTGCGAGTTTGCTATTTGTAGTCATCTCTTACAATTTTTGTCTTTATGTGCCTTGCTTATTTCACTGAGCATAATTTTCCAAGGTTCTTCCATGTGGCAGCATGTCTCAGAACATCAGTCTTACTTACGACCACAGTGATATTTTCAAATGTCTAAAAACCTCTAGGGCTTCCTATTTCTGCTGGATGCTGTGATGTGCCAGCCAGATGCCCTTGCAGGAAAGAAGGATTTGCTAACCCAGCTTCCAGAAATGCTGAAGGACACGCCCCTTCCTGGAAGCCCCACCCCTCGGTCCCAACTCTGAAGGGTCAACCCATCTTCAGAATTCCCACAGATCAGCTGAGGCTTCTCTTGGGACTCACAGCTAGGCCTCTTCCTTTGCCCAGTCCTTCTTCCTTTCCCTTTCACAGGTGTCAGTCCCTGAAACCTCCTGCAACCTGCAACACTTTTGAACCTAGAAAAATCCAAATCCCTTAAGCTGCTCTACCAGGCCCTGCCTGAGCTGGCCCGTGCCCAGCCTGCACTCTCCTCTCTGGGCGCTGTCCCCACTGCACTCCAGCCGTGCTTGCTTCTTGGCTTCCTCGTGCACACCAAGCTTGTCCCAGCCTCAGGGCCTTTGCTTATCGGTGTCCGTTGCCTGCACTGGGCTCCTCTCATCCTCCAGGACACAGCGCAAATGTCCCCTGCTGCAATGAGCCTTCCTGACCTCCCAGGTGCAGATCCTCACACCCTCTGTTTCTGTAACCTGCATCCTCTTCCATTCATCACAGAACTCACCACGATTTCCCGTTGTAGATAGTTTTCCCTGTTAGCTTGTGGAACGTCTCTCTTTCTCGCATGTGCCTAGACTCCACGTGGGCTGGGACAGTCAAGGGTGACCCCAAGTCTTCAGGAAAAGGTGCATTTGTCCTCGGCATTTTCAGTTCCCCTGCACCCAGCGTTTCACGGCTTAGGGAAGCATTCCTGATGGTAAGAACCAACGTGACTTATTTTAAAGATAAACGCTCACAGAATTAACTTCGTAATGAGGCAATCCAATTCTAGCTCTGTAAAAGATGTCATAAATGAATTATTGGTGTCTAAGGGAACCTAATTTTATTCCATGTCCCCATTCTTTGCTATACACGTGGGCCAATTAGATATCTGGGCTGAGTTTAAAATGATGTCAGAGGTTTTCCCCTATAGGCACTTTCTGCCAGATTGCACGGAGGAAAGTCATAAAACCTGGAACAAATGCATCCGTAGATATGTATTCATCTCATCCTGTGAGCATCCATATAGTACGACATTGATATTTTCTGTGCATTTTTTGATCCTCGTAACAATCCTCGAAGTTGTTACACATGCAGGATGTGTTTCCAGATGAAGAAAATGAAGGCCAAAGCCTTCAGTCTTACTTATGACCAAACAGAGTGATCTTTTTAAATGTCCCCTGGATTTCTTCTGGAAAGCCTTGCCTGACCTCCCATGGCTGGGCAGCTCCCTCTCTGTGTGCCCACTCTCTCAGACTACCCCTCGCTCTGGCTACAGCTGTTTAATGCTCTGTCCTGCACCAGACCAAGAGCCTTTAGGGCACACCTGCACAGGCCCTGCCTGAGGGTAGGGGCTAAGCTGAACTTATGAAAAGGGTAAGTAAATGGGGGAGCAGGGCTTGAACATGGTCTTTCTGACTCCAAATGCCAAGGGAGCCTTCCATAAACATGCATGTTAGTGCATAGACATCTTTACAATATACATGCTGATCCTTCCACCCACAGTGTTTCTCCCAGCTGGCCTGCCTTCCAAACTCCTATCCATCTCTCAAAACCCAGCTCAAAAATCCCTCTGACATGAATTCTTCCCAGTCTCTGCCTCCAGCAGAATTAATTCTTTCAGTCTTCATACTCCAACAGAACCTTGGCACTTTGTTGCCACTTTGTATTGCACAATGGGTTGTCACTGGATGGCTGCCAGTCTCTGTCCTCATCTGACTGAGAGCTCCCCGGGGGGGCACGGAGAGGGCTTCACTCATCTCTATAACCCGAGAACTCACACAGGGCCTGGCACCCAGAAGGGGCTCAGAACATATTTGTTGACTAAAGACACACTCTTGACATTCTGACAAACAAGTGGGGCTCGGAATTCATTCAACAATAGCTGTTGCGCACCGAGCACCTACTATGTATCAGCTCTGTTGGAGGACCTGGGGATATAGCCATAAGCAAGAGGTGAATCCTTTGCCCCATGGAGTGCATATTCTAGTGGGGAAGACAGGAAACAAAAAATACACACAGGAACGTACAATGTACACTCTACCAGTGGCGATAAGCACTATGGGGGACAACAAAGCCAGGCAAGGGCAAGAAGTTAAGGTGTGCTGGATGGCCAGGGAGGGGCTCTCTGGTAAGGGGGGTTCGTGGGGAGGCTGCAAGCAGTAGCTCTCCCGGGGAAGAAGGCTGAGGCAGAGGGAAAGGTGGTGCAAAGGCCTGGAGTTAGGAGGGAAAGTGCCATGTTCAAAACGGAGCAAGATGCTGAAGGCACAGATCAGGGAGAGCCAGGTGGGGAGCGTGGGGGATGCTCAGGGAGGCAGCAGGGTGGGAGCCCGTTCTCCTCTGCAGGCTACTCTCAAGTCTTGAGACAGAGCTTCTGGAAGGTTCAGGCAGAGACGTGGCATGTCCCAACTCAGGCTGTAGAAAAGGGAGAGGTGCAGATGAGCCATCTGATTGCCAGGCCCTCCTGGACAGTGCCCCGGGTTGGTTTTCAGATCGCTCCTGCGTGCCAGGCCCTGGGCTGGGTTAACTCCTGGGATTCTCGCCACGGCCCTAAGAGGGGACTCTGGTGGACCCCAGTGCCCAGGTGAGAAAGCTTTTGTCTCCCAAAGCAGGGCTCACATGGGACGGAGAGTCTTACATGAATCATTCTAGAACTTTCCTGCCCCATAAAGCCCCTGGCCCAGCAGTGCTTCTTCTGCAGAGAGGAACCCTTCCCACCCCAAGCCGGTGCCCAGAGCCCTTCACTTCTGGGCCAGCCACCGGCCATCGACTCAGGCCGGGGCAGCACCTGTGGCCATTGGAATATCTGAGCATCCCAGACCTCGGGCGTGTCGACAGCTCCCATCCCAAAGATGTCCAAATGTTTGCGTTTTTTTAAACCAACATTTAGGATTTAGGATTTATTACTCTTACTTTTTTAAACTTTTTATTGCAAAATGCGGGACACTGATTACGTGCTTCAACTTGGCGGGCCTGGGGATCATTTACCTTTCGAGCGCAGGTTTCTTCGACTCTGGAGACAAAGGTGGCGAAAGGCTTACTCGGCTCCTGGAAGAGCTTGGTGAATTTATTAGGCCGACAGGCAGAGCAGTTGGCAAACGCTCGTAAGGCGATTTCCCAAAGGATAGGCCAAAAGGTGGCAGGTGCATTAATATAGGCGGATGCATTTATAAACGCTCCCGTGCCCAAGTAAGCTTCGGGGTTATGATTGGCCCCAGTGGCAGCATCTTGCTCGCTCTGCCTAGCTGCTTCTGCCTGGAAGTGAGCACGCCAATCAACAAACTGGCCGGGGTTAAGAATGGAACGGGCAAGCGAGGCCCAGTCTTGGGGGAGGCAAAAGTCCATGGCGAGATCCTGCAGTATTTGGGAAGCGTATGGGCTACCTAACCCGTCCTCCTTGACGGCCCTGCGAAGCTGCTTAATAGTATCAGAGTCAATGGGATACCAGTCATGCGGTTTCTGTGGTGTGGGGGTAAGGTTAAGAGGAAAGCAGCGAAAAGCACGAGAGAAAGGAGGACGCGCTTGCAGAGGGCTTGGCGCGGGAGTGGGGGTAGGGGGAGCGTTGCCCCAAGGGTTGCCTTGAGGTGTAGAAGGCAGCCAGGGGTTGTTAGTCGGCAGGGTGGGAGGAGCGGCGGCAGCTGCCGGTAGCGGCTCCGAGGGGGAGCTTGACGGAGGGGGAGGCGGAAGTGGGAGGCCCCAAGCGTCGCAAGATGGCGGCGTGGTAGGCGTGGCTAAGACACAAGATGGTGGATCAGCTCCGCCCTGTGAAAGGGCGGGGTAAAGCGCATGCGGTTTCCGGCCCAGCTTAGGGCTGACGTCATCGCCGGAGCACTTCCTCCCCTCGATGGAAGAAGAAGGAGGAGGAGGAAGTTCGCCATCTTGGCGAGGCTCAGTGTTATTTTGTTTTTTGGGAGTCACTTCAAGCGCGTTGTTAATCTGCTCGACTAAGGACTCCGTGTCCGAGTCATGATTTGAATTAGTATCGCTGTCTGAATCTGTTGACTGGGTTGATAGGGCCTCCTTGGATTTAATGGGGCCTCGATCAGGGGGGAGGGAGCCTTGAAGGCAGGAGCGGACGGTTATTAAGGTGGGGAGCAAGCCGGGAGGGAAGCGCTTGCTCTCATGTTCCATGGCGTTGGTGACCCGATCAATAAGGCGATCATAAGTAACAGGGTCCCAAAGATGGCAAGTGGTGAGCCATGGGTTAAAGGGCAGCAGGAGGTCCCAGTATACTTGCAGCTGCCGGACAGACACCTTACAGCGATGTGTGTCTAGGAGACCAGCCAGAGCACGAACTTGGGGTGCTTGGCGTGCAGATAGACGATTACCCATAGCGGAGTGAGAAAAGAAAAAGGGGGGTTGATTATTTAGTAAAGAAAATGAGGTAAACCGTGGTCGCGAGGCCGAAGGAGACGGCGAGAATAGAAGGCAGGAGCCTCTAGTAGCGAGAGCAGTTTGGGGGAGGCGGTCGCAAAGAGGCACACCGCGCCAAACAAGGAAACAAAGACACAAAGGACCACAGCAAAGTAATGGAGGGGAAGAGGGAAAGCTACTGGAGGAAGAGTGTTAGGAGGAATGGGGGGACATAGGAAGAGAAGACGAAAGGTAGTCGGGGGTAAGAGTTAGGTTAACGCGGGAAAGGAAGAGCGGCCCGGGCGCGGAGCGGCGTGGGAGAGGCGGCTCCGGACGTGGAGCGGCGAGGGAGAGGCGGCTCCGCAGGGCGGCGAGGGAGAGGCGGCCCTTACTTTGCAGGCGAGGAGAAGGGGAGCTGGAGAGGCGTCCGGGCGAGCGGGTGGTTTTACTGGACCGCTGCGTGGAGAGGACTTTTAATTCCAGGGGCCCCACGTTGGGCGCCAGTTGCGGTCGCAGTTGATTCGTCGGGGAGGGGGTGGCGGCCGGTTGCTAAATCCTAGGCTCTCAGGATTGCTTGGAGGGTACCGGCGGCGGGGGCTCTTTCCCGGAGGCGAGGGCGAGGCGGGGGACTTGGCCAGGTCCCCGGCGGGGTGGCGTGCAAAGTATGGAGGGCAGCGAGAAAGGAACAGGCGGGACACGGTTCTTTTAGGGTGAAGAAACCAAGAGAGAGAGCTTTATTAGGGGAGAGTACAAGCTTATATCGGGCAGTTTAGAGGGCGGGGTAGCTGTAGGGATTAAAGGCTTGGATTGGTTCTGAGAGGGCGCGGAGGTTGATTGAAAAGGGGCGAGAGTTGCTCCGGTAACGGTGTCTGGCAACAATGTATGTGCACTGGTGGTAATGGGAGTTGCACTGGCAACGGGGAGTGTCCGGGCAAGATAAGGGGGTGGGGAAAAGGCGGTTCCCTCCGGCAAGCCTCCCCTAACAGTGGTATTTTGGGTGAGGAAATGGGGCCTGCCTCCGGCCTCACTTTCCCAGGCCCGGGGGGCTGCGGAGGGCGCTGTCGCCCGTGCCCACCACCCTCCCCAGGGGCTGATCAGGTCCCCCAGCCCAGGCCCGCCAAGTTGAAGCATGTAATCAGTGTCCCGCAGCAAAATGCTTTCAAATTTATAGGACAGCTACAAAAATAATACAAACTCCATGCAGAGAATTCCAACACACTTCTACTCCCCTCCCCCGTGCAGATATGCAAATGTGCCAGTTTTAACATTTTGCCATATTTGCCATATCATTCTATTTACCTATCAGCCTATCTATCAACCCATCTATTTATCTATCTGCCCATCTATCTGTCCATCAACCATTTTCTGAACACTTGAGGGTAGAGTGTATATCTCATGTTCTCTGAACATTTAATATATTACCATGTACATTTCCTAAGAACAGGGATGTTCACTTATGTAACCACCTTATGTGCAATTTTCAAGCTCAGGATATTTAACATTGATATAAAGCTTATAGCCTATATTCCAATTTTTTCATATTTCCCAATTATGCACCTTTGAGTGTCTTTTCTCCTTCATTGTTAGATACCATCCATGAACATATTTTGCATTTAATTGCCATTGTCTCTTTAGTTGTGCTTTCTTTCCTTTCTTTTCTCTTTAATTGTGGGAACATATATGCAACATAAACTTTCCCAACTCCACCACTCCCAAGCACACCATTCAGTAGATTCATCATACTCACAATATTGCGGTCCCCTCACCACCTTCCGTTACTAAAACTTCCCCATCTCCCCAAACTAAAGCCCTGCACCCTTTATGCACTAACTCCCCATTTCCCCTGTCCCCCACCCCTGGCAAGTCGTACTCTAATTTCTTTCTCTATGAGCTTGCATATTCTTCGAAATTTTCTTTGTAGTTAACATGGGGCTTAAATTTAACATCCTAAATCTGTAACAATCTCCTTTGTTTACCAACTTAACTTCAACAGTCTACACAAACTATGTTCCTACAGCCCTCCTCCCCCAGCTGTATGCAGTTCCTATCGCAAATTACATGCTTATACATTATGAGCCCCAAGCCATTGATTTCCCATTATGGTTTATACATTTGCCTTTTAGATCCTGTTGGAAGTAAAAAGTGGAGATAGAAAACCAAAATACAACAGTACTGGCATTTATATTTACCCCTGTCATTACCCTTAGCAGAGATCTTTATTTCTTCAAGGAGATTTGCTCTATTGTTTATTGTCCTTCTCTTTCAACCTGCAGAACTCTCTTTAGTAGCTCTTGTAGGGCTGATGTAGAGGAGATGAATGCCTCAACTTTTGTATCTTGGAATGTCTTCATCTCTCCCTTATTTTTGAAAGACAGTTTTGCTGGATATAGAATTCTTGGTTAGCAGTTTTTTGCTTTCAGCAATTTAAATATATCTTCCTACTTCCTTCTTGCCTCCATAGTTTCCAGTGAGAAATAGGCACATAATCTTATTGAGGCCTCCTTGTAGGTGACATGTTATTTCTCTCTTGCAGCTCTCAAAATTCTCTCTGTATCTTTGGTGATTGACAGTTCAATGATAACCTAGCATGGTGTGGGTCTATTTGGGTTTATCCTGTTTGGAGTTCATTAAGCATCTTGGATGTGTATATTCATGTCTTTCATTAAATTTAGGAAGTTTTCAGCCATTATCTCTTTTAATAGTCCCTATTCTCCTTCTGGGACTCCACAATGCATATATTGGTACGCGTGGTGGTGTCCCACAGGTTTCTCAGGCTCTGTTCACTTTTCTTTCTTCTGCTCCTCAGACTGAATGATTTCTTAGAGGATCTGCTGGATATATGACGAGAAAAGGAGAGACAACAAAATGACTACAATATTTAGTGACTAGAGAATTGGAAAGTGGAGACTGTGACCATATGTCCCCCAACATTCCCAAACTCTGAGGCTCACCCTACCCCCTAACATGCATCGGCATAGTCCAAGCCCACCCCAATTTCAGGAAATGCAGCCCACCCCGAGTCCCCGTCCACTAGCATTCAGGGCAATCCCAGGAGATGCTGGCCTGTCCCCAGAGCTGGCCAGGTTGTCCTCTGCTTCTCTACAGCAGCCCTGGCTCCCGCACTGGCCGCCACCTTCTCCCTGCACCCCTCACTCTGAGTTCCCAGAGGACTTTCATGGAGCCAAATCTTACAGAAAGTGTGAGAATTTCAAAATGAACCATATTCAGAAAAAGCAAATGAAGGCTTGTCAGCTATGCTTCTCAAGAGAGAGTTCCCACTGCCTTCCTGCTTCTCAGCCCCCCACCCCCTTCTGCTGTGCTCCTGGCGTCAGCCCCTAGCCCTCAGGCTCCCAGTCCCTACAGCCCCAGAGGCAGAGGGACACCCTCCACTCCCCTACACCAAAGCCTGCCTCCTACTTCCCTTCCTGGGAACCTCCATGTTCTTAAAAGAATTTTCCACCCCTCTCCCCACCCAGGGTGGGGTCCCCATGGCCTTGGCAAGGCTGCCACTGAGTCATTTCCCAAAGTCCAGCTTACTCAGTCCTCGCTAAGGGCCTGTGGGGCACCATGGACCACCGGGATGGCTGTGACACGCTCAGACCCCGTTCTCCTCCTGGCCCCCCTCAGCATAAGGTGAAGCTGGGAATGGGCCTGCACGCAGCCCCTGATCCTCCCAGGGAGTAAATAGGTTCTTGAAAAGAAAGATACGTACGTCTCATAAGAACAGAAATTCTCAGAAACAGTCTAAATTCTTGTTGGTTGGAGGGGGCAGGATCCAACGGCTTTCTGCAAAGGGAGGTCCAGCTGGCAAGACCCCTGGCTGACGTTACTGATGGGGAGGGCTGGGGTTGGGACTGTTCCCTGATTGAAAGCTAATCCCACATGGCAGGGGCTCTTGTCCAACATCTGCCAGACTGAAAAGTCCCATCAGAAGAGTCTCTTCTGACAAATTCCAGCACCCTCTCTAAAACATTCATTTGCCATGCACCCTTGGAATGTTCTTTTTGTTTTTTTTCCTTTTCTCCAGCTTCAACAATTTGGAGATCTTCAGCACCAAGAAAAACTGGTGGGAGTTTTGAAAGTGCCGTTAGAACAGATTCTGAAGGTGGCGGGGACACCTGTTCCAGACACACTGGATTCCAGGGGACATCAAGAGAAGCAAATGAGCGTCCAGTGGGCAGGACTAAGGTGTGGGTGAGGGTCAGTGCCCGTGATTTGGGGGATCACAGAAGCCAGAACTGAAGCCCCGGAGCCCAGGAGATCTCTTGCATTTAGGGAGGCAGCTAAAGCCTCTTCATTTGTAGGAGTGCAGATAGGGAAACAGTGTGCACTCATGGGATCTTAAGGCCTGAGTCTCAAAGAAAGCCACAGAGTGCCTATTGTGTGAAACATGAGGTCTTGGGATTCAACTTGACACATGCAGCCTTACATCCAAAAAAAAAAAAAAAAGCATTTCAGAACTGCCAGCAGAGATTAGGAAAAGTACATCTGATGTTACTCAGCTTCAGACACTGCATGAGTCAGACTTTTCCCTAGCTCACTGTTTGTAGAATGGGGACCACGAATGGGGACCTTGCCAGTGGTTTCTTGGCAATGAGTCCTTCCTGGTCAAAATTCAAAAGGGGACGATCAATCAAGTCAGTTCCCAGGAAAGCTGCTAAAGAACTACAGGCTTGAGGAGACGGCTGTGAAGGGAGAGAGAGTTCTCATTCAATGTCTGTATACCTTGGAGGCAGAAGTGTGTTTTTAGAGTGTGTTTGTCAGTTACAACTCTTGCACAGCGCCCTGGGCCTCTCCAGATGTCACCAAGGTAAAGAGGGAGATGGTAACTGAATCATCTCCAAAGTGTGAAGCAATTTTCCTTTCCAAACCCCAGCCTGCCTCCTCCGTCTCGAACCGCCTCTCTTTTTCTGCAATCCCTCCCATGACATCATCGGATGGAGGTTACGTAATTTAAGGGCACCCCATTTCCAGAGGGCCTCCCAGAACAGAAAACACCTCCGAGGGCAGCTCTCAGCACCAGGAAAACTGGTTGAATTGGCGAGCGCTTCCGTTTTCTGTCCAAGTAAGTAACTAACCATCTTTCTCTCTCAGGAGGGGATTCATGGGTCAGAAAAAAAGTTTCTTTTCATAGCTATTTGTTGGCAGAATTTTCTGCTTTCCTCTATAAGTGTATTTTGTTTAGATAATTCCAAATCAATGTAAGAGACTTGTATTGCATGCCTAGTTTGGGTAATTACTTTTCCAGAAGAGGAAGAGGAGGGAGGGTGGTTGGAGCAGCCCGTGAAAGTTCCTGCAGCTCTTTATATCAAGGTTACGTGGAATGGGTCAGGACCCAGTGCAGCCATCAGAGCGTCACAGGGATGGGCACGGGTCAGAATCTCCATGTTACAAAAATCAAATTGGTCTCCCCAGGATGGCTTAAGCTTCATAAAGACAAAAGCCGGTTGTGTTGTTTGTGGCTTGAAAATAGCATCTGTCTATGCTATTGTGTGGATATTCTCTAACATCGCTGTCTTTGGCATCATCTCATGATGAAACTGGAGTTAATTTTAAAAAGGCTAATTTGTTGAATTAAGTCACGCTCTCTGTCAATGCCAAAATGTGCCGAATTCAGAAAATATTGCCTAGAAATTACAAAATCATTGTCTCTAGTGGATTTGCCAAGAGTCCCCTCTGGGTTTTTCAAAGAGGATCAGGTATTACTAAGAATGTCAATAGCTGCTATTTATTGAGCACCTACTGTGTACCAGGCAAATGTCAGAGCTAACGGGAGGAACCGGTGAGGCTTGCTTTCTCCTCTCTGGCCAACTGTATAAACACAAGCAGCAGCCACGGGCAGGCCCTGTGGGAGGGGGGACCCAGTCGTGTTCAGGCATGTGGGGGGCCCCGACTTCCCAGGCAGGATGCACCTCACTTTCCGATGACTTTCCTATCACTGCTGTTGCGAATTACCCCAAACTTAGTGGTTTACAACAGAAATTTATCCACTTACTGTTTAGGAGGAAAGAAGATGAATGTGAGCTAAGATCAAGGTGTGGCAAGGCTGCGTTCTTTCTGGAGGATCTAGGGGAGAACCCGCTTCCAGGCCTTTTCCAGCTTTTTGTTAGCCCGTGACCCTTTCATCTGTCTTCAAAGCCAGCGCCGTAGGTAGCATCTTCTCTTCTCCTTCGTTGACACTGATCCTCCTGCTCCCTCTTTAAGGATGCAGCTGCTTAATCCAGGATAATTTCCCACCTCAAGATTCTTAACTTCATCCCATCTGCAAAGTCCTTTCTGCCATGTAAGAGGACAGACTCACAGGTTCTGGGGATTAGGATGCAACGTCTTTGGGGGCCGCACTCTGCAGCCACCCTCCCTGCAGCCCCCTCCCCTGGAGCGCAGCCTCTCCTTGGGCCCGGCCAGTGCCCGAGCCGCCCAACAGCTCCGGCTTCTCAGCTGACCTGTGGGCTCACTGGCAAGGGCAGGGAAGCAGGAGCCCCTGCTGCCACCCCCCACCAACAGCCACCCCCCCCCAGCCAAGGCACCCGCATGTCAGCAAACGCCGTTGTCAGAAATGGCCAGAGGAGGTGGGCACCCCACCTGTGTGCTCAAGGACACCTCCAAATTTCCAGGGACAGTTGTCTGGAGGAGGAGAGGCAGGGAAGGAAATGTACCATATTTGTGGGCTCTTTCACCTCCCCAAAACGATTCCCTTTCTCTCTCCTCCAGTCCCTTCTTAAGCCTCCCTGTGGGGAAGCCTCCAGGGCCGGGGGGCAGATGGAAATCGCCCTGCCTTCCAGAATTTACTACCTTAGGTTCCTAGTGTGGCAGGCCCAGGTCATCCCCAAACTGTTCCACCACTCAGGAGGAGCAAAAAAGGGGTCTCTGTGGATACTTTCCAAACTCAGAGGGACCAGGACGCTTTGTTATAATCATCATTATGGTAACTACTATAGTAATTGTTGTCATTATCACTATCGTTGCAATTCTCATCACTAAAGTCTCGTGTTTGATGCTTTGCAACCTACCAAGGAATTTTACTGACATGAGCTCTTTCAAACCTCCTAAGAACGCTTTGCAATACTCGTCATTACTCCCATTTTACGGATGAGGAAACTGAGGCTCTGAGAATTTAATCAACCTGTCCAGAATCACACAGTTTGGTGGACCTGGGACCCAAACCCAGGCAGCCTGACTGCAGGCTCATCCTCTTTGTGGCCCTAGCATGGTGTGTGAAGGAGCCTGACAAGGGGCTCGGGCGGAGCAGCCCAGAGCCCCCCACACTGGTTAAATCCAACCCCCATCTTACTCCATTTCTCCACCCGAGAGCAGGCAGGGCTGGGGCAGGTGCACAACCCAGAAGACCTGTCTCGCTGTCAATCTACAACATGACGGCCCAGCAGGCCCCTGTTGCACGGGAGGCCACCCCGGCTGGGAACCCATATCTGCTGGTCCTTTCAGCCTCCCAGACCTCCAGAGGGGTATCTGAGACCTCCTCATTTCTCCTCGAGCCTCCTACACTCTCCTCGGGTTAGGACTTCAGGGAATCCCACTGATTCCCACTGCCCAGCATCTGCAGCCATAGACTCTGATTTCCTGCCTTTTTCCACAGATAAATGCTATAAAGGGCAGTCTTATCATTATTGTCCAAACTCCCAGGATACTTTGGAAAGTGAAAGGAGGTGATAAGATAAAGTGTATATATGCAGTTGACCCTCATAATTTGCAGATTTCACCACCCCTGGAAACCTGTACTCTACTTTCTGTCTCTATGTGTTTGCATATTCTCAGATATTTTCTTTGTGTTTACCATGGGGCTTAAATTGAACATCCTAAATCCGTAACAGTCTCCTTTGCTTTGAAACCAACTTAACTTCAATAGCATCCATAAACTATCTTCCTATTCCCTTCTGTCCCCCACCTTTATGTAGTTCTTGTCACAAATTATGTGTTTATTTATCATGAGTCCAAAACCACTGAGTTATTACATTTTATGCGTTTGCCTTTTAGACCCTCTAGGAAATAAAAAGTGGAGTTACAAATCAAAAATACAATAGTAGTGGTATTTATATTTACCAGAGATCTGTATTTCTTCATGTGGCTTCAGTCGATTATCTCTTGTTCTTTCTTTTCAACCTACAGAATTCCCTTTAGCATTTCTTGTAGATACATTGTAGCAGTGAGGAAGGCCCTCAGCTTTGTTTATCTGGGAGTGTTTTAACCTCTCCCCTGTTTATGAAAGACGGTTGGGCTGGATAGAGAATTCTTGGTTGGCAGTTTTTTGCTTTCTGCATTTTAAATATGTCTTCCGACTTCCTTCTTGCCTCCGTGATTTCCGATGAGAAATCGGCACTTAATCTTATCAAGGTTTCCTTGTATGTGGCACATTGCTTCTCTCTTGCAGCTTTCAGAATTCTCTGTCTTTGGCAATTGACAGTTTGATTATAACCTAGTATGGTGTGGATCTATTTGGGTTTTTCCTGATTGGAGTTCATTGAGTATCTTGGATGTGTATATTCATGTCTTAAATTTAGGAAGTTTCTGGCCACTATTTCTTTGACTATTCTCTCTGCCCCTTCCTCTCTTCTCCTTCTGGGACTCCGGCAATGCATATATTGGTACACTCGGTGGTGTCCCACAGGTTCCTCAGGCTTTGTTCACTTTTCTTCATTCTTCTTTCTCCTCAGACAAGATGACTTCATTTGTCTTATCTTCAGGTTCACTGATTCTTTCTTCTGCCAGTTCCCATCTGCTGTTGAACTTCTGTAGGGAATTTTTAATTTCTGTTACTGTAGTCTTCAGCTCTGTTTGGTTTATTTTCATAATTTCCATCTCTCTATTGATATTCTCTTTGTGTTCGTCATTTTCCAGATTTTCTTTAGTTCTTTGTCCATGTTTTCCATTAGCTCTTCGAGCATATTTAGGACCATGTTTTTAGTCTTTGGTACATCCCAGGACTGGTCCTCCTCACTGATGGTTTCTAATGCTTTAATCTTCTCCTTTGCCTGAGTCATCCCTTCTTGTTTCTTTGTATGTTATATAATCTTTTGCTGAAACCTGGACATTTTGAAATTTTAGTGCATTATTGCTGGAATGGAGACTCTGAGGCATCTGTTCCTTAAGCTTCTATCCAGCTGGTGATATGATAGAACTTTCCTTGAATGCTAGGAGCTTCAAAAATAAAAGAAGAGAACACCTTTCCCTGTCTTTGCAGATTGACCTGTGGGAGTGCTCTCCTTCCAGGCTTATCGATAAAGTCAGTTTAGAGAATAGCTGCAGACCAAAGCCTAGGGGCCTCCTGATCCTTTAGCATATGCCTCTTGTCTTGGGCATGCAAGTGTGGCACTAGGAATTATCCCATTTACACAGATAACAAACGTTACAAACATCTCCTCTTCCCTAGGCAGCAGTTTCCTCACAGTTCTGTAGGAGAGCTCTGTGGGCTGCCTTCTACCCTCAGGGCAAGTTCTGGGTCCGTGAGTCCCTCAGGCCACCACCAGCCAGATTGGGCTAAACATACCTCCTCCAGGATTACTCTGCTCCTCCCAGAACCAGCACCAGGGATCCACACTGGAAGAGTGGTTATCTCTGTGCCGAGCCAGTGAGGGGTGGGGGAGAGGCCAGCCAGGTGCCCCGAGATCCTACCACTTTTTGGTGGCCTTTCTCTTGATTCAGCTCTTGACCTGTTACTGCAGTCGATTGGGTCTTTTCAGGAGCTTTTAGAAAGATGTTTCTGCTGGTTTTTGCTTGTTGTTCAAAGCTTCTGTGTGGGGGGAGAAGTGCCCTGAAGTGCTTCGGTTAGCCATCTTGATCAGGGCAAGGCCATAATATGTTTAATTGAACAAAAATGCCCCCTCTGCCGGTGCTGAGGTGACTAACAAGCTCAGAGTCAATTCCGCCAAACGAAAGATATTCTTAAGTCTGATTCTTTCATGTGGAATTGCATAAATATTTCAGCCTCTGTATTTCAAAGGTGCTATCTTTATGTCTGAGTAAAGAGTTTCTTCTTCAACCAATGTTTTCACCAGATTAAACTCATCAGATAAGTTATAGCTATTTATAATTTTTGAATGGTTTGTCAAATTTAGATGCTACAAATCATAGGCCTTCTCAATTTCATCCCATTTCTGAACAGAATGTAAATTTATCCAATTAAAAACATTCTCCCCACAAATTAAGATATTAAAAAGCTCATTATAGAATTTCTAAATTAAATCTTGTGTCATTTGAACTCTCATTGTTTAATTTGATCAGTTCCTCCCTTGCTCTTTTAGCAATAAACTACAATGATTTCCTGCACAAAATGCTTTGTTTTCAATAATTACAATTTGCTAAAAGCATCAAAAGTGGATGTTTTAGTACTCCACTGAACACTTTGGTTAAGAATTTCCAGTTGATTTTAAACAGAATTCAACAAAAAATTTGAGAGCTGTTTTAAAAATGGTTAATACCATTTTAGGGCTTATAAACACAGTGTCTTCTAAAATTGGTGGTAGGTGGCAGAGGAAGAAAACACATACTACCATGCTAAGTTTTTATTTTTTTTTAAATCATGAATCATCAACTTCATCACAAAAAGTTTGTGGTTCAGTAACTGTGTAGATGTTTTAAAATTTTGTAAATTTTGTCAATAATAACCTCTATATCGATGGACAAAATATTGAAACTTATGTATGCACAATTATAAATTGTGTATGTACCACAACCTATTCCAAGTACATTTCTGTGTCATTGGTCTCTTAATTTGGTGTTGTTACCATGACACTGTGCTCTACCAAAATTTGTATTTGTATTGTTACCAAAAAAACCTTTATTTCCGATGTGAAAATTTTAAACTCAATTTGGAATAGCATTCACAACAGAGTCAGTTGTTTTCACTTTACCAGAATGAACTTCCAAATGATCTGCTTTGGTTCCATGAACTGAATGCAAGAACTGAATCATGGTTAGAACTGACTGATTTTTCTATTTGAAGAATCTGAGAATACTGATATCAAACTGGCATCATTTCACTGTCTGTGAATTTCTTCTTGTTATGTGTATGTGAACAAGAAATGTTGGAACTAAAAGTAAGCTGAGTTAACTTAAAAAAGAGTCGTTTGATCTAAGTGAAAAGTCATGGTTACCAAAGACGTCTAGAACAGCATCTTCTGCAGCTGCATGTGTGAAATATATACCTTAAAGTACAACATTAAAATTGCTAACTTCTGAAGTAGATGGCGATGCTTCTTCAGCAACTCTGTGGCTTAGGTTTTTGTGAGGTCAGTGAAATTGCTCCAGCAATGCAGTGATGCAAACGTCAACAAGCATTCTGTGCAAGTCACGTGTTCATCATCAGCTCACTTGAGAAACGGAAATTCATTACATTTTCTTTAACCATTCAGTTTTTTTTTTTTAGTTCATTGCTGTCAGAAGGGTTTTCTGCAAAATAAAGAAGTATTGCCATATGATAAAATAGATAGATCATTGTGGGTTTATGTCCTGCAATAAATGACAAAAGCACTGTCACAAGAACATCCGGACTCCCACAGGCTCTGGGTCAGGGCTACTTAGCTCTACACGCCACCATATCTCACACCTCACCCGTAATTCCCAGGTTTCCACTGACCTGTCAACTGGCAGACCTTACTCTCCTCTCTGTCTACACTCTCCCTTGGTGATTTCAGCCTGTCTCATGGCTTCACGTGCCATCAATGTGATTACAACTCCCAGCTGGGTGTCCTCATCTCAGACCTTATCTCTACACACAGACTTGTCTCTCTAACTGCCCACTGGACATCCCACTTGATGGCCAACAGATATCTCAACCTTAACACGTGCAAAACGGAACTCCAAATCTTCCTCCCCCAAAAATCTGCTCCATCTTCACTCTGTCCTCTACATTTCAGGGAAGGCAACCTCATATTTTCTGGAGCTCAGGCCAAAAGCTTTGGCATCATCATTGACTCCTCCTTTTTCACATCCTGTATCCAATTGGAAATCATAATGGCACTACCTTCAAACTCTACCGGTATCTGACCACTTTTCACCATCTCCACTGCTATCACCTGCTAACATTTATGTAGTATGTGCATTACTTTTTGACTTTCCCCTCCCACTAGGCTCCCCGAGGGCAAGGATTTTTGCCTATTTTGTTCACTGCTGTTTCCGGTGTCTAACACATAGTAGGTGCTCAGTAAGTACTTGTAAGGTAGATAAATGAATAAATGAACTGGTGCATCTTATCCCAGCGTGAATGACTCAGTGTAAGTGACATGTCAGGTTGTCACAGTGTATTAGTCAGAGTTCTCCAGAGAAACATTACTGAGGAATATATTTATATATATATGAATATTAAGAGATTTAATATAGGAATTGGCTCATATGACCATGGGGATGGGTAAGTCCAAATTCATAGGGCAGGCCACAAGCTGGAAACTCTGATAAAGGTGAAGCTGAATTCTCCAGGAGCAGCTGGCTGGCTGAAGTAGAGACAGAAATTCTTTCTGACTGCTAGAATCCTCAGTTCTGGCTTTAAGACCTCCTACTGATTATGAGAAGACTCCTATCATTGCTGAGGGTGATCTCCTTTGTTGATTGTAGATGCAATCAATTGACTATACATGCAAATCTATCTATGAAATACCCTCACAGTAGCAATCAGGCCAGAGCCTGCTTGACCTAACAACTGGACACCATAACCTGACCAAGTTGACACATGAAATTAACCATCACACACAGCTGGAAGGAACATTTGAGGTCATCATGTCCTCAGATGGAGAAAGGCTCTGAGAGATGAGGTGACTTGCCCAGGGTCACCCAGCCAAATAGACTTCCTCCAAGATTATTTCTCTCTTACACAATAGCTCTTATTAGAGACCATGAGGTTTTGTCCAGTTAAAGGAATCTCAAGCGACAATGAGTAATATCAATAATGACAATAGTAGTTGCCATTGATCAGACACTATAAAGATCCAGGAGCTGTTCTAGGCATTTTGCATAATTAACTCGTCCAGGAAGGGGAAGGATTTTCAGGTCCTGGAGGCCTGTCTGGAGCCCCAGAGATCCCACAGTACAGACAGCTGCTCACCGGGAATGTGTGGGTCCTTGGTTGGGTGTGAACAGGCTCCCATAAATCCACAAGTTCAGGACCCAACCCTACCCCTCAGTGGGATTACAGAGGGCTGGGAGGTGGGGCCCACCCTCAGGAGGGTAGCAGGTTTCCTTTCCTACCCTCTCTCCGTCCCACTCCCACACCTGTGGGTCCTTGGGGTCAGTGTAGACCTAGACTCACGGCCTGTCACCGCCACTCACCAGCTGCAGCTCCTCAGATGAGTTGGCTAAGTATCTGTGCCTGGTTTCCTCCTTGACCAAGTGCAGCAGCACAGAGCAGATAGAGGCGGAGGCTCTCACCTCAGATGACACAGGATCGAATCCAGGCCCGGCTCTGACCAGCCCTGTGCTCACGGACGAGCGACCCAGCCTCTCGGGGCTCAGATCCTGATGGGAAAAGTGGAGCTGGCAACTCGCCTGCCTCAGAGGGAGGGCGGGAAGATTCCATGAGAAAACACGAAACTGTAAACCACTTAGAATGGTGCCTGGTACACAGAGACCATTTAACAGACATTAGTTATTACCATTGTTTTTTAATGTCCCAAATTTTTCAAGAACCTTCTCATTCTGAACACCCATCCACCATCGCCCCTGCCCCATCTGCCCTGCTGGTCCCAGCCCAAAAACTCAGCTCCCGCACTGGCCACGCCTCTTCCCAGCTGTTGTTTGATTCTTTCCAAGGTCACCAACCACTGTTCTGTGGTGCCCTCCCCTCCAGCTGTGAGAGGTCTGTCCTGTGGGCCGAGTATCTCCAGCACCTGGCAAAGCGCTGGCACAAAGAAGCTGTTCATTAAATATTTGCTGAACTGTTAATAATCATAACGCAGTTGTTAATAAGACTACCTGCCATCTTCCACTGAGCACCACCTCCCTGCCAGGTGCCGCGCTCGGCACTGCTAGATGCTGCCCCCAGGCTTTGGTACAATCCCACAAGAGGGATGTGTGACTCCGCTTTTCAAAAGGAAATGAAAATTCAGTGAGTCTAAGCAGCTCACACCAAGCGGATGTGGCAGGATTTGAACTCAGGTTTCAAAGCCTTGGTTCTTTCCTTCACACATTTGGGTAAAGAGCCGGATGGTAAATATTTTCAGCTTTCTGTTGCAATGACTCAACTCGGCCGTGGTATCACAAAAGCAGCCACGGACAACAGGTACATGAAGGCCGTGGCTGTGTTTCAAGAAAACGTTATTTACAAAAACAGGCTTGCACACTGTCGTTCACTGACCCCTGCTTTATGCTCTGTGCTGTTCACTTCAGGTCCCTGTGGATGGCACCCCAGCCCTTCCTGGAGTCCCAGTCCTCCAACCAGACCCAGCTCATGCCCCCGAATGCCACATCCTGTGAGAACGCCCAGGAAGCATGGTCTCTGCTGCACAGAGTCTTACCCACGTACATCATCGCCGTCTGCTTCCTCGGCCTGCTGGGAAACCTCTTCGTCCTGTCTGTCCTCCTGCTGCCCCGGCGGCGTCTGAGCGTGGCCGAGATCTACCTGGCCAACCTGGCCGCCTCCGACCTGGTGTTTGTCCTGGGCTTGCCCTTCTGGGCTGAGAACATCCGGAACCAGTTCCACTGGCCTTTCGGAGCCCTCCTCTGCCGCGTGGTCAATGGCATCATCAAGGCCAACCTGTTCACCAGCATCCTCCTGGTGGTGGCCATCAGCCGGGACCGCTACCGCGTGCTGACGGACCCCATGGCCAGCCGGCGGCGGCGGCGGCGGCGGTGGGCCTGGGCCACCTGCGCGCTCACCTGGGCAGTGGGGGGCCTCCTGAGCACCCCCACATTCCTGCTGCGTGGCATCCGGGCCGTCCCCGAGCTGAACGTCTCGGCCTGCGTGCTGCTGATCCCCCACCAGGGCTGGCAGTGGGCGAGGCTGCTGGAGCTGAATGTGCTGGGTTTCCTGCTGCCCCTCGCAGCAATCCTCTTCTTCAACTACCACATCCTGGCGTCCCTGCGCGGGCGGGCAGAGGTCCGCGGGTCCAGGCACGGGGGGCCCAAGGATGGCAAGACCACGGCGCTGATCCTCACACTGGTGGCGGCCTTCCTGCTCTGCTGGGCCCCCTACCACGTCTTCGCCTTCCTGGACTTCCTGTTTCAGGTGCGAGCCGTCCAGGGCTGCTTCTGGGAGGATCTCATCGACCTGGGCCTGCAATTTGCCAACTTCTTCGCTTTCATCAACAGCTGCCTGAATCCGGTGATTTACGTCTTTGTGGGTCGGCTGTTCAGAGCCAAGGTCTGGGAACTTTATACACAATGCGCTCCGGGCAGCCTCGGGGCGATGTCCTCGGCACGCAGGAGAAAAATCCTCCAACTTATCTGGCGCAACTAGAACAGCGGTGAACCCCGAAGCTTGGCTTCCTTAGGAATTATTTCTGACATCATAAATACCTTTGTGGCCGGCTGAAGAATGGCCCCCGAAGACCTCCAGGCCCCGGTTCCTGGAACCCTGGAATGCCACCTTATGTTGCTGCTGGGACGAAAGCCAGGATCCGGGGATGGGGAGCTCATCTGGATTGTCTGGGTGGGCCGCGGGTGTAATCCTGGGCTCCTTAGAAGAGGGAGGCACGGAGGGTCCGAGTCTGGAGCTGTGGCAACGGCAGCGGAGGTTGGAGCGAGATGAGGAAGGAGACATGAGCTAAGGCGTGCCGGCGGCCTCCGGAAGCTAAAAAAAGGCAGGGGAACGGAACCCCCCTGAGCCTCCCGAAGGAACTGGCCCTGCAGGCACCTCGATCTTAGTCCAGGGAAACTCACTGCAGATTTCTGGCCTCGAGAACACTAAGAGAATAAATCTGTGTTATTTTTAGTCACCAAGTTTGGGGTCCTTTGTTACAGTGGCGACAGGGGACTGAGACAGGCATCCAGTAAGGGTCCTTTGTCTACTTTCCTTTGATCCATCCAAAACGTTCTAGGCCACCAGCTAAGAATACAAAGATGATACAACTAGAGAGCCTATCCCCAAGAAATGACATCGACCAAAATAATTGTGGCATGAAAAAGAAAATGAGAAATTGCAGGGCCAGTACCTGGAGTGTTCAGGGGGAAACGGGACTGGTTCCTTCTAGCATTATCAGAGTGTAATGTGAAGGGAGAAAACTCTGAGCTGGGTAGAATTTGGATAAATGGAGACAGGGAGGAAGGGCTGGCGGAGTGTAATCAAAGCACGGAAGTAGAAGGTATGGGCGGCTCGCAAAACAGTATTTGTTGAACGCGATGCATCCACACACTTCTTGCTGCTAGGGATACAGTGGGGAGCCTGAAAATGTCTCTGTCTGCAGGCAGCTGACCACCAAAGGGCAATAGAAAAGAATTAGGAGACTGGAAAATGGAGTGTGATAACTGCAGCAATCAGAGTGGAAAAGGGTGCTGTGAGAACAGAGAAGGGGCAGCCAGCCCCTCGGGGTGGGTGGGAGGGGACGGTGAGAGAAGGTTTCCCAGAGGAAGGAACTTACAAGGTGAATCCCAGAGAACAAGGAGTTGGCCAATTGAGTTTCCGAAACAGGGAAAACAAGGGATCCAGGCAGAAGACACAGACTCGACCCAGAGGCAGGCAGATTTGCAGGTTGGGAGGCAGAAGGGTGAAGGAAGGTGGAGGACGAGGCGGGCATCTGCTGGGACCGAGGCAGCCGTGGAGGGAAATGAGGTCTGGGGAGAGCGAGGAGGTCAAAGTGAAGCACAGTGGTCAATGGCAGAGCGAGCTCCCTCGGGGAGCAGAGAGATGTGCCCAGGCCACTTTGAGTGCCCAGCTGAAGCCGGAGAGCAGGCATTTGCTGAGTGGATTTGCTCTAGCAATTCCCAGCAGCCCCCGGAGTTGGGGTTTCAGCAGCAGGAGGCTGGAAGATACTGGTCAGACTCTGGGGAGGAAACGAACACAGCGGGTGTGGGCAGCAGAGCATGTCGGTGCCTTCAAGAACAGGTGTGATGGGAGCTCACAGATGAGAGAGCAAGAAAGACCGGAGGTGTGGCCACAGCTCAGAGTGTGTAGAATATCCCAGAGGTGGGACCCTCCAAGGAAACAACAAGAACCGAGCATAGCCATGGCACTGGGTGGTTGAAGTGATGGGAGAGACAAGGCAGGCAAGAAGCTGCGGGTCTGGGTGCAGGCTGGGCAGCCAGGCAGGACGCTAGAAGGTCCTGCACAGGACGGAGAGCCCGAGGGCCAGATGCCAAGGTCAGGCTTCATGGAATGGGTCTGGGGGGTGGGGGCAGCGACCAGACCCTGAGATCCTTGGCGAGGGGGTTGGTGAGCAGCCTTCACTGCTGCATGGCCAGGGCTGAGCTTGAGGGACAGCAGCTAAGATCCAGCTTCCTCGTGGAGATGGAGATGGAGCGCCCCTGGAGGCTGGGGTGGGGCTGGAGAGACTGGCAGGAGCTGGGCCCCCAGGACCCCAGGCCACCAGTGACAGCCCTTTGAGGGGCACACCAGCCCTGTGGGGTTTCCTGGAGAGCAGGGTGTGGTTGCGATGGCAGCCTGCACACATGCTCCATTTGGACCGCATGGTGTTTCAGAAAGGCTTGACTTGATTACCAATATTTAAATTCCCCTAAAGAATCCAGATGTCCAGCTTCCCTTGAAAGCTTGGAAGATCTAGGAACACCGAGTCTGCTTGCATTCATTCAGCAAATATTGATCAAGCATCTGCTTTGTGCCAGGCACCCCTGTGAGCCCCAACAATCTCGCGGTGCACACACAGAGGGACCTGCCTGGCCCTCTTGGAGTCGGCCACCTTTGGTACCAAGTAGCAGCACCATCTGCCAACAGGGCACCCCCCACTCCAGTTGCCACCACCCCCCACCTGCTTCAGCCATACACCTGAGCTGTGGGCGGCCCCCCCAAGCGAGTCCAGCTCCTTCGTTTTACAGCCTAGAAAGCAGAGGGCAGGATGACGTGCCTGAGGGAAGCCCGATGGAAAACACAGCCTGGAGATGAGGGAGTGTTCTGCCCAGCCCTGCAGGTGCCTCAGGCATCTCATGTAATCTGCACGAATCCCCCAGAAGCCTCTTACCAGGTAGGAGGAGGAGGAGGCTGAGCCAGGCAGGCAGCTGGCCCCAAGGGGCAGGTGCTGTCAGGGGCAGAGGCTGGAGTCCAACAGGTGCAACTTCCAAGCCCCCAGGGAGGAGTTCAGGAGCAAAGGCCTCAGCGAGGACTAGAGGGCTGGGTTTCCAGATGGGGACCCAAACAGCAAAAGTAATGCTTTCCTTTGCTCTGCGAGAACCGACCCAAACGTGCTCTCTCTCCCTCTTTCTCAGTCTGCATTACCATGTGGCTTATAAAAATCCCAAGAGTCGCAGAGAACAATCCCGCATTCTAGAAGAATGTGCTGGTCCAAGAAATCAGAGCACAAGGCTCACAGGTCTGTGGTTCGACGGGGGACTGTAAATACCGCTTCTGATGAGCCAGACGCCTGATTTATGGAGCACTGACTAAAGCGCGGGGATCGGCCGCAGCAGGAGAAAACTTGCAGACCCTGGTGTTAGCCTCTCCCGCCTTCTGTCAGACGGTCAGCTGCTCGGCTGCAGACGGTGCCTGCCCTGGGTGCCCCGAGGGGGCAGTGGCAGACACGGATGTTTTTAAATTTCAGGGGTCTGTTTGACAGTTCAGCTGGCGCATTTCACCCCTGGGACCAGGCCTGGGCCTCACCTGGGGTGAAGGGTGAGTCAGCAAATGGCCTTCCCGCAAGCACAGCTCTGCACCCACGCAGGCTCCTGCTCTCCCTGGGAGGGGCTGGGCAGAGACCTGAGCCCCTTCTCCACGGGCAGCTTCGGGCCTGGCCCGGCCTCAGGGTTTCTTGAGCCAAGGGCAACACTGCACCTTTCACTGCTGTCCACGTGGGAGCAGGACCCGGCTGCCCCTTCCCGCCCATCCGTCACCGGCCAGCAGTGCTAATCCCCGCCCAGCCCCAGCTTCAGGGAGACTCCTGGGTGTTGCAATGGAAACAGGCAGCTTCTTGTTCTCCCGGTGAGTCAGCAGCTTGATGAGGAGCAGGTGGGAAGCCGTCCCGTCCCGGGAAGCACCTCAACCCCCACCCCACAACTAGCCCGCCCCCCACCAGCCCCCCACCCCCCACCATGCCTCCCCAAGGCCCCAGCCCAGGCCAGGAGGCTGGCGGCCAGGGACCACCCCAGCCCTTGTCCCAGCTGAGCTCTGCTCCGGCTTCTGCACACCTTCTGCTCCTTCCTGCTGCTCCTTTCTCCACCAGCGCCCATGATGAGGTGGAGCGGAGGTCGGGGTGCCCTGTGCCCAGCCCCTCCAGCCTCTGCCCCGACTCCCTGCACCCCTCCTCAGCAACCCCACGCCTGCCCTGCAGGCCCCCTCCCCATGTCACTGAGGGCCTCATTGCCGACATAGCACGGGGGCACAGGCGGAGGGCAGGGGTCTCGGAGGCTGACAGTGAGGCCCAGGCCTCCCTCCGCCACCAGGTGAGCCGGGGCAGCTCACAGAACCCCGGTGGCCCATTCGTAAAATGGGAAGAATGGTGGTGGTGCCCCACTGAGTTGTGAAAGTTAAGTGACTTCAGGGAAGGAAAGGCTGAAAAGAGGAAGGGAGGAAGGATGGAAACAAAGGGCACGTGCACCTATGAGCCTCAAGGGCCTTCAAATACCATCGGAATGAGTGCTGTGAACTGTGCAGTCTGAGAAAGGGCCGAGGACGGTGCCCACGTCAGCCTGCTGGCTGTGAAATTGTTCCCTAGAAATGCAGGTGTTACCACTGGGGGAAGCTGGGGGAAGGGGGCAGGGGGGTTCTCTGCATTGTTTCTTACAATTTCATGCCGACCTACAATTTGCTCAAAATAAAAAGTTTTAAGAAAATATCAGCAAGTTCAACCCCTCCATTTTACAGATAAGGAAACTGAGGTCCAGAGATGGGCAGACACTTGCCCACGTTACCCAGTAAGTTGAGTGCTGGGGCAGGGTTCCATCCACCAGGTCCTGGGGCAGCCCTGGGAGCATGGGCTCCAGCAGCAGGCCATCATCCCAGCTCTCCCGCTTCGACCAGAACTGCGCTGAGTGGCCTGGCTGGTGGCAGAGGCTCCCTGTGGCTGGGGTTGGATTCAAGGCAATCGCAGGAAGTCAGGCCCAGCTTTCAGGAGCTTTGGGGGTCAGGAAAGTATCCAAATGGGTCAGCTGGGGCTTAGTAAGTATGTGGGGAAGACACTTCAGGGTTTTAGTTGGCAGGGAACTTAGGGTGCTATGGCTGCCGAAATAGCTGCTGGCCCTCAGGTCGCATTAACAGAGATGTAACGTGTAAAATGAGGGACGTGATAGCCCATTCAGCTTAGCACTGGACAGGGTACACGAATGTTGTATCAAGTTCTTGGCTAATTCCCTAAAAAGGGATCGGACTAGCAAAGAGTCTCAATACCGTATCCTCTGGGATGCAGTGGGGGCCTGAGAAGGCTCACCTGCAGAAGACAAGACTTGTAGGGAGAGGGCAAAACCAGAGGGACACAAGAGAAGAAATCCCTGAGAAACTCGTTCTGGCTCAATTTGAGGAGGAGCTTTCTGCCATGCAGAGCTGGCCCCTGATGGAACTGACCGCCTTGGAATAACTGGAGAGTCCCTTGCCGCTGAAGGTGTCCTGGCAAAGCTGCTGGGTCTCTTGGCAGGATGTCGCAACAAGGATCCAAGAAGCTGCACGTCCACCACGTGTGAGGCTGCCCAGCCTTGAGGGGCTCACTGCACGTGGGGGCGGCAGAAAAGAAAAGAGGCCGTTCCTATCCAGTGTAAGGTGTTTAAGCGTGGGGAAGAAGGAGGGGGTTGCTGAGCTGGCCCTTGAAGGTAAATAGGAGAAAGAGGGGGTTGGCTACCTTCAGCCTGTGGCTTGCCCAAGTTCTCAACCAACAAAATCAAGTTGATGGAGACCCTGACCAGGGGAGTGACATGTTCAGACCTGCATTTCAGAGAGACCACTTTGAGTAGAATATGGATGATGGCCGGCAGAGCGTATCAGTTATCTACTGCCGCATAACAAACAACCCCCAAACTTCATGGTGTAAAACAACCACTGTAGCTCAAAATTCTGTGCTCAGCCATCTGGCCAGATGGGGCTGGGCCAACTCACACAGCTGTGATCAGCAGCCCGGCAGCCAGAGGGCACAGTGGGCACAAGGCCAAGCAGAGATGGAGCTAAAAACCCCAATGGTTTTTAGGTTTTAATGACAGAGCACTCCAACCCTGACCTCCCCAAACCGAGGCAGACTCGGAGCAGCTTACTCATTTACTCCTGTGACTCCATTTAGTGAATGTTCAATACTTGACCTTGACTGTGCCAGGCATGAGGGACAAAGTAAATAAGAGATTCTCCTACTTGCAGAGAGCTCCCAGGACCTGTAAGAGATCATCTAGTGGCGACTGTTCATTTTACAAATGGACAAACTGAGGCCCAGGATGCTTTGGGCTGAGGTCTGCTCTCGCCCCGTTCAGGGGCTCCCTAGGGAATGACTCCTGAGAAAACCTCGCCTTTTACCTGTAAGTACCTTTCGTCCAGTGTCGGTGGGGGGGGGGGGTAGGAACTGCCTCTTCCTCACTCTTCTTCTGGAGAGGACCTGCTGCCACTTGTGACAATTCCAGTTCTCCTGCCATTTGGGAAACGGAAGGATGGGACTTCCTCACTCTGGAGGTTAAGTGCAGCCGTCTCGCCTGCTTTGGCCAGAGAGGGGAGAATTGACGAGTGGAAGCATTTCCGAGCACAGTTGTCCATTTTCTCTCTTCCTCCGCTGGGGCAAACCCTGAAGCCTCGTGCTGTCCTTGAGGTGTGGAGGCCCCATCCGCCTGGACCACCAAGTGACCAAAATGAGCAGAGCCCCCACCAACCTAAATCAAGCGTGAAGTGTGAGCGAAAAATAAACCACGCTCAGCCACAGGGATTTGGGGGTGTTTGTTACTGCAGCAGACAACAGCAGATATCCTGCGTGATTCATCAGGTTTCCACAAGGGAAGGATTTTCCCCTAAACTCTCAGCCTCTTGCCTGCCTCCTGCTCCTCCCCGTGGAAGAGAAGTGACTTATCCAATTGACCAGTTACCCCAAAAAGGATTGGGCCTTCTAGCTCAGGTCCTTCCTCCCTTCCTGCTCTTTGGGAAGGGCCTTTGCCTATGGGCATGGGTGAGCTCAGTGCTGGACGCTCTGCCCCAATGGGCCCGGGTGGGTTGTTTGCCTGATTCCAGGATTCAGAATTAAAACACTCACTCTTGCCACCTGCCTAAGCAACCTGCAACCCTTATCAGGAACAAAGATGACAGTTTGGTCCCCATTTACTGTTTTTCTCACTTTAGTTCTGAACTCAGAGGAGTGTCCTCAAACCCCAGCCCCTGTCATCCTGCTCGTCCCTTCCTACAGGGGACTCATTCCAAAGAGAGGTCACTCTTTGGGTGAAAACATGAAGGCCCCGTGGTGAGATGCAAACCTGACGCCTGGGAGACATTTTAAAAAATTCTTGGTAACGTCTTAGTAAGATTTGACTTGGGGTTTCTTGGCATTGTTGACATTGTGAGCCTGCACAGTAAGTGTTTCTTAATATCGTTAGGGCAGAGTCTCACCCCGGGTTCAAGGTCTGACATCAATTGAGAGCGACTAGCCTTTGCTTTTGGAGTCGTTCCCTGGTGTTTAACCCCTTTCAATGCCTCGTGGCATCTCCCAATATTATTTTCACTGCATCATCCTATAGCCAACCTTGTGACTCGGGGAAAAGTGTAATTGGGAAACGGTGAGTAGAGGAAGGGAAGAAGGGGATTCACCACATCAACATGTGAAGTAAAGACAGGCTCCAGGAGAACTTGGACTAGAGCGAGGCAGAGGAGGAGCGCCCTACGGTTACAGAGTCGGATCCTATCTTCATTTGCAATTTTGAAATTGTGATCATTGTGGATTTTTTGGCATTAATTTTGACTTAAAAAAAATTGCATTAAGATATTGTTTATCTTGACAACCGGTTTGACTCCCTCCCTTAAATTTGGTACCCAAGACGATGGCCTCACAGCCTTGCTGCCCCGCCCTGGTCCTGGCTCTTGGGGGGCTGCATTTCCAGCAGAGGAACCCAGCAGAGAGGCTTAAACAAGGCTTCTGTTTCAGAGTCACCTTTTAAAAAAAAATGCTACACCTTATCAGCAACAAAAGATCTTTCTCCGAATATAAAGTCCACTTCTGTTATCTCATCCCTGAAATATCCTCTTATCCACCTGCTGTGAAGGCTGAAAAAGAGGCAGCTTTCCCAAGCCTCAGGATTTGTTGTTACCAGCTTGGCACATACGTGGAGAAATGAACAGATAAAATGACATTATTTTTGCAAGCAGTGTCCTCGAATTAAGAGGAAACTGTCACAGACAAACTTGTGAGAGGGTCAAGATAGAATTTTCCCAAGGCCTTCCCACGGTGTGTTGGGTGAGAATTTTTGCAGGCTCAGATTACAGCCTGGGGGCTTTGCAGTGCCAATGCCAAACCAAAATGCCATCGGGAAGAGAGTGGGCGCCCCCTGCTGGCACTGAGGGCAATTGCTAGTTCCTTCCTCAAAAGATTCTTTTACTCCTAAAGCAAGCCCTTAAACGGGTCCAAAGAGTGACCAGACATGGAAATGTGAAAAGACGAGTTTCTCTGGAAGGGCATTGTTTAAAGAAAGTTAAAGAAAAAAAGATAAATCTTGTTGTTGGCCATGTCAATAGGTACAACCTCTATCGAGGGCAATTGGCAATAACTACACCATTTTTTTTTACATCTTTTTTTATTAGAGAAGTTGGTCTACAGAAAAATTGTGCAAAATATACAGAGTTCCCACATACCACCCTGTTATTAACACCTTGCATTAGTGCCACCCAAATTTTGAGTGGGTGCTACACATCATTGAGCTGGTGTTTCCACTTGTAGTGATTTATCCATCAGATACACTCATGAAAAACTGAGGCACAAAGAAATTAAACCACTTGCTAGAACACCAGTTAGCACCAAAGCAAATAGAAAATAATGGCCAGGTCACTTAAGAAGATCTCTTTGAAAACGAAATCTGCTATGAGGAATAAGAAAGGCTTTGGAGATTAAAAAAAAAAAAAGTAAAGTTGGAATTTAAACTGAAATGGAGAAGGGTGTATTTATTTGGCCATGGAAGTGTTTATTATAAATGAAAGGAGGATTTCTGACTACAGAGTTAAGACATTGATAACTGATTCTAAAAATCACAGACTTTTTCTGCACTTAACTTTTACTAAATGCTAACATTTTCTGGTGTTTATAGCCTTGGGCCACGTCTTCTGGGCTGAACCAAATGCCCACGTAAGGTTTCTGGAAGCAAAGTTGGTACATTGCACTGAGCAGCCAGGTTTTCCTGTAACTGTCAAAGGAAGCCAAATTTAAAAGAATATATTTTTTCCTCTTCTGATAGCCCTAGAAATTCTTACTGTGAGGGTGCGCTAGCATGCGTTTTTCTCAGCTAACTCCAAAGCTCAAAAGACAGTGCATCTTTGCCTCCAGCACCCTCCTTGAATGTTATTTCTAAGTATTACCCAAGATGTATCCTTCACACCAAATCTCTCCATAACTAGACTATCTTGAACATCGGGCTAAAAAGGGAACCAGCTCCCCCAGGCATCCCAGGGCTGCCCCAGATCTCAGGGTTTCACTGGGGCCTGTGAAGCAAATATCCTGTGGCCACAGGACAGGAGGAGAACAAGTGGTGTCTTCAAAGCCAGTAATTCCAGTTCTAAAATTGCTTGGAGTGGTTTGCCCTCCTCTCCTCAGCTTTGCAAAACACGACTCAATCTTTCAGGAGCAAATCAAATTTACATTTAAAAGGAACAAATGGCTGGAACAAGGCTCTGTGTCTAATCTGTTCTGTATTAGGGTTTGATGCCTTCCCACTGGGTTCTGAGCTTCCTGACAGCAAAGACCACATCTTTCAGCTTTATTTCGTTAGCACAGGGTCTTGCAAATAGTCGCATTTGGGAAACAATAACCATAATAATACCTAAAACTTACGTGGTACTTACTAGGCACTTTGCATATATTAACTCATGCAGTCCTCATATCAGCCCTATTATTATATGTAGTAATAGAGGTGGACACTGAAGCACAGAGAGGTTGAGTAACTTTGCCAAGACCACACAGGAGCCTGGACTCAGCCCTAGGCAGCGTGACTAAAATCTGTGTTCTTAGCCCCTTAACCTGTGATTCCCCAGCTTCAAAAAACACACCCCAGAGACTGCGATTTAATTGATCTTGGGTGTGGCCTGGGCTTTGGAATTTTAAAAGATCTCCTGGTGATTCTGGGGCACAGACAAGTTTAGAGAACTACTGCATTATACTATCCTGCCTCATTACCTAGCAAATGTTTGTTGAATTTAATTTGTTTGCTCTGTGTGGAATTGCTTTCAGAAATATAAACAAACTCAGGAGGTGGTAAAAAAAGAAAAAATTCCTACCTCTAGCAGCAGCAAATTATCTTGGAATGCAACTGATTATAATTCCAAGAATGTGTGCTAAGAGCATGGAGGGTCTGAAGTCAGACATTCCCGGATTCAAATTCTGCATCTGGTTCCGAGCTGCATGTAGCAGAGACTGGCTGGGTTCTCTCCAACCCCAGGGTCCCTCCTTCCCAGGCACACAGCCAGGCTGCATTCCCCACCTTCCTGGGAGGTCAGTGCAACCACGTGTCAGAATTCTGACCAATAGAATGTAGGCAAAAGTGATGTGCGCCTCTCCTAGACCTGGCCATAGAAGTGGCCCTCTTCTCTCTCTCCCATGCAGAGGTCCCCCCAAAGGATTCTCAGGTTCTGGGGGATGGAGGAGCCCCAATATGGAAGGAGTCTGGATTCTTTCATCACCAGCTAGAGGAAAGCTAGCAGAAGTTCAGGAGTACCAACCAGACTTTATGTGAATAATAAATAAAGTTCTGTTTTTGTTAAGCTGCTGAGATTTGGGGGATTATCTGTGATGGCAACCAGCATTCTCTAACTAGGACACTGTGTGGCTTTGGGTAGGCCGCTTACCCTAGGCCTCAGTTTCGCCAGCTGCACAATGAAAACGATAGTCCAGATACAGATAAGGGAGCGCCTGAGCACTGAGTATTTTTCATTTGGGGCCTCCAGCCCCACGCTCCACCCCTCTCCCCACGCTCCACTCTGTTCTCGGCCCAGGAGCCTGAGCCTTTGGACGGCACCAAGGGGTTTCCTTCCTTCCGCCTACGAGATGCTCCAGCAGGAGATGAGAGGGTGGAAAGAGTGAGGTGTGGAATTATTCCAGCATCCCCCCACCCAGGCCCAGCGCCCTCTCGCTAGCCAAGGCCACGACCTACAGGGTCAGCTACAGGATGCCCCTTCAGGCTGCGGGACTTATCATCTGGTCCGTCCCCATGATGGAGACAACCCGGAAGGAGGAGGTGGGCCCTGCTCCCCTTCCTGCCCTGGAGTCACTCGGCTCCGAGGCCTAGGAAGGCCCAAGGCTGGAGGTGGATCGAATAGGGGCCCCGTTCTTTCCGTGGCCCTGAGAGAGCCCCAAGGTGCCTGTGGGTTCCCTCACCCGTGCCCCCCCACGTGCGAAGTCCTCTCTTCCTTATACCCTCCTCGGTCACCCCCGAGTGACCATCTGTTTCCTGCCAGGGCCCTGGCTGTTTCCCAAAGTGAACTTTTCATTGCCAAGCACCACGCCTTGTAGGAGTCACGCTGAAGGCGTTCAACAGGTGTTGGCTGCTGTCATCACTGCTGTTGCCGAGGCCCTGGCAGTGTGGAATTGCACTGGGCAGACGGCATCTAAGTATTGATCATGTCATCTTGGGCAAATGACCTCCCCCTCTGTAGGCCCAGATGATCAGTCACTCCTTCACTCACTCACTGATTCCTTACTCTGGGCAGAGCTCTGGACTAGGCACCAAGGATGTGAGAAAAGTACCACAGAGATTTTATTAAAAGGGAGGCTGCTATACTATACAGAACAGAGGGGTGGGCTTCTTGAGGCGCAGTAGCCAATCATCTGAAAATGGTAACACGTAAGGAGGGATGTGGAGGAGCCAGGCAGAGCATTCCAGAAAAAAGAATATGGGCACTTGTTCTCTCCCCTGGCCACGTTCTTTTCACTAGGCGGACAGCTGGCGCTGTCTGGAGACATTTTTGGTTTTCACAGCTGAGGGGGTTGCTGCTCCTGGCATCTAGCGGGTGGAGGCCAGGGGTGCTACGAACATCCCACAGTGCAGGGACAGTGCCCGCACAGTGCATGACCCGGCTGAGAATGCCAATGGTGCTGCAGTGGCCAGATCTGTTTCAGCCCCATCCCCAGGTTTTACTGAAATGGTGTTGAGTGGGGCCTGAGCGTCAGTATTTAAAAAATGAAATTCTCCAAATGAATCCAACCCCTGCTTACAGATATGTGGCAGAACTGGCTGGAATGGCTGCAGCAGTTATGAAAGGGAAGAGGGAGTCGAGATGCAGAGATAAATCAATAGTTCTTCCTGGCTCAAATATTCTAAGAGACTTTGATTCTCAATCCACTAGCAAAATTCTTTTCTTTGTTTACTAATTAGTGAAGACTTTTTGCTAATTTGACCAATTTGCTCCTCTTAAATGAAGCCCTAGAAAGAGCCTGGGGCTTGGGAGTCAAGCCATGTGACCTTCACCAAGTCACCTGAACTCTCTGAACCTCAGTCTCATCATCTGGAACACAGAAACTAGAACTGCCTCTTAAGGTGGCTATAAGATGATATATATAAAGAACATACTATTTCACCTGGCACGTGTTAAGCATCCCACAAATGTTCGCTTCCCTCTCTTTCCCAAGAGCCATGTGAGAAGCACGGCTTGTCATTTTTCCCGTCTGCTCAAGGTAGAGAGCTACACAGTGACATCTGTCACACTGAAAGCTCGTCTTAAGTAATTTGTCTTTTAAAATAATTATTTCCTCTAGTCTTTTTATTATAATAAAAAATATTCTTCCAAATAAAACGTCTATCAAATATTTATCTAGGTCCATAAAATCAAAACTACAAGATATATTTGACACAAGTCCACATTGTAGAAATAACACATTGACTATCATTCAAAAGGAGGGGGCGTGGCAAATTTTGACATTATATACCCTGTGTATCTCAGAAATTGGTAGCAGGTGGATACAAGACTTGCTACCAGAAATACTAGGATTGTAGGAAGACCGTTTACCAATAACAGGGTCTGGCACAGACTACCCACCTCCACCCCCAGAAAAGCATGAATATAGGCTTTCAGAACAGCTCTCGGCGAAAGACAATAGTATTTCAAGCAAAATCCAAAGAGTAAATATTTTAATTTTCTTTGAGAGTATTCTTAATTTCATGTTTAAATAGGCACACTAACAAGTTACATTTCCACAAAAATACTTGTACAGCAGCAGTATTCATAAAGTATTCACATCCATAATTATCATAATTAGGAAACTTAGCAATGGTAGTCATTGTATACAGTGCATATCCTTTTATTTGTGGTGTAATAAATTCAGTGTTTAAAATAAATTAGGATGGATGGACGTAAGAGCTGAACTTGATGACCCTACCAGATTTCTATGAGTAAGCAGAAGTTATATAAATAATGTAAGACAAATCCAACTAGAAATTGGGAGCTGTTATTTTATATACACAAAATACGTATGAAACAGCAAGTATACATTTTTTAAGGGAGGGGCTGCTATTTCAACCATCTAAGGACACCACAGATGTATTGGAGCCAGCTAGCATTACAGATACCACCTCTGGAAATACGACAGACAGCACTCTGGTGCAGTTGTTATAGGGAGCTAAAATATACCTCTAATGCCTATGTTTTTAAAAAATGGCTGACAGTTCAAAATATGAACTGTTGAAATTCACTTAAATGTTCTACCCCAAAAGAAGCCTATCATGGTATGTGTTAGAATGCTCTCTCTCTGAGGGGCAGACACTGTGATGAAAGAACATTTCTGAATAACCTGGTTGACTGCTCACACTGTCCACGAAATGTCTCGTAGAGGGAGCAGAGTGCCTAGCAGGAGCCTGGAAATGTGAACAGAATGACTCTATCTCCTAGTAGACAGGAATATGATTTCTTGGTAATGTAAAAGAAGAAATCTACTTTTTCTTCATCATCTATACAGTGCACCCATAATCTTCCTTTTTATCCCCACTGATATAATTCATATTTGATTTTGATACCAATTGCTATATTCAGTTGATGCACTTGCAGATACGAAAGAATATCACTTGGCGTTTACATAGTCCTTCACTTTCAAAGAACTTAAAAGAACCTTCTAGACATTCTCTAACGTCTTAAGTGGATTGAGAGGATATGAAAGAAAATGGGGGAAAAAAACTGCTCACCAGAGACCACCAGCCCTGCCACAGCCCCCGCAATTCTAAAGGATTACACCCAATGCAGGTGTAAGGAAACTGAAGCAAAGCAAAGCTAAGTGATTCCTCTTAAGTCAAGTCATGTTGCTAAATGGCAGTGGAGGCAAAAATACCCTACTGTTGCGGTCATACTATTTTTTACATATGGAAAATTTAAATGAAGTTAAGACAATTAGTAATTAATCCTGAAACCATTTAGTGAAGTACAGGCTCCTCATTTTAAATTAATAATTAATAATTTAAAAGTCAACTCTGCCTGCGTTCTCTCCACTGATGAAAGTACATATGACACAAAGAATCCAAATGAAACGACTGTCCAAGGAGACACAAACAGCCCCTGCAGGAGCAACACAGAGTTGTCTGGACTTTTTTGAAACTGAGCAAAGGCCCCCATACCAAAGAATACAGCTTTTAAAGAAGATGGTTCAAATTCCTCTAAAGCTGGAAATATTTTAATAGTTTACAAATGACATATGGCAGGAGACAAGAGACAGTGGTCTTCAGTGGGTTTTTTATTTCTTGTTTTTTTACCATTTAGGCACATTGCTACTTAGAAAGATTTCTTTTTTCTTAAAGTGAGCTTTGCATTATAAAAATATTGATGTAAATGAATGTGCTTATGTGAAAATCCAAATTGTACCCAGCTTAATGAAAATGGAAAATCTACCACGATACTTTCTAGGAAGAACACTGCATTCTATCTGTCCTAAAATGCAAATTTTCAGTGGACATTCTGTTTGTAAAAAGATAGCAATCTGAGGACAGACAGGAAGGGAAAATTGGAGGTTTCAGATCAGCCTTATTCAAGAGGAAGACATTGCTGTGGCCTGTGCTGCCCCTGCATTTGTGACGTAAGGTGGGCTTAATTGAGTTGAGAATTATGTTTTAGATAAACGAGATCTTGAGGGATCTTGTTCAAGCCTGCTTACCTGGACTCCTTGAGGAGAAACCTGTGAAGACTCAATGCAGACCACTCCTTTCAGAAGCATCACATCAAAATTGAACCACACAAGTGCTGTGACAGTTCAGAAATGCATGGCCCTAAGAGATCCACGGCTACTCTGTGACACGACTACAGAGCCCTCACTCAACAGTGCCCAGATCCTGAAGCGTCACAGCTCTGGCACTGCCTCGCACACTTCCATTCATACTCATGCACATGCATGCACGGCCAATCATCTGAAACCCCTGATAGGTTCTGTCCTAAGAAACCCCCATAATTTGTAGAGAGGGGCAATGAGGCCCAGAGATTGTCTCAGCCAAGTCATCCACTTGGTAAGTGGCAGATCTGGCAATCCAAGGATCCTGAATTCAAGTCCAGCACTCTTTCTCCTGTGTCATCTCAACACAAAAGCTGGAAAAGACACTTTAAAAAAAAAAAAAATTAAAGCTGCTTTATAAAGTAGAGGTGTTCAAGCACAGACAGGCCCTCTACATAGACATCTCCAAAAAAGAGCATCTTGGTTAAACTGACAGACAATGAACACACCCTTCAAACTGAATCCTTCTGGGATAAGGGGCTTCTGTTCCAAAATACTAATTCTATCAATAGCATATGAAGGAGAGCAGAATGGAGAAAGAATCATGGAGATTACATTATAAAGATATTTGTTTATACACTTACATGAAGTGTTCATTAGCAACTAACTCAGAGCGCAAAGAAGAGAATTATTCCTCCCTATACTATATCTAATTAAATTTAAGTAAGTATAACTATGAAAAGTGTATTTAAAAGTTTGGCCAAATGTTTTTGGGGGTTGATTAATTGTAATAGATAACATGGCAAGTGGAGGGGAAATGGAGCAGAGTGAAGTACGTGCGCAGGGTTGTCACGATGCGAGCCAGAAGCAGGCCAGCCCTCCCTGGCCACGGTCAGCAGCGGCTACTGTTGACTCAGGACTGTGCCCCACACAGACTCCATTTAACTGGGACACAGTGACGGTTCAGTGATGTTTAAAAAGGCGGCTACTCTGAGCACTGCCCCTTTTTTTTAACAATAAAAAGGAATCGACTTAAAAATTAAATGCTTTATAAATTTACATTTTTTAAATTTCAAATATTCAGATTTTGGGTTTATGTTGCTTTTCTGTTTCAAAAATTTAGTGGAAAAAAAAAAAATGGGTTCATCTTCATTTTCCCAAAGCCCAAAGTGAAATGCAGTTCTAAAATCTTGATGACATTTTCTTACTTAAGAAAATGAGAAGTCATATCATGCAACTTTAAACAGTGGATGAATATAGAGTTTTCTTTCTGGTAGCTTAACTAAAGCCAGGGACTGAGTTCTTGGGAACAGTTTCCTTTTCAATACTAGGTAACAATTTACTTGATATTAAGCAAAGTCAATTTCGAGAAAGTATTCCCAAGTATCTTGGGAGAAATCATAGTTTTGCATCTTTGAATAAACTCTCAGAAAAGCAAAATATTCATGGAAGCATAAAACAATTTTACCTTTAAATAAAAATACTTTATTCATTCTTGACAGGTTACCAAAATGTACAGTATTAACCAAATAAAAATGGTACTTTTTTAAATAGTCAACTGGGTGTGTACGGAGGATTTTCAGTTGATTTTTAAAAAGTCAAAACCACTTCTGCTCTCCCTTCACACACATTCCTAATAAGCTGGCACTATACCTGTTTAAAATTGAACATATAAACAAATATATGGGCCCCAGTATGTTATAGAATGGACATGTTTCATTTTTACTTAAAATAAATGAAAGCGGTTACATTTCAATTATCTTTCTTTACCCAAAACTTTCAGATTTGCTTCTCTTTATATTTTAACTTTGTAAATTACCTAAGAACAAAGCACATGACTTGTATTAATCTAAAAACAAATATACATACAGGATAAAGTGCAACACAACAGAACATGTCTGCAACATTCATTTACTCAAAACCCCAATGAAGGATTTTATGAGTTAATAGAAATAATATTGTTCTCAAGTGCACAAACACTAAATCCAAGTCAGTCACTTTCTCCTCACTGATGTTTATATTGAAAAATCCTATTTGCTTTGCTTCTCCTGTGGCTTCTGTCTCTCATTTCGATGAAACCTTTGAAGCTGTTGTTCTTTTTAACCCTTGAAAAAAATCAATTCCCCAGCAACAAAAATCATGCTTTTAAAAGTGCTCAAATATCTTTTGAACACTTGGCACTGTAAAAGGTTTCCAATGATATCCCATCTGTAACAAAGAGAATTACAGTCATTTTAATAATAAAAGCAAGCATTTCACTAACTTTGCAGCAAATGCTTTAAAAACCTTTGACACCAGCCACTAAACATTTCTCTAGGCAAGTACCAAACTAGCCCTAAAATTCCAGATGTTTTTGGTTGCATGTTGTTTTGATATTAAATTATTTAACTAAGAAATGCTTTTGTTCCTGAGATGAGCACAATAAAATTAAATGAGTTCCCTCTAAAGATGCCATTGGGACACCATGCTCCTTATTTGCCACCCTCATTATCTTCATAGAGAGTCACTTTTGAAACATCAGTCTTCCCCATGGCGCCATTTCTGGGATTCATCTTGCCGAACATCTGGTCTAATTTGGTTTCTCATGCCACCTAACACGTTTGATGTTGCTTCTGTGGCAACAATCAGAGGTTTCACCACAGCCGGAGGAATCTGGCGCAGGACTTCGCCAACGGCACCAGTAACCCCTCTGCTCTCATGTTCTCGAGCCGCAGTTTCATAAATGGTTTGTGCCGTGTCTGTGATGCCCTGTATGGAGGTTGAGGGGGAACAGAAAGGGAGTAAATGACTGGTCAGAAAATGCTCTAAATTATCCTCTAATACATACTTTTTGCACAGTTAATCAATGATAGTGATGACTACACAAAAAAAATGGTGCTCTTGAAATAACCCAGAACAATTCTTTTTCTTACAAAATTCTAATTATAGGGAAAGGAAAAGGCGATTATTACGGTTTAGTGTTGTGACACTAGTGTGTAGAAAATGTAACTAAACTACAATTTCACATCAAGAAGCTGACAAATATTTAATGATCCAAGAGCAGCTGTTCTAGCAGTATTAATCACTCTAGTTAAATCAAACTTAGCAAGAAGCAAAGCTTCTTGAATAAATATACCCACTAAAGGAATGCGGTGTTAGCTCCTTTGATCCAACTATAATAAGAAAATCTAATTCTACTAAGCTCCAGAAAATTCTTTTAATTTGCTTTAAATTATTGGTATGCATTAGAAAAGATAACTGTGGAACATTCAAGTAAGATAAAAAATGAAACAGAAAATGCTATTGGTTAAATAGAAAACTCTGAGAACATGAGGCAGGAACATGTTTACTAATTAGAAACAAAGCTTCTGCAGCACTTTTCATCTTTCATATAATTATATAACATTAAAACTATCATGATGGCTAGGTTTTAAAACTGAACATAGAAACATATAGGTCAAGTTGTCAAACCACTTCAGGACTTTCAATTCTCTACCATTTGTGGAATTCAGAAACCACTTAGGGTACATGAGGCACATTTATCCATTTCCCCATCACCTCTCCTGCTACCCTGGTGTCCCTTCCCAACCCACCAAAAATTAACATATGCTAGTTTACATATATAAGTTTATTAGTCTGTTATAGTATAATGATTAACACTACCAAGTTTGGAAACTACAGAAATAGATTCCAATTTTAGCTCCATCACTTAGCTGTGTGAACTTAGACCAGTCATTTAAATGATAAATTAAAATACTGCCAACCTCCCATGGTGATTGTTATCAAATGAGAAAATGCATCTAAAGAACGTCACACAGCCGGCAGATAATAAATATTCAATAAATAATTCCTAGATTACTGCTACTATTTTCACCACAACTGGGACCCAGTATTACCAAACTGAATTATGTACAGCAGGAGTCAGCAAACATTTACTGTAAAAGGCTGGATAGAAAATATTTGTAGGTCATACAGCCTTTGTTGTTTTTTCTTCTTTGTTTCTTGCAATCCTTTAAAAATGTAAACCATTTGTAGCTCAAAGGCCCATACAAAAACAGGCCTGGGCCAGATCTCACCTGTGGGCTATAGTTTGCCAACCCCTGATATAAAGGATCAGCATATCTGAAACATGTAAGACTTTTCCCTTTATTATTATTTCTCTTACTATTCTTAACCATCTAAAAGAAAAAGACGTATTTATTGCCATTTGGGAACCTCCATTTTAAAACATTTTTAAAACAGAATTTAGATTCAGTCTGAGCAAGCAAGGCCTACCTACCATCTCAGTCCATGTTTACTATTATCACCCTCTCCCCTCTTCTCCAAATTCACAGGTTGGAGAAAGAGAACTAAATTTAAGACCCAAATATCTGGAGTCCCATCTTGGCTGCCCACTGCCTCTGGCACATTAGGGAGGTCACTATTCTTGCTGAGCTCACTTCCTCCTCTATCGCCTAGCTTTAAGGCCTATGATGGACATACACAAAGTAAGCAGGCAAAAATTTATTTAAAATGAATATAGATCAAATTAGGTAAGTACTTTGCAAATTATCAAACTGCTATTACCACATGCTGCCAACTGCTCCTGCTAGGCCTTGAACCCCAGTATCTTTTTTACAAATTTGATTTGTAGTATGTCTATTGATAGTTGTCCCAACCCTGACATCTGCACAGATATGGCTGGCAATTACCTCTTTATTCTTCCCACTAATTCTCTCTTAAAAAGCTGGCCACTGGCCTTGTCTTTATTTACCCACTAATACATTTCTGGAGGCTCTACCTCAGCTTCTCTTCAAATTGTTTGGGACCTCAGCGGCCTCTTTTGTCAGGTAAAAGATCTCCTGTAGGCATTTCTGACTATCATCAGAATAGGAAAGGGAAAAATATTTGTAATGAAATTCTAATACACAAATCACAAGGAAACAACTGCAAACTTCTTTGTCATATTAAAAATAACATCAGAAAAAATTAGGCCAGGCAATGCTTCTAAGAACACCTATAACTGGTACAACTATTCTGGAGAACAATTTGACAATTCTTAATAAACCCCAAGATTCAAATATTTAAACCAATTCCACCCTAAAGAATTTGAAGAGGACATTTAGATGAACAATCATTATGGCAGCGTTTTAGGGAAAAAAGGGAAACTAAATGTCTACCAATAGGAAAATGAATAAATTACGGTATAGTCTTACCATGAAATACCATAAAAAGTTTGAATTAGATCTACATGTAACAACCTGGATACATCTTGAAAAACATAAATTGCAGAATGATATATATAATGTGATGCCATTTATGTTAACTTAAAAAATTTAAACAGTACTGTTTTGTTTATGAATAGATACTTATATAATAAACTATAAAAACACATACAGAAAAAATATGTAGCCCCTTCAGACTAGTGAAAGAATGAGAATGGAATCAGGGTAGGTGATGCAACTGAAACGTATTTCTCAAACAAATCTGAAGTAGATATAACAAAATATAAATATGTGTTAAATCTAGATGGCACGGCCATGGGTGTGCGTTTCTGTTATTCCCTGCAGACATCGGTCTTCCCAGGTGATCATGACTCTTCTTGTGGGCCTACATCACCATCTAGCCCTCTGCTCACTGCATGTAGACATGTACACTCACTGTGGGTGACAGTTCTCAATCCACTCCCAAGGATTTCTTCCGAACAATTTCCAGCCATTGAATGCACCTCAAGTGAAAGCTAGAAAAGCTGCCGACTGGTTCTGGCTCGTCCACTCAAGACTTCACTTACCTCTTTCACAACACTGTAGGCTTTGGCCACACCCTCCCTCAGGTCTACTGGCTGGTGGGCTAACCGGTGATGAGGAAATCTTCTGATCTTCTTGGGTTCAATAGAAAGGGCACCAGGAGACACCATATCATAAGCAGTCTCAGCTGCCGCCTGGATCATCATACAGAAAATAAGACATGAATCAGAAGGAAGTCTGTGGAGTTACGACCAACAGCAGTCACCCAGAGGAAGGGAGGAGGAGCAAGCAGGCTTGCATGCCTTTCACAGACACTTATGTAGTATCTGAATTCTTTACAACAAGAATAGACTACTTTCACAACAAAAACATTAAAGCGTAAATGGAACACTAATCTCCAGATTGCGCCGATTTTTAGTCCCTCCTCCCTCCACTGAAAACACAGTCAAAATTACCATCGGAGTCAAGAATGCACAGTCTGTGAAGAACTGGAGCCTAACACTTTATACAATAAACTTAATATCATTATTATTTGATCTATAATGATTTCCTAAAATTTAGCTATGATCTTTTCCTATGTATGTTGAAAAATAAATCCTCTGCTAACTTAAAGGTTAAAAGTTATCTGGAACAGGCAAAATTTGACACTGTATTCCACTAATTTACTCTACTGCCGATTTAACACTGGGAATATCTAAGCAATAAAATAAGCATGATATTAAATCACGACAAATAAAAGTATCTATTCTCGGTCAGAGGATCTAAGATGGTGGCATAGAGAGGAGTGGAAGCTAGTTAGTCCCCCTGGAACAACTAACAAACAACCAGGAACAACTAGTAAATAATCCGGAATAACTAGGGGGGGGGCGGGGGACAAACGTGACCTTTTCCACCCATCAGACACCAACCTGAATTGGGAGGAATGCCCGAGATCGCAGCATAAAATCTGTAAGTAAAAACTGTGGATCCAAACCAGGAGGCCCCTCACCCCACAGCCCGAGCTGCAAAGCCTCATGGTGCTAGAGAGCTCTCTTCCAGCAAGCAATGTAGCTCAGCTGAGCTCCAACTGGGGTTTTAATTACCAAGGGAGGACTGCTCTTGATACAAGCTACGAATCCCCCCAACAAGCAGACAGAGGCTTTGGGTGACAACTGATCTTGGAGAGCCAGAGGGTGGCTGCTGACTGCCCTGAAGGGGACTTTCTGTCCCTGTTTCGGCTCAGTGGAGAAAGACTCAGCCATTTTCAGTTCCCAGCACTATGACCCAGACAAGGGTGGATACAGCACAGGCAGAGTCTATTCAAAAGCTAATGACCTCTCCCTAGGGGGGTTATCTTCCCTAAGAGGAAAGGGGTGGGGCCCAGCTCTACTACCTGCCCTCCATTCAGAACCACATCCCAGAGCCTGGGGGAAAACAGCCATGGGCCACACCTCCTTACACCAGTCTGGAGTTACAGGCTGACAGGTGCCACCTGCTGGGCAGAAAACCACAGTGACCCGAAGCCTCACAGGGTGTATCAATCTAAGACACACCCTCAGGGAAACCAGATACTGAATAGTTCTTCCTTCTGGGACCTGAGCCCATTATGGTTTGGGAAAACCTGATTGGTTATAATCAAGGAAACCATGCCTAGACAACAGAAAACTACAACCTACACTAAGAAAAACGAAGTTATGGCCCAGACAAAGGAACAAACTCACACTTCAACTGAGATACAGGAAGTGAAATAACTAATAATTAGTCAATTCAAAAAGTTTAGGGACGATTTGGTGAAAGAGATGAACGTGTAACAAAAACACTGGGTGTACATAAGGTAGACATTTAAACTTCGAAAAACCAACTGGCAGAATCTATGGAAAAGAAAGGCACAACACAAGAGATGAAAGATACAATGGAAACATACAGCAGCAGATCTCAAGAGGCAGAAGAAAACACTCAGGAACTGGAGAACAAAGCACCTGAAAACCTACACACAAAAGAACAGATAGAGAAAAGAATGGAAAAATATGAGCAACATCACCAGGAACTTAAGGACAAAATGAAAAGCAAGAATGTACATGTCATTGGTGTCCCAGAAGGACAAGAGAAGGGAAAAAGGGCAGAAGCAATAATAGAGGAAATAATCAATGAAAATCTCCCATCTCTTATGAAAGACATAAAATTATGGATCCAAGAAGTGCAGCGTACCCCAAACAGACTAGATCTGAATAGGCCTATGCCAAGACACTTAATAATCAGATTATCAAACATCAAAGATAAAGAGAGAATCCTGAAAGCAGCAAGAGAAAAGTGATCCATCACATACAAAGGAAGCTTGATAAGACTATATGCAGATTTCTCAATAGAAACCATGGAGACAAGAAGGAAGTGGGGTGATATATTTAAGATACTGAAAGAGAAAAACCACCAACCAAGAATCCTATATATAGCAAAACTGTCCTTCAAATATGAGGGAGAGCTTAAAATATTTTTAAACAGACAATGACAGAGTTTGTGAACAAGATACCTGCTCTATAGGAAACACTAAAGGAAGCACTGCAGACAGAAAGGAAACGACAGGAGTGAGAGGTTTGGAACACAATTTTGGGAGATAGTAGCATAGCAATGTAAGTACACTGAACAAAGATTACTGTGAGTATGGTTGAAAGGGAAGGTTGGGACCATGTGAGACACCAGAACAAAAGATGAAGGATAAAGACTGGGACTGTATAACTCAGGGAAACCTAGAGTGCTCAACAATTGTAATAAAAGGTACAAGTATGTTTTTACATGAGGTAGAACAAAAGAATATCAACATTGCAAGGTGTTAAAAATAGAGAGGCATTGGGGGAAAATACAATCAATGCAAACTAGAGACTATAATTAACAGAATCATTGTATTATGCTTCCTTTAATATAACAAAGGCAATATATCACAGCTAAATGCATATGGGGTGAGGGGTGGACAGGAGATGGGTATGGGACTCCTGGCACTGGTGATATTGTCTGACTCTATTCTACTTTAGGTTAATGCTATCTTTCCTTTTGTTGCTTTCTAGCTGTTATGTTTTGTTGTTTTTTTTTTTCTTTCTCTTTTGTCTCTCTGCCTTCTTTGACTTCCTCCTTCTTTGTGGAAGAAATGGAGATGTCCTATATAGATGGTCGCAATGGTGCTGAATACATAAACACGTGACTATACAGGGAACCCACTATTGTTTACTTAGAACAGAATGTATGGTATGTGAACAAAACCATCTTAAAAGAAATGGTTGATGAAGAAAACTTGAGGGCACTATATTGAGTGAAATAAAACAGACACATAAAGGCAAATACTGCAGGGTCTCACTAATATGAACTAATTATAATATATAAACTCATAGACATGAAATCTGTAAGTTACCAGGATATAGAATGAGGCTAAAGAATAGAGAGCGGTTGCTTATTATGGGCAGAATGTTCAACTAAGGTGAACTTAAACGTTTGGAAATAGACAGGGGTGATGGTAGCATGTTGTGAGAATAACTAACAGTGCTGAAAGGTGTGTGAAGGTGGTGGAAAGGGTAAGCTCAGAGTCACGTAAGTCACCAGGAGGAAAGTTAGAGGTTAAGAGATGGGAATGTATAAAACAGTGAATCTTGTGACGGACAATGTCAGTGATTAACTATACAAATATTAGAAATCTCTCTCTCAAACTAGAACAAATGTATGACACTATAACTAGAAGTTAATAATAGATGGGCATATAGGAAAAAAAATATATACCTATTGCAAACTATATATTACAGTTAGTAGTATTTTAACATTCTTTCGTCAACAGTAACAAATGTAGTAAACTAAAACCATGAATCAATAATGGAGGGGTGGAATTTGGGGGCAAGATGGCGGACTGGTGAGCTGTATGTTTTAGTTACTCCTCCAGAAAAGTAGGTAGAAAGCCAGGAACTGCGTGGACTGGACACCACAGAGCAATCTGACTTTGGGCATACTTCATACAACACTCATGAAAACGTGGAACTGCTGAGATCAGCGAAATCTGTAAGTTTTTGTGGCCAGGGGTCCACACCCCTCCCTGCCAGGCTCAGTCCCGGGGGAGGAGGGGCTGTCAGCTCCGGGAAAGAGAAGGGAGAACTGCAGTGGCAGCCCATATTGGAAACTCATTCTACTGATCCAAACTCCAACCATAGATAGACTGAGACCAGACACCAGAGAATCAGAGCAGCCAGCCCAGCAGAGAGGAGACAGGCACAGAAAAAAACAGCATGAAAAACTCCAAAATAAAAGCGGAGGATTTTTGGAGTTCTGGTGAACATAGAAAGGGGAAGGGCAGAGCTCAGGCCTGAGCTCAGGCCCTGAGGCGATTATGCAAATCCAGAAGAAAAGCTGATCTCTCTGCCCTGTGGACCTTTCGTTAATGGCCCTGGTTGCTTTGTCTCTTAGCATTTCAATAACCCATTAGATCCGTGAGGAGGGCCCTTTTTTTTTTTGTAATCCTTTTTTCTTTTTCTAAAACAATTACTCTAAGAAGCCCAATATAGAAAGCTTCAAAGACTTGCAATTTGGGCAGGTCAAGACAAGAGCAGAACTAAGAGAGCTCTGAGACAAAAGGCAATAATCCAGTGGCTGAGAAAATTCACTAAACAACACAACTTCCCAAGAAAAGGGGGGTGTCCGCTCACAGCCATCATCCTGGTGGACAGGAAACACTCCTGCCCATTGCCAGCCCCATAACCCAGAGCTGCCCCAGACAACCCAGTGTGACGGAAGTGCTTCAAATAACAGGCACACACCACAAACTGGGCGTGGACATTAGCCTTCCCTGCAACCTCAGCTGATTGTCCCAGAGTTGGGAAGGTGGAGCAGTGTGAATTAACAAAGGGCCATTCAGTCATCATTTCAGCAGACTGGGAGCCTCCCTACACAGCCCAGCAGCCCAGAACCGCCCTGGGGGGATGGCACTCACCTGTGACATAGCACAGTCATCCCTCAACAGAGGACCAGGGGGTGCACGGCCTGGAAGAGGGACCCAATCGCAAGTCTCAGGAGCCATACGCCAATACCAAGGACTTGTGGGTCAGTGGCAGAGACAAACTGTGGCAGGACTGAACTGAAGGATTAGACTATTGCAGAAGCTTTAAAACTCCAGGAACACCAGGGAGATTTGATTGTTAGAGCCACCCCCCCTCCCTGACCGCCCAGAAACACACCCCATATACAGAGCGGGCAACACTAACTACACACGCAAGCTTGGTACACCAATTGGACCCCACAAGACTCACTCCCCCACTCACCACAAAGGCAAAGCAGGGGAGAACTGGCTTGTGGAGAACAGGTGGCTCGTGGACGCCACCTGCTGCTTAGATAGAGAAAGTCTACTCCACAAAGCTGTAGATCTTATAAATTAGAGATAAGGACTTCAATTGGTCTACAAATCCTAAAAGAACCCTATCAAGTTCGGCAAATGCCAAGAGGCCAAAACCAACAGAAAATTCTAAAGCATATGAAAAAACCAGACTATATGGATAACCCAAGTCCAAGCACCCAAATCAAAATATCAGAAGAGACACAGCACCTAGAGCAGCTACTCAAAGAACTAAAGATGAACAATGAGATCATAGTACGGGATACAAAGGATATCAAGAAGACCCTAAAAGAGCATAAAGAAGACATTGCAAGACTAAATAAAAAAACAGATGATCTTATGGAAATTAAAGAAACTGTTGACCAAATTAAAAAGATTCTGGGCACTCACAGTACAAGACTAGAGGAAGCTGAACAACGAATCAGTGACCTCGAAGATGACAGAATGGAAAATGAAAGCATAAAAGAAAGAATGGGGAAAAAAATTGAAAAAATCGAAACGGACCTCAGGGATCTGATAGATAATATAAAACGTCCAAATATAAGACTCATTGGTGTTCCACAAGGGGAAGAAAAGGGTAAAGGTCTAGGAAGAGTATTCAAAGAAATTGTTGGGGAAAACTTCCCAAATCTTCTAAACAACATAAATACACAAATCATAAATGCTCAGCGAACCCCAAATAGAATAAATCCAAATAAACCCACTCCGAGACATATTCTGATCACACTGTCAAACACGGAAGAGAAGGAGTAAGTTCTGAAAGCAGCAAGGGAAACGCAATTCACCACATACAAAGGAAACAGCATAAGACTAAGTAGTGACTACTCAGCAGCCACCATGGAGGCAAGAAGGCAGTGGCACGATATATTTAAAATTCTGAGTGAGAAAAATTTCCAACCAAGAATACTTTATCCAGCAAAGCTCTCCTTCAAATTTGAGGGAGAGCTTAAATTTTTCACAGACAAACAAATGCTGAGAGAATTTGTTAACAAGAGACCTGCCCTACTGGAGATACTAAAGGGAGCCCTACAGACAGAGAAACAAAGAAAGGACAGAGAGACTTGGAGAAAGGTTCAGTACTAAAGAGATTCGGTATGGGTACAATAAAGGATATTAATAGACAGGGGAAAAATATGACAAACATAAACCAAAGGATAAGATGGCTGCTTCAAGAAATGCCTTCACGGTTATAACGTTGAACGTAAATAGATTAAACTCCCCAATTAAAAGATATAGATTCGCAGAATGGATCAAAAAAAATGAACCATCAATATGTTGCATACAAGAGACTCATCTTAGACACAGGGACACAAAGAAACTGAAAGTGAAAGGATGGAAAAAAATATTTCATGCAAGCTACAGCCAAAAGAAAGCAGGTGAAGCAATATTAATCTCGGATAAAATAGACTTTAAATGCAGGGATGTTTTGAGAGACAAAGAAGGCCACTACATACTAATAAAACGGGCAATTCAACAAGAAGAAATAACAATCATAAATGTCTATGCACCCAATCAAGGTGCCACAAAATACATGAGAGAAACACTGGCAAAACTAAAGGAAGCAATTGATGTTTCCACAATAATTGTGGGAGACTTCAACACATCACTCTCTCCTATAGATAGATCAACCAGACAGAAGACCAATAAGGAAACTGAAAACCTAAACAATCTGATAAATGAATTAGATTTAACAGACATATACAGAACATTACATCCCAAATTATCAGGATACACATACTTTTCTAGTGCTCACGGAACTTTCTCCAGAATAGATCATATGCTGGGACATAAAACAAGCCTCAGTAAATTTAAAAAGATTGAAACTATTCAAAGCACATTCTCTGACCACAATGGAATACAATTAGAAGTCAATAACCATCAGAGACTTAGAAAATTCACAAACACCTGGAGGTTAAACAACACACTCCTAAACAATTAGTGGGTTAAAGAACAAATAGCAAGAGAAATTGCTAAATATATAGAGACAAATGAAAATGACAACACAACATACCAAAACCTATGGGATGCAGCAAAAGCAGTGCTAAGGGGGAAATTTATAGCACTAAACGCATATATTAAAAAGGAAGAAAGAGCCAAAATCAAAGAACTAATGGATCAACTGAAGAAGCTAGAAAATGAACAGCAAACCAATCCTAAACCAAGTACAAGAAAAGAAATAACAAGGATTAAAGCAGAAATAAATGACATAGAGAACAAAAAAACAATAGAGAGGATAAATATCACCAAAAGTTGGTTCTTTGAGAAGATCAACAAGATTGACAAGCCCCTAGCTAGACTGACAAAATCAAAAAGAGAGAAGACCCATATAAACAAAATAATGAATGAAAAAGGTGACATAACTGCAGATCCTGAAGAAATTAAAAAAATTATAAGAGGATACTATGAACAACTGTATGGCAACAAACTGGATAATGTAGAGGAAATGGACAATTTCCTGGAAACATATGAACAACCTAGACTGACCAGAGAAGAAATAGAAGACCTCAACCAACCCATCACAAGCAAAGAGATCCAATCAGTCATCAAAAATCTTCCCACAAATAAATGCCCAGGGCCAGATGGCTTCACAGGGGAATTCTACCAAACTTTCCAGAAAGAACTGACACCAATCTTACTCAAACTCTTTCAGAACATTGAAGAAAATGGAACACTACCTAACTCATTTTATGAAGCTAACATCAATCTAATACCAAAACCAGGCAAAGATGCTACAAAAAAGGAAAACTACCGGCCAATCTCCCTAATGAATATAGATGCAAAAATCCTCAACAAAATACTTGCAAATCGAATCCAAAGACACATTAAAAAAATCATACACCATGACCAAGTGGGGTTCATTCCAGGCATGCAAGGATGGTTCAACATAAGAAAATCAATCAATGTATTACAACACATTAACAAGTCAAAAGGGAAAAATCAATTGATCTTCTCAATAGATGCTGAAAAAGCATTTGACAAAATCCAACATCCGTTTTTGATAAAAACACTTCAAAAGGTAGGAATTGAAGGAAACTTCCTCAACATGATAAAGAGCATATATAAAAAACCCACAGCCAGCATAGTACTCAATGGTGAGAGACTGAAAGCTTTCCCTTTAAGATCAGGAACAAGACAAGGATGCCCGCTGTCACCACTGTTATTCAACATTGTGCTGGAAGTGCTAGCCAGGGCAATCCGGCAAGACAAAGAAATAAAAGGCATCCAAATTGGAAAAGAAGAACTAAAACTGTCATTGTTTGCAGATGATATGATCTTATATCTGGAAAACCCTGAGAAATCGACGATACAGCTACTAGAGCTAATCAACAAATTTAGCAAAGTAGCGGGATACAAGATTAATGCACATAAGTCAGTAATGTTTCTATATGCTAGAAATGAACAAACTGAAGAGACACTCAAGAAAAAGATACCATTTTCAATAGCAACTAAAAAAATCAAGTACCTAGGAATAAACTTAACCAAAGATGTAAAAGACCTATACAAAGAAAACTACATAACTGTACTAAAAGAAATAGAAGGGGACCTTAAAAGATGGAAAAATATTCCATGTTCATGGATAGGAAGGCTAAATGTCATTAAGATGTCAATTCTACCCAAACTCATCTACAGATTCAATGCAATCCCAATCAAAATTCCAACAACCTACTTTGCAGACTTGGAAAAGCTAGTTATCAAATTTATTTGGAAAGGGAAGATGCCTCGAATTGCTAAAGACACTCTAAAAAAGAAAAACGAAGTGGGAGGACTTACACTCCCTGACTTTGAAGCTTATTATAAAGCCACAGTTGCCAAAACAGCATGGTACTGGCACAAAGATAGACATATAGATCAATGGAATCGAATTGAGAATTCAGAGATAGACCCTCAGATCTATGGCCGACTGATCTTTGATAAGGCCCCCAAAGTCACTGAACTGAGTCATAATGGTCTTTTCAACAAATGGGGCTGGGAGAGTTGGATATCCATTTCCAAAAGAATGAAAGAGGACCCCTACCTCACCCCCTACACAAAAATTAACTCAAAATGGACCAAAGATCTCAATATAAAAGAAAGTACCATAAAACTCCTAGAAGATAATGTAGGAAAACATCTTCAAGACCTTGTATTAGGCGGCCACTTCCTAGACTTTACACCCAAAGCACAAGCAACAAAAGAGAAAATAGATAAATGGGAACTCCTCAAGCTTAGAAGTTTCTGCACCTCAAAGGAATTTCTTAAAAAGGTAAAGAGGCAGCCAACTCAATGGGAAAAAATTTTTGGAAACCATCTATCTGACAAAAGACTGATATCTTGCATATATAAAGAAATCCTACAACTCAATGACAATAGTACAGACAACCCAATTATAAAATGGGCAAAAGATATGAAAAAACAGTTCTCTAAAGAGGAAATACAAATGGCCAAGAAACACATGAAAAAATGTTCAGCTTCACTAGCTATTAGAGAGATGCAAATTAAGACCACAATGCGATACCATCTAACACCGGTTAGAATGGCTGCCATTAAACAAACAGGAAACTACAAATGCTGGAGGGGATGTGGAGAAATTGGAACTCTTATTCATTGTTGGTGGGACTGTATAATGGTTCAGCCACTCTGGAAGTCAGTCTGGCAGTTCCTTAGAAAACTAGATATAGAGTTACCATTCAATCCAGCGATTGCACTTCTCGGTATATACCCGGAAGATCAGAAAGCAGTGACACGAACAGATATCTGCACGCCAATGTTCATAGCAGCATTATTCACAATTGCCAAGAGATGGAAACAACCCAAATGTCCTTCAACAGATGAGTGGATAAATAAAATGTGGTATATACACACGATGGAATACTACGCAGCAGTAAGAAGGAACGATCTCGTGAAACATATGACAACATGGATGAACCTTGAAGACATAATGCTGAGCGAAATAAGCCAGGCACAAAAAGACAAATATTATATGCTACCACTAATGTGAACTTTGAAAAATGTAAAACAAATGATTTATAATGTAGAATGTAGGGGAACTAGCAGTAGAGAGCAATTAAGGAAGGGGGAACAATAATCCAAGAAGAACAGATAAGCTATTTAACGTTCTGGGGATGCCCAGCAATGACTATGGTCTGTTAATTTCTGATGGATATAGTAGGAACAAGTTCACAGAAATGTTGCTATATTATGTAACTTTCTTGGGGTAAAGTAGGAACATGTTGGAAGTAAAGCAGTTATCTTAGGTTAGTTGTCTTTTTCTTACTCCCTTGTTATGGTCTCTTTGAAATGTTATTTTATTGTATGTTTGTTTTCTTTTTAACTTTTTTTTCATACAGTTGATTTAAAAAAGAAGGGAAAGTTAAAAAAAAAAAAAAGAAAAACAAGGAAAAAAAAAGATGTAGTGCCCCCTTGAGGAGCCTGTGGAGAATGCAAGGGTATTCGCCTACCCCACCTCCATGGTTGCTAACATGACCACAGACATAGGGGACTGGTGGTTTGATGGGTTGAGCCCTCTACCATAAGTTTTACCCTTGGGAAGACGGTTGCTGCAAAGGAGAGGGTAGGCCTCCCTATGATTGTGCCTAAGAGCCTCCTCCCGAATGCCTCTTTGTTGCTCAGATGTGGCCCTCTCTCTCTGGCTAAGCCAACTTGAAAGGTGAAATCACTGCCCTCCCCCCTACGTGGGATCAGACACCCAGGAGAGTGAATCTCCCTGGCAACGTGGAATATGACTCCCGGGGAGGAATGTAGACCCGGCATCGTGGGACGGAGAACATCTTCTTGACCAAAAGGGGGATGTGAAAGGAAATGAAATAAGCTTCAGTGGCAGAGAGATTCCAAAAGGAGCTGAGAGGTCACTCTGGTGGGCACTCTTATGCACACTTTAGACAACCCTTTTTAGGTTCTAAAGAATCGAGGTAGCTGGTGGTGGATACCTAAAACTATCAAACTACAACCCAGAACCCATGAATCTCGAAGACAATTGTATAAAAATGTAGCTTATGAGGGGTGACAGTGGGATTGGGAAATACATAAGGACCACACTCCACTTTGTCTAGTTTATAGATGGATGAGTAGAAAAATAGGGGAAGGAAACAAACAAACAAACAGACAAAGGTACCCAGCGTTCTTTTTTACTTCAATTGCTCTTTTTCAGTTTAATTATTATTCTTGTTATTTTTTTGTGTGTGCTAATGAAGGTGTCAGGGATTGATTTAGGTGATGAATGTACAACTATGTAATGGTACTGTGAACAATCTTGTTTTGTATGACTGCGTGGTATGTGAATATATCTCAATAAAATGAAGATTAAAAAAAAATAATAATGGAGGGGTGGTGGTGGTTAGGGGAATGGGAGGATTTGAGTTTCCTTTTTTTGTCTTTATTTCTTTTCGGGAGTAATGAAAATGTTCTAAAAATTGAAAAAAAATTAATTGTGGTGATGGATGATGCATAGCTGTATGATGGCACCATGGGCAACTGATTGTATACTTTGGATCTTTGGATAGTTATATGGTATGTGAACAATCTCAATAAAAAATATATATATATTAAACAAATGAAAAAAAAAATTTCACCTAAAAAAAGCATGGGGGATAGGAATAGATAAAACAAGAATGACAGATTTGTTGGAGCTAAGTGATATGGGTACACGAGAGTTTGTTATACCTTCCAACTTTTGTTGTGCTTCAAAATGTTCATAATGATAAAGTTTTTAAATATTAAAAAAAGGATCTATTCTCAATATTTTATATATTTTCAAAGAATTGTTTTAAAAACACAATAGCCCAAATGTTTTCAATGACTATGATGGCTTCTCCTTGTTGAGATTACGTCTCGATGGGACAATACCTGTATAGTCTGAACCATTCTGTTTGTGAGTTCTAGAGCAGCCATTGCTGTGGAGGTACCAAAGGAAGCGGCTCCTCTCTGGAATCCCCGGACGATGCGCCCATCCTTCCGGTACTGCTCTATTGGTAACCAGACCAAGTCCTTTAGGCCTTGCACTAGAACCACAGTCAACACACAGAAATCAGTATGAGGGCCAGATTCCAGAATCCATGCTATCACTCTAACCCTGGCATTTTTAAATGAAATTAGAGGTAAAGTTTTGTGAATGTGAGTACACTTGTAGATTTTCTAGAAAACACATTCTCAGCTTGATTCTCTAAGGCATCCACAACCTCAGAAAGTTACAATAATCACTGATCAGGCAAAATAAGTTATCTTTTGAATAAAAAAAAAAAAGAAGACTCACCTAATTGTACTAGTGAATGCATAGGCCCAACACCTCCCAGGATTCCTGGTAGCTGGTTCTTCTTAATGTCATTAAGCCATTCAGTGATTGCATATGAGAATAATTTGTCCACACCTAGCAAACTGGAGCAAATGACTATTAGTTTATAGAGAAGAAGAATGACATTTATAGGTTTTATTAGATAAGTTTTTTTTTCTTTTACTTAAGACAAAAGGAAATTTACAAATTACAAGGACAAAATATTGTAGATGTTCCAAAACACCTAAACATTTTTTTTTAAATCAGAGATATAAATCAGCCATGTAACCCCTAAGCTGATTTTTCTTCAAAGATCCAATTGTAAGGTAAGTAATTTCTATAAGACTTAGGTAATACATAAAGTGTGTTTTTCACCGTTCTTAATTCTGGAACATCTAAGGATTTGGCATAGTATTTAACTCAAAATCTATAAATTGCTACACAGGTCTTAGCCACTAAGAACTGCTACCTTGTGAATATCCAGTCTTTTCACTAAATGATCTAATGGACAATTCTGGAAAATTATAAAAACTATCCCAACTGTAGCTGTCTTTAAAAATGCTACTCTGTTCAAACTACTTCTACTCTCTCAGAATAGAAATAAGCCCCTAATCAGTAAGGATCCTCTAAAAAATGAGCCTCTCTGCAGACAATACTATAAAACAGTTATATTACATATGCATTCTAAGAAAACTCAATTTTTACTTTGTTGTAAACTAACTTAAGTAACTTCATCAACTTAAGTAACCTCATATAATAAATCAACTTACCCATGACGATAAAAAAGCCTCTTGAGCTTTAGCTCAGAGCAGTTTAACTGGGCTAGACCAATCAAAATTCCAGCTAAGGTACCCTTTAAAATTAAGAAAGCCTTTATTAATAACAAAACTAAAGAGAAACTCAACATTTAAAAGCACTGTTAATAGGGAAACTCAAAGCAATATTCATTGATGAAGCTGAAACACTTAAAATATTTAGAATATATTATAATATAAATTTGAAATATAAAAATATGTATTTTTTAATAATATGTCTGACCCAGTTTATACCAAATTTTACTCATGGTACTTAAGTAGATGACATTTTATTTACTTTAAAAACTGAACTAAATTTAAAAGCTTGAATTTCATTTCAAATATATATATAAACAAGACAGAGCAGTTTTAAAAAGTTGAGATTTAAAAATATTTGTAAATTATAATTGTGCAAAGTTTCCAAACCTGATCCATCGATACGTGTTTGCCATGATAATCAAGTCGAATAGGAACTTCCGATGTGAATCTAAACTCTCTACCAATAAAAAAAAAAATGGAGTTATATATAATCAAAATTACCAAGAGTTGAAATTAGATATTAATTGATTTGTTCAATTAGATAAAACAAAATTGCAAAATAAATAATGTGAATATATTAAAGCCTAAATAAAAGAGAATGTCTTCTAGCTCTACCTTTTCTTAAGGTAATATAACAACCAAACAGATTTAATCCTCTTATAAATTGTACTTATTTTATTATACTTAAATTTTCTCACAAAAACATTTTCCTATTTTATCAAATAACTTCTATCTTTTGAAAAATTTATTTTGGTAGATATTCTCAATCCTTAACAAATTAAAAATCCTTTAAGATTAAATCAAACAATGCAGTCATACCAAGAAGTAAAAAAATGAAGAGGTAAAGGTAATTATTTTAATTCCATGGTGAAGAAGTCAGAAAACCTGAGTGTGACTCCCAGGTTTCTCATTTATGTGGCATGTGATTGTGGATAGGTTAACAAACTCTCTCAGCCCCAATGTCTTCATTAGTAACTTAAATTAATGCCACCCACTCTCGTGAATTTTAGTGAGAACTTCTGAAATTAACGCTTGTAAACAGGATACTGACGCACAAACATTGGGAACTCTGTGAGAATAAAATAATAATGATTCACTGATGGCACACATCTAACAAAAGGAGGTGGCTTCTAGAAGGTGGACTGTAAACTGGATGTTTGGAACTTCAAACACAGTTTTTCCACAGAACTGATGTTGGTGGTTCTATCCCAAGCCATCCACAAAAGCCAATTTGACCTAAAATAAAATGGAAATGTTGCACTTACGGCAATGGCCACAAGAAGCCTGGGAAGAAGCCTGGGACTCCCAGTTTCTCCCTCACCCTCGAATTCTTATTTCCATCGGGCCCTCTGGGCAATCCCCCCCATCCCCCACTCCCTATCCTCTCCTACTCGGGTTTTCCTCATGGCATGCCCTATTAAATTAAATAGGGATTTTTCTCTATTTGTTCACTGTGTCTAGAACAAAACCTGCATAAGTGCTCAATAAATATTTGTGGAATGAATAAATAACACCCCCACCCCCTTTACGCCATCACGTGGAAAAGGCCCGGGGTTTGGGATTAAGAAGACCTGTATTTTTGTCCTGGATGAGCCACTACAGTCATGTGGTCTTGAGCAAGTCAGCCCGCCTCTCTGTGGGCATTTACTTCCTCATTTGTAAAGTGAGTAATTTAGACTAGAGCACTGGTTTCCACCGCAGGGCACCTGGACTCTCAACAGCTTTTGAGAGTAGAAACCGAAATCTATAAGCCATTTTCCTATTTTAAATAGTTTAATGAAAAGGGTAAACATTTACCTAAGTAAGTAAATGAAGCTATACAAGCTGACTAGAAAGTGTCAAATGTCTTTGCTTTCATGCCAGAACTGTAGCAATTCAGTCTTTCAAACTGGCTATCCCATGTTTATAAAAAATGAACTGGTCATTATATGATTAATATAATGAGAATTCATATTGTCACTTCAGATATATAATTTATTTGGTAGAAAAAAATGTTTTAAGTAAAAAGATCAAGTAGGAAAATAATAAAAGAGATCCTTCTTTTGTGGTGAAAAAGTTTAGAACCATCAGAGAGAATCTATCCCAGGATCTTTCCAATTCCCATATTCTATTATTTTTTCTACCTATTTTCGTCAGTATGCATTTAAATGTGAAAACACTTTAAAATAGTCATACTGCCCACTTAGAGCATTACCTCAAGTCTAACTTCAGAACCTAGAGGGAAAGTCAGGGAAAAACCGGGACCCTTGATGTCAAAGGGAGAGGGGCACAGAAAATCAAGGAGGATAGCTAATTGACCCCCTGATCAAAAAGGACTTTGTGCTTCATCCTTCTCTTCCAACAGGGCCAAGCCCCACCCCACCATCTAGGATGGGAAGGCAGGCCTGGGAAGGAGGGAGAGGAGGGATGCGACCAGCAGCCGAGGGTTGGGCAGTCATCCCGGCTGACGCTGCAGCCCTGGGGACCTGCCGATTCAGCAGAGAATCGTCAGGAGGGAGATGACAGTGATGGGAGAAAATCAGACAGAAAATTCTTGTAAGGGAAAGGGGAAGGATGCCTGGTTGAGGTATGTAAAAGAAAAGAGGAAAAAGAATGACATGATGCCTAGGGAGGTAAAAGTAAGTCATAATAGTGACTGAGAAGAGATGGACAAGCAGAGGGGGGAATCCTATAGAGAGATGAATCCTGAACTGGGGTTACTATTTGTAAATGAGGGTTATAGGTAAGGTGAGGACTACTTACAATTAAATACATGAGTTGATTACTTGGCAGGGGAAAGAAAAGCTGATGCAACCTCATTATTACCAGTAAACATACACATTAAAGAACAGTCTTCAAAACTCTAAAGTAACTTCATTTGTTATCAAAATTCACTTATTTACCTAAAAAACACAGGCTGATCACTAAATGATGCTTCTTCAGCTGAGAAATCCTCCTCTTCCTCCCCATTGATCACTTCCACTGAATTGGCACTATCATTTTGGGAAGGCTGTTTTGGCCCGGGGAGAGAAATCACTAGATTTGGCTCCTTTGAGGTGCTTAAGTGCCTTGGCAAGCTGCAGGTGACATCAGCTCCAGGAGACTTTTTAACTGAAAATATAATGTGCACATTTGAAAAATTAGCTACTTTAGAGCAACCATTTAAATCAATCCAGATAAAACTTGATTTGCTACATTTCATTTAATAAAAAAAAATTATTGTTACAGAGAAATTTTGCTTTCACCTTTTAAATTGTTACTTTTACATAAAATATTTGCATAAATTAACAAAAATAAACAAAGAACACATTTATATAAACAGGAATGATGACTGTAAGTACATTCTCCAAAAAGCCTCATAACAGTCAAAATTAATCCAAGTACTTGACTAAAGCCTTTTAAAAACTATATACATATTTAATACCTTCTGGATCTGGAGTCGTTAGAAGCTCTACTTCTGCAGAAAGACTTGTGAAAAAATCCTTCAGGAAAAACAGGGCATCCTAAAATTAAGAGATGTAATCATAACCAAAAGAGAAAAAAATACATCTATTTTCTAAATCTATGAAACAAAGTATCTTCAAGTCCCATATTTTACTCGTTACTCATATGCAGTTATCATTTATTAATTCCTTACTCTGTGTCAGGCATTGTTCTTATTTACAACACAGACACACACTAACAGATATACTCCCCTGCTAATTCTCACAACTCTGAGGAAATTATTTTTATAGATGAGAAAATTAAGACAGAAAAATTGTTCAAGATTAGAAAGGATTTCTAAATCAAAGTACATTTCAGTTTTCCAAAAACAAAGCATTCTCATTCTTCTTTGGCCTTTGTTCTCATTCTAAATTGGTATTGGTAATATTACTAACAATAATAATAACAGCAGCTAGCAGGTACTGGATATTTACAATGTGTAAAGCATTGCCTCAAAAGCTCCAAATGCCTTACTGCTGCTTTGACCACTATGATATACTGCCTTAATACATTTTCTTCAGTGGACATGAAATACAAAATAAAAATTAAAAATTCATAATAATTGTCCATTCTATATGGACTGTTATGAAGCTATATAATTACAAATGAAAATGGATGGATGTCTTGTCAATGCATATATAAACCGTATTTGCCCATTATTAGCAGCTTTATTTTGCCTGTCATTCAAACCAACTAACACATTTTGGAGGATATAAAAATTAAATGCTTTAAACCTGTTTTCTTATTCTTCCATTCCATTTAAAAAAAAATCTTATTATAAAGTATTATCACTGTACCAAAATGCTTGGTGAACGTGAATTACAGGGTCACAAGATTTGGAAGGACAGCAAAAGTTTAACTGACAATTACAAAGGATCTGATCAACTACTGATCACATTTATCAGAAGTATAAATGATACAGGTGAGAAACACCTTTTTCCAGGTAACATGGCACATGGGAGGCTGAGAGATGAGACTGAAGAAGAGCAAGTAGGTAGTTTCAATGGTATTGGAAATATTCTGGTTCTGAAGTAAGGTGGTGGGTTCATGAACTGCTCATTAGGCTACTATGCTTTACACATTACACATTATTTTGTATGCATCAAATATTATATTATCAAATTTAGCAGTGTATGAAATGCTATTCTTCGGCCACTAGATGGTGACATTTTAATGCTGTAAATGTTTTGACTGACTACTTTCAAAAAACACAGAAATTTTCAGGTTACTATTTTGCTATTAAAAAAAAAAAAAAAAGATGACCAGAGAGACAGTAATTTTTACCCATTTTTCACCACAAATGCACAAAACAAAAGGGGATACTAAACACTAGATTTTAAAAATGTTCACAAATTTTTTTATTGAATATTTATCCTAAAATCTTACAACTCAGTAAGAAAAACAACCCAAATTTAAAACTAGCAAGACCTGGATAGACACTTCACAAAGAAAGATATACAAATGGCTGATAAGCACATGAAAAGATGTTCAAATCATTAGTCATCAGGGAAATTGAAATTAAATCTACAATCAACATCAGCTAGGATTTAAAAAATTATGATACCAAGTTCAGCAAGGATGTGAAGAAGCAACTGCAGCCCTCATACATTACTGGAGGAATGCACAATGACACAATCAACGTCAGAAAACTGTTCGGCAGCTTATTAAACATACATCTATCCTCTGACCCAGAAATTCTGCTTATGTATCTTTACCCAAGAAAAATGAAAACATATATCCATAAAAAGACTTGTAACACAACTTTCATGGCAGCTTCATTCATAAGAGCCAAAAACATGAAGCAACCCAAGTATAAATCGGATGGTGACAAATAAACAAATTGTGGGATATCTATACAATTGACTACTACTCAGAAATAAAAATGAATAGACTGCTGATACATACTACAACACAGATGAATTTCAGAGACATAATGTTGAGCAAAGGAAGCCAGATGCAATTCCATTTACATTAAGTTATAGAATAGGAAAAATTAATCTATGATGATAGAAATGAGATCAGTGGTTTTTTGGGGGGGGGCGGGGGGCGAGGTGGGTTGACTGCAAAGGGACAGGAGGCTAAAGAAATTTTTCTATATTTCTGAAGTAAAGAAAACGTCCTATATTTTCAACTGGGGTAGTAGTTACCCAAGTGAATAAATACATCAAACTTTCAAACTGTATACTTAAAATCTGTACATTTTACTGTACGAAAATTACACCTCAATACAGTCAAATAATAAAAAAACCTTAAAAAAATAGTTGGGTAAACTCTGACTGTAAAATATTTATTTCCAGCTTTAAGGTCCCATGATAGAGTATAATAACAGTACAATATGACTTAAAGTGTTAACTACTTTTAACATCACAATCAGGCAATTAAACTATGACAGCGAAAAATAAATATGCAAACCAGTGCTGCCACATACTCCTCTTATTTAACTCTAGACGAGCACTTGTCTTATCAAAACGTTTTCACATCTCATCTCACAACCTGAGTTAGGCATCAGTGATGCCTTTATAAAAATCTTAACTTTGCTAACTCCACTGCATTCCTAAAACCTCGCTCAAGTGTCACTTCCTCCAGAAAGCCTTTCCAGATGATCCAAACTCTTAGCCTGGTTTGCGAGCCTTTTCCTGCTCAGGTACGTCATCCTGTGCCTACCTTTATCACTGTGCTCACCACAGAGTGATAAATTTATCTGTTTTATGTCAGTTTTCCCCACTAGACAGAGCTTTTGAGGTTGGAGATGTCTTACTCATTTTTGCATCCCCAGCATCCTAACAGAGAACCTGGGACAAGGCAGGTATTCAGCAAATGGTTGTGAATTGGTTGACATATTTTCCTTAGACAGGTTTCCAAGAAATGCAACACGAAAATGAACACTAGATGAGGAGAGTCAGGAAATCTTGCCCCCTTCACTTTCCAGATCCCAAACCGCCTACTCAAATGACCTGCCTCATCCACCCTCCCTCCTAGATGGGGCGCATCCCATCTGCCTCACTCCCTGCCTACCCTATGAACATGCTGAGCTTTGGAAGCAATTGCCCTTAACTTCTACTGCAATGCAGCTTTTTTTTAAAATGCAAGAAATGTTTCTTTCACGCTTAATGTGTATGATTCAATTAAGATAAACAAAGTCAGGGATGTGGTTGGTACGAAAAAATATTACTCAAAGCATTATCATTCATTAGCTGATCTGTTTTTGAAAGAAAAAAAGAACAGAAATATTTGATTTTCTATTCAGATCACCATTTTGCTATCTCAAAATATGGTCTATCAATCTTAGCAGACGCAAACTGGAAAGGACTGTTTGTATAGGAGTATGCCTCCTTAAGGCTTGTATACGTGTAGCATAGCTTTGTTTTCCTAAATTTCATAACTCGGGGAATTATTCCCTATTCCTCCTCAGTGTATTCACAAAATTTATTTCCCTGACTGCTTTTGCTAAGATTAATATTTCCTCATTTTAAAATCATAATGCTTTGCAGTTCTAAAGAAATTAAGCTCGATATTAAAGAAAAAAATCTATTAAAGAAAATTGGGCTTACTAAGTTTGGGGGAATGATGTAATAAAGATACATCTTGCTCATACTGGTGATTTCTACAGAACACTTTCCCCATAAATATGTCACTATAGTCCTAGTAGGCCAATATATGGATAAATTAAATTAAAATATGGATATCAAAAGATATTCTCATAATGAGAAAACATATATCTAAAGTACTTCCTGCCAAGTCTGACCCAACTCAAAGCTACAAACGTGAACATAGAGTTATGCTAAACTTCTGTGCTATGCAATACATTTTCTCTGAGTTAGTACCTCTATTTTATTTACAATATAAACATTTAAGTTCATGCCTCAAATGCCTGTTACTTGTTTTTAATGGATTATTCAAGTTTTATTTGAATAACTAATCATTATTTTTCAATCAATGTTATTTATGCAGATGACTACTGCCACTGCACTATGAACACTCTACTCCTAACCCCAGCTCATACCCATATAAGGTAAAACAAGAGAGTTTACTTATTTCAAAGCAGATTTTTTTTTTAAACTCCATTTATGTTCTTCAGCTGTTACACGCTTCAGTTAATAATAATAATAACAATGAACTTTACTGAATCCTCAATGTAAGTGTGTCAGGCACCATGCTAAGTGTTTTACATACACTATTCTCATTTAATCCTCATTTAAAAAAATTTTTAAACACATTATGCTATATATATTAGTATTTCCCCCATTTTATCAATGAGGAAACTGAGGCTTGGAGAAGTTAAGTAACTTACCCAAAAGCCATACAATTAGCAAAAGACCCAGGTCTGACTTCAAACCTGTGCTCTGTACCACTCTTGTGCACTACTGCAGAGCATCACGCTTTCACAGATCGTGAAGAACCTAAGGTTTCTGAGAGAGACGCCAATGCTGTTTTAAACAGCCCTCTGGGTCAAGGCACCAGAAGAGTGGATTTCTTCATGCCTTTCCTCAGTCAATAACCCCATGGCTTATGCTCACAGTACAAACCTGGTCAATGTTGAGGCGAAGGGGCATCAGTGCCACCCGCAGGCAGCACTCCTGTGGTGACCGCCCAGACTCCGGGCGCACGTGCAAGGCTTTAACTGTCAGCTGCCAGACAAGACAAGAGAGAAACAATTTTCTCCAATGATATTATGACCTTGTCCTTATTAAAAGAAAAAAGAAAGAAAAGAAAAAAACCCACTCCTATTCCTACATTAGAAAAAAGAGTAGAATTGTTTGCCCTCTTTCCTTAAAAGCTAAAATCAAATGTTTTTGAGTCACAAACGCTTTTAAAAATCTAATGAAAGATCTGGACTCTATTCTGAGGGGGGAAATGCAAATGGGTCAGGTTGTATTTGTGTCTGCTGAATTCTGAGGCTCATCCAGCGAGCAATATTCTAAAGACAACGTCTATGAAGACCCTCCAAAAGTCCACAACTAGACCTCTCTTTCTGGAATATAATCAGTATGCTAAATATTTTGTGTAGATTACTGTGGACTTCTGTTTTTCTGCAGGTATCAATATACTGGCAATTATGTCACTTAGAAGTGACATGCAAAATAATTTTTAAACAAAAAACTTTAAGCAGCATATTTAAAAGGGATTTCTATACTAACATGAGAAAAAACATCCAGTAATTTTCCCCATTCTAATCCTCTTGCAGTTAGATATAATTCATTTCCAAAATCAGCATAACAAAAAAATGAGGTTTAAAACCTTACCATGTTGGAATGAGCTTTTCTAGGCATTTCTTTGCTGCAATATAGATACAAAAATTTATTCATTTGTGATGTTGCCAGACGGTCTCGAATTTCAAGCTCCTGAACAATAAACACCTGCCGGGAGACTGGGTGTTCTAAGAAGCTGGAATCACACTCAGGCTTGCGTGGGGGGAACACTTCATGCTGAAACTTCACCTTAATAGACAGGACAAGGGACACAGAGCAATCTTTACATTTTATTTAAATTATATTTTCTATTGAAAATACAAAATATGACTCCTTCATTTTCTTTGAATTCTACCTCAGCTTTCAATTCTACTTTCAAACAACTAAACTATATGACATCCCTTGGTTTGTTCGTACATTCATTTACTGAGTTCTGTGAACTTTACCTAACAAGGGTAAGCTTGACTAATATTTTTTATTTGGCCTTGACAAAATACCTTATTCATTTCAAGCAAAACCCTCAGTAGGACTAAGGCATAAAGTTATCATCTTACACATCTAGGAAACTGCTTGAAAAGAAATCCACTGGCACGGTTCAAATTCCAAAAGGGGACACATACACAGTTAAATATATGGAATTGGAAATATTCCCATATTCTTATGCTAAATGCCCTAATATATTACACCTGGCATAATCCTGAACAACTTACATAACTAAATGCACATAATGTGAACAAGTGGTGTGGCCCAACTGGCCTCTAGCTGTTCAGAGAGGACCTAGCACCCTACGTGCTACATGAACACAAGCCATCCGGGACAGATACCCCAAGGTGTGGCTCCCCAAGGGTGGTCTCGCCAACAGCAGCATCAGCCTCACCTGCGGACTTGTTAGAGAAGCAAAGTGTCAGGCCCCACCCCAGAACTGCTGACTCAGAAACTCTGGGGTCAGGCCCAGGAACCTGAGTTTGAACAGGCCCCCCAGTGCGCTATTCAAAGGGATCTCTCCTTTCAAAACGCTGTCATTTCTATCCTTATCAAGACCTGATAATCATCATTACTCCAGGAAGTTCCCTTATGCTCCTTTTCAGTCAATCCCCAGTCTCCAAGAGGCAACCACTGTTCTCACTTTTTCCCAACCACTGCCTGTTTCTGAATTTCATATAAACAGATTCTTTTCTGTAAGGCAGATTTCACTTAGCAAAATGTTTGAGATTCACCCAATAGTCCATTCCTTTTTTTTCACTACTGAGTAGGTTTCCTTGTGTGAATATACTACAGTTTATTGATTCTCCCGATGATGCAAATGTGGGTGCTATCCAGTTTTGGGCTATGATGAATAAAACTGCTATAAACATTAAAAAAAAAAAGCCATCATACCTTGCTTAACTGTATTTCCATTAAAAAGTCATGGTTCCTTCCTTTTCCCCCACATACTGTATTACGTCCATGTCTTGTGGGTGTGTGAGAAGGTGAACTATGGGGACTACTACAAGTGGGAGGGGGGAAGAAAGTTTTGTTAAAAGAATATTCTAAGAAAGCCAATGAATTACATCAGGAAAATTGCAATTAAGAGCAAAAGAGAGAAGATTAAAAAACTATTAAAATGTTGCCATAAATTATATTATCATAAATCAAACCACATTGTCAAAAACTTTACAGAAATCGAAAACATTATTTTATTATTGCCACTACAGTAATCACTTGCTTGCTAAGTATTCAGAACTACAGAAAAACTTAATTATGATCTTGTCCTTGGGTTCCATTACACAGGATAGATTTAGAAATGAGATCTCCTTATGAGTTTCTTTTGTTACCTCAGAAACCCTTTATAGTAAGAGTTCAAGTTCAAGAAATCCTAGTTAATATAGTAAATAAAGTCTGAGGTTTATTTTAAATCACTTTTAAATAAAAAAAGCTGTTAAACTGTTGTGCCAAACATTACCACTTCATGAGGCCTTTTCTGAACCTCTCCACTCCAATAAGGATTCTTGCCACAACTATACCTATTCTATCTAATCCTTTCCTATAATGGACAAATAATTGATTAATTTAACAAATATAGATGCTCATTATTCACAAATTCCATATTTGTGAATTCACTACTTGCTAAAATTCATCTGTACCCCCAAAATCAATACCCGCAGGACTTTCATGATCATTTGCAGACATGCACATAGCAGTGAAAAATGTGAGTCACCCAATGTGCACATTTCTCTGCCTTCTTGTTTCAGCCCTCGTATTGTAAACAAGTGTCCTTTTTAGAGTATATTTAGTACCAAGTTTTCCTCATGTTTGTGCTTTTTGTTGGTGATTTCACTGTTTTAAAATGGCCCCTGAGTGTAGTGCTGAAGTGCTGGCTAGTGCTCCTAAGTGTGAGAAGGCCTTATGGAGAAAATACAAGCGTTAGATAAGCTTTGTTCAAGCTTGAGTCTAGGCCTAGATTCATGCTGTTGGCCTGAGTTCAATGTTAATGAGTCAACCATATACATTAAAAAGTGTCTTCAAACAAAAACGCATAAAACAAGGTTATGTATTGACTGGCTGATGAAAATGTTGTGATCAAAGGCTTGCTGGAACCTAACTCTGTATTTCTCCTAGAAGCAGTGGTTCGGTATACACTAATGGGTGTTTGCGGTGACTTGACAGAACATGACTACTGTGAACAATAAGAATCGACTGTACTTAACGAGCACTGACATGATGCTAGGTAGTCTGCTGGATGCTGGAGATTCAAGAACATGCATGGTCCCTGGCTCGCACTGAAACATCACTTCATTGACCTCATTTGCTCCCATGACTGTCCCTCCCTTTTGAACTGAAGGCAGGAATGTTTCTTATTCCTTTATGTGAATTTCCCTATAACACAATCTCTGGCACATGGTAGATACCCCAAAATTTTGCTGAATGGAAATAACATAAGTCACCATTTTACTAAAAACACAGACAATGCAAATAAGCGCATAAATGGAAAACTTTTAAGAGTAATGTAAATTATAAAAGTTAATACTACTTCATTAATAATGACAATGATAAATTCTATATACTCTTCAATAAAAAGAATACATTGGTCTGCCAATTAAACTTATATAGAAATTAACTTACATATAACTTTTAGCTGGAGAAGTAGGAGGGACTGTACCAAAATCCTTTCCTCCATATAGATGCCAGACAAGAGAGACTTCCTTAACAACGTAACGAATTACAGGAATGGGAAAGTGTAATGGGGCTTTGCTCGTATCTATCTTCTTAACAGGTAGACTAAAATAATTTTCTCTTATCACAATTGCATCATCAACCATTATTTTTACAATTGGTTCTTCTTCTTTTTCCTAAAATAAACAGGAAACACATATTCTCTTATCTCATTAGGAACCACTGTTTAGGATGCATATCTTGGGGAATTTCTTGATTCTACATTTTTTAATAATTTCAATATATAAAAGGATGGTAATTACTGACATTAATCATCACATAAGATACTCTGCTTTATTAACCATGAAATGAACTCTCCTTCCCCTCTATGTAAATCACTCCATAAGGAACTTTTATAGTCTAAAATCTGACTTTTAGTACTTGTTTGACAACAGAAAGGCATAGATTTAGTATACATATATATGCATATATATTTTGTTGTTTAATTTAAAATCAATCCTGCATTCCAAATCAAAACTTGACATACTTTAACATACTGATCAAATAATCATGTTCCTAATAACAGGTTTATCCTGAGTTTGAGTGTTTTGATTTTTTTAATTTAACAAGAAAGTTCACAGAACTTAGTAAATAAATGCAATCACCTGGAAGTCACTACTGGGCAGTCTACAAAAAAAAAACAAAGACAAAAACCAAAAAACAACAACAATAACAACAACAAAAAACAACCATCAGCTTTCACAGAAAACACATCTTCTCTTTCCTAATTCTGGGACTAGCAACTGTGTGAAGCACTTCTTTCTGCCATTTAACTTCACTACCTTGAACAGTTATCTTACCATAGAACACTGACAATTCAACAATCTTTGTGGGATGTTTTGCAAAGAAAAAGTATTTTTCTCTGAGAGATGTGTTATAGAAATAGTAAAGCATAGCAAACATTTACAACGCTCAATAGTAAATTACAAAACAAAGTATTTCTGAGCTATCGAGAGTTGACAAAATCTTAAGAATATTCAGGTACTCTTTGCTCAATTCAATTTGTAACACTATTAAAGCCTCAATGTTATTGATTTATTACCTGAATAGTTGCTTTCGGTGCAAAAAGAATGCAAAAGTCATCGTTTTCGGTGGGCACACCTGTCACTGCATCACTAATCAAGTGGTGCGTGAATGAGGCACAAGTGGGGCCAGGCTCCTGTGACACATTCCCACTCTCATCTGGAAACAGGAAGAGGTCTGAACAACACGGCTCCTGAATTTGAGATTTTTCATCCAAAACACCTATGAAAAGATTTCAGATTTCAATTTTGGCACATTCTGAAACACCAACGTCATGTAACCATGTGTTATCTAACACATTGTTGAGTGCTTTCACCTGTAATATCCCATTTTTTTTTTCCTACAAAAACCCTATGATGAATCTGAGACTTAACAAGAGGTTAATTAACCTACCCAAAAGACTATTAATAAATTTGAAGTCCTCTGAGTAAACAGTAACTGACAGTTTCAAAAAGTTAAGAAACAGTTCTTTCTCAGTTATTTGGAGTTAGAAGAGCTCAAGAATTCAGCAGTAGCTGGTTAATGTTGACTGGGGTTTTGCTTTTGCTGAGATTTCATATGACAATTTTGTGTTGTGACTGGTGGAACTCTTAAAAAAATTTCTTGGACAATGTCACAAAGGGAGGGGAAACTTTTAACTTCCAGCAGTGTACCAAAATGTATGTAAAATCTTTGTGTAGGGGGTGCAGCTAGAGGGTGAGCATGTTTTAGGCAGAGGAGGGCAGTGGTTCCAAGTAATAAAAAGAAGATTACTTCATGGAGCACTGGATACCCTAATGGGATACCTGTTCTGAAGTAGCTTTCTCAGTATGAAGTTCACAACAGATTGCATGTGTACTAAAATCTGTAGTTGAACATTATTTGTATACATTTATATTACATATTAGAGTCACCCATTCAAACCAAACACTGTGATATGGACAGGGAATGCAAAGATGAATAAGATGAGCATCATGGCCTCGAGAGGCTCACATACTAAATGCTTTGTTAAAAATTTTTATTGTGGTAACATATATAAAATGATACTTCCCATTTTAACCACTTTATTTTATTTGTTTACCAGAGAAGGATTGGCTTTTATAAAGGGGATATATTAGGTTACAAATTTACAGTTCTAAGGCCATAAAAGTATCCAAACTAGGGCATCAACAAGAGGATACCTTCACTGAAGAAAGGCCGATGGCATCTGGAACGCCTCTGTCAGCTGGAAAGGCATGTGGCTGGCATCTCCTGGTCCTTTGCTCCTGGGTACTGGTTTCAAAATGGCTTCCTCCAAAATGTCCCTGGGCTTCTGTCTTTCTTAGCTTGTCTCTCTCAGCCTCTGTGCATCCTGGCTTGTTCTCCAAGGAGGTTTCTCTTTAAGCATCTGGGGGTCATTTCTTAGCTTCTCCAGGGCAAACTCTGGGCTTCATCTCTTACTTTAGCATCTCCAAATGTCCTTCTGTCTGCATCTCCCAGCATCTCCAAGCGTCTGGGTCTCTATGGGCTTTTTGCTCTCTGGACTCTGAAGATAGGCTGCCAGCATCCAGGACACCTCTTTCACATGGGAAGGCACATGGCTGATGTCTGCTGGTCCTTCTCTCCCTGGTTTCTTTGCTTTCAGCTTCTGGCTTCAGTGGTTTCCTCTCTGTTTTCTCTAGGTCCTCTCTTAGCTTATCTGGGGCTTTTTTCTAAACTTCTCTGGAGCCATTTTAACCACTTTAATGTGTACCATTTAGTGATATTAATTACATTCACAATATCACACTACCATCATCGCTATCTATTAACAAAACGTTTTCTTCATCACCCCAAACAGAAATTCTGTACCCATGAAGCAATAACTTCCATTTCCTCTCCCAACCCTCAAACTCTGGTAACCTGTAAACTATGTTCTGTCTTTATGTATTTGCTTATTCTAGATATTTCATATAAGTAAAATCATACAATATTTGTTCTTTTGTGTCTGGCTTATTTCACTCAACATGATGTCTTCAAGGTATCAGAACCACATTCCTTTTTATGGCTGAATAGTATTCACGTGTATGGATATGCCACATCTTGTTTATCCATTTCTCTGCTGATGGACACTTGGGTTGCCTTCATCTTTTGGCAATTGTGAATAATGTCTCTATGAACACTGGTGTACAAATGTATGTCTGAATCCCTGTTTTCAATTCTTTGGGCTATATACCTAGAAGCGGGGTTTCCAGGTCATATGGTAATTCTACGTACAGCTTTTTGAGGAACTGCCAAACTGTTTTCCATAGCAGCGCCATTGTTTTACGTCTCCACCAATAATGTACAAGAGTACCTATTTCTTTGCATACTTGCTAACACTCATCATTTTCTGTTTTGTTTTGTTTTGTTTTTCATTACAGCCATCCTAGATGGTGTGAAGTGGGATCTCATTATGGATTTGATTTGCATTTCCCCAATGGCTAATGGTGATGAACAGCTTTTCGCGTGCTTATTGGCCATTTGTGTATCTTCTTCGGAGAAATGTCTATTCCAATTTTTAAACTGGGTTGTTCGTCTTTTTTGTTGTTGAGTTGTAGAATTTCTTTATATATTCTGGATATTAAACTCTTACCAGATACATGATTTCCAAATATTTTCTCCTGTTCTGTAGGTTGTCATTTCATTTTTCTGAGCATTTTTTTTGAAGTACAAAAATTCTTAATTTTGATAAAGTACTATTTATCTATTTTTATCTTTGGTTCTTGGGCTTTTAGTATCACAGTCTAGATTTTATATTCATTTATGGCAGCACCTACGTCTCACTCACCCTTACAAAAATGCCCAGTGCACAGTACAATATATTTTATATTGAAGGTGCTAAGTATTCATTAACTATTTTTTCCCACATAATTAGGTTAGCTGCTAATGTTTAGTACAAATGATGTAACACATGAAGCCAAAAGTTCCCATTTACTTCTTTAGTTCATATTTATCCTCAAGTAGAAAGCAACATTTAATTGCTAAATTTTTGTATTGCCATGAGATAATTTTTAAAAATTAAGACTTCATAACATGTGGTCTGTTAATTTCTGATGGATATAGTAGGAACAAGTTCACAGAAATGTTGCTATATTAGGTAACTTTCTTGGGGTAAAGTAGGAACAGGTTGGAAGTAAAGCAGTTATCTTAGGTTAGTTGTCTTTTTCTTACTCCCTTGTGATGGTCTCTTTGAAATGTTCTTTTATTGTATGTTTTTTTTTTTAATTTTTTTTTTTTCATACAGTTGATTTAAAAAAGAAAAAAAAGTTAAAAAAAAGGAAAAAAATATGTAGTGCCCCCTTGAGGAGCCTGTGGAGAATGCAGGGGTATTGGCCTACCCCACCTCCATGGTTGCTAACATGACCACAGACATAGGGGACTGGTGGTTGGATGGGTTGAGCCCTCTACCATAGGTTTTACCCTTGGGAAGACGGATGCTGTAAAGGAGAGGCTAGGCCTCCCTATAATTGTGCGTAAGAGCCTCCTCCCGAATGCCTCTTTGTTGCTCAGATGTGGCCCTGTCTCTCTAGCTAAGCCAACTTGAAAGGTGAAATCACTGCCCTCCCCCCTACGTGGGATCAGACACCCAGGAGAGTGAATCTCCCTGGCAATGTGGAATATGACTCCCGGGGAGGAATGCAGACCTGGCATTGTGGGAAGGAGAACATCTTCTTGACCAAAAGGGGGATGTGAAAGGAAATGAAATAAGCTTCAGTGGCAGGGAGATTCCAAAAGGAGCCCAGAGGTCACTCTGGTGGGCACTCTTACACACAATTTAGACAACCCTTTTTAGGTTCTAAAGAATTGGGGTAGCTGGTGGTGGATACCTGAAACCATCAAAATACAACCCAGAACCCATGAATCTCGAAGACAATTGCATAAAAATGTAGCTTACAAGGGGTGACAATGGGATTGGGAAAGCCATAAGGACCACACTCCACTTTGTCTAGTTTATGGATGGATGAGTAGAAAAATAGGGGAAGGAAACAAACAAACAAACAGACAAAGGTACCCAGTGTTCTTTTTTACTTCAATTGCTCTTTTTCACTTTAATTATTATTCTTGTTATTTTTGTGTGTGTGCTAATGAAGGTGTCAGGGATTGATTTAGGTGATGAATGTACAACTATGTAATGGTACTGTGAACAATCGAATGTACGATTTGTTTTGTATGACTGCGTGGTATGTGAATCTGTCTCAATAAAATGAAGATTAAAATAAAAAAATAAAAAAATAAAAAAAAATAAAGGGCAAAAAAAAAAAAAGACTTCATAACATAAAAAAACAATTATATTCATCCAGTTAGAATAAAAAGAAAACTCTTTAAGCAGATGCTTCAAAATACTTAAATGCTTACAATTGGCTATCAAGGATCTCAAACATCTAGCTCCTCTCTGATAATCCAACTTCATTGTCTTAATATTTTTCAGTAAGAAGGTGTACCAGTTTGGATATATTATATCCTCCAAAAAGCTATGCTCTCTAATGCAATCTTTCGGGAACAGATTTAGTGATACCTTCTATTAGATTATTTCCATGGATGTGTGGCCCCACCTATTCAGGGGTCTTAATTATTTCATTGGAGTATTCAAGAGAGAAGCTAGGAGCCAACACGGACTCAGATGCTTGCTGACTCTTAGAGATGGTTGGCGATGTGGAAAGAAAGGATGTTCGGAGACGCTAAGCTAAGTGATGAAGCCCAGAGTTTGCCCCAGAGAAGCTAAGAGAGACCCAGAGACATTTTGGAGAATGCCATTTTGAAATGCAACCTGGGAGCAAAGGACTAGCAGATGCCAGCCACGTGCCTTCCTAGCTGACAGAGGTGTTCCAGACACCATTGGCCTTTCTTCAGTAAAGGCATCCTCTTGTTGATGCCTTAGTTTGGACACTTTTATGGCCTTAGAACTCTAAATTTGTAACCAAATAAATCCCATCTATAAAAGTTAATCCATTTCTGGTATTTTGCATAACGGCAGCATTAGCCAACCACAGCAGAAGGGAACCTTTGTTCCAGCAATAAAATGAATTTTGCTGATAGATATTTAACATTCAAGCTTGGCTTTGTGCCCCTGTTGATATTAATACCCTTGCCAAGAATACCTTCTTTCACCCCTCTACATACCTAAATCTTATCCACTTTCTAAAAGTCAACTCATCTCACTAAACTATTCCAACTCTTTCCAAATAGTATTTAGAGCATATACCACATTCTGAAGTGTGTTCTTACAGCATTTATCAATCATTCTAAGTACAAGCCTCAGTCTTGTTTACTGCCAATTTGTTTTACTAAAGCACAAGCTACCAGAAAACATAAGCCTTGTTTTCACTACCTCTATATCTCCCACAACACACTTAACAGTGCTACTTAACTATTAGACATGCAATAAACAAAAGGTGATCAACTAGTAAATATCCATCAAAAAACTCAGACATGCCTTTTCTGAAATAAATTACTTAAAGAAGAATTTATAAGAACTCAGATAATGTAAGCCTCAACCATAACATCAGTGCTCCTACAGAAAAAGTCCTGGTCTGTCTTACCATTAGACTGTGGTTTTATGGATGAAGTCGCTTGCTGTGTGTCAATTTCCTCCATAGCATCACTCATTAAATCTCGTAAAATCTGTTGCTCTGCTTCAGGAAGGACGGGACCACGTGAGGAAGATCGACCGCTGGTATCTACCTACAGCCAAAAAGCCGAAGTAAAACAGGCTGAAGATGTTCTTAAAAACCACACTGCTTACATTTATTTACCCTAGAAATAAATTACATTTTACCAAACCACCTGCAACAGGAACAGATTCATTTTCTATGTTCTTCCCAATGGCTTAAACAATGCCATTTTAAGTTTTCAGCATCATCGTCATCATTATCACCCCAACAACTACTGGTAAACAGAAATAAATGTGTCATCACTTCAAAGCCAGTACAGTGAACTGGGATCCTGAAAAGGCAATATATGCAATACAGTTGGAAAAAACTGGGATAAAGCTTAGGAAGAGAGGTAACTAAATACGTTTGATCTGCAATGACTTCCACCACTTTTGAGGCAACACCACTGTAATTCAGAGCCTCATTCTTGGAATGAATAACAACTAAGGACAGTAGGGAGTATATACAGAAGGGGAAATACAGTAAATGGTGATTCATGGGATTCAACTCCAGCACTGATGCTAAACCATTTTTGTTGGTGAACTGTGGATTCATTAAGTCCAGACCATGCTTCTTAAACATGAGCATGACTCTAAAATAGAAAGACCCAGCTTGAAAGGACTAATTTTAAATAACTTTTAATAAACTGGGGAATTTTTCTTAAAGGAGAATAAACAATAGAGAAGGAGTGTAATAAATCACCTTATCAGTGAGAATATAGCAGGAGCAAGGCATCCTGCACAGAAGTGTAAATAAACAAAGTATAAAATAATCCTGAGCAGAACATAATGCAATGCCAGTCACAGCCTTACTAGAGTACATGACAGAGGTTCCATGAACTAAGGGGAATGAGAATTCTGTTTACAGAAGAGGCCACAAAGAAGAATGAAAACCTGAAAAATACAAGATACTAAACAAACTAGAAAATTTTCAATCCAGAAATGAGAGGGGGCAAAAAGGTGACACTTTGGGCATAAGAAAACTTTGAACTGGGGACCAAATTATCTGAGTTTTCTTGCTGTTTCTGCTACTAATTAGCTGACACTGGATGACAAGTTATCTAAATTCAGTGGGTCTTAACTTACTCATCTGTAAAACTTACTCATCTGTAAAAAGATAATCATCTTAAACCTTTACCTATCACTGTATTGTTACAGAGATCAAAATAGATCATATATGAGAAAGTATACTGGAAACCACATCGTGCTATAGATAACAAATGTGGAAGATACTATTATATAAATAAGTCTTTTGGTAATAATACTAATACCAACCATCTATTGTCTCATAGCATTTTACATACAACTTTCATATGATAAATATTTTATCTTCTTTGAAGACAAAGGAAAATAACTTAAATCTGGGGAAAAAGTATTATTTCATTTAGACAATTGATGCTCTGAAACAAAGAATATTAAACAGTGGAAAGGTTTTCCAAAAAGGCCAATAGAATCACCTTTCCAGACTCCATTTCTCTGAAGGCAAAAAATAGATTAATTTTCAAAGTTTCTTTTTTATCATTTGATTGTCATGAAGACTTCAAAGACTTTACATAAACATGTTGCTCCCGTGGTGGGGGCAGAGAAGGTGAGTTATAATGAATAACTTTGCTGACTGTACCTTTGTTCTTCTTTGAGGGGTTCCAGGCTTCATTTCTGCCTTGTTAGGAGCATGTAGGTCACCATAGCTTGCAATGTACTGAATAAGATTCATTAATGCAGCACAAGAATCTGAGCATGTTCTGATATGAACAACATCACTGGAACAGTGTAACTCAAAATGGGGCTCAGACTGGGTAAGACATAGGAAAAAGAGGATGAAAACATTTTCTAAAAAAATTCTATTTTTTTATTCAGATTCACACTAAAGAAAATATACAGTAATTTGTCTTGCCACAGAAAAAAATGTATTTATAGCTTAATCATTTTTTAAATATTTTATTTTTTCACCAAAATTGGGTAAGTGAAAAATAATTTCACAATAAAATCAATATTTTTAATATACCAAAAAATATGTCTAAAATAAAGATTTCTATTTATTTTTAACAACTTACTTGTTCTCTGTCAGAATCAGACTTCACTGCAGTTATGGTTAGTTCCAAAAGCCCTATATCCATCACACGAACATAGTCTAAAATTTTAAAAGTAATTAATAAAACATCTGAGTAGTATTTTCAACAAATGCTTTACCAACACCTAGTAAAACTAGCATTTCTTTAAAATTCAGTCCTGATAATGCTACAAATATTTATAATGTAATACAAATATAATTCTTCCTACAAAACTCCTATGATTCACTATATTTAAGTTAATAAAAAATGTTTTGCTCATTTTAAATAAATATATTGAATATATATAATTTGATACACCTAACTGATTTTATAAGAACATTACAACTTCAAATTATTTTAATAAGTTCTTACTTGAGTGACATTTTTCCAGAATTAAAATGTTTTAAAACATTCACACAAAAAATAAAACAGCGTTCACCTATTCCAGATTTTACTCTTACCTCTATTCAAATTTACGGTGACAGTATTACACTTGTCAGACAAATGTAAAGCAGCTTCATCCAATATTATTCTGAGAAAAAAAGATAAAAAACACACTCTGAACATATACCACAGGATCATTATACTTAACAGCATCGTTTTCTTTGTGACATGAACATCATCGTTTTCTTTGTGACATGAACATCATCAAAATCACATGGAGCTTCTAATTTAAAATTGTCATCTAATTTCTTTAAAATTCACTGTCTATAAATGCTAGGAATATTTAAATGGTACAAAGAATAAGATCAAATTAATTCTAAATTTTAGGTAGGTTTTTCTTTTTTAATAGATGCTCAGACTCATAAGGTTTAAACTATGAAAGCAAAGTTTATCAGCAGTTTTAAAGGCAAGCTAAAAATCTCAAGAATTTCTTTCTTTCATAAAAATGAAGAAGAGATGAAGAATCACCTGAGAATTAAAAATGAATAGCTTGGATAAGAGGATATGACTATTAGTAAAGGAATGGCAACTTTTAAAAAAAGGTTATGACTTTTAAAAGATGGTTTAGGTAAACATCAGTTAATAGTTTGTGAAACAACTACATTTGGTCTACAATGACATTTACACAGGTACCTGAGAGTAGAAGAAGATTTATCCAATGCAACACTACTAGATACGCTGAATGTTTCAACAGTAAGAAGAGATCGGATTGGCAAATAAAGAGGCCTAATACCAAAAAGAAACAACAGAAGGTCAACCTGACACAATACAAATTCTCTCTAAAAAGCATTTTGAAACTTAACTCTAGTGAATCAAGTATTTTTTTTAAATCTTAGTAGATAAAATAAAATTTTATTCTGTTCCATTTCATGAACTTACCTATAATCAAGTGCACAGCTCCAGAGATGAACATGAAAAGTAGTAAATGAAGTTGGAGGATTATATCCCAAAACAGGTTCATCAGCAATATTCAAGAAATATAAAATCTATAATCACAAAAATACAAAATGCCCTGCTTTAGAAGAAAAAAAAAGTTTTGATATGATATCCTTGATATCAATGTAAAACAAACTAACTCACAGAAAAAAAAACAACCATTAATTGGAAAATCCTAATGCTAAAAGGAAAAAAAACCCCACCATTTTGAAGGAATTCCTTTCAAAAAGTATTTGCAAAACTAGAATTTGAAATGAAGAGGCCCATTCAACAACTGTAATGCTACAGAACCCTTAGAAAATCCTTTCTTATGAAACTAATAACGAAGTATGTTAACATACTTTTACATTATATTGCTTGGAATAATTCCTGAGAAAAGTGAAAACTGCTTAAAACCACCAATCTGGTTCTCTATGAAACCCACTGTGGGGGAAGTTCTTCCTCCTTAATTTTTATCTAGCTCAGTCTGAAAACTAGTCCCTTTCGACATCTATTCTCATATTTCTAATCCAAGCAAGTAAGGTTTAAACTATGAAAATAAAGTTTATCAGCAGTTTTAAAGGCAAGCTAAAAATCTCAAGAATTAATTTCTTTCATAAAAATGAAGAAGAGATGAAGAATCACCTGAGAATTAAAACTGAATAGCTTGGATAAGAGGATATGGCTATTAGTAAAGGAATGGTAACTTTTAAAAAAAGGCTAAATCTCTCCCCTACAGGCAGGTCACTATTCATACTAACCATCTCTCTACTCCTAACACACACACACACACACACACACACCTCCCCATGGTTCCAAAATGCTTCCACGAGAAAAGCATTTTGAAAGCATTCAACTTTTTAAATAATTTATTAATTTATTAATTTCCCAGCACTAAGGAACATGAAAAAGAACCATAGTGCTCTAGTTTTCATTCAAACATAAAGAGTTAATTTCTTACCCAAAGTTTCCTCTGAAAAGTAACAGTGTTTCATTAGCGATACAGAATAATTAAAATGGAAATTAATTACAGAAATTCTTACGAACATTGCAAAACAGTACCATGTTTGGCTTAAGGAATAATACTGAAATGACAATACTCAAAGAACTTCTGCTTAAATGCAATTCAACACATTTCTTCCTCCTCTATGCCAAGACTCTGCAGGTCCTGGGACAGAGTTCCTTCCCTTTGTGACCTAAAGACTCTCTTTGAAATGTTTAGAGACCAAACTTTAAGGTCAAAAATCAATTATAATCTGAGGTGTTAATAATGTTCCATTTCTTAACCTCAGAGGTGGTTGCAAAGGAGTGTTCAGTTCATGATAATTCACTGAGCTGTAGATTTATAATTTGTGAACTTTTCAATATACATGTTATGTTTATATTAATGAAAAAAAAAAAAAAGCAACTGATATATACATAACAGCAATCTTACCTGCTCATGCCAGCTGAGTCCTGAAGGAAGCATTCTGTGCTGGAGAGTGGCTCCTTTCAGTCCTACAGCAATGAGAAATTCCTATACAGAATACCATAAAGAATTACATTTACCACCTACATAATCCTATAATTTGAAATATTTTCTAAGAAAATAGTTGTGTTCCCTTTTATGCAATCATATTTAGCTAGCAATCAAGTGAACAGTAAGTACTTAATGGTATAAAACTATAAAACACAAACCTTTGTATTGGACTCTGACTTATCAGACAATATTTTAACTGCAACAGAGAGCATATTCAAACTGTCTCCTCCAACACCATCTGAAGAAGCTCTACGGAGACCATCTTCTTCAGAGGAATAAATAGTAGGTTCCAACCAATGTGGACAGGTTGAGCTGGGCAGTCGTGTTTCTGTAGGAAGAATCATTCCATCCACTATGCCTAGATCCACATTGAGGTGAAAATATTAACAAAATGATTACTTAAAATTAGTTCATGGACATAAATCAAAACCTAAGTACTTTCACTGAACATAACAATCTTAGAGTCGAAATGACCAAGAAGCAGCTTGGCATTAATGTTCCATGCCTTTCTGCTAATGTTGGTATGATGGACAGAGCACAAATTAAAAAAAAAAAAAAAATTTTTATATATATATATATATATATATATATATATATATACACACACACACAAAAGATTCTGAAACACTAGGAAAATTACACTTAAATAGGAAAATCTGACAAACATTAAAAATGTGCAAGCATTTCATACCTATTCAGAAGGTAATGCAGGGAATGTGCTCAGTAAATAAGTTATGTATCTGATACCAAAAGGAAATATTCCTCAATGAAGAATAAAGAATGTAAAGTCCCATCAACTATCAATAGATAAATAAAAAGTGGTATGTCTATGTAATGGAATACTATTCAGAAATAAAAAGAAATGAAGTATTGATAGAGTTTGGATGAACCTTGAAAACATTAGGCTAAGTGAAAAGCCAGTCACAAAAAAATCTCATGATCTCATACTATATGATTCCATTTATATGAATCATCCAGAATAGGCAAATCCACAGAGACAGAATGTAGATTGGTGGTTGCCTAGAGCTAGAAAGGATGTTGAAATTGGGGGGGGTGATGGCTAAAGAGTACAGTTTTGCTTCGGGGTAAAAAAAAAAAAAAAAAAAAAGGTTCTAAAATTGATAGCGGTGATGGTTGTACAATTCTGTGGATATATACTTTAAAAAGCATTGAAATGCACACTTTAAGTGAATGTATGGTATGTGAATTACATATCAATAAAGTTGTCACAAACAAACAAAAAGAAAGTCAAGTTCTAATTTACAGTAAGCATGCATTGTCAGTGGAATCAGATGACTCCACAGAAAATTATTTCTAATATCAGTGTTCTGTTCCCAACAGATTTTCTTTTATTAAACAAAAAATTTAAACACATTTAAACAGAAGTGAACAAAACACATGCAGTTCACGTTGGTCTTACCTTTGTGGTATAAACTGAAAGTGCTACAATGAAGGCAGATATAGTGCTTGTCATCAAAACCCTCATATTTTGTCACACAAAATATTGAACCACTACTAAATTCTAACCAGAATTCACCATGCTTGTTTTCCAAAAGATCTCCATTATCTTCCTAAATAAAAGATCAGAGAAACAAAGAAGTCATTATTTAAATGCAGAATGTTCTTTAGAATGCTCTTTCTAGCTTTAGCTTAGGAAAACCTCCCACATTGCAGCAAAGCCCACTGATTACTGAACTACCCAATATGCTGGAACTAAAAACTGTATAAATAAATGCCACTTGGGATTTTTCTGCCAAAGGAATCTCTATATTTAATCTACTTCATAATAAATTATTGGTCATTACCCCCAGGAGCAAAACCAGCACCTGTTTTCCAAAAGAAAGTCTACACAATGTTTGTCTTTTGATGTGCCATGAAAGCTAAATTACCAAAGCTGCTGTCATCGTGGTGTGCCTCGGAACACTGGTCTTCATCATTCACCAAAGCAACCTCAAACTATCCCAATCACTAAATGTACGTTACGGTGGACTTACATGAAATAAGATACATTTGAAAAACAGGATTTGTAAATCTGTACCTTTACATCTGTGAACACTGCCATCAATCCATGATTAATATTCAAAAGAACTGAGAGAAAACTCTGGGAGTTCTTGTTCTGAGAGTCCAATTTTTTTTTCCTTCGGGAACGATAGTTGGGATCCATGGTAGAAAAATACTGCAAAGTCTCCTCCTCAGATCCACTTTCCTCATCTATGAGAAATAAGCATCACAACTGCATGGTTCTGAGAGCTTATTAAAATAAAATAGCAACTTAAAAATTGTCACTGAAACATATATTCATATATATAACCTGCTTATTTTTACAAAGAATTTGGCGTGACAACAAAAATGAACTTTCTACATTTTTCTCTTTAGCACTAAACTTCAGATAATGGGTATATTCTCACAATACAGATAACATATTTAAGTGATAATGACATTCTTGATAAATGGAAAGAAGTAGGGAAATATTCTTGCAAATTACTAAAAGAAATTACTAAATATAGTTACAAATGGAAAACACAGTCAAAGAAACATTTTTAAATCCACAATTTAAAAGTTACTACTTTGATTATAAATAAACCAAGCATTGTAATTCAAAACAAATTTAAAATATATTACCATAGTGAACTGTAGATTTAAATGGACTAAAACTATCTTTATTGAAGGTATTAATCAGCTGACTGGCTACTGAAAGCCCAATACCATATGAAATATTTTCAAATGTCTCCACTGGGGAAGGAGCTGTTGGTTCCCACAGTAATAAGTCATTAAAGATCCTATAAAGACAAAAGTTGAATAATAAGTATATAATTTCTATTTCAACCAAGAGAAAACTAATGAACATCCCTCTAAAAATCACATGAACTATTTTTTAAATGGTGAAATGGAAATTAGATCCTACAAAAGAATTAAAAAAAAAAAAATCAGCCAACAGTTAAGGTTCTTTCAGTGGGAAAATAACTGATATAGCTATAATACAGGACAGCGAGAAAGGAATTTGTATAAGCAGATACCCAGTTAGACACTTGCTTAGTTTTACCTGTGTTATATGAATCATATTATAACTCATATTATACATCTAAATGCACTTTAAAGGAAGAAGCTAATTAAAAAAAAAAAAAAAAACACCAATAAAGAACAAAAAGACGACTGTTCACACAGAAGAGAGCACTTTGTCAACTAGAATAGATCATGCTTCATCTCATTTGACTCTCCCATCAATCCCATGGGGCAGCCAGGGGCGAACCATTACTCTCACTTTACTCTTGAGGAAACTGCCTCTTCAACGTTAAGTAACCTGTTCAATGATACATAGTTAATTAGAAAGAGAGCTGGAAGCAGAATTGAGATTACATCCAGCTCCCAATTCAGTTCTCTTCCTTTATTCACTTTCTCTAGAGATACCTGCTTTTTTTCTCTTCAAGAGAAAGCAGCTTCTTTGGGAAGAATGTACGAGAAGGACGCATACAGAACAGGCAATAAAGAGAGACTCTTCTAACCAGCTAGAACAGCCAAGTCAATACACGGTGACCAATGGGGTGACAAATGTCACAGCTAGACCAGTACCACACCTACTTTTTCAAAGAAATAATAGTCACTACTCAGATGCTCTTCTATCCTAGCCTCTGCCCTCACCCACTCACTAAGTTTTCAAGGCAACTCAAACTGTACAATGTCCTCTATGAAGCCTTTTTTTTTTTAAACATTTGGACCCAAAACATGTCAGTCATACATACATATTTCAAGCATTTATAACATTTTCTTGTTTCTCCTTCCTAGACTGTAAGCCCTTCAAAGTCAGGGATTGTACATTGATCATCTTTATATTGCCCAGGACAGGGGTTTCATAGCACACACTTCCTTTTGATGATAAATGGATGAGTGGATGGCTCAGATGAAAGGTCTGCCAAAAGCACAGCTTCATCACAAAGCCTAGTGTGAACACCAATCAAGGTCCAAGCTATGGTGGAACCTTGGACCCTTCCTGTGAGAAGCCACTTGTCCCAGGCCAATTCCTGAGCTCCTGAAATCCTCCAAAGTATAACCCAGGTCTGGGTACTATGACTTCATCTCAGTAGACCCTCCCGAAAGGCCTCTCTTTGGAAGCATCACTATGTGAAAGAGATACAGGCCAGAGGGGGCAAGATGGTGGCATAGAGAGGTGTGGAATGTAGTTAGTTCTCTAGAGCAACGAGTAAATAGCCAGGAACAACTAGTAAATAGTCTGGAACAACTGCTGGGGGACAACTGTGACTGTCCACACATTGTACACCAGCCTGGAATGGGTGGCATGGCTGAGATCACAGCATAAAAGCTGTAAGTAAAAACTGCAGTCTCCTAACTCTTCAAGTCATTGCACACAGAGAAGAGAGAATGCTTGCTTGGTGCCCTGCGGTAAGCTGATGGACAGCACCCAGCCAACCTGAGGGCTAAAGAAATAAGTATCTCGCACACCAGAAACCTAGTTGCCAGACAAACTGGTTAGGAAACTCTGCTATGACAATAGCGTATCATAACAGTAGTACTTCTAAAATCATCACCATACAAAAGTACACTGAGAGCAGATAATATTAAAGCAAGGAAATAAATGGGGGAAGAAGGGAAACAGGGAGGTGAGGAGGCCAAGAGCCAGTTACTCAAATTCAAAAGATTCAACTAAATATTTTTTAAACTCACCTATTATAAAGCTTCTCATAAAAGTTTTTATTAGGTAGTGTTACATGGATATTTGGTAATGTAAGTTCCAGCACATAGTGAGAATTGCTGATTGCTTTATCCTGAAACTCTGTCATTTCTACAGGGTCTCCTGGCATCACCATCTAAAACATAATAGTTCAGTGCAAAAAAAGGCATCACATAACCATTTTATGATTAGAATAGTAGTAGCATCTTCTTAACCTACCCATAGGACTCGGTGTGTGAGCAAATAAATAAGCATGTATATTTTAAATGGGGAAAAGAAACATCAAGAAAATGGATATCATTCAATCTTGGAGTTAAAAACCTAATAAAAAGAGTGTACAAACTATTTTTAAAAGGAAAAAGAATGAAAACAACTGCTATATTGAGAGGACAATATTATTCCTTTGTTGCTTGTTCACAATTTTATTTTACCTGTTCATTTTCAAACATTACTCTGCGAGATGAAAAAGGAGACGGGGCTGGTCTTCTCAGGTCACAGACATCTTTCAGGGAATGAGCACCTCCTTCTTCTTCCTCCTGATAGTGGCCGCCATTCTCCTCCTCCTCCTCAGCTGCTATTCTCTCCAAAATGGAACGCATGGCCGGTGGGTTTATTTTCAGTACAATTCTGACAGCAAGGACACAAAAAACATCAAGTTCAAAGAGTAAACAGCAAAACTGTAACTTTTACACAAATTAATACAGACAGTTGATTAAATCAATAATAGGATTCAGTTTCTCTAATCAAGTCTAATTATGTCTAATGTAACCCAATTCGAAGCATGAAGTAAACTTACAATGTGTGAAATTGATGAAACATGTTATATAAGTAAATAAAAGAAGGGTGTTAACAGTTTATACTTGGTTAAGTGAAAATGTGACCTTCTGAAGGCAAAAAAGGTTATTTTTAAATTTCATTTACAACCAGCAAATTCTACCAAAGAATTTCACTTATTGCCACTATACCAAATCCTCCAACATGTAGTCTGTTCTGCTATAATGGCATACTTGCATAACTAAGAAATCACAAGTTACATAAATTGTTCAAATGGAATAGGAGAGGCTGGGGGATAGAGTTTCAGAACTGCAACAAAAAAGTTATGTTTTTCTTCAGAAATTTCAATAATAAAGGGTTGTTTGTTGTTGTTTCATAGCTACAAACCCTAAAGATCACTGAGTTAATACATTAGCTTTTGTTTCAGGTAATTGCATTCCTTTCCTAATCCTCCGCAGTGCATCTCTAGCACAGACATTTTATTTTCACTTTCATCACAATTTCAAGTCATTTTTATATAATGAAGCATGAAACCCTCAAACAAAACAGCTTGTTGCATCTATACAGTTTTTTTTCCCAAGTAGATGGTACCAGTGGGTTCTAGCACTAGTTCCAAACTAGGGTAAACTTTTTCCTAATTTAAAGATAGACTAATGTAAATTGTGCTTCTAAATTATTTACTTGAAGTAGATCCAACTCTTAAGATGAAAACTCATGCTTTAAGAGAAATGCATGTACTAAGAATCTCATAGGTGTAAAACATGAAGGGGCACTGTAAAAGGCGGCAGACAGAAAAATAGCACAAAAATAGACCATTTCAATTCCTGGATTGACTTTACATAATCAGTTTTCAATAAATAATGGGTCATTATTTCAAATAAACTAGCCCACTATGATCATCAGGTTAATCTAATTTCAGTTTAAGGAATGATTTCTTCTACCTAAGAAATTCCAGAGCACTGGTTTGCAAAGCCCAGCCTCATAGTGGAATCATCCAGCATGTTTAAAAAACACACTGACGCCCAGGTTCTATCTCAGAATCTCAAGTTGGGGTCCAAGAATTAATATTTTGTCAAAATTCCCCAGATTTGAAAAACAGTCTGTGACTATAAAATTCATTTAAATTCATTAATCAAATGGTGCCTTATGCTATCTTTTCTACTAAAGCTATGAACTAATTTAAAAATAGTTAATTATTCTTTTGTCCTTCAAATTAAACTAGGTAACTTGAAGCCAGAGAACACATTTTATTTTTACTTCTCTCGCAATACCTAACATAAACCTTTCATAGAGTAGTGCTCAATACATGTATATATTGATTTGTCCATCTTCCTTTGGGTTCTTTTATCAAGGCCAAATATTTTTAGCTTAAATTTACAAGTGTTCATTTAAAAAGATGATAGTTTTTTAAAGGAATATCTCATTAAATCTATGTATTATAAACATTTGCTTACTCACCGTGGCCAGTCAAAGTCATCTGAAGATGTTACATCTCCATCCACTCCACTAGACACGTGGAAAAACTTAATACATGGCTCTCCTTTATCTTCCTGGAATGACCCTAATAAAACAAGATTAACGAACTGAACTGCATTAAATGAAGTGCTAAAAGAAAAGATACTGCTCCTCTTTAGAGAAGCAAAGATCCTCTAAATTAGGGACATAATACAACAAGTTCTACGGCACTTATCCATTTCTTTCTGTTTCATGCAAACGTGAGTAGAAGGATGAACAGATAAATTAAAAATGTTTTGTGCTCAACCTCAAATTCTTAAGTACCAATGTATCATGTAAGGTGCAAATCATAAAATAGTAAATATAGCAGTGACCATTTGGTGGGTGCTATTTAATGACTGTTCTTCACAAAAACAAAAGTTCATGCTGTTAATACCACTAAAAATACAGAGATAACTATATATTTTAAATATCTATGTTGTAGCAAGCACTATGAGAATTACCTCTATCCATAATATATGTGGGGTTTTTTTTCCTTCTACAATGAAGAATGACTTTCCTCTAGAGTAATACATTTCTTACCACCGGAGATAAGGGAAGATCAGATAGTCACTAAAGGCCCTTTATGGAAATCATAATCACCAGTGATAGTAGATTTTAAGATTGTTAAAAATATGTGAAACTAAGAACAAAGGAAGGCAAACTTTTACTGCCTATTCCCAGAGAGGGAGGTAGGCAGAGGGGATGTAGTGGCAGAGGCAGATGGTTTAGGAAACGTCAAGATCTACTAGAGCTCTCAATACACTTGATTCATTGTTTATATATTCTCTCCACTAGCTGACAAAAACAAAGTAATACAGAAAACCTTAAAGGAGGGTTGTTTTACAAAGTCATCAGAAATTAGCATTATGGCTGAAAGTTCAAGTTCTAGTATCATTCTAGCCGTTTACTACTACCATTCTGCCATTTACTACATTATCTCAGAAGATACCTTCTTCTAAGTCTACAGATTCCTCACCTATTAAATAATAAAAATAATTGGAAATAATCATACAGCATTTATGATGATTAAAGGAAGCAAGATGTATATGGAAAGCTTAGCATGGTAGAAAATATTTTGATAAAGTGAATAAATCATCATGCTTAGTAATTAAAAAAATATGCCACATATTTGTGGAAAAGAGCTGTTACTATTGTTTTCTAAAATAATGTTCTTTAATTTTATTATATTGTGAACTGGCAGATACTTGTTCATGTTATAAGTTTCTGCAGCAGTTGTTTGTATCTAGTCTGGCTCTTTTTTAGGCACATTCAATCTTACCAACTAGTTCTCTAAAGTTAAGTTCCAGCTTAGTTTGTTCTGGGGTTGATCCTCCTATAAATTCAGTCTTAAATTCTAGATCTGTGAATGCTAAAAGAAGGATTTCCTTTTGAAGTGACTTCTTAAACCACGGTCCTCTTTCTTGATCTGATCGAAGATCGGGTATTGGGAAACGAACAGAAAGATTTAATGCTGGTGTGGCAACTTGTACTGATATCCGACAATTTGCAGGGTTATGTGAATCATCTAGAAATACTTCGTTGAAAGCCTTGTGCTAAAACACAAAACATCAAAAATATGACAAAATATTAAAGAAAATAAACATGAATGACATTAGTATACAATCATTACAATATGCACAATTGCTATTTCTCCATTTGATATAATGCATTAAAATACAATTCAATTAAATACTACCATATTAATTTGGTGTACTAAAATTTTAATGCAACAACTACTGGCAAAAATCAGAACTAGTGGCAGAATGAAACCCTGATATAAAAAGTAAAAACATAAAAAAAAAAAAAGTACAGAATGAAGACACAGGTGCTTTACATGCATATGCATCTTACTATAAATTAAAAGTGAAATAATTGTGTAAATTAACCTATCAACAAATTAAACACAGTTAAAAATCACCACACACCCAACATTCATTCTGAAGGATTCATGTTACTTTTAATGTCAAATTAGATAAATTATGCCAAATGCAAGGGCTCATCCCTTACTCGTCTTTGTATCTCCAGTACTAAGCTCAGAGCTTGGCACATCATAGGTTCTAAATAAATATTCACTAAATAACTAACCCTGGGCTCTGATCAACCCAAGGTATGGTCCTTAGAAACCAAAGCACACATGCACCATTTACCAAAAGCTATGGTATAGTAAAAGGGTCAAAGTGCATGCCCTTCAGATAAATTTCAATTTCAATTTTTTTTCTCTAAAATATACTGGAACATAAAGCTTCAGTTCTGAGTATACTGTAGGTAGTTATTCCTCGATTTCTTGTATCCAACTCTAACCTCCTGGATTAGAGAGTTCTTTTTTTATGCTAGACCTGGATTTTTAACAAGACTATTTTTTATCTCCCCTATCTGGATTTTCTAATGCTAACTTCCATTCTCAGAAAAACACAACACAAGAGATTAAATCATCATCCCAATACATCTATGGCTATCAGCAAACGTGTACACTAGCCCCATAGAACTTAAAGTAACTAGCAATTGGTAACAATAAAAAATAGAGAATGCTAATTTAATGTGACTATCTGTCACTAAGGGAAGAAAAAATAAGTAGAAAAATAAAAAATCTTGTCCCTTTTCTTTTTATTCAAAATTGTCTCCGTCTTTTCTTACTCCCACAACCCCCAAATTCCTAATAGAGTTCTTGAAAATCTGACTTATTTGATTTGCTTAGCTAAGACTACAGACACCAGATCTAAGTAAAAGTGATATTATGTAACACTCAATAACATGATACTAAAGATTATGTTCCAATTTTCAAAATTATATTCTATCTTATGTGGGCTACATTTTATAGGGAATTCCAGTAGTTTTTTAAATGTGCGAATACACAAGATTGTAAAGATACTATAATCACAGCCTATAAAATTCAGATAAATATAGAAAATGAAAGGAAACCCAATTGTACTACTCTAACACAATCAACATCAGCAATTGGTATATTTCTATCCATTCTTTTTTCTATATATTGATTTTATTCATATAGTTGTAATAAAAGTTTATGTGGAATAATATACTCTACTTTTTCAATTAATACTGCATCACGAGCCCTATTCAGACTGCTATACTATCTTCATAACCATCATTTGAAATGGCTGCATAAAATTTCATTATTAACAAAATTTATTTAGCTCATCTACTATCTAGACAGAAAAGATGTCTTGTTACCATTATTACAAATTATGGTGTTTCAGTAACATATGCTTATTTACCCTATGAAGAATAATTAAGCTCAGAAATTATCCCATAAGCCTAGATAGCTAGCTATAATTATGTATTCTATGTATTAGTATTTGTGACTTTCTGAATACTTACCAGACTAATATGCTTATTATATGAAGTATACATGTGAGATGCCATCATCTCCACTGTAGTAAGTTTTTGTGGTTGAAGTAAAGAATTTAACCTATCCACAATACTGATATCCAGTTCACAAAATACTGGATTTAATTTAATTTGTAATTCTGCCTTCTGAGGAACTGAACTAAGTCTTGCTTGATTGCCCTTAAAAAACAAAAAGAAAAAAAAAAAAAAAGGAGAGAGAAAGAATTAGGTTTAAAACCTTAGAATTATGACCATACTTTTATCAAATGAAAATATGCAAGTGATAATAACAAAAGGAAATCAGACCTGGGGTCCTCTATTCTCAGAGTGTTTATAATGAAGCTGAAGACACACAGGGGGATGCGAATCAGTTCCTTCTTTGGAATGGAACATTAATAGCTTAAAAACAAGGGTAAAAATAAATTAAATATATGATATTAAACTATAGTTAATCACATGATTAACAGAGATGCCGTTATTATAGTGGGAAGAGCTCTTCACAGTCACAAAAGCTAGCTTTCCATTTTATTTTCATCACTATCAATGTAAACCTCAAACAAGTTACTTAACTTCTCTGATACTTAGTATCTCATCTGCAAAATGTAGGAAACAATTTAAGTAAGTTTATGTCCAAGTAAGTGTTTTGAAAATAAGAAGTCGCCATACAGGCAAATTAATAATAACCATAAAAGTACTCTGAAAATAATGAAACGGTACACAAGGGCAAATTAACAGTAATAAATGTTACTTTGACAGCTTTAAAAAGTTTCTCTAGGGCACACTTTTAGGATAGGTAAAGGATCAGATTAACAATGAATGAAAAGACATTTCACTTGTCTTGAACAGAGTTTAGCATTGAGTAGACATTAAATAATTTTTATTGAATAGTGGAATTCTTCTGAAATTGAGTGCTTTGAAAATGACTGAAATGAAAGTCACCTGTCCTATAACCTGTCTGCCACTCTAAAACAAGTCAAGTTTAAATTACAAATCCTGACTGACTCTTATGACCTTGAATGCCTCACTTAAAATTCTTTCAAAAAAATAAAAATACAAAAAAAGATAATACTCCTTCCTATTCGACTTCCTATACATTTTTAAGAAAATCATTGCTCTCATATAATCCTTAAAAAGCAAGACAAGAGGCGGGGCAAGATGGCAGACTGGTGAGCTGTATGTTTTAGTTACTCCTCCAGGAAAGTAGGTAAAAAGCCAGGAACTGCGTGGACTGGACACCACAGAGCAATCTGTCTTTGGGCATACTTCATACAACACTCATGAAAACGTGGAACTGCTGAGATCAGCGAAATCTGTAAGTTTTTGCGGCCAGGGGACCCGCGCCCCTCCCTGCCAGGCTCAGTCCCGGGGGAGGAGGGGCTGTCAGCTCCAGGAAGGAGAAGGGAGAATTGCAGTGGCTGCTCTTACCGGAAACTCATTCTACTGATTCAAACTCCAACCATAGATAGACTGAGGCCAGACACCAGAGACTCTGAGAGCAGCCAGCCCAGCAGAGAGGAGACAGGCATAGAAAAAAAAACAACACGAAAAACTCCAAAATAAAAGCAGAGGATTTTTGGAGTTCTGGTGAACACAGAAAGGGGAAGGGCGGAGATCAGGCCTTGAGGCGCATATGCAAATCCTGAAGCAAGGCTGATCTCTCTGCCCTGGGCACCTTTCCTTAATGGCCCTGGTTGCTTTGTCTATTCGCATTTCAATAACCCATTAGATCTCTGAGGAGGGCCGTTTTTTTTTTTTTTTGTTTTGTTTTTAAATCCTTTTTGCTTTTTCTAAAACAATTACTCTAAGAAGCTCAATACAGAAAGCTTCAAAGAATTGAAATTTGGGCACGTCAAGTCAAGAGCAGAACTAAGAGAGCTCTGAGACAAAAGGCAATAATCCAGTGGCTGAGAAAATTCACTAAACAACACAACTTCCCAAGAAAAGGGGGGTGTCCGCTCACAGCCACCATCCTGGTGGACAGGAAACACTCCTGCCCATCGCCAGCCCCATAGCCCAGAGCTGCCCCAAACAACCCAGTGTGACGGAAGTGCTTCAAATAACAGGCACACACCACAAAACTGGGCGTGGACATTAGCCTTCCCTGCAACCTCAGCTGAATGTCCCAGAGCTGGGAAGGGGGAGCAGTGTGAATTAACAGAGCCCCATTCAGCCATCATTTGAGCAGACTGGGAGCCTCCCAACACAGCCCAGCAGCCCAGAACTGCCCTGGGGGAACGGCACTCACCTGTGACATAGCACAGTCATCCCTCAACAGAGGACCCGGGGTGCACAGCCTGGAAGAGGGGCCCACTTGCAAGTCTCAGGAGCCATACGCCAATACCAAAGACTTGTGGGTCAGTGGCAGAGACAAACTGTGGCAGGACTGAACTGAAGGATTAGACTATTGCAGTAGCTTTAAAACTCTAGGATCATCAGGGAGATTTGATTGTTAGGGCCACCCCCCCTCCCCGACTGCCCAGAAACACGCCCCACATACAGGGCAGGCAACACCAACTACACACGCAAGCTTGGGACACCAATTGGGCCCCACAAGACTCACTCCCCCACTCACCAAAAAGGCTAAGCAGGGGAGATCTGGCTTGTGGAGAACAGGTGGCTCGTGGACGCCACCTGCTGGTTAGTTAGAGAAAGTGTACTCCACGAAGCTGTAGATCTGATAAATTAGAGATAAGGACTTCAACTGGTCTACAAACCCTAAAAGAACCCTATCAAGGTCAGCAAATGCCACGAGGCCAAAAACAACAGAAAATTATAAAGCATATGAAAAAACCAGACGATATGGATAACCCAAGCCCAAGCACCCAAATCAAAAGACCAGAAGAGACACACCTAGAGCAGCTACTCAAAGAACTAAAGATGAACAATGAGACCATAGTACGGGATATGAAGGAAATCAAGAAGACCCTAGAAGAGCATAAAGAAGACATTGCAAGACTAAATAAAAAAATGGATGATCTTATGGAAATTAAAGAAACTGTTGACCAAATTAAAAAGATTCTGGACACTCATAGTACAAGACTAGAGGAAGTTGAACAACGAATCAGTGACCTGGAAGATGACAGAATGGAAAATGAAAGCATAAAAGAAAGAATGGGGAAAAAAATTGAAAAAATCGAAATGGACCTCAGGGATATGATAGATAATATGAAACGTCCGAATATAAGACTCATTGGTGTCCCAGAAGGGGAAGAAAAGGGTAAAGGTCTAGGAAGAGTATTCAAAGAAATTGTTGGGGAAAACTTCCCAAATCTTCTAAACAACATAAATACACAAATCATAAATGCTCAGCGAACTCCAAATAGAATAAATCCAAAAAAACCCACTCCGAGACATATACTGATCACACTGTCAAACATAGAAGAGAAGGAGCAAGTTCTGAAAGCAGCAAGAGAAAAGCAATTCACCACATACAAAGGAAACAGCATAAGACTAAGTAGTGACTACTCAGCAGCCACCATGGAGGCGAGAAGGCAGTGGCACGATATATTTAAAATTCTGAGTGAGAGGAATTTCCAGCCAAGAATACTTTATCCAGCAAAGCTCTCCTTCAAATTTGAGGGAGAGCTTAAATTTTTCACAGACAAAGAAATGCTGAGAGAATTTGCTAACAAGAGACCTGCCCTACTGGAGATACTAAAGGGAGCCCTACAGACAGAGAAACAAAGACAGGACAGAGAGACTTGGAGAAAGGTTCAGTACTAAAGAGATTCGGTATGGGTACAATAAAGGATATTAATAGAGAGAGGGAAAAATATGGCAAACATAATCCAAAGGATAAGATGGCCGATTCAAGAAATGCCTTCACGGTTTTAACGTTGAATGTAAATGGATTAAACTCCCCAATTAAAAGATATAGATTCGCAGAATGGATCAAAAAAAATGAACCATCAATATGTTGCATACAAGAGACTCATCTTAGACACAGGGACACAAAGAAACTGAAAGTGAAAGGATGGAAAAAAATATTTCATGCAAGCTACAGCCAAAAGAAAGCAGGTGTAGCAATATTAATCTCAGATAAAATAGACTTCAAATGCAGGGATGTTTTGAGAGACAAAGAAGGCCACTACATACTAATAAAAGGGGCAATTCAGCAAGAAGAAATAACAATCGTAAATGTCTATGCACCCAATCAAGGTGCCACAAAATACATGAGAGAAACATTGGCAAAACTAAAGGAAGCAATTGATGTTTCCACAATAATTGTGGGAGACTCAACACATCACTCTCTCCTATAGATAGATCAACCAGACAGAAGACCAATAAGGAAATTGAAAACCTAAACAATCTGATAAATGAATTAGATTTAACAGACATCTACAGGACATTACATCCCAAATCAACAGGATACACATACTTTTCTAGTGCTCACGGAACTTTCTCCAGAATAGATCATATGCTGGGACATAAAACAAGCCTCAATAAATTTAAAAAGATTGAAATTATTCAAAGCACATTCTCTGACCACAATGGAATACAATTAGAAGTCAATAACCATCAGAGACTTAGAAAATTCACAAACACCTGGAGGTTAAACAACACACTCCTAAACAATCAGTGGGTTAAAGAAGAAATAGCAAGAGAAATTGCTAAATATATAGAGACGAATGAAAATGAGAACACAACATACCAAAACCTATGGGATGCAGCAAAAGCAGTGCTAAGGGGGAAATTTATAGCACTAAACGCATATATTAAAAAGGAAGAAAGAGCCAAAATCAAAGAACTAATGGATCAACTGAAGAAGCTAGAAAATGAACAGCAAACCAATCCTAAACCAAGTACAAGAAAAGAAATAACAAGGATTAAAGCAGAAATAAATGACATAGAGAACAAAAAAACAATAGAAAGGATAAATATCACCAAAAGTTGGTTCTTTGAGAAGATCAACAAGATTGACAAGCCCCTAGCTAGACTGACAAAATCAAAAAGAGAGAAGACCCATATAAACAAAATAATGAATGAAAAAGGTGACATAACTGCAGATCCTGAAGAAATTAAAAAAATTATAAGAGGATATTATGAACAACTGTATGGCAACAAACTGGATAATGTAGAAGAAATGGACAATTTCCTGGAAACATATGAACAACCTAGACTGACCAGAGAAGAAATAGAAGACCTCAACCAACCCATCACAAGCAAAGAGATCCAATCAGTCATCAAAAATCTTCCCACAAATAAATGCCCAGGGCCAGATGGCTTCACAGGGGAATTCTACCAAACTTTCCAGAAAGAACTGACACCAATCTTACTCAAACTCTTTCAAAACATTGAAAAAAATGGAACACTACCTAACTCATTTTATGAAGCTAACATCAATCTAATACCAAAACCAGGCAAAGATGCTACAAAAAAGGAAAACTACCGGCCAATCTCCCTAATGAATATAGATGCAAAAATCCTCAACAAAATACTTGCAAATCGAATCCAAAGACACATTAAAAAAATCATACACCATGACCAAGTGGGGTTCATTCCAGGCATGCAAGGATGGTTCAACATAAGAAAAACAATCAATGTATTACAACACATTAAAAACTCGAAAGGGAAAAATCAATTGATCATCTCAATAGATGCTGAAAAAGCATTTGACAAAATCCAACATCCGTTTTTGATAAAAACACTTCAAAAGGTAGGAATTGAAGGAAACTTCCTCAACATGATAAAGAGCATATATGAAAAACCCACAGCCAGCATAGTACTCAATGGTGAGAGACTGAAAGCCTTCCCTCTAAGATCAGGAACAAGACAAGGATGCCCGCTGTCACCACTGTTATTCAACATTGTGCTGGAAGTGCTAGCCAGGGCAATCCGGCAAGACAAAGAAATAAAAGGCATCCAAATTGGAAAAGAAGAAGTAAAACTGTCATTGTTTGCAGATGATATGATCTTATATCTAGAAAACCCTGAGAAATCAACGATACACCTACTAGAGCTAATAAACAAATTTAGGAAAGTAGCGGGATACAAGATTAATGCACATAAGTCAGTAATGTTTCTATATGCTAGAAATGAACAAACTGAAGAGACACTCAAGAAAAAGATACCATTTTCAATAGCAACTAAAAAAATCAAGTACCTAGGAATCAACTTAACCAAAGATGTAAAAGACCTATACAAAGAAAACTACATAACTCTACTAAAAGAAATAGAAGGGGACCTTAAAAGATGGAAAAATATTCCATGTTCATGGATAGGAAGGCTAAATGTCATTAAGATGTCAATTCTACCCAAACTCATCTACAGATTCAATGCAATCCCAATCAAAATTCCAACAACCTACTCTGCAGACTTGGAAAAGCTAGTTATCAAATTTATTTGGAAAGGGAAGATGCCTCGAATTGCTAAAGACACTTTAAAAAAGAAAAACGAAGCGGGAGGACTTACACTCCCTGACTTTGAAGCTTATTATAAAGCCACAGTTGCCAAAACAGCATGGTACTGGCACAAAGATAGACATATAGATCAATGGAATCGAATTGAGAATTCAGAGATAGACCCTCAGATCTATGGCCGACTGATCTTTGATAAGGCCCCCAAAGTCACCGAACTGAGCCATAATGGTCTTTTCAACAAATGGGGCTGGGAGAGTTGGATATCCATATCCAAAAGAATGAAAGAGGACCCCTACCTCACCCCCTACACAAAAATTAACTCAAAATGGACCAAAGATCTCAATATAAAAGAAAGTACCATAAAACTCCTAGAAGATAATGTAGGAAAACATCTTCAAGACCTTGTATTAGGAGGCCACTTCCTAGACTTTACACCCAAAGCACAAGCAACAAAAGAGAAAATAGATAAATGGGAACTCCTCAAGCTTAGAAGTTTCTGCACCTCAAAGGAATTTCTCAAAAAGGTAAAGAGGCAGCCAACTCAATGGGAAAAAATTTTTGGAAACCATGTATCTGACAAAAGACTGATATGTTGCATATACAAAGAAATCCTACAACTCAATGACAATAGTACAGACAGCCCAATTATAAAATGGGCAAAAGATATGAAAAGACAGTTCTCTGAAGAGGAAATACAAATGGCCAAGAAACACATGAAAAAATGTTCAGCTTCACTAGCTATTAGAGAGATGCAAATTAAGACCACAATGAGATACCATCTAACACCGGTTAGAATGGCTGCCATTAAACAAACAGGAAACTACAAATGCTGGAGGGGATGTGGAGAAATTGGAACTCTTATTCATTGTTGGTGGGACTGTATAATGGTTCAGCCACTCTGGAAGTCAGTCTGGCAGTTCCTTAGAAAACTAGAGATAGAGCTACCATTCGATCCAGCGATTGCACTTCTCGGGATATACCCGGAAGATCGGAAAGCAGTGACACGAACAGATATCTGCACGCCAATGTTCATAGCAGCATTATTCACAATTGCCAAGAGATGGAAACAACCCAAATGTCCATCAACAGATGAGTGGATAAATAAAATGTGGTATATACACACGATGGAATACTACGCGGCAGTAAGAAGGAACGATCTGGTGAAACATATGACAACATGGATGAACCTTGAAGACATAATGCTGAGCGAAATAAGCCAGGCACAAAAAGAGAAATATTATATGCTACCACTAATGTGAACTTTGAAAAATGTAAAACAAATGGTTTATAATGTAGAATGTAGGGGAACTAGCAGTAGAGAGCAATTAAGGAAGGGGGAACAATAATCCAAGAAGAACAGATAAGCTATTTAACGTTCTGGGGATGCCCAGAAATGACTATGGTCTGTTAATTTCTGATGGATGTAGTAGGAACAAGTTCACTGAAATGTTGCTATAGTATGTAACTTTCTTGGGGTAAAGTAGGAACATGTTGGAAGTTAAGCAGTTATCTTAGGTTAGTTGTCTTTTTCTTACTCCCTTGCTATGGTCTCTTTGAAATGTTCTTTTATTGTATGTTTGTTTTCTTTTTAACTTTTTTTTTCATACAGTTGATTTGAAAAAAGAAGGGAAAGTTAAAAAAAAAAAAAAAAAAAAAAAAAAAAAAAATGTAAAAAAAAAAAAAAAAAACATAAAAAAAAAAAAAAAAAAAAAAAAAAGCAAGACAGATTTAAAGAATAATCCTAAAGAAAAAGTATCTACTATTTACCTCTGTATAATGAGGAGGAACAGAATGAAAATCCGTTGGAAACAGGCACTCCAAAAGCTCCATTTGCCCAATGGACATATCAGTACTGAAGTTTCGGGAAGCTGATCTTTGTCTTTGTTCATAGGATACTCTGATGCCAGTACCTATAAATCTATTATTAAAAAGTAGCATTTAAGAGTATTCATTCACTTCTAGATTAAACAATGTATCTTAAATATTCAAAGAATAGTACATAAATGTGAATAAAGTATGACAATTACCCGCCTACTTTGACAGGCTCAAGTTGTTAGCAATAACTAATATAAAATAATGGTTATTAACCAGAAAGACTGCTTCACATTTCCCATTTTCTTACATAAGATAAAGAAATTAGGTCCCCTGCTGAGAAGAAATAATCCAGGATATATATATATTTTTTCCAAAACTGCCTTTCCTTCTCCCACACTTTAAAATTTACACTGTAGTGGATAAAATCTTTCAAGTTTATAGTATATATGAAATACTTTTGTCTTTTTTTAATTCTCTAAAAGCATTATGCAATATTTTAAAAATTTTAGTCACCCCAAACCTCTAGTTTCTGTTGCTTTTGTTATATTTCCTGCTGGCAGATATCAGAAACCTTGTCAAGAATGGAAAGAATAAAAATTTTTGATGGTTTGTTTATAAATACTATGATCCTAATCTGATAAGTGCCAAACTACTTTGCATATTAATTTTTAATAAATGCCAAAAGTATTTCCTAAAAAAATTAATAGGCATCAAAACCATTGTATAAAATAGCATATCACTCAACAATTGTTATTGATCGCTTTCATGTTAATTATCTCTTAAATGGTATTTGCATGTTAACAATAGTATACTTATAAATTTAATTATCTCCACACCTATTAGGACTCAACCCATGAAAGATCATTGGATATTTGGACAGCTTTGTTTTTTGTTTTTTTTTAAGCAGAAGCTGAAAATGAAGCATCCAGAATCAGGATCAGCTGTGGTACCATTTCTTGCCCTACCTGAATCATTTCCAAGTCCCTTCCCATTAGTTCATTCTCCTCTCACTACTGCTGCCATGTCTGCTAATGCCAATGGCCATAAGAATTATTTTCAATTGGGATGATGAAAAAATGTGGTAAAAGAAACTTGATAACAACAAGGTAGGGAGCTAAAGAGAAGAGAATCTAAAAACCTCCAGATTTTCTACAATTTCTATCTGGATTGTTCTACCCTTCAAGTAACCTGAGGGATTCTATAAGCAACTTTGTAGCACTGCAAAAAAACCTCACTCACACCACTCATTTACAGATAAAATGTGAATCAGAAGAATAAATGGAGATGGGTGGATAGATGGATACAAAAGTCCATTATGTGGTTCTTTATCAAGGATCATGAATAAATACAAAAAAGCTTACCTAAGGTGATCATGTGAGCAAGCTTCTGCAAATAGTCCTCGGAAAGACTTAAAATCTTCTGCTGAAAATCTTGCTGGATCAATCTTTTCTATACAGGTAAAAAAAGCTATTGCCAAAGGTGTCAATGGATTAAGATTCAACGACGTCTCAGGTGGAGATAAAGGATCAATGTGAAGTACAGAAATTGAAAAGGTTCCCACAGCTAGTCTAAAAATAAGTTCAGGTCTGGAATCATCCACTGAAACAGATCTAGATGGGTGAGCTGAAAGACATGTGTTAAAATTATATACATAAAATTTAATTCTTAAAGACAATCCATTATATCAAAATTATTAATCATTTATTTGCTTATCAGCTTCAAAAAACAAGTGATCACACAAGAGTTTGAATAATGTTAATTAAAATAAAATAGACTGTTATCCTTCTGCATTTTATATCCAGCTTCCTTGATACCTAGAGTACAAAGGACTATGTTACAATGTACTAAGTGCATGAACAAAGCTGCTGCATTAATAAAACTGTATTGGAAAAGTCAGAGATTAACCAAAAGCTGCTCACCAAATTTTCCTTTAAATCTGTGTCTAGTTTGATTAAATTTTGCAGAGAAGAAACCTGAGATTCTCCTTCAAGGAAAGTATAAAAAGTGAAATAAAAATAGACGTTGATTGAAACTCCTAAACTGCAACATAATATGAAACTTATTTTGTACTTTTTCACTAAAAATATTTAAATTCAGAAAAAATACAATGAATGAGCAACTATTCTAAAACATTTTACAGTGGGTTGTTCAACAACTGTTTCATTTTCTCTCTGAACTTTGTTAAATGGCTAAGACAAAAAAAAATTTATGAAAGAAAACAAAAGAAACCCTAAAATGGCATTTTTTAAAAAGAAATGAAAATATTATCTTTTAAAAAATTCAGTGGAAATGAACAACTGATCTCTTATTTTTACTTACAAGTCTTCTGTAGAGATGTAGGGTGAACTAGGTTGGATGGAAATGCTGACCCTCTTACTGGTTGTTCTTTATGATGATCAAGGAAGCCTCCCCAAGTTGGCTGAAGCTATAAACGGGTTTTTTAAAAATGCATGAATAAAGGACAGATTTTGAAAGCAATTTTTCAAGAATAGAACAATAAAAATTAAATACTTTACCACAGTAGCACTCAATGGAGATCCTGCTGGGGTATTTGTATATGTACTAGTTAATGAGAGCTCAAGGTCCACATTTGGGGGATCCCCAAGGGGTGGAAGAGAAGAGAGACTATGGGACATGTCCATATCAGCCATAGAGAAGAAAACTTCTTCTTCTAGAGAGAATTAAACTCTGTCAATGGTATTATAATTCCACCAATTCAACTCTTTAAAGTAAGTTAATATAATATTTTTCCTTCAGATTGAGATATGGTAAGGTCCCAAATTTTATGTTACTTTCAATAGGGTAATTTATTTGGACCCAAAACATTAATGTTATAACAAAAATTCAACTGAATTTAGGTTTAAGCAAAAAGTTTAAGCAACCATACTGGTGAAGTTTTCTTTTTAAAATATATGGTATATTTTTAAGTGTCAAATGACAAGTAAGGAATAAAAATTTAGATTATAAAATATAAATATCTTGCAATCTCCAGTTTCATATGGATACAGCTATTTCTTTACATAAACAAAAGAGCCAATTATATTATTTAGAATTCTATTTATGTTTCAGTTCCTTCTTTCTGGAGACTAGTGCAAATAAAGTTTGTTATGGCTAAAATTCCTTGAATAGGCTTTATTTTATTAAGTTCAACATTTCATACTTAAAATTGATTCTTATTGCATATTCTGAAATACCTATAAAAGCTTGCATATTCTGAAATACCTATAAAAGCCTGCATATTCTGAAATACCTATAAAAGCAAAGTAAACTGGGTAGAAATTGTATTTACATATAATCAATGGAAAATTAAAAAAGAAAAGTTTCCTATTTAAAGGAATCTACAGTAAGTCACTATATAAGCACATACTTGGACAAAGTGAATATTAATCCCCAATTTATCTTTTAAGCAAATCTTCATTTTTGTAAAATAGACTTTCCTTAGAATACATCATCCTTTACAAAACAAAAACTATACAATCAAAAAATACTATGGCATATATGTGCCAGTTCATCACATAATGCTGGGGTAAAACCAACTTACAAATTTAAACTTTCTTATAGTATGAATCTCTGGTTCTTCCATTATTGAACTCCATTTCACAACAGTCAAAATTAAGTCTACCTTGCTCTATGATGATAATGCATGATTCTGGTATAAAGTCTTTGAGTTGCTTACCACGGCTAGAAGGTGTACGAGCCGTTTCTGTCTCATAAAAGCTTTGCTCTGAAGATACTCCCACAGACAGGGAATCTTTTCTCAAATAATACCGATTTAATTCCATCTGAATTTGATACTCATCTTCCTGCTGCATAGGTCGATTTTTTCTATCTTTATTAGATAACCCTATTTTGCTAGAATTTTCTACAAGTATATAAAAGGAAAGCAAAAAGTAATTACATTTGTAGTTTCTTAATTAAGCATCCCTCTCCCAAAACCCACTTATCCAATGCCAATAGCAACTTAATACCACAGTCAAAACAAAACCAGCACTGTTTAATATCAATCAGAAATCTAAGCAGCAACTTTTAAGCAACTAGCCAACAAGAATCACAGAATCTAATCTCTGGTAGATATGACATTAAAAACACTTAGAGATCAACATGGCGATGTAACCATCCCTTGAAAAGGCCTCCCCAGAGATTTAGTGAATAAAGGGACAAATTCCACTTGCTTTGAACTCTGGAGGACAGTAGAGACTGGAGAACAACTCTGCAAATGCTCAATTGAAGAAACAGAAAAATCTCAGGTAGGAAAAGTCCATCCCAGGCTGCCAGTCAATTCTCATTTGCCCTCCCCCTCACTTGGCCCAAGCGGATCGGGAGTCACACAGATGCAGTACTGCTCAGGTCCCTCTCACCATGGACAGAGACTGTAGACTGAATCACAGCACGAGTTAGAATTCCACCCATATCCAGGCATAGGGACCTAACCCTAGAGACCTAGGGCAGAATACAAGCCAACGAGGAGTACTGCATACACAAGGACCCTCAGCAGGTAAAAAGAGAGACCACATACATAATAGAAAGTCAGTATTTATTGTCAGTAATATTTACAGCAACCATAGGAGCCCCCTCTATAGTGTAAAAAAAATAATTGTTCTTTAAAAAAATATGAGGGAAGGACAAAATCAATGAATTTATCCTTAAGATATGGAAAATAAGATGATTAATATATGTTCAGGAATCTCTAAGAAAATGTTTTGTAGAGGACTGTCATGAAGAATTATATAATTTTCATTTGAATTGTAATCAGTACATGACTCCATATATTTTCTGTATTCTACTTGGGAATGTTCTACATGTACATATATGAAAGCCTCCTTTGTGAATTTTTTGGTTTATAAATATTTAATCAGAAGATACATTTTGAGATTTTCTTGTGTGTTTCTTTATAGGGACCCAAAGGAGAGGTCCCTATAAATACCTATCATCAGCAATAATCTTCAGTTTTGTAACTGTAAAAACTTTCATTAGTGTGAATAATTTTCTCACAGGTTTTCTAGAATGAGAATCATCCACTAAAGTGCTTTCTCTGAAAGTTAAAAAGTTATAAACCTAGTAAATAAATATATATATATGTTAATTAAATGTTTGTAGTACTCAAAACAAGTTGACTTTGGAAAACAAACTGAATTTACCCAAAGAGGGAAAACTTGAAAATAAGCAAGCATCATTGGTGGGGATAACAATTTGAACTAAGCAGTTGTTTTAAAACTATCAACATTCGGTTTCCTGAAAGTTGTTGCTAGGGCTAATAGATAGAAATGCAGTTCTAATTTTAGAGATTCTAATTTGTTCATTAAATCACTGTGCATAAAAGTTATGAAAAGTAATCTTATTTATTTTATATACTTATTCAATATGCTTTTCATAGTTCAGTGTGTTGAAAATAAGTTGGCATCTGTCTCAGTGCCTTAAAGTATTTTGAAAGTAATTTTTTCAAACTCTTTTCTGAAGGGTGAAATGCTATTCATTCAACGGATTTAGGAAATAATTTACATGTTTGTGATAAAATAGTTATATATGGATGCATTTGTCATTTTTATTTGGCAAAATCATTCAGTTTGAGAATCAACCGACATTTATTGACTTCTGTGTGCTATATACTTTAACAAATGTTACATTCGTTGAATACTCAGAAACGTAAAAATTTGATATTTTTAATACTATGTCACTTGTTTTATTTTTTAAACCATCTTTAGTGTCCTTATCTGAACTAGCACGAAGACTCCTTGGTAAGGTTTACTCCTTTGTTCTTCCCGTAAGTACAAGCCATTTAATTTAAAATTGTGCATCACATTAAATCCTCAAATAGTAGTAGTTTATTCAGTAGCGACCAATACTTAGTTCTTTGTCACTTGTTTTAAATGTATATGTTTGCTTAAGTAATTCATATTATTGTAGAAAATTATAAAATACAGATACACTAAAATGATTTTTAAGTAACCTATTCCACCATTCAAAGATAACCACTATTAACATTTTGGTTTGCATTCTTTCAGGTATTTTTTTGGTATGTTAGTCTTTTGTTTTAAATAAAAGGCATGCTTCTTGGTTGTTGTAAAAAAAAAAAAAAAAAAAGAGAGAGAGACCACAACAGAACCCCTGTCAAGAACTGTTGTGACTGTAAGAAAGGGATAAGTTTAGTTTTCATATAAAAACAGCATGGAATAAGGGAAATGGGGGCAAAACCAGTTTAAACAAGCCCTGTGATAAAGAGAAGAAAGGATCTGCCAGCCCCTTACATGAAAAAGTAACCATGGTTACTAGAATGTAAAGAGATATGAGGTAAAATCAGAGGCGGGAACTCACAGCAAAAAAAAAAAAATTTTTTTTAAACTAAATGAACTCTCTGGGATAGGCTGATCAGTTCAAAATCTCAATAATGAGCTAGTTGGCTCTCTGGGATAGGCTGTACAAATTAAAATCTCAAAAGATAAATTAGTTGGTGTTCTCGGATAGGCTGTAACCTCTGTAGTACCCAGTCAATGGGGAAACAGGAGAGGGACTTGCGAATTAGGAGTAGAAGATTCAAAGATCGCCATTCTCTTCCTCTGGCGTGCCAGCCTACCACGTTTGGCTGGACGCCCTATCTTGCAAGATTGTAAATAAATTCTTTTCTCCTCCAGAACCGAGTGAGCGTTTATTCCCTTACAGGTACCGCTTTATTTCCAACAGTGACCAATTCAGTTTCAGTTGGCTGGACCACCTAAAGGTAAAGGACTTTTCTGAAAGAACCCACCTTTCTGGATTGACTCCATCTGGCTCCCTGGGGAAGGATATCCTAACAGAAAAGAAAATCAAGGCAGGAAAGCCTTACAAAGTTGTTTTTTGTTTTTTTTTTTGTTTAAAAAAAAAACAGGGCGGGGGTATACTGTAAGATAGAATGGGTCCCAGAACTGAAGAGTATAAGGAGAACAGGGCATGCAGGGAAGGAGAGAATTTAAACACATCATAGGAGCAAAGGAAGCTCTCTCCTGGAGGTGAAACAACTGTACAAAAAGTACAATCTTAAAAATCGTACCACATACCCAGGGCAAAAATCAGATGAGGAAGAGCTGAGAAAATCTGTACAGTTAAACACAGGCTAGTCTAAAGTCTAGAATAAGTTGGATCAAGCATCAAAAAAAAAAAAACCCTTAACACAAAGTCTATTAACAATAAAATCCGATGAGAGACCAGCTCTATAAGAATTACTAAATGGAGTCCTGCAAGTTGAAAGGAAAAGACAGGGAAGAATGGCTTGGAGTAGAGTGAAGAAATGAAGATCATCAGTCAGAGTAACTAAAAGGGTAAATGTAAAACCCAATAGTACTGTATCCTCAATATACAATTCTTACTCCTTAATTCACATAAAAATCAGAATACAATTGAAAAAGAAAAAGGCATATTTCCTCATAATGGATGTGTAAAATATAAAGTGATAAAGTGGGACAAAACAACATAAAGAGGGGATACGGAGGGATATGAGAACAAAGAACATGAATGCTATTGAAGCTAATTTGGTATCTTTTCAAATTGGTACATTATAGATGTAGGTTGGGTAATATAAACCCCAGGGTAACCACAAAGAAAGTATTTTTGAAAATGTGCAGTAACAGTAACAAGAAAGGGATCAATCAGATATATCACAAAAGGTCAACTATGCAGAAAAGGAGTTTGCACTAAAGGAATTGAGGGACCAAAAAAAAAGATATATAAAACCAAAGGACAAAATGGCTGAAGTAAGTACTTCCTTTACAGTAATAACACTGAATGTTAATGGATTAAACTCCCCAGTCAAAAGACACAGGTTGGCAGAATGGATTAAAAAAAGCATGATCCAACCATATGTTGTTTACAAGGGACTCACCTTAGACTCAAAGACACAAACAGGTTAAGAGTGAAAGGATAGAAAAAGATATTCCACGCAAATAGTAACCAAAAAGAGAGCTGAGGTAGCTATACTAATATTGGATAAAAATTGACTTTAAGTCAAAAGCTGTCATAAAAGACAAAGAAAGACACCGTATATTAATAAAAGGGGCAATCCATCAAGAAGAAATAACAATCATAAATATTATGCCCCTAACCAGGGTACACCAAAATACATTAGGCAAACACTGCCAAAACTGAAGGGAGAAATAGACACCTCCACAATAATAGTTGGAGACTTCAATATACCACTTTCATCAATGGATAGAACATCTAAACAGAAGATCAATAAGAAACAGAGAACTTGAATAATACGATAACTGAACTAGACCCAACAGACATATACAGAACACTGTGCCCCAAAACAGGATGCACATTCCTCTGAAGTGCACATGAGAATTCTCCTGAACAGATCACATGCTGGGTCACAAAACAAGTCTCCATAAATTTAGAAAGACTGAAACCATACAAAGCATCTCTGGCCATAATGGAATGAAGCTGGAAATCAATTATAGACAGAGAACTGGAAGATCCACAAGTAAATGTAAGTTAAATAACACTCGAACAATCAGTGGGTCAGAGAAGAAACTGCAAGGGAAATCAGTAAATATCTTGAGACGAATAAAAATGAGAATACAACATATCAAAACTTATGGGATGCACGGAAGGCAGCGCTAAGAGGGAAATTTATAGCCCTAAACACATACATTAAAACCAAAGGAAAACATCAAATCAGAGACCTAACCTTACACCTGGAGGACCTAGAAAAAGAATAGTAAATTAATCCCAAAGCAAGCAGAAGGAAAGATATAAAGAATTAGAGCAGAAACAGAGAATAAATAGAGAATTAAAATATAATAGAACTAAAACCAAAAGTTGGTTCTTTGAAAACATCAATAAAATTGACAGATCCTTAGCTAGAGTGACCAAAAAAAAAAAAAAAAAAAAAAGATGCAATAGATAAAATTAGAAACAAGAGGGGGACATTACTGCTGAATCCACAGAAATAAAACGGATAAGAGGATACTACGAACAACTGTATGCCAAAAAATTAGATAACTCAGATGAAATGGGCAAATCCTGAAACACACAAACTACATTACTGTAGAAGAAACAGAGGACCTCAACAGACCAATTACAAGCAAAGAGTCATCAGAAATCTCACAACAAAGAAAAACCCAGGACCAGATGGCTTCACAGATGAATTCTACCAATCATTCCAAGAAGAATTAATACCAATCCTACTCAAACTCTTCCAAAAAATTGAAGAGGAGGGAACACTATCTAACTCATTCTATAAGCCCAACATCAACTTAATACCAAAGCCAGAAAAAGATACTGTGGGAAAAGAAACTAATTACAAACCAATTTCTCTTATGAATAGATGCAAATATCCTCAACAAAGTACTTGCAAGTCGAATCCAACACATCAAAAGAATTATACACCATGATCAAGTGGTTTAGCCCAGGTATGCAAGGGTGGCTCAACATAAAAAAATCAATTAAGTAATACATCAAATCAACAAAACGAAGGGAAAAAAACACATGATTACCTCAATTGAAATGCAAAAGGCACTTGACAAAATTCAGCATCCTTTCTTGATAAAAAAACACTTGGAAATATAGGAATAAAAGGAAACTTCCTCAACATGATAAAAGGTATATATGAAAAACCCACAGCTAACATCATAGTCAATGGTGGTAGACTGAAAGCTCTCCCTCTAAGATCTGGAACAAGGCAAGGATGCCCACTGTCACCACTGTTATTCAACACTGTACTGGAAGTTCCACTGGAGCAATTAGGCAAGAAAAAGAAATAAAAGGAGAGAAGTAAAACTTTCACTATTTGCAGATGACATGATCCTATATATAAAAAGTCCCAAAAAATCAACAAAGAAGCTATTAGAACTAATAACGAATTCAGCAAAGTGGTGAGGTACAAGATCAATGCAAAAAAACCACTAGTGTTTCTATACACTAGTAATGAGCAATCTGAGGAGGGAATCAAGAAAAAAATTCCATGTACAATAGTAGCTAAAAGAATGAAATATCTAGGAATAAATTTAACTGGGATGTAAAGCATGTAAGGATGTAAAGGACTTATGTAAAGAAAACTACAAATCTTTGCTAAAACAAATCAAAGAAGTCCTAAATAAATGGAAGGACATTCCATGCTCATGGACTAGAACACTAAATATTAAGATGTCAATTCTACTCAAAATGTTTTACAGAGTCAATCAATCCCCATCAAAATTCCAACAGCCTACTTCACAGACATGAAAAACCCAATTATCAAATTTACTTGGAAGGGTGAAGAGCTCCAAATAGCCAAAACCATCTTGAAAAACAATGAAGTTGGGGGACGCACACTTCCTGACTTCAAAGTTTATTACAAAACTACAGTGGCCAAAAAGCATGGTACTGGCACAAGGAAAGATACATAGACCAATGGAATCAAATTGAGAGTACAAAAATAGACCCTATATCTATGGCCAATTGATTTTTGACAAGCTGGAAAAAAATAGTCTCTTCAAAAAATGGTGCTAGGAAACAGATATCCATATGCAAAAGAATGAAGGAGGACCCTTATCTCATACCATATACAAAATATAACTCAAAACGGATCAAAGACCTAAATACTAAAACCAGGACTATAAAACCCCTAGAAGAAAATGTAGGGAAGCATCTTCAGGATCTTGTGTTAGCAATGGTTTCTTAGACTGTACACCCAAACACAAGCAATGAAAGAAAAAATAGATAAGTGCAACCTCATCAAAATCAAAAAATACTGTGCAAAGGACTTGATCACAAAAGTGATAAGACAATCTATTCAATGGGAGAAAATATTTGGAAACCACATATCTGATAAGGGTTTAATATCCAGAATATATAAAGAGATCCTACAACTCAAAAATAAAGAGACAAAAAAGAGGACAAAACACATGACGAGACATTACTCCTAAGAGAATACACAAATGACTAAAACAGACATGAGAAGATGCTCAACATCATCAGCTATTAGGTAAATGGTATCAATGAGATACCATTTTTCACACCTACTAGAATAACTACCTAAAAGAAAAAAAAAGAAAAAAAAAAAGAAAATTACAAATGTTGGAGAAAATATAGAGAAATAGGGACACTCATTCATTGCTGCTAGGAATGTAAAATGGTGCAGCCACTGTGGAAGTTTGGCAGTTCCTCAGGAAGCTAAGTTATAGGATTAGCATATGACCCAGCAATCCTGCTACCAGGTATATATCCAGAAGAACTGAAAGCAGAGATTCAAACAGATACTTGCACACCAATGTTCACAGCAGTATTATTTACAATTGCCGAAAGATGAAAGCAACCCAAGTATCCATCAACTGATGAATAGATAAACAAAATGTGGCATATACATATGACAGAATATTATTCAGGTACAAAAAGGAGTGATGAACCTTGCGGACATTATGCTGAGTGAAATAAGCCAGGCACAACACAACAAATATTGTATGACCTCACTGAGATGAACTAATTATAATAAGCAAACTCATAGAATCTAGAATATAGGTTACCAGGAGATAGACTGGGGTACAGAATAAGGAGCTGATGCTTAATTTTTACAGAATTTGTATTTAGGTTGACTGCAAACGTTTGGAAATGGATGGTGGTGATGGTAGCACATTACTGTGAGTGTAATTTAACAGGGCTGAACTACGTATGTGAATGTAGTTGAGAGGGGATGTTTTGGGTCATGTATGGTACTAGAATGAAAGCTAGAATATAAAACATGGGACTGTATAACACAGTGCACCCTGTTTTGGACAATAGACTGGGGCTAACAGAGGTTTAAGAATGTTCTTTAATAAACTGTAACAAATGTACGACACTATTACAAGGTGTTTATAATAGGGTGGTATATTGGGAGGGGGAATACACCTAATGTAAACTATGGACTAGAGTTAATAGTATTATTTCAATATTCATTCATCAGTTTTAACAAAGTCACCACACTAAAGCAAAGTGTCAACAATAGGGGGGTGTGTAAGAATGCTGTATTTTTTACATGACTTTTCTATAAACCTACAAGTTCTCTAATTAAAAATAATTATAAAAAGAAAACATTATGCTAAGTGAAAGAACCAGACACAAAGTACAACTTATTGTACGATTCCATTTATATAAAATGTAAATATAAATAAATCTGTAGAGACAGAAATAGATTAGTGGTTTATGTAGGGCTGGGAAAGGATAGAGAGATTGGGAGGTGACTGCTAAGGGTATGGGGTTTTTCTTTTTGGAGTAATGAAAATGTTCTAAAATTGACTATGGTGATGAATGCACAGCTCTGTGATTACACTAAAAGCTAATGATTGTACACTTTGGATGGATTGTATGGTATGTGAATATCTCACTAAAACTGCCTTAACATAATACATACTTTAAAATGTATGCTCTTGTGTTCAAGAATTAATACTTTGTCCGTTCTACGAAGTATTATCCCCAACCAAAAAGTAAGTCAGAAAAATTTAAAAAAAAATAAGAATGTGAAACAAATTAATATAGCACTAAATGCTAATTTGTGCCATGGTAGCACAATTCAAAAGACTCCACCAAAATTAACTATTTGGGATTCTTATTCACAATACATCTTTAATTTTACACATTCAAAAATAATAGACTTTCCAAACGTATGTTATATGTTTGTATGTTACATATTTTAATCAAATAATGAAAACAGAGTTATACTTACCTGGTCCAGCAACGGCTGCTAACATGTCCAAAAGCAAGTGTACCTGTCTTGGTGACAGGAACAGATGAATAGAGTCTATCTGTCCATCAACATCCAACTTAAAAAAAAAAAAAAAACTACTCAAATTAATACCCTTTAAAACCTTGTCACCACAAATTCTAGTATAGTTTAAACCACTGAGATGAATACTGATTCTTTAGTCTAGGATTCCCTCACCTAAGATTCTATCTACTAATTCACACAATCTAAATAAAAAGACATAAAGGCCATAAAATTTTGTTCAAAGAGGAGAAAATTCTCCTAAAAAAAATTCCATACTTCAATGTCATACTTTTTATCTCTTCAAGTCCTCCGAGTATTTGGGGTATTCAAGGAGGCCTTAAGACACAGCTTCCAAGAAAGACTATTAAGTCAGTAGCAGTATAGTGTTCACTGGCATTCAGAAAATTCAAATCATAATCCTTATAGATTGATTCAAACCAAGAGCAAACAAAATTGACTTACATAAGTTTGCCCATGGACCTTCTCTACCAACAGTGTGCCTCTCCAAATCCCTGCTATTTTCAACAAAGCCTGTTTTCTCCAGAGTATAGAAGGTGTAAGCCAGCAGAAATGCAGATAAAAGAGGGTGCCACTGTGGACTACCATTTTCTTTTCAAACTCTGCCCATTCTTTCTCCTAGACACAAAAGCTCCAGCCCATTCTCTTCCTGATTTCTGTAGAGTACACTCTGACAACAGCAATCACTATTCTCTACACCACGTTCTAAACCGCTGAATATGGCTGCTTATTTTTCAATCACCTCCTCGTGATTCAGAGATGCTAACACTTACTCCTATTATCTTTATACCATTTTGCATTTTTAAAATAATTCAATTAACAAAACACATATATATTAGAGAAAGGCTTCTTCCACAGAGGAAAAACAAATTCTTTCCAATTCTAAAAACAAGAATTACATTGTGACTTTGAGGAATGTTCATGATCTAACTAAGAATATAATACATTCTCCAACATTAAAAATCTTTATCATCACCCTTTTCTGAGTATTGAGGCTCTATGCTAGATGCTTTTAAATCTATTTCCTTTTGTTCTTATTATTTTTCCATTTTACAGATGAGGAAAAAGGTTCAAAAAGATGAAGTGATCAACACAAGCCCACATAAGAGATTCAGAGCAGGAATTTGAACTTGGGCTGGCCCAGATGGAAAGTCCTCCCTTCTTCCAGGACATGATCCCTGCTCTGCTGATAGACTGCTTCCTTTATAACTGCTAACACCCCAGATCATGAACCAGAAAGGAATTAAGGCCTGGGACAGTGGGAAAATGTGTTTCTGATTATATGCCAATTTTTTTAAAAATTGGGTTTTTTAAAAAATATTTTAGTATTGAAAGCACAACCTCGTACCTTCATCAGAATGGAGAATCAAAAGTTGACTATAGTTTGAGAGGTGACTGCTAAGGGATATGAGATTTTTCCTTTTAGAGTATTGAAAACATTCTAAAATTGATTGTCGTAATGAATGCATAACTCTGTGATTATAAAAAAGCAACTATACACTTTGGAGGGATTATATGGTGTGTGCATGTATCTCAATAAAATTGCTTTAAAAAAAGTAATGTACAGTACGGTCACTCGACATAGAGCACTGAGTAAACAAACAAATCCTGATATCTTAATTTAAGCTAAATCATAGAAATTATATAGAAAATTAGTATGCAAAGTAATAAAACAGCACTTTAGTCATTTTTAACTGTATAAATAAATGCAAGTTTACTGATTTTCCAATAGACCATTCAATATTTTCTAAGAAACAAGAACTGTCTTTATATTTACAGTGTCTTCAAAAGCTATGAGACATCATGAAAAAAAAATTTTCATAAATAATAAACCACTACAAAAATATACATAGGTAGAAAATTTTGCATTTATATAATTAAAAAACGTCTCCCTTTCCAAATCTCTTCTCCTTTAAGCTTTTTAATTTTACAGTGTTTGGAAGAGATTATTTAATGAATTCCTAGCTATCTGAACCAAGAAACCATGCCTAATACAAAAAAAAAGAAGTTTTTTGTTTTTGAATTGTGATAGTGGAGGAGGGTGAGTGTCGGAGGCAGCTCTAAAAACTGAGTTGCCGCAGTAATGGTGAAGGCAGACCTCACATGAATTTTCTGACTTAAGGACAGAGGCACCATGAGGTTAAAAATACTTACTCAGAGATGGCAGGTACCCTAATTATAGGATAAACCACACTAATCAATCAGTTGTCAGTGCATAAACTGAAGAATATTATTGTCTTATTTTGGTGTTTGGTATAGTAAAAAAAACTAATACTGACCTTAGCTCCAGGAAGTACTTCATTCTGTTTCAATGTGAGACTCAATTCCAACCTACCAAATAACCCTCCAATCTGCACTGGGTCAGAGGGTGCTACCTCTGGTAAATTTCTAGTTAGCTGTGGGTGTGGCTCATAAACAATTTTGGGGTTCCAGCTAGGTGACAGCTTTGGCTCAGTTTCCTATAATAATACAACAAGAAAAAGCAATTCTTTAGAATATTTTAATGAAAATAAATCTAAATGCAAAATATAAACATCAACTTAAAAAGAAAACATGGAAACATACAACATGCAAAACTGCATTATGTTACAATGGATAAACCAGTATCTTACAGCCAACATGAAAACACAGTAGTAGGGTAGCATTATGCATTGATTATAAAAGCAAATCATAGAAAAGGAGTTTATGAACACAGTATAATATTTATTGAAATTACAGCAATAAGAAAACTTAAACAGGCTATAATTAAGAAAACCTAATTTGTGAAATAACATAAGAAGTAAATTGTGGAGTGACCAATTTATAAAAATTTATAACCAATTTATAAAAATTTCTCTTAGAAGGATTAATACAGAATTCCTTAATTATAAAGCTTTTTTAAGACATGAATTGTAAAATAAATTTTCAGCAATACAGTCACTATATAAGACAAAAGGAAACATTGCTTGATTTCCTCAGTTTTTATTATAAAAGGATATTAGATTGTAATATATCATTTTTCTTAGATGCAGTGTCTAAGAGTGCCCTAACAGATTAATACACAGTAAACTGTTAGGAAAGGCTTTAATTATAAATATGAGTGTTTCAAAGTCTCTGAAGCGTATGTCCTCATTACTGAATATTTCTGTTAACTCCCAAACATGATAGAGTCTCATTAATACCTATTTATATCCCAGCAAAATTTAATAGACCTCACCTAAACCTTTTAAGTTTTTTGTTTGTCTGTTTTTCTTACCACTGGTGCAGTTGAACACACTGGGGAAGATTTTGCTGATGCAGAAAACTCATCCCAGAAGAGAGACACTCCAGAGAGCTGAAGTAACTTGTGGGCAAAAGCTGTGGGCTGGTGTACATTAATTCCTGAGGATTCATCAGCAGTTTCATCACAGTACACAGTCCTGAAAGTTAACAACAAAAAGAGCCTAAGTATAAAACTCCTTGGAAAACCTATCTGCAATTATAAGAAATACACAAAACTTTTTAGATTAATTTTTCAAGTGTTAGCACTCCTCAAAATAAGCCTATAACATGGGACAGCACTATCATGTTATAGTAAATATTTTTATGAAGAAATCTTAACACTAAGAAAGACAGTTTTACAAATTATCTTAAACTTGGGGAAAAATTTTTTAAATTTTCTAATGTTAGCATCAAGGAAAACCACCATGCGCTCCCTCATAAAACATCTCTGGGTAACAGTGAGACAGCATATGGCCCCAAGTCACAGGTATGACATTTCTTGAACTCTCTTATGTGATTACTCCTCAGCCCTAACAAAGTAGAGAATGAGATTTCATCTATTTTTATATACAATTTAAGGTAATGCAACATAATTTCAAAAATTTGTTAACAACCGTTTCACTAATATGCATGCTTTGTTAAAAAAACAGAAACCAATTCATGTTTCAAAACATATGTGCTAAAAACTGGGTAAAGGCCTCCAAGAGAAACATGTACCAAGTGTCATTGGTGCTCAATGTATGTAGTTCATCCAGCTTATTTCTGTGAGTAGGTCATTCAGGATTAAGCCACAAATAAACAGTTACTACCTCATATTAGAATACATGTGTGTATATAAATCAATCCCTGTTTTAAGCATGCTTATGTGCCCCAAGTAGGGATACAAAAAAAACTAAAAGCAGGGTTTATGTCTTTTTAAGTAAATCACATATTGCACAAATTGACCATAAAATATCCATGCAAAATCCTCAAAAAAAAAAAAAAAAAAAAAAAAACAGTGGTCTTAGCATTTCTCACTAAAACAGCACTTAGATTTACCACAGCAAAGCAGAAACAGTCTTCCATGTTAACAAAACATGCCTAAATTTTGCATTGCTCTTATGAAAAAATTGAAATGCTCCTACAGGAGTGCCTTAAATTTAACAGCACTCAAATATTTACCATTTTGATTTCATATTAACTAAAAGAGCATTACTTGCTTTGAATTCAACATACTCCAACTGTTTAAGTTGTCAATAATGGGATAGGAACATAATTTGGAGAGCAGCACTTTACTCTGAAATTATACAATATATTGATCTGTATCATCACCTCTGATCTCCAAAAGCATCCTGAAATCTAATGTGAGAGTTAAATTTTATTATATATAATAGAAAAGAATAGGATCAATTGTTTTCAAATGTAAGAAGTCTTACCTCTCTATACGAATTTCAAGTGCAGTTCCAGTTTTGGAATTTTCTGGCACATGTTCAATTCTCAAAACAGTGTCTATAAAAGTGACTTTTACTCTTCTTAGTACTAGAATAAACAGATAACAGTCAACAAAGACTATAAATATACTGAGTAAAAACTCCTGATTACAGAAATAAATAGTAAATTACTTTGATAAGAACTTTAAGAAAAAAAGCTGAATTTCATTCCCATAAAACCCCCCAAATACTGAGTTTTATATAAATATTTTGCCTTACTGAGCACTTCTTACATCTCAACAGACACCTGGGCAATGGCATTCACTATCTGTTGAATTCTACCCCTTCATCATGTAAGCATAATAAAATAAACAAAGGAGGAGAAACAAGGGTACTAAAGAAACAACATGCAATTGCACTGAAAACAATATTTCAAATAATCTCAATTCTAAGGTTCAAAAATGAGAACAGTAATTATTTTTAAAACTACCCTAATAAGGAGCTTCTAGTCAACCAAAATGATAGCTTAAGATGCTTCAGGGTGCTGTTTCCCCACAGAATCTTTGAACAAACAGCAAAATCTGGAAGAGCCATCTTCATTAGAACCCCAGAAAACAGTTATACGGTTGCAGTAATGGGGCAAATACCGTATCAAGAAATGCAGCTTTATTACACAATGTGACTGTGTGATTGTGAAAACCTTGTGGCTCACACTGCCTTTATCCAGGGTATGGACGGATGAGTAGAAAAATGGGGACAAAAAATGAAATGAACAATGGGGGGTGGGGTGGGGGGTGGGACGTTTTGGGTGTTCTTTTTTATTTTATTTTTATTCTTATTTTAATTTCTTTTTTGAGTAATGAAAATGTTCAAAAATTGTGATGATGAATGCACAACTGTATGATAGTACTGTGAACAACTAAGTGTACACTTTGGATTACTGAATGATACGTGAATATATCTCAATAGAGAGGAGGAGGGGAGAGGGGAGAAGAGGGACGGGAGAGGCAAAGAAAGAAAAAAAATGCAGCTTTTAAAAAAACTGTAGGAGAAGCTCATGGTGCCTTGTTGGCTCCTCCCCCAACCACAGCCAGCCTGCAAAGTCTATTTCATAAGGAGTTGAGGGGGCATTTGAATTCCTGTAAATAGGGGAATTCCTAAAGCCAAGGTCAAGCACAAGCCCAGGAAGGGTACAGGCTCAGAAAGAGAGCAGACTCTGTACCTCACATTCACATCACCTGATCTGCTTGACAGGAAGGCTATACTCTAAAGAAGAGCACCAGCCAGGGCAGAGCCAATTTGCAAAGACTATGAAAAGAATTTTTTATGTTGCCTTCTTTGTTTCTGTTAGATCCTGGCAATCAAGGAAATTTCTGGCATATCAAAAGCTGAATACAAACTTAAGGAGCATTAAGGAGCATGTAGTTTAGGGACTAAATTCCAGAGTAAAAACTTTAAAATATTAAAATGCTCAATGTGTAACAAAAAAATTACAAGACAAAGGAAAAGGAAATGACAGCCTATCCAAAGGAACAAGACAAAAAACCAGAGACCATTAACAAAGAAGTCTAGACTCTGGACATGCTGGACAAAGACTTTTTTAAAATGATCCTCAATACACTCAAAGAAAGGAAAACTAAAGAATTAGGAGAAATAACTAAATGACTTCAGGATATATATTTAATGAATGAACAATATGAGACTATCAATTAAAAAAAGAAAATTTTAAAAAGGAACAAAATAGAAACACTGGTGTTGAAGACCACCATAAATAAAATGAAAAAAAAAAAATTTCAAAAGGATTTCAACAGTTGATTGAAGCTGACAGAAGAATCAGTGAACTCAAAGACAATACAACTGAAATGATTCAGGTGAGGAGGAGAAAGAGAATAGAATAAAAAAAAGGAAACAGATATTAAGAGACCTGTAGGACACCATTAAGCATACCAATATATGCATTATGGAAGTCCCAGAAGGAGAAGACAATAAGGGGCAGAAGGCATGTTCAAAGAAATAATGATAGAAAACTTTCCAATTTCAATGAAAGACATGAATATACACATTCAAGAAGCCCAACAAACCCCAAAGAGGATAACCTCAAAGAGAACCATGCCCAGACAGACAGTAGTCAAACTGCCAAATGCCAAAGACAAGGAGAGAGATCTGAAAGCTATAAAAGAAAAGCAACATATTATGTACATGGGGGCTCCAAAGAGATTAAGTGCTGATACTCATCACAAAGCATGGAGGGAAGAGGGCAGTGGATGAAATACTTAAAATGTTGAAACAATTATCAACCAACAATTTTATAACTGGTAAGACTGTCTTTCAAAAATGAGGAAGACATCAACACATTCCCAGATAAGAGCTGAGGGAGTCCATCACCACTAGACCTGACCTGCAAGCAATGCCATAGGGAGACCTTCAGATTGAAAGGAAAGGACACTAGACAGTGGACTGAAGCAACATAAAGAAATAGACCTGTGGTAAAGGAATTAATATCAATAACTATAAATGCCAATATTATAGCATTGTATTTTTTGATATGTAACTCTACTTTTTACTTCCTACAAGTTCTAAAATTGAAATGCATAAAAAGTTATGATAAATTTATGGCTTTGACATACAATGTATAAAGATAAAATTTGTAACAAGTACATCAAAAAGGTGGGGGAACAGAGGGGAAGAGGAACATATGTATATGCTATTGAGGTTATAGATCTGTAAATTTAAGCCCCATGACAACCACAAAGGAAATATATTAAAAATATCTGCAAAAAAAATGAGAAGGGAGTCAAAATGCTATAATAATAAAAAAAAAATCAAGTAAATATGAAAGTAGGCAGTAATGAAAGAACAAAAAAAAGATATGACTTACCTTATAAAGACCAAATAGCAAACTGGCAGAAGAAACTCCTGCATTATCAGTAGTTATTTTAAATGTAAATGCACTCTACTCTCCAGTAAAAAGGCAGAGATGGGCAAAATGGACAAACAGCATAACCCAACTATATGCTGTTTACAAGAGACTCACCGTAAATTTAAAGACAAAATCACAATGAAAGTGAAAGGATAGGAAAAAATATACCATGCAAATAGTAATCAAAAGAGAGCTAGGCTAGCTATACTAATACTAGATAAAACAGACTTAAAAAGAAAAAAAAAACAAACTTAACAAGAGACAAAGAAGGTCAATAATACTAATAAAAGGGTCAATTCAACAAAAAGACATAATTATAAATATATATGTACCTAATGGTAGAGCCTCAAATTATATGAAGCAATTACTGACAGATTTAAGGGAGAAATAGATGATCCTACATTAATAATACAAGACTTCAATATACTACTTTCAATAAAGGACAGAAGACCTAGCTAGACAGAAGAATAATAAAGAAATAGAAGACCTGAACGATACTATAACCAACTAGACCTAACAGACATGTATAGAACACTTCACCCAACAGCACAGAATATGCATTCTTCTCTAGTGCACATGTATCATACTCTAGGATAAACCATATATTACATACAAAACAAGTCTCAATTTCAAAAAATATTGAAATCATAGTGTTTCTTCACGCACTACAATGAAGTGAAGCTAGAAATCAGTAACAGAGAACTGGAAAATTCACAGATAGGCAGAAATGAATCAGTGGATCAAAAAAGAAATCACAAGGGGAAGTAGGAACTATCTTCAAGCAAATAAAAATGAAAACAGTGTACCAAAACTTAGGGGATGCAGCAAAGGCAGTGCCAAGAGGGAACAGAATAGCTCTAAAAGCCTACATTAAAAAAGAAGAAAAATATCAGAGACCTAACCTCACACCTGGAGGACCTAGAAAAAGAAGAGCAAATGAAGCTCAAAGTGAGCAGAAAGAAACAACAAAGATCAGAGTGAAGATAAATGAAATAAGAGAATAAAAAACAGAACCAATGAAACTAAGAGTTAGTTTGCCAAAAAGAGCAATAAAATCAACAAACCTTTGGCTAGATTGACAAAGAAAAAAAGAAAAAGGACACAAATAACTAAAATCAGAAATGAAGGGGAGGTTATTACTACCAACCCCACTGAAATTAAAAAGGATTATAAGAAGATACTATGAACAGCTGTATGACAATAAATTAGATAACCTTATGAAATAGACAAATTCCTAGAAACATAAACTACCTACACTGACTCAAAAAGAAGCAGAAGATCTCAACAAACCAGTAACTAATAGATTGAATCGGTAATTAAAATCCTCCCACAAGAAAAGCCCAGGAGAAGATGGCTTCATGAGGGAATTCTACCAAACACTCCAAGAAGATTTAACTCCAATTCTGCTTAAAGTCTTCCAAAAACTGAAGAGGAGGGAACACTCCCTAATTCATTCTACAAGGCTAACATCACTCTCAAACTAAAACCTGATCAAGACACCACAAGAAAAGAAAATTACAGACCAATACCCCTTTCTTATGAACAGAGACACAAAAATCCTCAACAAAATACTAACAAACCAAATCCAACAACACATTAAAAGAATTAAACACCATGACCAAGTGGGATTTATCCCAAGTATACAAGGGTAGTTCAACATAAGAAAATCAATTAATAAACCACATTAACAGAACAAAGAAAAGGCAGGTGATCATCTCAATTTACACAGAAAAGGCCTTTGACAAAATCCAGCACTCTTTCTTCATTTAAAAAAAAAAAAACACCCTAGAAAACTAGGAATAGAAGGAAATTTCCTGCTTCACATGATTAAGGGTATGTATGAAAGTCCTACCACTAACATCACACTCAATGTGAAAGGCTGAAAGTTTTACCTCTATCATTCAGGAACTAGACAAGGATGCCCCCTGCTATTCAACATTGTACTGGAACTTGTAGCTAAAGGAATTAGGAAAGAGAAAGAAATAAAAGGCACCCAAATTGGAAAGGAAAAAGTAAAATTTCCCTACTTGCAAATGATATGATCATATATATAGAAGATCCTGAAAAATCCAGAACAAAACTACTAGCACTAACAAACTCAGTAAAGTGGTGGGGAACAAGATCAACACATAGAAGTCAATAGTTTTCTATACAATAGTAATGAACAATGGAGAAGAAATGAAGAAACAAATCCAATTACAGGAAAAACTAAAAGAATCACAACATACATGAAAAACTGCAGAACACTGCTACAAGAAATCAAAGACCACCTAAATAAATGGAAATAAATTCCATGTTCATCAATGGGAAGACTAAACATCATTAAGATGCCAATTCTACCCAAAGCAATTTATAGATGCAAGGCAATCACAGTCAGAATTCCAAAAGTCTTTGCAGAAATGGGAAAGCCAGTCAATAGATTTATATGAAATAGTAAGGGTCCAAATAGGTAAAAACATATTGAAAAGAAGAACCAAGTTGGAGGACTCATACCAATTTTAAAACTTATTACAAAGCTGCAGCAGTCAAAACTATATGGTACAAGAGAGAGGATCTAAGATGGCGGCATAGAGAGGAGTGGAAGCTAAGTAGTCCCCCTGGAACAACTAAAAAAAACAGAAACAACTAGTAAATAATCCAGAATAACTGCAGGGGGACAAACGTGACCGTCCACTCATCATACACCAACCTGAACTGGGAGGAATGCCAGAGAGCACAGCATAAAATCTATAAGTAAAAACTGCGGCTCCAAATCGGGGGATCCCTCCCCTACAGCCCGAGCTACAAAGCCTCCTGGTGCCAGAGAGAAGCTCTCTCCCAGCAAGCGAATATAGCTCAGCTGAGCTCCAACTGGGGTTTTAACTAGCGAGTGTGAACTGCTCACTACAAGGTACGAATCCCCAACAAGTAGACAGAGGCTTTGGGTGACGACTGAACTTGGAGAGCCGGAGGGTGGCCTTAGACTAGCTCTGTTCCTTTTTTGACTCAGTGGAGAAAGCCTCAGCCACTTTTAGTTCCCAGTTCTGTGACCCAGACAAGGGTACAGCACAGGCAGAGAGAGACCATTGAAATACTAATAACCTCCCCCTAGGGCGTCTATCTTCTCTAAGAAGAAAGGGGTGGGGCCCAGCTCTACTACCTGCCTTTCATCCAGAACTTACACCAGTCAAGAATTATAGGCTAACAGGCACCACTTGCTGGGCAGAAAGCACAGTGACCGGAGGCATCAGAGGGTGTACCAATTTTCTAAGACACACCCTCAGGGAAACCGGATACTGAATATTTCTTCCTTCTGGGACCTTAGCCCATTCTGGTCTGGGGAGGCCTGACTGGGGTAACCAAGGAAACCATGCCCAGACAACAGAAAACTACAACCTACACCAAGAAAAATGAGGTTATGGCTCGGTCAGGGGAACAAACTCGCATTTCAACTGTGATGCAGGAATTGAAACAACTAATAATTAAGTGAATTCAAGAAGTTTAGGGAAGATATGGCAAAAGAGATGAACTTTATAATGAAAACACAGGACGTACATAAGGTAGAAATTGAAAGTTCAAAAAACCAACTGGTGGAATCTATGGAAATGAAAGGCACAACAAAAGAGATGAAAGACACACTGCAAACATACAACAGCAGATCTCAAGAGGCAGAAGAAAACACTCAGGAACTGGAGAACAAGGCACCTAAAAGCCTACACACAAAAGAACAGATAGAGAAAAGAATGGAAAAATATGAGCAACATCTCCGGGAACTTAAAGACAAAATGAAAAGCAAGAATTTATGTGTCATTGGTGTCCCAGAAGGAGAAGAGAAGGGAAAAGGGGCAGAAGCAATAAAAGAGGCAATGATCAATGAAAATTTCCCATCTCTTACAAAAGACATAAAATTACGGATCCAAGAAGCACAGCATACCCCAAACAGAATAGATCTGAATAGGCCTATGCCAAGACACTTAATAATCAGATTATCAAACATCAAAGATAAAGAAAGAATCCTGAAAGCAGCAAGAGAGAAAAGATCCATCACATACAAAGGAAGCTTGATAAGACTATGTGTGGATGTCTCAATAGAAACCATGGAGACAAGAAGGAAGTGGTGTGATATATTTAAGATACTGAAAGAGAAAAACCACCAACCAAGAATCCTATATCCGACAAAACTATCTTTCAGATATGAGGGAGAGCTTAAAATATTCTCTGACAAACAGACAATGACAGAGTTTGTGAACAAGATACCTGCTCTACAGGAAACACTAAAGGAAGCACTGCAGACAGAAGGGAAAAGACAGGAGTGAGAGGTTTGGAAAACAATTTTGGGAGAGAGTAGCACAGCAATGTAAGTACACTGAACAAAGATGACTGTGAAAATGGTTGAAAGAGGAAGGATGGGATCATGTGGGACACCAGAAAAAAAGACGGATGATAAAGACTGGGACTGTGTAACTCAGGGAAACCTAGGATGCTCAACAATTGTAATAAAAGGTACAAATATGTTTTTACAAGAGGTAGAACAAATGAATGTCGACATTGCAAGGTGTTAAAAATAGGGTGGGATTAGGGGGAAAATACAATCAATGCAAAATAGAGGCTAGAATTAACAGAAACATTGTATTATGCTTCCTTTAATGTAACAAAAGCAATATACCAAAGCTAAATGCATATGGGGTGGTGGGGAATAGGGGAAGGGTATGGGACTCCAGGCATTAGTGATGTTGTCTGACTCTTTATTCTACTTTAGGTTAATGCTATCTTTCCTTTTGTCACCTTCTAGCTATCAAGTTTTTGGTTTGTTTGTTTTTCTCTCTTTCTCTTGCCTTTTTCTTTTGCCTCTCTGACTTCTTTGACTCTTCCTCCATCTTTGTGGAAAAAATGTCCTTATATAGAGAGTGGTGATGGTGCTCAATATACGTGACTAATAAATACGTGACTATACAGGGAAGGAACGATTGTTTACTTAGGACGGAATGCATAGTGTTTGAACAAAACCATCTTAAAAGAAATGGGTTGATGAAGAAACCTTGAGGGCACTATATTGAGTGAAATAAGACAGACACATAAAGGCAAATATTGCAGGGTCTCACTGATATGAACTAATTATAATATGCAAACTCATAGACATGAAATATAAGTTACCAGGATATAGAATGAGGCTAAAGAAGGGGGAGTGGTTGCTTATTATGAGAATGTTCAACAAGGGTGAACTAAAATATTTGGAAATGGACAGGGGTGGTGGCAGCACATAATGAGAATAACTAACAGTGCTAAAAGGTGTGTGAAGGTGGTAGAAAGGGTAAGCTCAGAGTCACGCATGTCACCAGAAGGAAAGTTGGAGGTTAAAAGATGGGAATGTATAAAACAGTGAATCTTGTGGTGGACAATATCCGTGATTAACTATACAAATATTAGAAATCTCTCTCATGAACTAGAACAAATGTATGTCACTATAACTAGAGGTTAATAATAGAGAGACATATAGGGAAAAAAATATACCTATTGCAAACTATATACTACAGTAAGTAGTATTTTAACATTCTTTCATCAACAGTAACAAATGTACTATACCAAAACCATGAATCAATAATGGAGGGGTGGGGCATGGTTAGGGGTATGAGAGGATGTGAGTTTCCTTTTTTGTGTCTTTGTTTCTTTTCTGGAGAGTGAAAATGTTCTAAAAATTAAAAAAAAATAATTGTGTTGATTGTACACTTTGGATCTTTGGATAGTTGTATGGTATCTGAACAATGTCAATAAAAAAAAAAAAACTGTATAGTACAAGCACAAGGACAGACAGCCTAATAGAATCGAATAGTTCAGACATAGACCCTAACATCTATGGCCAATTGATTTTTGACAAGTGTGCCAAGTACACTCAATAAGGAAAGAACAGTCTCCTCAATAAACAGTTTTGGAAAAATTGGATATCTATCGGCAAAAGAAGGAGGACCCTTACCTCACACCATATTCAAAAATTAACTCAAAATGGGTCAAAGAGCTAAATATAAGAACCAAAACTATAAAACTTCTTGAAAAAAAAAGTCAATCATCCTCAGGACCTTTTTGTTAGGCAATGGTTTCTCAGACTTTATATCAAAAGCACAGGCAGCAAAAGAAAAAAATATACAAATGGGAATTCATTAAAATTAAAAACTTTTGTACAAAGGACTTCATCATGAAGGTAAAAAGACAACCTAAAAAGTGACAGAAAATATTTAGAAACCACATGTCCAATAAGAATTTAATATCCAGGATACATAAAGAAACCTTACAACGCAACAACAAAAAGACAAACAAAAATTTTTAAACGGGCAAAAGACTTGAATAGACATTTCTCCAAAGAAGATATACAAATAGCCAAAAAGCATATGAAAAGATGCTCAGCATCATTAGGGAAATTCAAATCAGAACCATGAGCTACCACTTCACACCCAGTAGAATGGCTACTATTGAAAAAAAAAAAAAAAAACAGAAAATAACAAGTGTTAGAGAGGATATGGAGAAACAACGACACTGGCTCATTGCTGATAAGAAAGTAAAATGGTGCAGCCGCCCTGGAGAATACTTTGGGCTATTCGGAAAGTTATGTACAGAATTAACACATAACCCAGCAATCCCATTTCCAAAAGAATGGAAAACAGGGACTCGATTAGATATTTGCACACCAATGTTCATAGTGGAATTAATCATAATTGCCAAAGATGGAAGGAACCCAAGTGCCCATCAACAGATGAACTGAAAAATAAAATGTGGCACAGCCATATGATGAAGCATCAGTCATAAAAAGGAATACAATTCTGACATATAAGACAAAATGGATAACCCTTGAAGACATCATGTTGAATGAAATAAGCCAGACACAAAAGGAAAAAAATTGTATGATCTCACTGACATGAAATAATTAGAAGAAGCAAAGTCATAGAGTCAGAAACTAGAATGCAGGTTACCAGTGGCTGGGGTGGGGTTAGGGAATGGAGAGTTAATGCTGCTTAACTGTACAGAGTTCCTGTTTGGAATGATGGAAAAGTCTTGGTAATGGGTAGTGGTGATGGCAGCACAATATTACAAATACAATTAACTCCACTGAACTATATATTTGATTGTGGTTAAAAGGGGAAATTTTAGGTTATATATATATATATGGTACTAGAATAAAAATTAAAAAAAAAAATCATAGGACTATATAGCACAAACACAGTGAACCCTAATATAAACTGTGGACTACAGTTAATATTATAATTATAATAATATGGTTTCATCAATTTTAACAATGGTATCACACAATTGTAAAGTGTTAATAAGGAAAATTGTGTAAGGGGGCTGAGAAGTATAAAAGGAACTCTATTTTATGCCTGATTTTTCTGTAAGCCTACAGCTTCTCTAAAAAAAAAAATCACTCCAGTGGACCTGCATTATGCAAGGCTTACTAAATAAAGATACCAATAAATCTAAAATTTTTGAAAATGCTCAATACCAGACCTGTTTCAATGGTTTCAGCAAACTTCTCAAGTCCTTCAAAAGGCTGGGATCCTTCTCCTTGTTCATCTGTCAGTTTCTGGCTAAGACATTCTTTTGCCAATTGCATACTGCTGGTCATGAAACTTGACCAATACATAGGCTCAGAACCAGTTGCTGCAGAAAACAGATTAATCCTAAATAATTTTTCAGAGTTACCACAAAATCATTTCTCAAAATAACACATTTCAAAAGATAAAGTCTTATTCCCCCACTGAGATTTCAAATATCATAGTGTTACCCAAAGATACAGTATTCTAGAAATTATTCTTGAGATTTAAACATCACCTTTTAATAACTGTGGGGAAAAAAACAGATCAAAGAAAAAAGTCCAAAGATATCTGTTCTCATTACATGTTATATTTTTGCCGAATATTAACTTGTGTATTCAGTCAACAAATATTTAATGGGTATCTTACACGTGCATGGTACTGTTGTAAATACTGTAAAGATGATCAGAAAACTCTGTAAAGGGTCAGACAGTAAATATTTTAGGCTTTGTGGTTCATACGGTCCCTGTCACCAAATACTCAATCTGCCACTGCAGTGAAAAAGAAGCCACAAGAGTAAATAAATGAACATGGCTGAGTCCAATAAAATCAGATTTACAAAAAGGCTGTATTTAGCCTACAGGTAATAGTTTGCTGACACTGCTATAGAACATAAAAATCAATCAATTAAGAATTCTGCCCTCAAAGAGTCTTCAGTATAGAAGAAATAAGATACAGTTAAGAAGATTATTAGACAATTATTGAGTGCCACCAGAAAGCACTATGAAAGTTAAAAGAAAGAAGTTAATTCTTCTAGCTGAGGGAATTAACAGGAAATCTGGTGGAGGCTGCAGGTCACCTAGGCTTTGGAAGATTAGTATAAATGTAGATAAATCAGATGAGTGTTCTGGGAGGAGGGAACGCTGAAAAATCCTTTCCAGGTCTTTCCTCATGAAAGAAATCCACCATGCCTCCTTATGTTATTCAAAAGAAACTGGCAGACATTACTAGAATTACTCCCTTTCAAAATGGAATTTAAAAACCCTTCTAATGTAATACTTATTAAAGGGGGGAAAATATTTAAAAGTTTGACTGTCCATAAAGAAGTAGTATTATGTACTTATCGTGACAGAATATTCTTGCTAAGTAAATACCAGATTATGAATGAGGATTTTAATGCATGGGTTATCAAATTTCAAAATACAGGTCACTGTCATCTACCAAGCATAATTTAAACTTTGGTGCTTCCAGCAGCATTTGGGATTATAATTCTTCAAGTATATATATATACACAAACATCTTTTATCATTAGAAGAATTTAAGTTAGGAATTTAAAATGAGTTACCATGACTTTGCTGGTTTATAAAATACATACATACACAAACACACACACACACACACACACACACATGCACACATGCATGCCTCACAGGAGAAAATCTGACAGACAGCATAGCATAGTGGCTAAGAACAGGGACTCTAGAGCCAGAGTGCCTGAGTTCAGATCTCATCTTTTCCACTTACGAAGCTATAACCTTGGGCAAGTTATTAAACCTATCTGTGCTCTGGTTTCCTAGCCTGTAAAATGGGAATAATAGTAAGAATCTACTTCAAAGAGCTACTGTGCAGATTAAATGAATTAGTATTTGTAAAGCACTTAGAACAGTGTCTGGCACACCAATATATTATGTCCAGGTTTCATAAATAAATCAGAAAACATTATATATATATAATTAAAACAGCAAAACGCATATACTTGTGAACCATGACTTACCACTATTTTAAAACTTTTCCCTCCCCCAAGGTTTTCTTCTGAATTTTTTCAAATCTCCAGCAGAGGTGAAGAATGGTATAATGAACACTTACATACCCCTCACCTAGATTCACCGAGAAATCCACACACATACATGCACACGCACACAAACACACACACACACTCAATTTTGCTGAACCATTTGAACGTAAATTGCAGGCATAATGACACTCACCCCTAAACACTTCAGCATCTAACTCCTAAAAACAAGAACATTCTTCTGCGTAAGCACAACACCATTACCATACCCAAGAAACTTAACACTGACACAATATTATCTTATATTCAGTCCATATCCAAATTTCCTCAATTGCCCCAATTATATTCTTCATAGAAAAAAAACAAATAAAAAAAAACAGGATCACATACTACATTTAGTTGTTTATCTCTAGACTTCTGTAATCTGGATCAGTTCTTCTGCCTTTCCTTGTCTTCCATAATGCTGATATTTTTAAGAGTACTGACCAATTAGTAAAATTTCCCTTAATTTTGGATTTGTTTGACTGCTTCCTCATGATTTGATTTAGATTATACACTTCAGGCAGTAACAGTTCATAAGTGATACTGTGTCCCTCTCAGTGTGTCACATCAGGAGCCATATGAAGTCAGTTTCACCTGTTACTGATGAGGTTAAGTTTTATCACTTGGTTATGAAATTTCTCCACTGTTCCCTTTGTAAAAAATAGGTAATCAGTGGGAGATATGTTGATACTGTTTACATATTATGCTCCCCAACAACCTTTCATCAAATGGTATTAGTATCCATTGATAATTCTTGCCTATATCAATTTTTATATGGTGGCTGAAAACATGGTGATTGTCCAATTCTATCATTTCATTTACATCTATAAATAGGTATTCTACTGTAATGAAGAATTTCCCTTTTCCCCACTCCCTTACATATTTATTTTATTTGCATCAGTATGGACTCGGGGATTTTATTTAATGCATTATAATCCATTATTGTCATTATTCTTTTTGACACTCAAATTGTCCCATACATGGCCAAGGGGAACCTCTTCAAACCTAATTCTACATTCTTTTGACATTTCTCCATGAATCTTCCTTGTTTTCTGACACAGTGCTTGGCATCTTTAAAATACAAGTCACTTCAGATAATTGATAACTAATAATTAAACCAAATAACCTGTGTACTAAAGTTCCTGTGGTTAAACAGGGAGAGAAACAACTCTAAAGGTACAATCACACATACCCTACATAGACCATGTGATACAAATACTATGCAAGTAATAAATCAAATACTGAATTGAATGCAATTATGCTACTTCCACAGTCTCTGTAGAATGAAAATAAAAACAAATAAAACAGAAATATATACTATACCTACCTAGGCGAGGTCTAGGTCGGAAGACCATTTCTAACCCTTTTACTTCCAGTGCACAATTATCCTGCAGCAGGGAGCCCCATGGAACAGACAGAGAAATTGACTGAATGAATCCTTCAGTGACTTCTAAAGGCGCATCTGCTGACTCCAGGATTTCATTGAGACACTAAAAGGAAAAACAAAGTTCAGTTTGAAATCACACAAACAACAACGCAAAATTATTAAGCTATTCAAAGATGCTGAATACACCCATACATTTCTCAAGCACTATAGATAAAGAAAGCAGAGATAAAGATAAAAATGATTCCCAGTTCTCACTAACCCTACAAGATAGTGCACCATGAAAAGAGACACAAAATTAAATTGTGATGAGTTGTATGACAGAGGAAATACACCATGCTATTTGAGAATGTAATAGAATCTAAGCTGGAGATTCAAGGCAGGCTGCTGAGGAAGTACTATTTTAAGCTGAGACCAGAAGGCTGGTCCAGACAAAGTGGTCCAAGAAGAGGCAACAGCACGTGGAAGGATTCAAAGAAAGGAGAGGTCAGAGAGTGCAAGCACACATATTTGAGACACAATATTTGAAAAAGAAAAGTTTCTTAAAGGCTTTAGTGTGGTGTGCCAGGGTGATAGGGGCCAGAGATAAGGCTACATAGATAAAGGAGAGTGGGATCCAAAGAGCCTTGTAATTCATGTTAGAGTCTGAAAATTATCTCAAGGGCAATGTGAAGCCATTGAAGAATTTTAAGCAAGGGACCCATGAAGAGATTCGAACTTTCAGCAGACACCTCCTGCTACCATGTAGTGAAGGAAGGTTGTTGTGAGTAATAGAAGCTAGAGAAACTGGTTTGGACAAAGAGAGTGGCACTGAGGATAGTTAGAAGTGGACAGATTTTTGTAAAATACTTAGAAAGTAGAAGTAAGGCTTCATGAGGGGTAAAGAAAAGAAAGAAGAAAGAATGACACCCAGGTTGCTGGCTGGAATACTTGCTTGAATAGCAGTGCTACCTACTAAGATGGAGAAACATGGAGAAGCAGGTTAGGGGGAGGACAAAGAACTCAGTTCCAAAGTGCACATTTGAGGGGGCATCTGGGTGGAGATGTCTAAGAGGCAGCTGGATATTCTCATCTAAAGCTCAGGAGAGCCATTTGGGCTGAAGATACATACAGGCATTATGAACAGAGAAGGTTGTTGAAGCCACAGGGATGGGAAGAGTCAGTCTTTGGGAACTTAAATAAGTAAAAAGATCAGAGGACTAGGACAGAACCTTGATAAACACCAACATTTAAGAAATGGGTTGAGAAAAAGGAACCTGCAGAGGAAACTAAGAAAAAGTAAGCAAAATGGTAAATGGAAAAATCAAGAGATCCAAATGTGCCAGAAAACAGGGGGAGGACAATACAAAAGAGAAGAGGGGTCAACTGTAACAAAAGCTAACAAGAAGTCAACGATTTTTAAATACCCACTGGATTTAATGCTATTTAGGATATTGGTGATCCCAGTGAGAGCAATTTCAGTGGAACGGTAGGACATGCCAGACTACAACAGGAGGAGGACAGAATGGATGTATATTGAGTTACTAGAACAAGTAAATGCATTTTTTAACAGAAAAACAATATACTTTTTAAATTAAAATTAAAAATATTTATTAAATGCCAGCTTATATGTAAGGTATTTCCTGCATGCTAAGCAGCACAAGGGTAGTGCCATAATTCTTTGTCTATATCCTAACTCTGGATACTGAAATTTGGATTGGCTCATATTTTATCATTGGAGATTACTACTTTTAAGGGGTTTCTTCAAGCTGGGGTATGGGTAGTTCTAAAGATTTTCAAAGGAGTACGTGGGCATGGATGGTTTTAAGGTATAAACATCCAGATCTTCAATCTCCAATTATACTCCTTCCTAGAACGGATCTTCCTAAGAAGAGGACTTCCAATGGTGGCATCATGTTGGTCCTCCATTCCCATTTTCCTCTGCACAATCTCCCTTCTCCCACTTAACCAAAAAGGCTCATCTCCCTCCCTTCCTACATCTTCCCCTATGCACTAGCTAGGTATAAAAACCTTCAGGAGGGGCCCACAGTACATTTTTTGGTCTTTCACTCAAAGATTTCAAAGAACTAAGAGATATTGCTATAGCAAAACACTGTCAAGTCTCATATATTTATTTGTGGCATCTGCATTTCTCAAGCTTACATCTATTTTTAAAATTTAGAATGAAATTTATGCCAAGCCCTATCAAATTTCAACTGTAAGTGTATTCATCCATGGATACATGAACTACTTGGGGAGGAGGGAGAAATAACCAATCCATATCATTAAGAAATATATTTATTTCCAATAAAAGTTATGTTTAATAATTATCAAAATGTGTTATATATTTATATTGGTTTGCTCAACTGCATATTTACAATTATTGTAATCACAATAACACCTAATGGTATGGAAGGGAGATTCTGACAAGTTAACATGTATATGGTAAGCCCTAGAGCAACCACTAAGAAACTTTAAAAAAAAATAGTGAAAATTATTAAAGGTATTAAAATATTACATTAGAAAATATCCACTTAATGCATAAGAAAGCATAATAGTAACAGGAAATTTTAAAATATGATCAATTACAGTTTATACACGTTTTTATTTTAGAGAAATGATAGCTTGATCAATAAAAGGCTTAAGCGTAAAATATATAACTTAAATTTTTTCAGGGAAGTAAAATGGACATGTGTACAACAGGAAAAGATACATGTTAAATTTCCAACTGTCAATGAAGAGCTTGTTCAAGCATTTTTAAGTAGAAAATGATTGGTATTTAGATCCTACTGGGTGAAAAAGTTAGATTTTTCTATCAATATTTATAACACAATAGAAATTATCCTCTACATATATTTAAACTTGTAATGAAAAATTTTAGAAGTCAATTTCAAATGTACAGGGAATGCATTGTTTTCCAGAAAATTTTCAGGGATAATTGACCAAAAAATTTGAAGACCACACCTTTAAAACACATCTTCAGGTCCTAGTTCTATCCCTTAATAGCTGGGTGGCTCTGGACACATTCTTAACTTCCAACTCTCAGTTTCCTCATCTATATAATGGGGATAGTGCTTCTTTCCTAGGGTTATTGTGAGCATAAGTAAGATAATACACGTAAAGCCACCAGAATAGTTCCCAGCACCAGGTAAGCACTTTATAAACGATAGCTATTGTTCTTTACTTTCCTCAGTGACCACACAGTGTAATGATGAACACTATTAAGAATTCGAGGTGTGCTTTGTAGTCTGAAGAAAAGTGAACTTTATGTTCCTTTTTAATACACAATTGTGTAAGATTAACTAGGAAAAGAATACATCTTTATTTAAGTTAATAAGGATGTATTGGTTTTAACTAACCAAGGCCTCAATTCAAACAAAGATAAAATGGAGCATAAAAATTTAAAAAATGTGGTTTATACCAATTAATACTTAATAAGCACCTAGGACACCACACTATACTATTTTATACCTATGTTTTTGTATTAAATACTTGCAATAGCCCTCTGAGTTAGGTAGTATTGTCCCCGTTTTACAAATATGGCAACTGATGATCAGAAAACTTAAGTAATTCACAAAAAGTCACAAGTTAATCATTGCAGGCACAAAAGTAAAAAAGAGAGAACTATATTTTCACAGTCGAAGACTTTGCAGGATGCTAAGCAAATCAAGTGCTAAATTATCCTAATTCTCAAAAATGTAAGATCTCACTTATTCAACTAGCTTTGAAAACTAAATGGAAAAAACTCTCAACCCCCTTAGTATTAGTGCTTTTTAAAATGCAGTCAAGGAGGCGGGGCAAGATGGAAGACTGGTGAGCTGTATGTTTTAGTTACTCCTCCAGGAAAGTAGGTAGAAAGCCAGGAACTGCGTGAACTGGACACCACAGAGCAATCTGTCTTTGGGCATACTTCATACAACACTCATGAAAATGTCGAACTGCTGAGATCAGCGAAATCTGTAAGTTTTTGCGGCCAGGGGACCCGCGCCCCTCCCTGCCAGGCTCAGTCCCGTGGGAGGAGGGGCTGTCAGCTCCGGGAAGGAGAAGGGAGAACTGCAGTGGCTGCTCTTATCGGAAACTCATTCTACTGATCCAGACTCCAACCATAGATAGACAGAGACCAGACACCAGAGAATCTGTGAGCAGCCAGCCCAGCAGAGAGGAGACAGGCATAGAAAAAAAAAAACAACACGAAAAACTCCAAAATAAAAGCAGAGGATTTTTAGAGTTCTGGTGAACACAGAAAGGGGAAGGGCGGAGCTCAGGCGCTAAGGCGCATATGCAAATCCCGAAGAAAAGCCATCTCTCTGCCCTGTGGACCTTTCCTTAATGGCCCTGGTTGCTTTGTCTCTTAGCATTTCAATAACCCATTAGATCTCTGAGGAGGATCCTTTTTTTTTTTTTTTTTTTTAATCCTTTTTTCTTTTTCTAAAACAATTACTCTAAAAAGCCCAATACAGAAAGCTTCAAAGACTTTCAATTTGGGCACGTCAAGTCAAGAGCAGAACTAAGAGACCTCTGAGACAAAAGGCAATAATTCAGTGGCTGAGAAAATTCACTAAACACCACAACTTCCCAAGAAAACGGGGGTGTCCGCTCACAGCCACCATCCTGGTGGACAGGAAACACTCCTGCCCATCGCCAGCCCCATAGCCCAGAGCTGCCCCAGACAACCCAGTGTGACGGAAGGGCTTCAAATAACAGGCACACACCACAAAACTGGGCGTGGACATTAGCCTTCCCTGCAACCTCAGCTGCTTGTCCCAGAGTTGGGAAGGTGGAGCAGTGTGAATTAACAAAGCCCCATTCAGCCATCATTTCAGCAGACTGGGAGCCTCCCTACACAGCCCAGCAGCCCAGAACTGCCCTGAGGGGACGGCACTCACCTGTGACATAGCACAGTCATCCCTCAACAGAGGACCCGGGGTGCACAGCCTGGAAGAGGGGCCCACTTGCAAGTCTCAGGAGCCATACACCAATACCAAGGACTTGTGGGTCAGTGGCAGAGACAAACTGTGGCAGGACTGAACTGAAGGATTAGACTATTGCACCAGCTTTAAAACTCTAGGATCACCAGGGAGATTTGATTGTTAGGGCCACCCCCCCTCCCCGACTGCCCAGAAACACACCCCACATACAGGGCAGGCAACACCAACTACACACGCAAGCTTGGTACACCAATTGGGCCCCACAAGACTCACTCCCCCACTCACCAAAAAGGCTAAGCAGGGGAGAACTGGCTTGTGGAGAACAGGTGGCTCGTGGACGCCACCTGCTGGTTAGTTAGAGAAAGTGTACTCCACGAAGCTGTAGATCTGATAAATTAGAGATAAGGACTTCAATAGGTCTACAAACCCTAAAAGAACCCTATCAAGTTCAGCAAATGCCACGAGGCCAAAAACAACAATTATAAAGCATATGAAAAAACCAGACGATATGGATAACCCAAGCCCAAGCACCCAAATCAAAAGACCAGAAGAGACACAGCACCTAGAGCAGCTACTCAAAGAACTAAAGATGAACAATGAGACCATAGTACGGGATATGAAGGAAATCAAGAAGACTCTAGAAGAGCATAAAGAAGACATTGCAAGACTAAATAAAAAAATGGATGATCTTATGGAAATTAAAGAAACTGTTGACCAAATTAAAAAGATTCTGGACACTCATAGTACAAGACTAGAGGAAGTTGAACAACGAATCAGTGACCTGGAAGACGACAGAATGGAAAATGAAAGCATAAAAGAAAGAATGGGGAAAAAAATTGAAAAAATCGAAATGGACCTCAGGGATATGATAGATAATATGAAATGTCCAAATATAAGACTCATTGGTGTCCCAGAAGGGGAAGAAAAGGGTAAAGGTCTAGGAAGAGTATTCAAAGAAATTGTTGGGGAAAACTTCCCAAATCTTCTAAACAACATAAATACACAAATCATAAATGCTCAGCGAACTCCAAATAGAATAAATCCAAATAAACCCACTCCAAGACATATACTGATCACACTGTCAAACACAGAAGAGAAGGAGCAAGTTCTGAAAGCAGCAAGAGAAAAGCAATTCACCACATACAAACAAAACAGCATAAGACTAAGTAGTGACTACTCAGCAGCCACCATGGAGGCGAGAAGGCAGTGGCACGATATATTTAAAATTCTGAGTGAGAAAAATTTCCAGCCAAGAATACTTTATCCAGCAAAGCTCTCCTTCAAATTTGAGGGAGAGCTTAAATTTTTCACAGACAAACAAATGTTGAGAGAATTTGCTAACAAGAGACCTGCCCTACTGGAGATACTAAAGGGAGCCCTACTGACAGAGAAACAAAGACAGGACAGAGAGACTTGGAGAAAGGTTCAGTACTAAAGAGATTCGGTATGGGTACAATAAAGGATATTAATAGAGAGAGGGGAAAAATATGGCAAACATAAACCAAAGGATAAGATGGCCGATTCAAGAAATGCCTTCACGGTTATAACGTTGAATGTAAATGGATTAAACTCCCCAATTAAAAGATATAGATTCGCAGAATGGATCAAAAAAAATGAACCATCAATATGTTGCATACAAGAGACTCATCTTAGACATAGGGACACAAAGAAACTGAAAGTGAAAGGATGGAAAAAAATATTTCATGCAAGCTACAGCCAAAAGAAAGCAGGTGTAGCAATATTAATCTCAGATAAAATAGACTTCAAATGCAGGGATGTTTTGAGACACAAAGAAGGCCACTACATACTAATAAAAGGGGCAATTCAGCAAGAAGAAATAACAATCGTAAATGTCTATGCACACAATCAAGGTGCCACAAAATACATGAGAGAAACACTGGCAAAACTAAAGGAAGCAATTGATGTTTCCACAATATTTGTGGGAGACTTCAACACATCACTCTCTCCTATAGATAGATCAACCAGACAGAAGACCAATAAGGAAATTGAAAACCTAAACAATCTGATAAATGAATTAGACTTAACAGACATATACAGGACATTACATCCCAAATCACCAGGATACACATACTTTTCTAGTGCTCACGGAACTTTCTCCAGAATAGATCATATGCTGGGACATAAAACAAGCCTCAATAAATTTAAAAAGATTGAAATTATTCAAAGCACATTCTCTGACCACAATGGAATACAATTAGAAGTCAATAACCATCAGAGACTTAGAAAATTCACAAATACCTGGAGGTTAAACAACACACTCCTAAACAATCAGTGGGTTAAAGAAGAAATAGCAAGAGAAATTGCTAAACATATAGAGACGAATGAAAATGAGAACACAACATACCAAAACCTATGGGATGCAGCAAAAGCAGTGCTAAGGGGGAAATTTATAGCACTAAACGCATATATTAAAAAGGAAGAAAGAGCCAAAACCAAAGAACTAATGGATCAACTGAAGAAGCTAGAAAATGAACAGCAAACCAATCCTAAACCAAGTACAAGAAAAGAAATAACAAGGATTAAAGCAGAAATAAATGACATAGAGAACAAAAAAACAATAGGATAAATATCACCAAAAGTTGGTTGTTTGAGAAGATCAACAAGATTGACAAGCCCCTAGCTAGACTGACAAAATCAAAAAGAGAGAAGACCCATATAAACAAAATAATGAATGAAAAAGGTGACATAACTGCAGATCCTGAAGAAATTAAAAAAATTATAAGAGGATATTATGAACAACTGTATGGCAATAAACTGGACAATGTAGAAGAAATGGACAATTTCCTGGAAACATATGAACAACCTAGACTGACCAGAGAAGAAATAGAAGACCTCAACCAACCCATCACAAGCAAAGAGATCCAATCAGTCATCAAAAATCTTCCCACAAATAAATGCCCAGGGCCAGATGGCTTCACAGGGGAATTCTACCAAACTTTCCAGAAAGAACTGACACCAATCTTACTCAAACTCTTTCAAAACATTGAAGAAAATGGAACACTACCTAACTCATTTTATGAAGCTAACATCAATCTAATACCAAAACCAGGCAAAGATGCTACAAAAAAGGAAAACTACCGGCCAATCTCCCTAATGAATATAGATGCAAAAATCCTCAACAAAATACTTGCAATTCGAATCCAAAGACACATTAAAAAAAAATCATACACCATGACCAAGTGGGGTTCATTCCAGGCATGCAAGGATGGTTCAACATAAGAAAAACAATCAATGTATTACAACACATTAAAAATTTGAAAGGGAAAAATCAATTGATCATCTCAATAGATGCTGAAAAAACATTTGACAAAATCCAACATCCGTTTTTGATAAAAACACTTCAAAAGGTAGGAATTGAAGGAAACTTCCTCAACATGATAAAGAGCATATATGAAAAACCCACAGCCAGCATAGTACTCAATGGTGAGAGACTGAAAGCCTTCCCTCTAAGATCAGGAACAAGACAAGGATGCCCGCTATCACCACTGTTATTCAACATTGTGCTGGAAGTGCTAGCCAGGGCAATCCGGCAAGACAAAGAAATAAAAGGCATCCAAATTGGCAAAGAAGAAGTAAAACTGTCATTGTTTGCAGACGATATGATCTTATATCTAGAAAACCCTGAGAAATCGACAATACAGCTACTAGAGCTAATAAATTTAGCAAAGTAGCGGGATACAAGATTAATGCACATAAGTCAGTAATGTTTCTATATGCTAGAAATGAACAAACTGAAGAGACACTCAAGAAAAAGATACCATTTTCAATAGCAACTAAAAAAATCAAGTACCCAGGAATAAACTTAACCAAAGATGTAAAAGACCTATACAAAGAAAACTACATAACTCTACTAAAAGAAATAGAAGGGGACCTTAAAAGATGGAAAAATATTCCATGTTCATGGATAGGAAGGCTAAATGTCATTAAGATGTCAATTCTACCCAAACTCATCTACAGATTCAATGCAATCCCAATCAAAATTCCAACAACCTACTTTGCAGACTTGGAAAAGCTAGTTATCAAATTTATTTGGAAAGGGAAGATGCCTCGAATTGCTAAAGACACTCTAAAAAAGAAAAACGAAGTGGGAGGACTTACACTCCCTGACTTTGAAGCTTATTATAAAGCCACAGTTACCAAAACAGCATGGTACTGGCACAAAGATAGACATATAGATCAATGGAATCGAATTGAGAATTCAGAGATAGACCCTCAGATCTATGGCCGACTGATCTTTGATAAGGCCCCCAAAGTCACTGAACTGAGCCATAATGGTCTTTTCAACAAATGGGGCTAGGAGAGTTGGATATCCATATCCAAAAGAATGAAAGAGGACCCCTACCTCACCCCCTACACAAAAATTAACTCAAAATGGACCAAAGATCTCAATATAAAAGAAAGTACCATAAAACTCCTAGAAGATAATGTAGGAAAACATCTTCAAGACCTTGTATTAGGCGGCCACTTCCTAGACTTTACACCAAAAGCACAAGCAACAAAAGAGAAAATAGATAAATGGGAACTCCTCAAGCTTAGAAGTTTCTGCACCTCAAAGGAATTTCTCAAAAAGGTAAAGAGGCAGCCAACTCAATGGGAAAAAATTTTTGGAAACCATGTATCTGACAAAAGACTGATATCTTGCATATACAAGGAAATCCTACAACTCAATGACAATAGTACAGACAGCCCAATTATAAAATGGGCAAAAGATATGAAAAGACAGTTCTCTGAAGAGGAAATACAAATGGCCAACAAACACATGAAAAAATGTTCAGCTTCACTAGCTATTAGAGAGATGCAAATTAAGACCACAATGAGATACCATCTAACACCGGTTAGAATGGCTGCCATGAAACAAACAGGAAACTACAAATGCTGGAGGGGATGTGGAGAAATTGGAACTCTTATTCATTGTTGGTGGGACTGTATAATGGTTCAGCCACTCTGGAAGTCAGTCTGGCAGTTCCTTAGAAAACTAGATATAGAGCTACCATTCGATCCGGCGATTGCACTTCTCGGTATATACCCGGAAGATCAGAAAGCAGTGACACGAACAGATATCTGCACGCCAATGTTCATAGCAGCATTATTCACAATTGCCAAGAGATGGAAACAACCCAAATGTCCTTCAACAGATGAGTGGATAAATAAAATGTGGTATATACACACGATGGAATACTACGCGTCAGTAAGAAGGAACGATCTCGTGAAACATATGACAACATGGATGAACCTTGAAGACATAATGCTGAGTGAAATAAGCCAGGCACAAAAAGAGAAATATTATATGCTACCACTAATGTGAACTTTCAAAAATGTAAAACAAATGGTTTATAATGTAGAATGTAGGGGAACTAGCAGTAGAGAGTAATTAAGGAAGGGGGAACAATAATCCAAGAAGAACAGATAAGCTTTTTAACGTTCTGGGGATGCCCAGAAATGACTATGGTCTGTTAATTTCTGATGGATATAGTAGGAACAAGTTCACAGAAAGGTTGCTATATTATGTCACTTTCTTGGGGTAAAGTAGGAACATGTTGGAAGTTAAGCAGTTATCTTAGGTTAGTTGTCTTTTTCTTACTCCCTTGTTATGGTCTCTTTGAAATGTTCTTTTATTGTATGTTTGTTTTCTTTTTAACTTTTTTTTTCATACAGTTGATTTAAAAAAGAAGGGAAAGTTAAAAAAAAAAAAAAAGAAAGAAAGAAAAACAAGGAAAAAAAATGATGTAGTGCCCCCTTGAGGAGCCTGTGGAGAATGCAGGGGTATTCACCTACCCCACCTCCATGGTTGCTAACATGACCACAGACATAGGGGACTGGTGGTTTGATGGGTTGAGCCCTCTACCATAAGTTTTACCCTTGGGAAGACGGTTGCTGCAAAGGAGAGGCTAGGCCTCCCTATGATTGTGCCTAAGAGCCTCCTCCCGAATGCCTCTTTGTTGCTCAGATGTGGCCCTCTCTCTCTGGCTAAGCCAACTTGAAAGGTGAAATCACTGCCCTCCCCCCTACGTGGGATCAGACACCCAGGGGAGTGAATCTCCCTGGCAACGTGGAATATGACTCCCGGGGAGGAATGTAGACCCGGCATCGTGGGACGGAGAACATCTTCTTGACCAAAAGGGGGATGTGAAAGGAAATGAAATAAGCTTCAGTGGCAGAGAGATTCCAAAACGAGCCGAGAGGTCACTCTGGTGGGCACTCTTACGCACACTTTAGACAACCCTTTTTAGGTTCTAAAGAATTGGGGTAGCTGGTGGTGGATACCTGAAACTATCAAACTACAACCCAGAACCCATGAATCTCGAAGACAGATGTATAAAAATGTAGCTTATGAGGGGTGACAATGGGATTGGGAAAGCCATAAGGACCACACTCCACTTTGTCTAGTTTATGGATGGATGAGTAGAAAAATAGGGGAAGGAAACAAACAGACAAAGGTACCCAGTGTTTGTTTTTACTTCAATTGCTCTTTTTCACTCTAATTATTATTCTTGTTATTTTTGTGTGTGTGCTAATGAAGGTGTCAGGGATTGATTTAGGTGATGAATGTACAACTATGTAATGGTACTGTAAACAATCGAAAGTATGATTTGTTTTGTATGACTGCGTGGTATGTGAATATATCTCAATAAAATGATTAAAAAAAAAATGCAGTCAAGGACCACATGCATCAGAAATCACCTAGGATGCTTATGATAAATGCAGATTCTTGGGTCTCTTAAACCACAATCTATAGGAGATGGCCCAGAGTCTTCATTTCAGCAAATTTCCAGGTGAACCCTGTGCTGCTAAAGTTTAAGAACCTCATGTATCCTGAATATTCTGAGGCAATGTGGTGTACAAAAAGAATGTGGGAATCAGAAAGACTCAGGTTTGAAATCTCACTCCACTGCTTATTAATACTCAGCATAAGTTACTTGGCTTCATCATAAAATGGAAATGATAAAATCTAACCCAGAGAAAGATGATGTAAGTAAAAGCAGCTACTAGAGTATATGGAAGATAGGTGCTTAGTAATTGGTCACTAATATCTTCAAAATCAAACTAAAATCCCTTACCTTGACTCCATATCCCCTCTAGCCATCAACCCCATTTCTCTTTCTTTAGGTAAGCTTCCTCACAAAATAGTTATTTGCTCACAAACTAAAATCTACCTTTTAACTCTTAGCCCCTCCCAAACTGCTCTAAACTAATGAGCAATGTCCATTTCTCACCTTCCTTGAATTCTCATTTCCAACTCCTATGAAAACTCCCATTTTGAAATTCTAACCTCCCTTGTATACCATAACACTCACCCTGCTTCCAGTCCTTTCCAATCCTTTTATCACTTAAAAAGTTGCTGTTCATAAGCCAACTTGGCAGATGAAATCACTGCCCTCCCTGTTACACAGGATCTGACACCCAGAAGTGTAAATACCCCTGGCAACGTGGACTATGACTCCCGGGGAGGAATCTGGACCTGGCTTCATGGGATGGAGAACATCTTCTTGACCAAAAGGGGGATGTGAAAGGAAATGAAATAAGTTTCAGTGGCTGAGAGATTCCAAAAGGAGCCAAGAGGTCACTCTGGTGGGCACTCTTACGCACAATATAGACAACGCTTTCTAGGTTCTAATGAATTGGAATAGCTAGCAGTAAATACCTGAAACACCCGAGGTTAGCTTGGAAATCATTCTGATTTTTAAATTGTTATTTCTATGTGAACAAATGTTATAATTTTTAAAAATAAAGAACCATGAGAATGGAAGGGTTTAAATGAAAAAAAAAAGTTGCTGTTCATCTAAGTTTCATCTTCAGTCTTTTTTGTTTCTCAACTTAACCTACTTACTACACATGCAACTCATGTGGTTCCATCTCCTTCTAGTGGTTCAGTCACCACTGAGACTCTGTTAACTCCCAAATCTTCATCCCCAGCCCTTAACTCCAATCCCTTAATTCCCACTGCCTCTTGGGAATCTCTACCTGGAGGTTCCAAAGTCCTCTCAAAATCAACATGTTAAAACTAAATTCATGGAGATGCAGGGCAAGATGGTGGCACAGAGAGGTGTGGAATTTAGTTAGTCCCTTAGAGCAACTAGTAAATACCAAGCAAAAACTAGAAAATAATCTGGAACAACTAATACAGGGACATCTGTGACGAGACAACATCATACACCAGTCTGGAATGGGTGGAATGGCTGAGATCGCAGCACACCACTGTAAGTAAAGCTCCCTAACAATGGAGCTGGCACCACCACCCCCCACCCCCCCACTGGCATGGCAGGCTGAGTTGGAAAACTTCACTGTGGGAAAAACAAGCAGTCCCTGCTGCAAGCAAGGGAATATAGCCCAACCAAGCTCCAAATATGGTTTTAATTAACAAATGTGGACTACTGGATACATGCTATGAGCACAGATAAACCCGGAGCAAGCACAAGAGGAACCCAGGGGGTTATCCTGGCAGACAGGAGGCAGGGCTGACAGAAAAAATAAAAATACATAAATAAATAAAAACAGAGGCTTTTGGAGTCGGCTGAGCTTGGAATACTGGAAAAGGGCTGTGTCCAAAGAAACGGGGCACACAGAACTGGGTACTAACTCCGGTTCTTCTCTGGTGAACTGCAGGGCTGGGGACTGGCTCTGAAAAGAGAAAATCTTTTTCATTTCTTTTTTCTTTCATTCTAACTAACTCATTAGAGAAAGTCTCAGGCATTGTAAATTGTCAGCACTGACCCAAGCAAGGGTGGAGTTAAGACAGTGAGAGAGTTAAAGGAAAAATTCAAGTATAGTAGATAATTCCCTAAAGGGCTAATCTTCCCTAAGAAAAGGGGGGACAAGGCTCAGCTCAAGTGGTGGCCCTCCCTCAGAGAACTTAGATCCCAGAGCCTGGGAGGGGGAGGGCACAGAAACAGCTTAAGCTTGGCTTCTGACACCCTCAGTCCCTGGTAGGGACAGGGTCTAGTAAGAACTAAATGCACCATACCTCTTTACTCCTGTGGGGAGCTGCGGGCTCACGAGCACCACCAGCTGGGCAGGATAGGAAAAGCACAGAGCCTAGAGGCCCCACAGGAAAGTGAGACAATCTTCTGGGTCTCAATCTCAGGGAAACCTGATACTGCATACAGCCTCCTCCTAAGACCAGGGCCCGTGTGATCAGGGAAAATCTGACTGCGGTAATCAGGGAAACCAGATGTCTAGGCAACAAAAAATTACGAATCACACTAGGAAAAATGAAGACATGACCCAGTCAAAGAAACAAACTTACACTTCAAATGAGATACAGGCGTTAAAACAACTAATTAAAGACCTTCAAACAAAAATGTCAAATCAATTCAACATTCAAATGAGTGAAATGAAGGAAGATATGGCAAAAGAGATGAAGGATATAAAGAAGACATTGGGCGAACATAAGGAAGAACTTGTAAGTTTGAAAAAACAGCAGAACTTATGGGAATGAAAGGCATAATAGAAGAGATGAAAAACAACAGAGACATACAACAACAGATTTGAAGAGGCAGAAGAAAGGTTTCATGAACTGGAGGACAGGATACCTGAAATCCTACACACAAAAGAACATAAAGGCAAAAGAATGGAAAAATATGAGCAAGACTTCAGGGAATTAAATGACAACATGAAATGCATGAATATATGTGTCATAGGTGTCCCAGAAGTAGAAGAAAAGGAAAAGGGGGCAGAAAGAATACAAGAGGAAATAATCGGAGGAGGAGCTAAGAAGGCAGCATAGAGAGGAGTGGAAGCTAGTTACTACCCCCTGGAACAATTCATAAATGATAGAAAAATTAGTAAATAACCTGGAATAACTGCGGAGAGAAAAACATGACTGTCCACTCATCATACACCAACTTGAATTGGGAGGAATACCCAAGATTGCAGCATAAAATCTGTAAGTAAAAACTGTGGACCCACGCCAAGAGACCCTCCCTCACGGAAGCCTCATGGTGCTAGAGAGTAGAACTCTCCGAACAAGCTAGTGTACCTCAGCCCAACTCCAACTGGGGTTTTAATATTAACCACTCAATACAAACTGCAAAACCCCAACACGCAGACAGAGGCTTTTGGTGACGACTGACCTTGAGAGAGTCAGGGGGCGTATATGTCTCAGGACGGGGAGCCCAAAGGATCGGGTGCTATCTCTGGCCAACAGGTGAATATAGGAGCTTTTTGTCCCTTTCTCTCTCTCTCAACCTGGGTGGCTCAGTGGAAAAAGCCTCAGCCGTTTTCAGCTCGCAGCGCTTCGCAGTAAAGAAAGTCTTAGCCATTTTTAAATTGCAGCACACTGACCAGCAGAGTCAGAGAAACAAAGAATCTATTTATATGCAAATCGTCTCTCTCTAGGGGTCAAAGCTCCCGAAGAGGAAAGAGAAAAGGCCCAGCTCTACTACTTGCCTTCCATTCAGTGCCAGACCCCAGAGCCTGGGGGAGGAGAGCCGTGGGACACACCCCCTTATACCAGCCTGTGACAAGCTGACAGGTGCCACGTGCTGGGCAGAAAAGCACAGGGTGGTGTGTCAATCCTCTAAAGCCCACCCAGGGAAATTGGATACTGAATATTTCCTCCTTCTGTGACCTGAGCTTGTCTTCATCAGGGAAAACCTGATTGGGGTGGCCTGGGTGGTCAGATGCCTAGACAACAGAAAACTATGACCTACACTAAGAAAAACGAAGCTATAGCCCAGTCAAAGGAACAAACTTACACTTCAACTGAGATACAGGAATTGAAAGAACTAATGCTAAATCAATTCAAAAAGATTAGGGAAGATACGGCAAAAGAGATGAAGCATACAATGAAAACACTGGGTGTACATAAGGCAGAAGTTAAAAATTCAAAAAAACAACTGGCAGAATCTATGGAAATGAAAGGCACAACACAAGAGACGAAAGACACAATGTAAACATACAACAGCAGATCTCAAGAGGCAGAAGAAAACACTCAGGAACTGGAGAACAAAACACCTGAAAGCCTACACATAAAGAAGCAGATGGAGAAAAGAATGGAAAAATATGAGCAATGTCTCCAGGAATTTAAGGACGAAACAAAATATAAGAATGTATGTATCATTGCTGTCCCAGAAGGAGAAGAGAAAGGAAAAGGGCAGAAGCAATAACAGCGAAAATAATCAATGAAAATTTCCCATCTCTTATGAAAGACATAAAATTACAGTTCCAAGAAGTGCAGCATACCCCAAACAGAATAGATCTGAATAGGCCTACTCCAAGACACTTAATAATCAGATTATCAAACATCAAAGACAAAGAGAGAATCCTGAAAGCAGCAAGAGAAAAGTGATCCATCACAGACAAAGGGAGCTTAATAAAACTGTGCAGATCTCTCAGCAGAAACCATGGAGGCAAGAAGGAAGTGGTAATGACATACTTAAGATACTGATAGAGAAAAACCGCCAACCAAGAATCCTATATCCAGCAAAACTGTCCTTTAAATATGAGGGAGACCTCAAAATATTTTCTGACAAACAGACAATGAGAGACTTTGTGAACAAGGCACCTGCCCTACAGGAAATACTAAAGGGAGCACTAGAGTGATAGGAGAAGACAGGAATGAGAGGTTTGGAAAACAATTCTGGGAGATGGTAGCACAGCAATATAAGTACCTTGAACAAAGTTAACTATGAATATGGTTGAGAGAGGAGAGTTGGGAGCATGTGGGACACCAGAAGAAAGGAAGAAAGATAAAGACTGGGACTGTGTTACTCGGTGAAACCTAGAGTGTTCAACAATTGTGATAAAATGTACAAACATGTTGTTTCACAAGTGAGAACAAGCGAATGTCAACCTTGCAAGGTGGTAAAAATGGGGAGGCATTGGGGGAGGGATGCAATCAACATAAACTAGAGACTATAATTAACAGAATCATTGTATTATGCCCCCTTTAATCTAACAAAGGCGATATACCAAGGTAAGTGCAGACAATAAGGGGGGATAGGGGAGGGGTGTGAGACACTTGACATTGGTAGTGTTGTCTGACTCTTTATTCTACTTTGACTTAAGGTTATCTTTCCTTTTGCTGCTTCCTAGCTGTCATGTTTCTTTCTTTGTTTTTGTTTTTTGTTTTTTCCTCTTTCTTTTCTCTTTTTCTTTTGCCCTTCTACCTTCGACTCTTCTCCTGCTTTGTGGAAGAAACGCAGATGCCCTTATATGGATAGTGGTGAGGGTGGTGAACACATAAATATGTGACTATACAGGCAACCATCGACTGTTTACTTAGGATGGAATGTATGGCAATGTGAACAAAACCATCTTTAAAAAAATGGGTTGATTAACTGTACGAATATTAGAAATGTCTTCCATGAACCAGAACAAATGTATGACAATATAACTAGAAGTTAATAATAGAGGGACATATAGGGAAAAAATATATACCTATTGCAAACTATCTACTACCATCAGAAGTATTTCAACATTCTTCCATAAACAGTAACAAATGTACTATACCAATACTATGAGTCAATAGTGGAGGGGGTTGGTTAGGGGTATGAGAGGATTTGAGTTTCCTTTTCTTTTTCCTTTTTTTTTTTTTTTTTCCGCTTTTTTGTCTTTATTTCTTGTCTGGAGTAATGAAAAGGTTCTAAAAATTGAACAAAAATTAATAGTGGTGATGGATGCACAGCTGTATGAGGGTACTGGGGGGCACTTGATTGTACACTTTGGATCTCTGGATAGTTATACGGTATGTGAACAATCTCAATAAAAATTGAAATTAAAAAAAAAAGAGGAAATAATCACTGAAAATTTCCCAACTCTTATGAAAGACAAAAAATTCCAGGTCCAAGAAGTGCAGCATACCTCCAAACAGAATTGATCAAAATAGACCAACTCCAAAACACTTACTAGTCAGATTTTCAAATATCAAAGAAAAAGAGAGACTTCTCAAAGCAGCAAGAGAAAAGTGATCCATCACATATAAGGAAAGCTTGACAACACTAAGTGCGGATCTCTCAGCAGAAACCATGGCGCCAAGAAGGCAGTGGTATGATATATTCAAGATATTGAAAAAGAAAAACTGCCAACCGAGAATCCTATATCCAGCAAAAATGTCCTTCAAAAATGAGGGAGAGTTAAAAATACTTACGGATAAGCAGACACTGAGAGAGTTCATGAACAGGAGATCTCCTCTGCAAGAAATACTAAAGGAAGTGCTACAGACAGAGAGGAAAAGACAGGTGTTCCAGTTTACTAATGCTGCCATTATACAATACCAGAAATTGATTGGCTTTTATAAAGAGGGTTTATTTGATTACAAAGTTACAGTCTTAAGGCCATAAAGTGTCCAAGGTTAGGCATCAACAACAGGGTACCTTCACTGAAGGATGGCTGATAGTGTCTGAAAACCTCTGGTAGCTAGAAAGGCACGTGGCTAGTATCTGCTTGCTCCTAGGCTGCGTTTCTAAATGGTGTTCTCCTAAATGTCTCTGGGTCTCGCTTAGTTCTCCGGGGCAAACTTCGGGCTAGCATCTCCAAACGGAGACAGAGGTTTGGAGAAGAGTGTAGAAATGCAGATATCAGAAGATAGAAAGTGGGTAGAGATCGGGCATTTGATGCTGAAGGAGTATAAAATGTACAAGAGGACTGATTGTACAGATCCAGAAATGGATAGCACAATAATGTGTGATGGTAGCACAATATTGTAAGTATAGTGAACAAAGATGACTGTGAGTACAGTTGAAAGAGGAAGGTTAGGGGTACATATGACACCAAAAGGAAAGAGGAAAGATAAAGACTAAGACTGGATAACTTAGTGAAAACTAGAGTGGTCAAAGATTATGATTAAATGTAAAATACAAAATGTTTCTAACATGAGGGAGAACAAATAAATGTCAACTTTGCAAGGTGTTGAAAATGGGAAAAATACAATCAATGCAAACTAGAATCTAAAGTTAACAATAAAACCGTAATATGCTTCCATTAATTGTAACAAAGGCAATATACCAAAGCTACATATTTATAAGAGGGGGATATAAGGGAGAGGTACAGGAGTCTTGGCGTTGGTGTTGTTGTCTGACCTGTTTATTTTATTTTATTCTACTTTTATTTTTTCTGTTTTTTTAAGTCATCATTTTCTTTTTCTTTTTTTTTTCTTTTTTCTCCTCTTCCTCTTTCTTTGAGGAAGAAATGCAGATGACCTCACATATACTGGCAGTGAATGTATAACTATGTGATTACGCCAAGAACGATGTTTTAAAACTTCAACTTCTGTGTGAGACCAAAGGAAGAGATGTTTATTTGGTGCAAAATCTGTATTTTCTGTAGCACACTATGTAATTTAACTCATATGGTCAGTTTATTCAAACACCATAATTACAAGTGAGATCTGGTTGGTTTGTACAGGTTTGTGTGAAGCCCCAATACATCCCAGAGTAATTTGGGCAGAGAATAAAAATGTATTTGCAAAGCCCTCATGAGGAACTGGGGAAAAATGCAGAAATATTAAACTTCCCCAAATGGGGATAGTACCAATATTTTCAGAAACACTGGGGTCTACTACCAATGTACCAGTTTGGATTTATTATATCCCCCAGAAAGTTATATTCTTTAATGCAATCTTGTGGGGTTAGACTGATTTAGTCTGTTGATTGGGGTGGAAACACTTGATTAAATTATTTCCATGGAGAGATGGAACACACCCATTTGGGTGGGTCTTGATTACATCACTGGAGTCCCAGAAGAGAGCTCAGAGCATCTGAGAGGGACATGCTGAAGAGAAGCTGACACTGACACTTGGAGATGGCTGGAGACATTTGGAGATGATAGCCCAAAATTTACCCCAAAGAAGCTAAGCGAGACCCAGACACATTTTGGAGAATGTCATTTTGAAACACAGACCCAGAGCAAAGGACCAGGAGACACCAGCCATGTGCCTTCCCAGCTGACAGAGATGTTCTGGATGCCATCGGCCATTCTTCATTGAAGGTATCTTCTTGTTGATGCCTTAGTGTGGTCAGTTGTATGGCCTTAGAACTCTAAATTTGTAACCCAACATATCCCCAGTATAAAAGCTAATCTGACTGAGGGAAAGATGGCGGGATAGAGAGGAGTGGAAGTTAGTTAGCCCCTCTAGAACAACTAATAAACAATCAGAAACAACTAGTAAATGATCTGGTATAACTGCTGCAGGGCAAACTTGATGTCCACAGATCATACACCAACCTGGATTGGGAGGAATGCCTGAGATCGCAGCTTAAAATCTGTAAAACTGCAGACCTGAGCCGGGAGCCCCTCCCGCACGGCAGCCAAAACTACAAAGCCTCACTGTACTACAGAGTAGCACTCTCTGAACAAGCGAATATACCTCAGCCCAGCCCCAACTGAAGTTTTAATTAACAAATGTTGACTGCTCAATACAAGCTATGAATCCCCAACAAACAGACAGAGGCTTTTCATGACAACTGACTTTGGAGAGCCAGAGGACCTCTATGGGAGGGAGGGGGAGCCCAGAGGACCAGGTGCTGTCTCTGGCCAATGGGTGAAACTGAGGGTGGCCACAGACCGGCCCTGAAGGGGGACTTTCTGACCCTTTTTTGGCTCAGTGGAGAAAGCCTCAGCCATTTTCAGTTCCCAGCACTCTGACCCAGACAAGGGTGGAGACAGAAGGGGCAGAGAGACTATTTGAATGCAAATGTTATTTCCCCAGGGGGTGTATTTTCCCTAAGAGGAAAAGAGGTGGTGCCTTCGATTCAGAACCAGACCCCAGAGTCTGGGGAAAAACAGCCATGGGCCACACCTCCTTACACCAGTCTAGAGTAAAAGGCTGACAGGTGTCACCTACTGGGCAGAAAAGCACAGTGGCTTGAGGCCTCACAGGGTGTATCAATCTTCTAAGACCTGACACTATTGCCTCCTTCTGGGACCTGAGCCTGTTTTGGTCTGGGAAAACCTGATTAGGGTAACCAAGGAAACCAGATGCCTAGACAACAGAAAACTACAACCTACACTAAGTAAAACAAAGCTATGGCCCAGTCGAAGGAAAAAACTTACACTTCAAATGAGATACAGGAACTGAAAGAACTAACACTAAATCAATTCAAAAAGATTAGGGAAGATATGGCAAAAGAGATGAAGCATATAATGAAAACACTGGGCATACATAAGGTAGAAGTTGAAAGTTCAAAAAAACAACCGGCAGAATTTATGGAAATGAAAGGCACAACACAAGAGATGAAAGACACATGGAGACACACAACAACAGATCTCAAGAGACAAAAGAAAACACTCAGGAACTGGAGAGCAAGACACTTGAAAGCCTACCCAATAAAGAACAGATGGAAGCAAGAGTGGAAAAATATGAGCAACGTCTCCAGGAATTGAAGGATAACATGAAACGCATGAATGTGCATGTCATGGGTGTCCAGAAGGAGAAGAGAAAGGAAAAGGGGCAGAAGCAATAATAGAGGAAATAATCAATGAAAATTTCCCATCTCTTATGAAAGACATAAAATTACAGATCCAAGAAGCATAGCATACCCCAAACAGAATAGATCTGAATAGGCCTACGCCAAGACACCTAATAATCAGATTATCAAATGTCAAAGATAAAGAGAGAATCCTAAAAGCAGCAAGAGAAAAGTGATCCATCACATACAAAGGAAGCTTGATAAGACTACGTGCGACTTTCTCAGCAGAAACCATGGAGACAAGAACGAAGTGGTGTGATATACTTAAGATACTGAAAGAGAAAAACTGCCAACCAAGAATCCTATATCTAGCAAAACTGTCCTTCAAATATGAGGGAGAGCTTAAAATATTCTCTGACAACAGACAATGACAGAGTTTGTGAACAACATACCGGCTCTACAGGAAACACTAAAGGGAACACTACAGACAGAAAGGAAAAGACAGGAGTGAGAGGTTTCAAACACACTTTTGAGAGATAGTAGCACAGCAATGTAAGTACACTGAACAAAGATGACTGAGTATGGTTGAAAGAGGAGGGTAAGGGGCATATGGGACACCGGAAGGAAAGAGGAAAGATAAAGAATGGGACTGTATAATTCAGTGAAACCTAGGGTGCTCAACAATTGTGATAAAAGATACAAATATGTTTTTACATGAGGTAGAACAAATGAATGTCAACATTGCAACGTGTTAAAAATAAGGTGGTATTGGGGGAAAAATACAATCAATGCAAACTAGAGACTACAATTACCAGAAACATTGTATTATGCTTCCTTTAGGGTAACAAAGGCAATATACCAAAGCTTAACACATATGGGGCGGGGAGACATAAAGGGAGTGGTATGGGAGTCTTGGCATTGGGGATGTTGTCTAACTCTTCATTCTACTTTGGTTTAATGCTGTCTTTCCTTTTGTCACTTCCTAGCTGTCATGGTTTTTTTCTTTTCTCTTTCACTTTTTTTCTTTTGTCTCTCTACCTTCTTTGACTCTTATTCCTTCTTTGTGGAACACATGGAGATGTCCTTATATAGATAGTGGTGATGGTGGTGAATACATAAATATGTGACTATACAAGGAACCACTGATTGATTACTTAGAATGGAATGTATGGTGTGTGGACAAAACCATCTTAAAAAAAAAAAGGTTGATGAAAAAACCTTGAGGGCACTATATTGAGTGAAATAAGACAGACACATAAGGACAAATATGCAGTCTCACTGATATGAACTAGTGATAATATGTAATCTCATAGACATGAAATGTAAGTTACCAGGATATAGAACGGGGCTAAAGAATGGGGAGCGGCTGCTTATTATGAGCAGAATGTTCAACTAGGGTGAACTTAAACGTTTGGAAATGGACAGAGGTGATGGTAGTACGTTATGAGAATGACTAACAGTGCTGAATGGTCTGTGAAGGTGGTGGAAAGGGTAAGCTCAGAGTCATGTATGTCACCAGAAGGAAAGTTGGAGGTTAAAAGATGGGAATGTATAAAACAGTGAATCTTGTGGTGGACAATGTCCATGATTAACTGTACAAATATTAGAAATCTCTCTCATGAACTAGAGCAAATGTAATGACAATATAACTAGACGTTAATAACAGAGGGGCATATAGGAAAAAAATACACCTATTGCAAACTATATATACTACAGTTTGTAGTATTTGGACATTCTTTCATCAATGGTAACAAATGCACTATACCAATGCTATGAATCAATAATAGAGGGGGATGGTTAGGGATATGGGAGGTATGCCAGTTTGAATGTATTATGTTCCTCAAAACACCATTATCTTTGATGCAGTCTTGTGTCGGCAGGAAATGTAGTGGTGTTGACTGGGTTGGAGACTTTTGACTGGATGTTTCCATGGAGATGTGATCACACAATAGTGGGCAAGATCTTTCATTGGATGATTTCCATGGAGGTGTGGCCCCACTCATTCAGTGTAGGCCTTGATTAGTTCACTGAAGCCCTATAAAAGCTCAGACAGAAGGAGCGAGCTTGCTACAGCCAAGATGCGCACTTTGAAGAATGCGTAAGAGCTGAGAGAGGAGCTGCAGTTTAGAGACATTTTGGAGATGGCCTTTGAAAGCAGTCTTTTACCCCAAAGAAGCTGAGAGGACAAATGCCTCAAGAGCAACTAGGAATGCTATTTTTGAGGAGCTGCAGCCTAGAGAGGAACGTCCTGGGAGAAAACCATTTTGAAACCACAACTCTGGAGCAGATGCCAGCCACATGCCTTCCCAACTAACAGAGGTTTTCTGGACACCATTGGCCATCCTCCAGTGAAGGTATCTGATTGTTGATGACTTACCTTGGACACTTTATGGCCTTAAGCCTGTAACTGTGTAACAAAATAAACCCCCTTATAAAAGCCGATCCATTTCTGGTGTTTTGCAAAAAGGCAGCATTAGCAAACCTGAACAGATTCCTTTTTTTATCTTTATTTCTTTTCTGGAGTAATGAAAATGTTCTAAAAATAGAAAAAAAAATTAATTGTGGTGATGGATGCAAAGCTGTATGATGGTACCGAAGGCAACTGACTGTACACTTTGGATCTTTGGATAATCATATGGTTTGTGAACAATCTCAATTGAAAAAAAAAAAAAAGCCAATCCATTTCTGGTATTTTGCATAATGGCCACATTAGTAAACCGGAACAGATTTTGGTACCATAGAAGTGGGGTGCTGCTGAGTTTGCACATACCAAACATGTTGGAACAGTCTTTTAAATGGATAAGGGAAAGATTCTGGAAGAATTGAGGAGCTTGATAGAAAAGGCCTAGATTGCTTTGAAAAGACTGTTGGTAGAAATATGGACTCTAAAGATAGCTCTGATGAGGCCTTAGACAGAAATGTTGAATGTGTCGTTGCAAACTGGAAGAAAGGTGATCCTTGTTTTAAAGTAACAGAGAATTTGGCAAAACTCAGTCCTGATGTTAGATGGAAGGTAGAATTTGAAAGTGATGAGCTGGGATACTTAGCTGAAGAGATCTCTAAGCTAAAAGCTGAAAATGTAGCCTGCCTTCTCCTTGCAGCTTATAGTAACATGCGAGATGAAAGAGACAAGCTAAGAACTGAATTCTTGGGTACACAGAAACCAGAAATTGATAGTTTGGAAAACTCTAGGCTCCCAGGAAGTGAGACTCCAGAAGATAGTGCCCCATATGAGGATTTAACCAAACATGGAACCTGACCGCCATTTTAGGCCAGGTTTGGAGACAGTGTTATCCAGAAATGATTTGTGGAAAGTCCTATTGTCTGACAGTTTTGACCCCTGTAAGCTGCATGCCAAGTCAACAAATTTTTTGTGAGACCTGTATTGACAGAACCACTGCCAGTCTGGACTGGAAGGGATGGAGAAGGGACAAATTGAAGGAAAAATTTCTTCAAAGACAGAATCACTGAAGTTGAAGTCTGTAGTCAAGAAATCTCGGGCAAGGAGAGCAGGGCAACCCATGCACATGAAAAGGGTGAGTTTGCCCCAGATACAGCAGGCGGATCTTCGGCTTCGATGTTTAGGAAGAGTGCTGCCACCCCAGGCCTCAGCGAAGGTGAAGAAAATTCCCCAGAGATTGGGGAAAGCCTGGCCACCACCCCACTATTTTGAGAGGGGAGAGCCTTTGCCCCAGAGAGGCACAGCCCGGGTGGCATCCCGATGCTTGAGGAGGGTGGGGCCAAGGATACGTTGGAGCCCTCACCCCTGCGTTTGAGGTCTGGAGACAAGTGGTCTTGGGCTGGGACAGCAGAGCGGCCCACATGCATGGAAAGGGTGAGTTTGCCCCAGAGGTCTAGGGTGGACCTTCCGCTGTGATGCTCAGGAAAAGTTCTGCCACCCCAAGTCCCAAAGAGGGTGGAGCACATTCCCAGGGAATTGGGGAGAGCCTGGCTGCCACCCCACTGTTCTGAAGACGTTGAGCATGTGACCCGGATATGGAAGGGAATCCGGGTGCTGCCCCCATGTTTGAGGAGGGTGGGGCCGAGAAGGTGGTCTCCCCAATGTGTGGATATGTTGGAACACTCACCCCAGCGTTTGGAGAGAAAAGGGCTGCCGTGAAGGCCCTTGGTAAGGGTTGGACTACCATTCTCTCAAGCCCCGAGGATAGAAAGTCATTCTATAAATGACTCTCAGACTTTGAAATCTAATAAAGTTTGCCCTGCAGGTTTTAGGAACTGTTTTGGTCCCATGACCCCTGTTTTCCTTTCAATTTTTCCCTATAGCAATGGGAATGTTAATCCTATGACTGTCCCTCCTCTGTATATTGGAATCTGATAACTTGCTCTGAGTTTCACAGGATCACAGTCAGAGAAGAACGTTAGGACTTTGTACTTATCTATATTATGATGGAATAAATGTATTTTGACATTTGGAAAAAACATGTCTTTTGGGGGTCCAGAGGGTGGAATGTGCTGGTTTGGATATATTATGCCCCCCAGAAAGCCACATTCTTTAATGCAATCTTGTGGGGTCAGACTGATTTATTCTGTTGATTAGGGTGGAAACGGTTGATTAAATTATTTCCATGGAGAGATGGAACCCACCCATTCGGGGTGGGTCTTGATTAAACCACTGGAGTCCGATAAGTGACCTCACAGACAGAAGGAGCTCGGAGCAGCTGAGAGGATCTTTTTGGAGAGAAGCTAAGAGTTGACACTGATGCTGACACTTGGAGATGGTTGGAGACGTTTGGAGATGTTAGCCCAAAGTTTGCCCCAGAGAAGCTAGGCGAGACCCAGAGACATTTTGGAGAATATCATTTTGAAACGCAGACCCGGAGCAAAGAACCAGCAGACGCCAGTCAGGTACCTTCCCAGCTGACAGAGGTGTTCTGGACACCATCGGCTGTTCTTCAGTGAAGGTATCCTTTTGTTGATGCCTTAGTTTGGACACTTTTATGGCCTTAGAACTCTAAATTTGTAACCCAATAAATCCCCTTTATAAAAGCAAATCCATTTCTGGTATTTTGCATAATGGTAGCATTAGCAAACCAGAAAAACCAATTTAGAAGCCCAAGCCCTCGATGTTGGGGCTTGCCCTTATGAAGCTTGTTACTGCAAAGGAGAGGCTAAGTCTACTTGAAATTGTGCCTAATAGTCTCCCCCAGAGACCCTCTTTTGCTGCTCAGATGTTGCCTCTCTCTCTAAGCCAACTCTGCAGATAAACTCAGTGCCCTCCCCAATACATGGGACATGACTGCCCAGGGTGTACATCTCCCTGGCAACAAGGGACATGACTCCCAGGCATGAACCTGGACCCAGCATCAAGGAATCGAGAAAGGCTTCTTGACCAAAAGGGGCAAGAGAATAAAACAAAATAAAGTTTCAGTAGCTAAGATATTTCATATGGAGTTGAGAGGACATTCTGGAGGTTATTCTTTTGTGTTATATAGTATGCCAGTTTGGATATATTATACCCCCCAGAAAAAGCCATATTCTTTAATGCAATCTTCCCGTGGCAGACTGATTAGGGTGTGACCTCTTGATTGAATGTTTCCATGGAGATTTGGTCCTGTCCATTCAGGGTGGGTCTTGATTGGTTTACTGGAGCACTTTTAAAAGAACCACACAGGCCCAGAAGCTTGCTGCAGCTAAGAAAGACACTTTGGAGATGGCTGTTGAAAGCAGACTTTTGCTAGCCCAGAGTTTGCCTGGGAGAAACTAAGAGAACACTCCCAAATGCCTAGAGAGAAACATCCTGGGAGAAAGCCATTTTGAAACCAGAACCCTGGAACAGACACCAACCATGTGCCTTCCCAGCTGATAGAGGTTTTCAGGATGCCATCAGCGTTATTCAGTAAAGGTAACATACCGTTGATGCCTTAGTTTGGACACTTTTATGGCCTTAGGGCTGTAACCAAATAAACTGCCTTTATAAAAGCCAATCCATTTCTGGTATTTTGCATAATGGCAGCATTAGCAAACCAGAACACGTAGATATCCCTTTTTAGTTTTTAGTGTATTGGAAGAGCTAGAAGGAAATACCTGAAACTGTTGAACTGCAACCCAGTAGCCTTGTGTGCTAGTTTGGATATATTATGTCCCGCCAAAAGCCATATTCTTTAATGCAGTCTTGTGGGGGCATATGTATTAGTGTTGATTAAGTTGGAACCTTTGGATTAGGTTGTTTCCATGGAGATGTGACTCACCCAAATGTAGGTGATAATTCTGATTAGATAATTTCCATGGAGGTATGGCCTTGATTCAGCTGGGCCTTGATTAGTTCACTGGAGTCTTAAAAAGGGGCTTACAAACAGAAGACCCTCAGAGCTGCAGCCAAGAGAAACATTTTGAAGACGGACTTTGAAAGCAGTTTTTGCTGATGTTTTGGAGGTACTAGCCCAGAGTTTACCCCGAGAAGCTGACACAGAGACATTTTGGAGAATGCCATGTTGAAACACAACCTGAGAGTAACTCAGAGCAACATTTTGAAGAGGAGCTGCAGCTAAGAGTGGACAAAACACCCTAAGAGCAACATTTTGGAGAATGCCATTTTGAAACACAACCTGGCAGCAAGCAGACGCCAGCCATGCGCCTTTACAGCTAACAGAGGTTTTCCAGATCCCAATGGCCATCCTTCAGTGAAGGTACCCTATTGTTGATGCCTTACCTTGGATGGCCTTAAGACTGTAACTTTGTAACCAAATAAACCCCCTTTATAAAAGCCAATCCATTTCTGGTGTTTTGCAAAATGGCAGCATTAGCAAACCGGAACACCTTGATTTTTGAAGATGATTGTATAACTATATAGCTTACACTGTGTGACTATGTGATTGTGAAAACCTTGTGGTTCACAGTCCCTTCAGCCAGTGTATGGACCGATGAGTAGAAAAATGGGGACAAAAAGGAAATGAATAGGGAGGGATGGGGGGGCTGGGATGTTTTGGGTGTTCTTTTTTACTTTAATTTTTATATTTTTGTGGTAAGAAAATGTTCAAAAATTAATTGTGGTGATGAATGCACAACTATATAATGGTACTGTGAGCAAGTGATTGTACATGCTAGATGACTGGTACGTGAATTCCAATAAAATGGAATTTTAAAAAAACTAATATTTTATATATATAAAAATGAAACACCTTCCAATTAATTAGCAAGAATAACTGAGATCAGGGAAGAGATGGATGCCCTAGCCAATTTCAATAAAAATATTTTGCATAATTGATGGATGGGAACTGAAACATTAGTGAATGTAGCCAACGATGCAATTTTTCCATTTGGATCTTTGCATCTTTTGAGGTATCTTTTTTCAGTTATGAAAGTCATTAAAAACAAGCGCCAAAATTAACTGAATTTGTAAGCAGACCTTTGAAAAACTGTATCTAAGTGTTACCTCAAAATTTATCTTAGTTATCAACATAACACTATAATTAATCACTCAGCAACAGCAATGTTAACTGGAGGTATGTGTCACTTTATTTGACATTATCACTTTGGTTGGGTATAACCCTCACCTTCCAGGAGCAGAACAAAACATAATTCTCAGACTAAGTCTGACCATAAATTATTTTACCAAGAATCCTGAAGTCAAACTATAAAATTCAGATACTATCACACCTCTGATTGCCTATGAAGGTTAAATAAAACCACACAAATGAAAGCACCTAGCACATTGCCTGATGTAAATGACTGCTCAATAAACATTAGTTCCCCTTTCCTCTGGCTTGAAGCCATGTGATACAATGAAGAAAGCACAGGCTTGTGAATCAGGCTTGAATTCTCATTCTACCACTTTCTAGCTGTGTGACTTGGGGCAAATAATTTAACTCCATCTATAAAAGGGAATTAATAATACCTACCGTATAGAGTGAATGTGAAAACTCACTCTAAAATAGTGCATACAAAGTCTCCCAACCCACAAAAGACATTTAATAAATGTCCATCCATCCTTCCTCAAGATACCCTAATCAAACTGTACCAAAAGCATAAAATCATGGGTCTCTAATTCAAAGAATTCCATTAGAATCCTTACCTTCTGATAAGAATTATAACAAAGAATCCTGACACAGTGCCTGGCATGGAGAGCATCCTCCATTAACATTTAAGGATCTGAGGCCAAACACCATGCCCAATGTCACTTGGCTAATCATGGCACCCTGGGGCAGTCTGTGTTTGTGGAACTGAATCCTTCTTCTCAGGGGTTCCCTATCTTAAATACTCTTAGTTTAAGTCATTTATTTTCTGATAAAATTGTATGCTTATTCATACTCTAACAAATTAATTTAAGAGTCAGAAGAGGGTGTTAGGATAATGTGAGTGTTTGAAGTTTTTATGGCTAAGGAGGTTATCACTCCATTAAAATACTTTCACATAAAAGAAAGCAACAAGCTTTTTGCACAGCATAAATCAGGGGAAAAAAGGATTCTTTTTGTTTGTACAACTATGACAGGAAAGTCACCTTTGTTTATGATTTTCCTGACTGTAAACTATATGTAGCGGTGCTTTCAGAATATGAACACTCCAGAATGGTCCAACCAATCCAAACCGTCAGCAACAAACTTTAGTGTAATAAATATAGGGTTGAGGGAAAGGGAAAAAAATCTCTCCATTCTTGTCAAACCCAAGGATGAATAAACTAAGTAAAATACTATGCAATGAACTCACAAATACAGGTACAGCTGTATGTGGTGAGTTGAAATAGACAAGAAGCACCTGTAAGAAACGATGAGTCAACTCAGAGCCTCTGGATGACAAGTAGAAAACAGGTTTTGAAATGTCTGAGAATTGCCGCTTCAGCGCTTTTGCAACACCTGCTTTTACGATCTGTCACGTGAAGCAAGGAGACAGAACCAAACACTGGCACTCGGGCCACACAGCCATTCACAAGCTAGGGAACACAAGCTGGCCTTGGGAACGTATAATCAAGCAAAAGCAAGCGAAGCGGCACAGGAGGCCTTCACCTAACTTCCCGACAGAGAGCAAACGCTGTACCGAGACCGCGGCGTGCAAGTAGCTAACCCCAAAAGATAAATAATTGGGGGTTCTGACATCCCCAAAGGTCCTCCTCATCCTTAATCTTTCTGGAATGTCATCCCATGAAGTATGGTCCGTTTGCCACAGAATCCAGCAGCCCCTCACATCCCAAAGGGCAGCACGGGTCACATCCTTCCACGGACCCTTTTCATTCTGCTTCCTAGACCCAAACGCACTAACTCGACTACGAGTCTCACAGTGTAGACTTCATTGCCGCTGTTAAGTTTCTGAAACACGTGATTTGGGGGAGCAAACGTGAACAGATTAAGCCCTGCCACACCTGGACCCGAACAATTCCCAGAGAGGGACCGAACATCACCAATCTTGGATGACACTCGTTCAACTCGCCCTAAGGAGTGAAGCTAGTCCTGCGGGAAACTAGTCGGTCCTGGGGGACCTGTGCCGCCCGGCCCACCGCCGCAGCTCTTACCCATTTGTCCAAGGGGACCTGGGCGAGGGACCCTGTGCCCTGATACAGGTCCAGGCTGAGCTGCTCCAGGCTCAGCTTCTCCTGCAGGAAGTGGCCCAGGTATCTCTGCAGGAGGTACCGACAGGCCCTCTTCTTGATGGACTCCGAGAACGGCCAAGGCATGATGAGGGCTGGCAGCTGGGCCGGCTGAGGCTGCGGGCGGCAGCAGCGGCTCCGGCCTCGCGGCAGAGGCTCCAGCTCCAGGCCGCGTCCCCGGCGGCGTCCTCAGGCCGCGCGGGGCCTAAGCCCAGGACGACCCCTCCATTTGCCCGCTCGGGGCCGGGCGTCCCTCAGGACGACCCATCGCCTGCGCCGCGCCGCTCGCGCTAGGCCCGGCAGGGGCAAGGCGGGGAGGAGTCCAGGTCCCCGAGGCCCGGGGACTTCCGAGGGAGTCCTAGTCAGCAGGCAGAGAGCGTTCAAGAGAGCGCGAGAGGAGGCGCTCGGAACTGAGGCAAAGGCAGAAGCAGACACCTCCGCCGCGGCGCGGCGTATTTGTTGTCATTCGAGGGCGCGCTCCCGGCTCTGGGGACGCTCCCAGCGCGTTCGCGACACCCGGGCTCCCCACTCGCGAGCGGGCGCTGGCGGAAGTGACGCCACACTGGGGACAGGAAAAAGGAGACGGGAGAAGGGTCCGGACGGGAGCTGTTCCGGCTCCGAAGGGGCGGGACGGGGGTGGGGGGGCGGTGCCGCGGGCCGGCTACAAACGCCTCCGGAGGCTGGAAGAGGACCCTGGGCGCGCGCAGGTGAGTCGCGGCTGAGCAGGTTGCGGGCGGGCGGCAGCCGGAAGGGGTTCGGGAGTGGGCGGGCCGTGGGGTCCTTCGGCCCGGGAGCTGGAGCGGCAGGCAGAAGGGACTGCGTGCCCGGCTGAGGAGGGTCCGGAGGTGGGTCCGGCCTGGGCAGTCCAGGTCACCCCGGCCGCCTCCCCCCCTTCCAGAGACGGGCGCTCCGGGAGCTGCCGGCTCCACGGGGACGACAGGAGCGTCTCTCGAGCAACCCCGCCCGGCCCCCGAATATTCATTGGTGTCCATTGTCAGCAAGTTATTCGTCCCGCACTTCATTCAGGTATTGTTTCAGAAGCTTCACCTTCGTCACTGTTTGTCTAGCGATTTGCTGTTTACAGAATGCTTCTCTTTGATGCTTACTTCATCCTGGGTGTGCTACACCAACAACCACGAAACTTGGGTTTTCGAGGCATTTGTGGGCGAAAGTGCTTTCTGTGATAAATGCCAGAGCCTCCCGACCCCGGGGAAACCTCGACGGAGTACTTGTATGGTTCTGGGAATCTGCGCAATGGTATTTTTGCCTTTTCGGAGGTAACTCCTGCAGGGGCGGAGTCGGCTCTCAAGTTAGTCTACTCCGAGAGGCCTGGGAGCGGTGCTGCGGTAGCCTGGTAGCCAGATGCCCTGTGCTAGAATCACGGCCCTCTTCTTAGCCGAGCCGCCTTGAACTTGTCAGTGCCTTCGCTGAGCCTTCCGTTTCCTTCTCTGCGAAGCGTGGTCATATTAATATATCTTCAAGCATTGTAATGGGTATTAACTGATATGACTAGGGTACGAACCTGTACAGAATCTGAGACGTAGGAGCTGCTTACATAAGCACGGTGAACTAAGACGTGCAGTTTAAGGAGTTAGGTATTAAAATCTTGATAACTGTTTCATTAATGTCTTAGAAATACTAAGATAGGATGGAAATTTTGATAGGTAAAGAAAGATCTGGTCCCTTTTTCTACAGCCACCTTTTCATTTTAAAACCACTGTGCTCTCAATTATATCTAGTTTTGTGTGGTTTGTTGAGGTCCCTCACTCTTTGTAGACTTTTCCCAAATATCCTCCGTGACTTCAATTCCCTTGCTCTTCATTCTTTCAAAAATATTTGTTAAAAGTCTGTTAAGTGAAAGCCTCCACGGTTGGTGATGTGAAAAATGTAAGGAAGAATCAGGCAGAACCCTCCAGGGCTTATATTCTGGAGTGGAAGGTCCATTCGTTATTCAGTAAATATCCATTGATTGCCTGCTATAACAGTGAACAGGTAAGTCTCTGCCCTCATGGAGTTTACATTTTAATGAAGGGAGGGTATTCCAGTTTGCTAATGCTGTGGTATGCATAATACCAGATATGGATTGGCTTTTATAAAGGGGTTTATTTGGTTACAAATTTACAGTCCGAAGGCCATGAAAATGTCCAAATTAAGGCATCAACACTAGTATACCTTCACGGAAGGAAGGTCAATGGCGTCTCGAAAACCTCTGTTAACTAGGCAGGCATGTGGCTGACATCTGCTGATCCGGAGTTGTGTTCCAGCTCGTCTCTCAGCACCTGTACATTCTTCAAAATGTTGCTCTTGGGGCATTTTGTCCTCTCTTAGTTTCTCTGGAGCAAACACTGGGCTAGCATCTCCAAAGTGTCAGCAAAAGTCTGCATTCTGCTGCCATCTTCAAAATGTCTCTCTCAGCTGCTCTCCAAAATGTCACTGTCAGCTGCTCTTAGCTCCTTCTGTTTGTAAGCTCTTTTCTAGGACTCCAGTAATTAAATCAAGACCCACACTGAATGGGCAGGGCCACAACTCCATGGAAATAATCTAATCAAAAGTTGGGTGGGTCACCTCTCCATGGAATCAACCTAATCCAAAGATTCTGACCTAATCAACACTAATACGTCTGCACCCACAGGATTGCATTAAAGAACATGGCATTTTGGGGGACATAATACATCCAAACCAGCATAGAGGGAAATAAATACATAATATGCCAGGTAGTAGTAAGTGCTGTGGAAAAGAATAAAGCAGTATAAAGGGGTTTGAGATGGAGAAAGGGTTGCTATTTTTATATTGGGTGGTATATTAGTTTCCTAGGGCTGCCACATAAGGCCTTTCTTATGTAATAAGGTGACAATTTTAGTAGAGACTTGGAGAAAGCTAGGAAATAAGGCACCTGAATGCCTGGAAAAGTTGCTTTCCAAGCAGAAGGAACTGCAAGTGCAAGGCCCTGTGGCAGAAGCATGCTTGTTAAGTTCAGAAACATCAGGAGTGAGAAAAGGAAAGAGAAGTAGAAACTCAGGTCAGAGAATTAGATGGGGGTGAGGGAACCAGGTCATAGAGGGCTTTGTAGACCTTTATAGGAACTTTGACTTTCACTCTGGATGAGATGGGTTTGAGAAGAGTGGCACAATCTAGCCTGTTTTTACAGGATCATGCTAACTATTGCATTGAGAACAGACAAGTGGGGGCAGGAGGGTCAAGCATGGAAACAGCAGTCCCACTTAGAAGGGTATTGTAATAATACAGGCAAAAGATGACAGTGACTTGGACCAGAGTGGTAGCAGTGAAGGTGGTAAGAAGCAGTTGGATTCTGGATATATTTTGAAGGTAATAAGACATTCTCAAATAATATAATTATGTTACTTGCCATTAAAGGTATGACAAGTCAAAGACAGGATCACATCTGGCAGCAAATTAGAATAGCACTTGGGAGGTTTGCACTGGACTTTTGAAGAATGGGTACAATTTGGACTACTCTCAGTATTTATTAAATAAGTGATTTCCTTTGGAATGAGGAGTTACATTCATGTTGTCCCTAGCTTGCCAGCAATTTCAAATATCAGAAAATGAAGATAAAAATTGAAGATTTTACAATAGCAAATATGTTCCACTCAGTGTGTTACAAGTGTTGTCATGTACATTCTTTGCTTTCTTGGAGAAATTCAGTGTAAATGTTTAGGACCGTCATCGTTACGCCTTTAGCTCAGTTTATATCCCAAGTCACGGTGCTGTTTTGTGTTTTATCAAAGACAGAGTCCCTATCACAGAATGATAATGCCCAACACTAATTGAGGAAGTTGAAAACTATTATCCAATCAAACATTTTCAGCTTTTTAAGAATTACAAAGAAGGGTTTGTAGTGACAGGTTAGAAACTGTACCATAGGTTGAATGGGTCATGTCAACATAATCACCCCTCAAAGAAATCCACATTAACATGTGAAATAATAGAAAAGCCAATTAGATGTCATTGGCCTATTTTTTAAGACTTGCATTTGAGGTGACTGGAATATGATGCTAGGGCTCCCATGTTGCACAGCTCTTGGGGTCACACAAAGTGGCCATAGTGGCTGCCCTGTGTAACACCAAGAACACTGAACTTAGGATTAAAAGGCTTGAGCCTTGGGGCCAGCTCTCATTTTTTTTTTTTAAGATATTTTTAAATACTCTGTTTTTAGAATATAATATTTAACAGATAATATCTCTTGAGCTTATGATGTGCCAGGCACCATGCTTGAGTATATTCCATAATCACTTATTTCATCCTCTCAGTTTTCCTTTAAGGTAGATGTTGTTGACTTCAGTTTAGAAGTAAGCAAACTGTGCTTACTTGATGAGAGAGTAAATGTTCTGCCCCTGGTCACATAGTAGCTAAGTGGCAGAGCTGAGGTTGCAGCTTTGATCTGTTTAGCCTTTTAACCACCACTCTGTGCTGATCCCATGGAGATTTGCCAGACTATAGTGTATGACACAAATAAGGCAATCATGATGATCGATATTGTAATGTCAACTGAAAAGTCAAGCTTGCATAGTGCAATTTCAAAATCTGTGTACTGCTCTTGAGAACTTTTCTGGCATTGTTCTTTCAACAGGCTGTATATATGACTGTCTTTCTGTGCCCCTTCTTTTGTCATCATGGAAGAAACTGACCTCTACACTTTTTCCAGCTTTTTGATGCTATGAATTTTTGATGAAACAACAAATGCCAGTAAATTAAGTAGAGAAAAAAAGAATTTAGTAATCAGTTATCTTTATAACCAGTTTTATGACTTTTCCAAAAACACAAACACAGTCCAAAAATTATAGCAACAGATGGAGAAAAAGCTGGTTCCTAATTTATGTATGATGTTTTAAGGAATCATTTTGGAAACTATATGAGGTGATGCAAACTACCATATATCTAATAGCAACCTTAAGACATTCCAATTTTTGAAAGTGTTGGCAACAGAATATTGCTCAAAATGGAAAAAAAGAGGTTTTCTATTTTATATCACTTTGGATATCAATTTGTCTTACTTTGATTAGAATGTACTCTACTTAAATATGACTCCAAATGATTATTTTTCGGAGGATTATATAGAAATAAAATACTGTCATTACTGGAATTTTTTTTTAAAACATTCAGTTTTTGAGAGTCTTTTTTTAGAAATTTCAATTACAGTTTCTGGTTTTGAAGGAAAAGTTGTGTACAGGGTTTTTGTGTTGCTTATTTACAGTTTAAAATATTTCTCAAATAACACTACATATTACTTCACCTCAGCATGCTCCTTAATCAAAAAGGCACAATACACTTTGTGTTGGCTTGATTTGTGGTTGCTAGGTTGTATATGTGTCTGCGTCATTGCAGAAAATGAGAAACACAACAATTTTATGAATCAGCATATAAATGGAAAAATAAACCACTTTTATTTGAATGACAAATACTTCATATTTGTAATACTACAAATGATTCAGATTTTAAATGTTCAATATCAAAATCAATATATGTCTTAGAGCTACTGAAAAAAGAGATAAAATGTTACGTGTTAAAAGAAAATAAAGGTGAAAATAGTTTGCTTTGCCTAAATTCTGAATGTTAGATTACTAATCTTTATTTCCAATATATCACAACTTTTTAAAATTTGTTTTTTCTTATTACAGATGTAATACGTTTTCTTTTTACCATAGAAAAATTCAAATGTAAAAAAAATTAACACCCTCAATAATTATCTTAACTTTTAACAGAAAAACAAGAGCATAACTTAAGTGGAAGAGAGCTACAAAGACTTAGAAGGGCAAACTCTGTACAAACCTTCTACCTTTATACCATCTCCTGCCCCTGCCCCGTTACTGTATGGCCCCAGACCAAATGCCTGGAATTTCTGTCTATTTGAATTAGTTCCTGGGGTTAGAGCAATTTTACTAAAAAATTTTCACCCAAATGTTCCTGTCAGATTCCAAGGAAACCATAGGACTGTGGGGGCATGACCTTAAGAGGGCATGGCTTGAAACTTCCAAACATTCATGGTTTTTTTCCTTTATAATTCTAGGCAGTTTTGCGTCCTACTCCAAAATAATCATCTGTATTTTCCAGGAATGTCCGCCATGTTTATCCTACAGCTTTGTATGCTCCTCACCACAGGGCCAAGTACAGCAGCTTGAAAAGTAGAGAGCTTGAATTTTTTCTTTGTATATTCATTCAGAAAATATCCAATGTAGACCTGCTTTATGCCAGACACTGGGCTGATGAGGGACATCACAGGTGCCCATCCTCATGGGCCTGTAGCAGTACAGGCATAAAAATGATTTGCAATGAGATATGACAAGTGCAGCAGTAGCAATGCAGAGATGCTAGTAAGGAGATGGTGAGGAACACTACCTGAGATCAGAAGCAGCATGCTGGGTAAAAGAAACAGGAGTCTCATGCAAACATATAGTAAGCATGTGTCAAAAATGTGTTTAACTTATTAATGAGAGAACCAGCAAGATGGTAAAATTTGTTCAAAGTAGTATAGGAGGGACCACAGTATATAATCATTGAAAGAAAAACTGCTGAAATAAGATTGCAAACTTGTCTCAAAACTGGCTAATGGGATTTCCCATTTCTGACCAGGATGCTAACAGGAACCAGCTTTACCCTCCTCCCTGAAACAACAAAAAAATTGACAAAACTATATGAGACAGTGATTTTCAAGACTTTGGACGTCAGGCAATAAAGGACAGTGACCTCTGAGAGGCCAGAAACAAACAGGGCGAGCCCTACAATTGCCCCACTTTTATCACTTGGAGTGTCCATGGCACAGGGAATGAAAACCCAGGTAGAGCCTAGTGGTCTCCCTGAGTTAAGGACATGAAGCAAGGGGTCTGAAGATGCCAAGGCAGCCAGCACAGAGTACTAGAAAGTGGACAGCTACACAGAGATAGAGCTATGGCCAAAAAAAAAGGATTCCCTGCCCAGCTTCCAGCTGAAAACTGATCACATAGGTGTAAGGAAACTCCCCAAAGGTGGGGAAAGAACTTCCCAAAAGAATTAAAGGGAACCATTTTTCAGGTCTCACACAGGATTGGGGTAATACCTATTCCCATCACCCAGAGTAGAAACCTCATAATTCAACAGGCATTAGGTAGAGTACTCAGAAGGTTTTGCCTCTGTAGTGGGGCAGAATTAACCAGACAGTAAATACACTTTAGTACTGCCCAAAAATAAGAGCAAGAAAAAGATCAAGCTGTAGCCAGATAACTGCATCCTAGAATAATGCTTAGTAATATTATAGGAATACAAAAATATGCCCTACCACAAAAGGCAAATTTCACAGTATCTGGCATCCAATCAAAAACTGCCTGCAAAGAAAGAGGAGAATACAACCCATAATGAGGAGAAAACTATCAATTGAAACTGACTCAGAAATTACACAGATATTAATGAAATTAGTAGAGTTAATTTGCAATATTTCATTGAGGATTCTTGCAACTATATTCATGAGAGATACTAGTTTTCCTTTCTTGTAATGTCTTGTCTGGTTTTGGTATTAGGATAGTGCTGCCCTCATGAAATGAGTTAGGAAGAGTTCTCCATGCTTCTACTTTTGGAAGAAATTGTAGAGAATTGGTGTCATCTATTCTTTTTTTTTTTTTTTTTTAATCTTCATTTTATTGAGATATATTCACATACCACGCAGTCATACAAAACAAATCGTACTTTTGATTGTTTACAGTACCATTACATAGTGGTACATTCATCACCCAAATCAATCCCTGACACCTTCATTAGCACACACACAAAAATAACAAGAATAATAATTAGAGTGAAAAAGAGCAATTGAAGTAAAAAAGAACACTGGGTACCTTTCTCTGTTTGTTTCCTTCCCCTATTTTTCTACTCATCCATCCATAAACTAGACAAAGTGGAGTGTGGTCCTTATGGCTTTCCCAATCCCATTGTCACCCCTCATAAGCTACATTTTTATACAACTGTCTTCGAGATTCATGGGTTCTGGGTTGTAGTTTGATAGTTTCGGGTATCCACCACCAGCTACCCCAATTCTTTAGAACCTAAAAAGGGTTGTCTAAAGTGTGCATAAGAGTGCCCACCAGAGTGACCTCTCGGCTCCTTTTGGAATCTCTCTGCCACTGAAGCTTATTTCATTTCCTTTCACAGCCCCCTTTTGGTCAAGAAGATGTTCTCCGTCCCACGATGCCAGGTCTACATTCCTCCCCGGGAGTCATATTCCACGTTGCCAGGGAGATTCACTCCCCTGGGTGTCTGATCCCACGTAGCGGGGAGGGCAGTGATTTCACCTTTCAAGTTGGCTTAGCCAGAGAGAGAGGGCCACATCTGAGCAACAAAGAGGCATTCGGGAGGAGGCTCTTAGGCACAACCATAGGGAGGCCTAGCCTCTCCTTTGCAGCAACCGTCTTCCCAAGGGTAAAACCAGTGGTAGAGGGCTCAACCCATCAAACAACCAGTCCCCTATGTCTGTGATCATGTTAGCAACCATGGAGGTGGGGTAGGTGAATACCCCTGCATTCTCCACAGGCTCCTCAAGGGGGCACTACATCTTTTTTTTTTCCTTCTTTTTCTTTTTTTTTTTTTTTTAACTTTCCCTTCTTTTTTAAATCAACTGTATGAAAAAAAAGTTAAAAAGAAAACAAACATACAATAAAAGAACATTTCAAAGAGACCGTAACAAAAGAGTAAGAAAAAGACAACTAACCTAAGATAACTGCTTAACTTCCAACATGTTCCTACTTTACCCCAAGAAAGTTACCTAATATAGCAACATTTCTGTGAACTTGTTCCTACTATATCCATCAGAAATTAACAGACCATAGTCATTCCTGGGCATCCCCAGAACGTTAAATAGCTTATCTGTTCTTCTTGGATTATTGTTCCCCCTTCCTTAATTGCTCTCTATTGCTAGTTCCCCTACATTCTACATTATAAACCATTTGTTTTACATTTTTCAAAGTTCACATTAGTGGTAGCATATAATATTTGTCTTTTTGTGCCTGGCTTATTTCGCTCAGCATTATGTCTTCAAGGTTCATCCATGTTGTCATATGTTTCACGAGATCGTTCCTTCTTACTGCCGCGTAGTATTCCATCGTGTGTATGTACCACATTTTATTTATCCACTCATCTGTTGAAGGACATTTGGGTTGTTTCCATCTCTTGGCAATTGTGAATAATGCTGCTATGAACATTGGCGTGCAGATATCTGTTCGTGTCACTGCTTTCCGATCTTCCGGGTATATACCGAGAAGTGCAATCGCTGGATCGAATGGTAACTCTATATCTAGTTTTCTAAGGAACTGCCAGACTGACTTCCAGAGTGGCTGAACCATTATACAGTCCCACCAACAGTGAATAAGAGTTCCAATTTCTCCACATCCCCTCCAGCATTTGTAGTTTCCTGTTTGTTTCATGGCAGCCATTCTAACCGGTGTTAGATGGTATCTCATTGTGGTCTTAATTTTCATCTCTCTAATAGCTAGTGAAGCTGAACATTTTTTCATGTGTTTCTTGGCCATTTGTATTTCCTCTTCAGAGAACTGTCTTTTCATATCTTTTGCCCATTTTATAATTGGGCCGACTGTACTATTGTCATTGAGTTGTAGGATTTCTTTATATATGCAAGATATCAGTCTTCTGTCAGATACATGGTTTCCAAAAATTTTTTCCCATTGAGTTGGCTGCCTCTTTACCTTTTTGAGAAATTCCTTTGAGGTGCAGAAACTTCTAAGCTTGAGGAGTTCCCATTTATCTATTTTCTCTTTTGTTGCTTGTGCTTTGGGTGTAAAGTCTAGGAAGTGGCCGCCTAATACAAGGTCTTGAAGATGTTTTCCTACATTATCTTCTAGGAGTTTTATGGTACTTTCTTTTATATTGAGATCTTTGGTCCATTTTGAGTTAATTTTTGTGTAGGGGGTGAGGTAGGGGTCCTCTTTCATTCTTTTGGATATGGATATCCAACTCTCCCAGCCCCATTTGTTGAAAAGACCATTATGACTCAGTTCAGTGACTTTGGGGGCCTTATCAAAGATCAGTCGGCCATAGATCTGAGGGTCTATCTCCGAATTCTCAATTCGATTCCATTGATCTATATGTCTATCTTTGTGCCAGTACCATGCTGTTTTGGCAACTGTGGCTTTATAATAAGCTTCAAAGTCAGGGAGTGTAAGTCCTCCCACTTCGTTTTTCTTTTTTAGAGTGTCTTTAGCAATTCGAGGCATCTTCCCTTTCCAGATAAATTTGATAACTAGCTTTTCCAAGTCTGCAAAGTAGGTTGTTGGAATTTTGATTGGGATTGCATTGAATCTGTAGATGAGTTTGGGTAGAATTGACATCTTAATGACATTTAGTCTTCCTATCCATGAACATGGAATATTTTTCCATCTTTTAAGGTCCCCTTCTATTTCTTTTAGTAGAGTTATGTAGTTTTCTTTGTATAGGTCTTTTACATCTTTGGTTAAGTTGATTCCTAGGTACTTGATTTTTTTAGTTGCTATTGAAAATGGTATCTTTTTCTTGAGTGTCTCTTCAGTTTGTTCATTTCTAGCATATAGAAACATTACTGACTTATGTGTATTAACCTTGTATCCCGCTACTTTGCTAAATTTGTTGATTAGCTCTAGTAGCTGTATCATCAATTTCTCAGGGTTTTCTAGATATAAGATCATATCATCTGCAAACAATGACAGTTTTACTTCTTCTTTTCCAATTTGGATGCCTTTTATTTCTTTGTCTTGCCGGATTGCCCTGGCTAGCACTTCCAGCACAATGTTGAATAACAGTGGTGACAGCGGGCATCCTTGTCTTGTTCCTGATCTTAGAGGGAAGGCTTTCAGTCTCTCACCATTGAGTACTATGCTGGCTGTGGGTTTTTCATATATGCTCTTTATCATGTTGAGGAAGTTTCCTTCAATTCCTACCTTTTGAAGTGTTTTTATCAAAAAGGGATGTTGGATTTTGTCAAATGCTTTTTCAGCATCTATTGAGATGATCAATTGATTTTTCCCTTTTGACTTGTTAATGTGTTGTAATACATTGATTGATTTTCTTATGTTGAACCATCCTTGCATGCCTGGAATAAACCCCACTTGGTCATGGTGTATGATTTTTTAATGTGTCTTTGGATTCGATTTGCAAGTATTTTGCTGAGGATTTTTGCATCTATATTCATTAGGGAGATTGGCCGGTAGTTTTCCTTTTTTGTAGCATCTTTGCCTGGTTTTGGTATTAGATTGATGTTAGCTTCATAAAATGAGTTAGGTAGTGTTCCATTTTCTTGAATGTGTTGAAAGAGTTTGAGTAAGATTGGTGTCAGTTCTTTCTGGAAAGTTTGGTAGAATTCCCCTGTGAAGCCATCTGGCCCTGGGCATTTATTTGTGGGAAGATTTTTGATGACTGATTGGATCTCTTTGCTTGTGATGGGTTGGTTGAGGTCTTCTATTTCTTCTCTGGTCAGTCTAGGTTGTTCATATGTTTCCAGGAAATTGTCCATTTCCTCTACATTATCCAGTTTGTTGCCATACAGTTGTTCATAGTATCCTCTTATAATTTTTTTAATTTCTTCAGGATCTGCAGTTATGTCACCTTTTTCATTCATTATTTTGTTTATATGGGTCTTCTCTCTTTTTGATTTTGTCAGTCTAGCTAGGGGCTTGTCAATCTTGTTGATTTTCTCAAAGAACCAACTTTTGGTGATATTTATCCTCTCTATTGTTTTTTTGTTCTCTATGTCATTTATTTCTGCTTTAATCCTTGTTATTTCTTTTCTTGTACTTGGTTTAGGATTGGTTTGCTGTTCATTTTCTAGCTTCTTCAGTTGATCCATTAGTTCTTTCATTTTGGCTCTTTCTTCCTTTTTAATATATGCGTTTAGTGCTATAAATTTCCCCCTTAGCACTGCTTTTGCTGCATCCCATAGGTTTTGGTATGTTGTGTTCTCATTTTCATTCGTCTCTATATATTTAGCAATTTCTCTTGCTATTTCTTCTTTAACCCACTGATTGTTTAGGAATGTGTTGTTTAACCTCCAGGTATTTGTGAATTTTCTAAGTCTCTGATGGTTATTGAGTTCTAATTGTATTCCATTGTGGTCAGAGAATGTGCTTTGAATAATTTCAATCTTTTTAAATTTATTGAGGCTTGTTTTATGTCCCAGCATATGATCTATTCTGGAGAAAGTTCCATGAGCAATAGAAAAGTATGTGTATCCTGGTGATTTGGGATTTAATGTCCTGTATATGTCTGTTAAATCTAATTCATTCATCAGATTGTTTAGGTTTTCAATTTCCTTATTGGTCTTCTGTCTGGTTGATCTATCTATAGGAGAGAGTGATGTGTTGAAGTCTCCCACAATTATTGTGGAAACATCAATTGCTTCCTTTAGTTTTGCCATTGTTTCTCTCATGTATTTTGTGGCACCTTGATTGGGTGCATAGACATTTACGATTGTTATTTCTTCTTGCTGAATTGCCCCTTTTATTAGTATGTAGTGGCCTTCTTTGTGTCTCAAAACATCCCTGCATTTGAAGTCTATTTTATCTGAGATTAATATTGCTACACCTGCTTTCTTTTGGCTGTAGCTTGCATGAAATATTTTTTTCCATCCTTTCACTTTCAGTTTCTTTGTGTCCCTGTGTCTAAGATGAGTCTCTTGTATGCAACATATTGATGGTTCATTTTTTTTTGAACCATTCTGCGAATCTATATCTTTTAATTGGGGAGTTTAATCCATTTACATTCAACATTATAACCGTGAAGGCATTTCTTGAATCAGCCATCTTATCCTTTGGTTTATGTTTGTCATATTTTTCCCCTCTGTCTATTAATATCCTTTATTGTACCCATACCGAATCTCTTTAGTACTGAACCTTTCTCCAAGTCTCTCTGTCCTTTCTTTGTTTCTCTGTCTGTAGGGCTCCCTTTAGTATCTCCAGTAGGGCAGGTCTCTTGTTAGCAAATTCTCTCAGCATTTGTTTGTCTGTGAAAAATTTAAGCTCTCCCTCAAATTTGAAGGAGAGCTTTGCTGGATAAAGTATTCTTGGCTGGAAATTTTTCTCACTCAGAATTGTAAATATATCGTGCCACTGCCTTCTCGCCTCCATGGTGGCTGCTGAGTAGTCACTACTTAGTCTTATGCTGTTTCCTTTGTATGTGGTGAATTGCTTTTCTCTTGCTGCTTTCAGAACTTGCTCCTTCTCTTCTGTGTTTGACAGTGTGATCAGTATATGTCTCGGAGTGGGTTTATTTGGATTTATTCTATTTGGGGTTCGCTGAGCATTTATGATTTGTGTATTTATGTTGTTTAGAAGATTTGGGAAGTTTTCCCCAACAATTTCTTTGAATACTCTTCCTAGACCTTTACCCTTTTCTTCCCCTTCTGGGACACCAATGAGTCTTATATTTGGACATTTCATATTATCTATCATATCCCTGAGGTCCATTTCGATTTTTTCAATTTTTTTCCCCATTCTTTCTTTTATGCTTTCATTTTCCATTCTGTCATCTTCGAGGTCACTGATTCGTTGTTCAACTTCCTCTAGTCTTGTACTATGAGTGTCCAGAATCTTTTTAATTTGGTCAACAGTTTCTTTAATTTCCATAAGATCATCCATTTTTTTATTTAGTCTTGCAATGTCTTCTTTATGCTCTTCTAGGGTCTTCTTGATTTCCTTTGTCTCCTGTACTATGGTCTCATTGTTCATCTTTAGTTCTTTGAGTAGCTGCTCTAGGTGCTGTGTCTCTTCTGATCTTTTGATTTGGGTGCTTGGGCTTGGATTATCCATATCGTCTGGTTTTTTCATATGCTTTATAATTTTCTGTTGTTTTTGGCCTCATGGCATTTGCTGAACTTGATAGGGTTCTTTTAGGATTTGTAGACCAATTGAAGTCCTTATCTCTAATTTATCAGATCTACAGCTTCGTGGAGTATACTTTCTCTAACTAACCAGCAGGTGGCGTCCACGAGCCGCCAGTTCTCCCCTGCTTAGCCTTTTTGGTGAGTGGGGGAGTGAGTCTTGTGGGGTCCAATTGGTGTACCAAGCTTGCATGTGTAGTTGGTGTTGCCTGCCCTGTATATGGGGCGTGTTTCTGGGCAGTCAGGGAGGGGGGAGTGGCTCTAACAATCAAATCTCCCTGGTGATCCTAGAGTTTTAAAGCTGCTGCAATAGTCTAATCCTTCAGTTCAGTCCTGCCACAGTTTGTCTCTGCCACTGACCGACAAGTCCTTGGTATTGGCGTATGGCTCCTGAGACTTGCAAGTGGGCCCCTCTTCCAGGCCGTGCACCCCGGGTCCTCTGTTGAGGGATGACTGTGCTATGTCACAAGTGAGTGCCGTCCCCCCAGGGCAGTTCTGGGCTGCTGGGCTGTGTAGGGAGGCTCCCAGTCTGCTGAAATGATGGCTGAATGGGGCTTTGTTAATTCACACTGCTCTGCCTTCCCAACTCTGGGACAATCAGCTGAGGTTGCAGGGAAGGCTAATGTCCACGCCCAGTTTTGTGGTGTGTGCCTGTTATTTGAAGCACTTCCGTCACACTGGGTTGTCTGGGGCAGTTCTGGGCTATGGGGCTGGCGATGGGCAGGAGTGTTTCCTGTCCACCAGGATGATGGCTGTGAGCGGACACCCCCCTTTTCTTGGGAAGTTGTGGTGTTTAGTGAATTTTCTCAGCCACTGGATTATTGCATTTTGTCTCAGAGCTCTCCTAGTTCTGCTCTTGACTTGACCTGCCCAAATAGCAAGTCTTTGAAGCTTTCTGTATTGGGCTTCTTAGAGTAATTGTTTTAGAAAAAGAAAAAAGGATTAAAAAAAAAAAAGGGCCCTCCTCAGAGATCTAATGGGTTATTGAAATGCTAAGAGACAAAGCAACCAGGGCCATTAAGGAAAGGTCCACAGGGCAGAGAGATCAGCTTTTCTTCGGGATTTGCATATGCGCCTCAGGGCCTGAGCTCGGGCCTGAGCTCTGCCCTTCCCCTTTATATGTTCACCGGAACTCCAAAAATCCTCCGCTTTTATTTTGGAGTTTTTCGTGTTGTTTTTTTTCTATGCCTGTCTCCTCTCTGCTGGGCTGGCTGCTCTCAGATTCTCTGGTGTCTGGTCTCCGTCTATCTATGGTTGGAGTTTGAATCAGCAGAATGAGTTTCCGATAAGGGCTGCCACTGCAGTTCTCCCTTCTCCTTCCCGGAGCTGACAGCCCCTCCTCCCACGGGACTGAGCCTGGCAGGGAGGGGCGCGGGTCCCCTGGCCGCAAAAACTTACAGATTTCGCTGATCTCAGCAGTTCCACGTTTTCATGAGTGTTGTATGAAGTATGCCCAAAGTCAGATTGCTCTGTGGTGTCCAGTCCACGCAGTTCCTGGCTTTCTACCTACTTTCCTGGAGGAGTAACTAAAACATACAGCTCACCAGTCTGCCATCTTGCCCCGCCTCCATCTATTCTTTAAATATTTATTGAATTTACTAGTGAAGCCATCTGGTTCTGGGCTTTCTGTTTTGGAAGGTTATTAGTGTTGATTTAATTCTTAACAAATATAGGCTTCTTCAAAGTATCTATTCCCTTTTGTGTAAATTGTGGTAGATTGTATCTTTCAAGGAATTTGGAGCACTAGTGTTCCATGGGTGTGGCAACTCAGTGGCTCTCTGCACTGCTTCTGTTGCTTTTGTCATCACTAGCTAACTGGCTTCATTTATTTTGTTTCTGTGTTCAAACTCCTCCAAAGAGAACCTGATTGTTTAAGTTAGTTACCATCTGGAATTGAGTGGTTGAACAGATTTGTAATTTAGGACAATTCATAGGCACCTTGGAAGTCTCGAGGGGGTTCCTTTGATTGAACCACCCATCCCCAGTACATTCTATTGTGAGCATGGTGCTGAATTCACATAGTATAAAACGTGAAACCTATGATTAAGGAACCCTTCAATAGAAGTCACTAGGCTGGACAAACACTCTGACCAACTTTGAGGAGAACTGTAAAAACTTCCTAGCACCTTACATTGTCCATTCATTATGGTTATGAAAGGTAAATTATGACTGTCCCAAAAAGGAAGGGCAAAAAATGATGTGTCTGACTGTCTTTACTCTTTTCTGCTGAAGGAGTTTGGACACCATCGTAAACAGAATAATGGCCCCCCAAAGATGTCCACGTCCTAATCCCCAGAACCTGTGACTATGTTACCTTACATGGCAAAAGAGACTTTGCAGATGTGATTAAGTTAAGGACCTTGAAATGGGGAGCTTATCCTAGATTGTCCTGGTGGGCCTAATGTAATTAAAAGGTTCCTCTTACATAGAGATGCAGGAAAAGTCAGACTCAGATAAAGGAGATGTGACCTCAGTACCAGAGGTTGGAGTGATACATTCTGAAGATGGAGGAAGGGGCCAGTAGCCAAGGAATGCAGGTGGCCTTTAGGAGCTAGAAAAGGCAGGGAAACAGAATCTCCCTGTTTTGTTTCCTTGACTGTTCAAGCAAATACCAATGCAATGCTGACTTAAACAATTTAATAGTTCACGGTTTTGAGGCTAGGAAAAAGTCCAAATCAAGGCATTTTCAGGATGATGCTTTCTTTCTGAAGACTGGCATTCTGGGGCTAGCTGCCATTAACCTTGGTCCTGGGCTCCTCTGATATATGGCAGTGCATATTGCAGCCTCTCCTGGCCTCTCCCTTCTCTTCTGGGTTCCACTGATTTCGTCTTCTGGCTGCTCCCTCAGTGGCTTTCTCTTTATGCATCTGAATTTCATCCTGCTTATTTAAAGATTAAGACCCATCCTGATTGAGTTGGACCATACCTTAACTGAAGTAGCCTCATCAAAAGGTCCTATTTACAAGGGTTCACACCCACAAGAATGGATTAAGTTTAAGAACATGGTTTTCTGGCATATAGAGATCCACCACACACACACACACACGAAGCCTCCAGAAAGAACACAGCCCTGCCAATACCTTAATTTTAGACTTCTAACCTCCAAAACTATAGGAGAATAAATTTATGTTGTTTTAAGCCACATTTGTGTAACTTTGTTCAGCAACAAAATGAAACTAATACAGACATTAACTTTCGAAGTCTACAAAGCTTTTATTGAGCACTTTGTACATGAAAGAAGCGAAGATATTCAGCAGCATCATGAGGTTTCTGTTTTTTAAACCTCCTTACCTCTCTAAGTCTGTATTAGAGGTAGATTGATTACTGCTTTTCATTTTGGGTAGACTCCTGAATCAGGATGCTTTGGATTGCCAGTAAAATAATGGAAATTTATTGGCAGAGGTTGAGCAGCCACCCGGGCTCTGACTCCCATTTCTCTGTGAATCTCGTGGCTCTGCTTTGTTCCCATTGTCAGCATCATCCTCAAGCTATTTCCCATCTAAAGTTGGCTGCCAGGAACAACTGAGACTCTGCTCTGACTGAACTGTTCTGGGTTAAAGTGACCAGGAAAAGTGTGTGTTGATTGGTCTAGGACAGTCTGTAACTGCGATTGAGGTCAATCTCACCAAAGCTCCTCAGTAAGGAGAGGAATTTATGATTCCCCGTGGAAAATCTGGCTGAGGTTAGGAAGGGGAACAGATGTTGATAATCAATCAACAAGAGTCTGTTACAGCCAACAGAAGATAAATTGTAACTGCTGAAAATACTATTAATTTGGATGATGCTTATATAACAAAGTGTGTAATTTTAATTTTCTTTATACATATCACCATCAAAAGTTCTGAATGTGTTTGCTATTTTATGTCATTCAAAGACAGTTCAGAGAAAATCTTCAAAATGTTTTCAGTTTTAGAAAATGTGTCTTTCGCGTTTTTGCAGATTGGTGCTGAGTATTACACAAGCAACAGTTTGGTGACCTGCTTTGCCAGCTTGTGAGGGTTTCTTCCGTTCTAGTGCCGGATTCTTCGTCTTCCTCCATTATTACAGGTCCTAATTGCAGTGAATTACTCTTGCTAAGAAAACTTTGTATACTGTTAAATACTGTCTAACTTTCACATATAAGCATCCCTTTTTTGTTTAATGATTATTATTTCTGACATCTGTAATTGACGTATTCACAACCAGCAATTAAGTGAGCAAAATACAGACGTTGATGTTCATGGTGTTACAAGAGATTAATGGTGTTCGGTTACATTGCAGAATCCTCAAAACTGACTTTGTGAGAAAATCAAATGGACTCATTTCTTATATATAAAACCAAGCATAATATTAAAGAGTATACTGATTTTTTTGACTAAGGTGGAAAATGTTTAGAATATCATACATTTGCACTTTCATGTAGTAAATCAATACTAAGTTTCAGTTACCTGACAGAGTGCTCTAGCAATAATTGGTAGATTTATGTTTAACTTGTTAGTAATGAGTGACTAATTCTATAAAGTGCTATGGGAGACAAGATGAAGGAGCCTTTAAATATATTATTAGTTACAGTAGGATTGGGGGGGACACTTTTTTTGTACATTTGCTATGCAAGTTTTTGAAATAGCTTTACACAGATTATTATAGATTACTTTAGCAAATAGTTTTGACTTCTGTGAAGTGCGAATGACCCACAGCTGTAGGAACTCTAGCTCCTTAAGATTTTTGCTGGTACTCTACAGCCAGGGCTGCACAACAGAATCACCTGGGAACTCTGAAAAAATACTTAATTCCCAGAGATTCTGATTCTGCTTCTCTGGTGGGATCTATGCATCTGTATTTTTTTATAAGCTCTCCCAGGCAATTCTGATGAGCTGCTGAGGTTGAGAACTACTTATTTAGGGGATTCTGAATATCATACAAATAGTACACAAGTTAGTAACTTCAGAAAAGTGATGGGAATTTGTAAGGTAACAGACAAATGGTGTAAGTATTCATAGCAGGTTGTCAGCTTTGTCAGAAAAAGATTTGTTAAAGCTCTTTTTTTAGAAAAAAAAAAAAGATGGATTTATTGCTAATCTGATCTAACTCCAATGTGGTGGGGGTAGAGATAGACCTTCACCACAGTGCTGGAGTAGGTAGGAAGTGAGTGTTCATCTAATAGATGAATTAATGAAGAATCATGCTACATTTAGGACAGTGGGTGCTTAATCCATAACAGAGAAATGAAAATTTTAACTTACTTTAAAGCCAGGCAGGTAAAAAGAGAGCACAGTATCTTCTCCTGTAAAGTCCTTTTTAGATTCCAAAGCAGTTTCATGTTCATTAGCTTTTCTCATGCATACATTTCAAATTTTAACAACACTCACTGCCAAGAAAATCTGTTTTAACCCTGGCCACAGAAGAGACACCATAACAACATAGCAGCCATGCAGGAATAATGGCTCAAGTTAGAACAAGAAATAATATTGTTCAAATAAGTGGTGAAACAGTGTTGAGTTATTTGATAAATGGTGTTGGAACAGCAGGCTATCTATTTGGAAAATAATGTAGCATAAATTAAATTCCAGATGGAACAAAGAGTTAAATATAGGTAGCATGAGAATTTAAAAGACAATTTAGGGTTTTTTTTTTTATTTTTAATGTAATCATGGAGAAGGGAGGCTTTCTTAAGCAAAATCCATTCAGAAGTTATGAAAGGAACTATTGAGGGTTAGCATCCTATGGTAAGTAAGGACTAAAACTCTGATTTCAAACTACCAGCTCTGCCTTTTACTGCTGTGTCATCTAAGAACCAAAAGTATCCTATCAACATCCAAAAATCTGTTCAACCAAGGAAATGTATGTTAAAACAATGATATATGATTCTTTCCCTTTCAAATTGGCAAATATTAAAAAAAGATTAGCAAGAGTGTGATGAAAAGAGTATAGTTTTCTATATGCTGTTGAGGTGGAATGTAAATCAGTACAACCTTTATTTGAAGGGTTAATTGGCAGAATCTGTTGAAAATTAAAAAGAGCAGGTCCTCTGACTCAGCAATTCTATTTCTAAGTATCTATCCTAGAGAAATAAGTATACTTGCAAAAAGAAGCATGTACTGGATTTTTTACTGCAGCGTTGTTCAAAACGGCTAAAAATTCTAATATTCTAAATGCTCATCAATAGAGGAATTAACCTTTTGGGGACAAGTGAGGAAGGAGAGATCCTTTCTTTGAAAATCCATGGATGTCTGTAACTTTGCTGTGAAAAACTGTTAGAAATGTCTTTAGACCGTATTTTTCTTGAAAGTTCTTAGCTGGTGTATTGTACTAAGAAGCAGTTGCAAGGCACAGATACTTTTAATCAAACAATAATTTTATTTTTTATGAACAAGTTTTATATCAATTTCTTTTTTGCAGAATGGAAACGGACTGTAATCCCATGGAGTTAAGCAGCACATCAGGATTTGAAGAAGGGTCAGAGCTCAATGGTTTTGAAGGAACTGACATAAAAGACTTGAGGCTGGAAGCCGAAGCAGTTGTAAATGATGTTCTCTTTGCTGTTCACAACATGTTTGTCTCGAAAAGTCTGCACTGTGCGGATGACGTGGCCTATATCAACGTGGAAACCAAGGAAAGGAGCAGATATTGTCTGGAGCTCACTGAAGCAGGGCTTAGGGTAACCCACTTTTCTTTTTTTTTTTTATCTTTACCACTTTAAAAGGAGGAATTCCCAGTGCCAAGAGAAGGCTGATGAATGAGAACTGGAATCTTAGGTAGCTTCTGAGATTTTTATTAAGGAAAAGTTTTTTCTTAGGAATTTTTACTAATTTTAAAAGTCTTTCAGTCAATATAGTGAAATTTAATTTTTTGGAAAAGAACAATCATTTGCTTTGTAGGGTGTTACTTTATTTTAGTAACCCCCAAAACTAATTTTTTCTCATCTATAGTTAAATGTGTCTACCAAAATTATGCATTTTCCTCCATTGGATGAGTTTTGCATTCATTGTGTTGAAAGAGGATCTTTTCCCACCTTAGCAAATGTCTCTTCTATGAAGGTACTTGACTCCACTGTTCTTTAGCTCTCAGATCAGAATTAAATCACACGGAAGTTTCCACCTGCAAATTTCTAAGAGCCATCCTATTGCCTCTTTATGACAAGTATCTCTTTATTAAAAATGAATTATTCTGAGCTAATCACTTGGATTTGCCATTTCCAAATCCTTTAAATCAGAGTCATGAGTTTAAAATAACAGAACTCACCACCTGAGAGCAACTATCTTCCATTAAGAAAGTCTTTAACCTACTGAATAATGGGATAGACATTAGAAATGCCAACATTTAATTTTTTTTTATTGTGGAATATAACATATTTACCTAGAAGTGATAACTTTCCAAGTGCAGTTTAACAAGTAGTTAGAGTGCAAATTTCACAGAATGTTATGGGTTACATTTCCAAAGTTCAGTTATTTCCTTATTGGGAAATGTAACATATATGTAAAAAGATGGTAACTTTCAAAGGACAATTTAACAAGTAGTTATAGAAAATTTCCAAGAGTGTTTTGGGTTACAGTACCATGTTTCAGTTATTTCCTTATTATCAAATGTAACATATATACAAAAAAGTGATAACTTTCAAATTATAATTTAACAGTACCATAGTTACAGTTATTTCCTTATTGTGAAATGTAATATATATACAAAAAGGTGATAACTTTCAAATTACGATTTAGCAAGTAGCTATATAGAAAATTTCCAAGAATGTTATGGGTTATGGTTCTACCATTTCAGTTCTTTCCTTCTAGCTATTCTAATATCCTAGCAACTAAGAAAAGGAAAATTATATAGAGATTCAGTATTCATAATCCTTTGTTAAATTCTATCTTGTCTGTTGCTACCCCTTCCTCTAGTTTAATCACTTTCCCAATCTTCAGGGATGTCTAGGCAGTGACCACCCTAACTTGTTCATGTTGAAAAGGGGTGCCGACATTATGGGAAAAGGGGACGCAACTGGTTGATGTTCTTGAAGAGGCTGTTGCCTCTGGGTTTGGGGTGTTAGCTGGCATAGGAGCTCTCTAGAGGATTTAAGTTTCTGAAAAATAAACTTAGTGAGTGAAACTTTTATAGAGTCTCAGATACAGACCCGGGTATTCTTTAGAGTTTTTCAGTACTACTGTTGACTTGGGCTTATCATACTGTGTCCATTTGGGATATCTAGTTGGAGCTTGCATAGGAGTAACCTCCAGGACAGCCTCTAGACTATATTTGAAATCTCTTAGCCAGCGGAAACTTATTTTGTTGCCTTTCTTTTCCCCCTTTTGGTCAAAAAGATATTCTCAACCCTTCGATGTCAGGGTCAAGCTCGTTTCCGGAATCCATGTCCCATGTCACCAGGGAGACTCACTTATGTGGGGGGTCCTGTCCAATGTTGGCGCGAGGGTAATGAATTCATTTGCACAGTTGGGCTTAGAGAGAGAAAGTCCACATTTGAGCAACAAAGGAGTTTCTCTGGAGGTGATTCCCAGGCAGAATTATAGGTGGGCTTAGCCTCCCCTTTACAACCATAAGTTTCACTCAAGCAAGCCTCAAGATTGGGCTTGACTCATAAAGGAGAGTTTCCTAATTTCACATAGCATATGTTCTGTCCATGGTAATCAATCAGTATCTCACATTATCATCACTTAGTGGTACAATTCTCAACACTCTCTATTTTAGACAATGCTCATGACCCAAAACACCCCATAGATCTTTTCAGCCCTTAATTATTTGTCCCTAGTATTTGTGTGGTTCTACTAAGCTATTCCTATTAATTATAGTCCCTGATATGCAATAGGTAGATTTTTCCCATATACCACTCTGTTGTCAACTCTCTGTACTAGTACCATCCCTTAGAAGTATATCATGCTATCACCTATCTATATTTGTAGTGCTGATCTATGGGATACAAGACTTTAAACAACCCCTTTCAATCCTGTTCACCTTCAGTACAGCTCTGATACTTATAATCCCATTAACAAACAATCATCACCCCTATCCATTACCATACCTTTGAATTCACCCTCATTAACATATCTGAACATAATAGGTTATCATTTTCCATTCACTAGTGTCTGTCTATCTCTAGGTCCCCAATATTCTATATTGTAAGACATTGATTTTACACAGGGAGTTCATAGTAGGGGTAACATACAATATCTCTCCTTTTGTGTCTGACTTATTTCACTCAGCATTATATCTTCAGATTTCATCCATGTTGCCATATATTTCAGGACCTTGTTCTTTCTTACTGCTGCATAGTATCCCATCACATGTATATACCACATTTTGTTTATGCACTCATCTGTTGAAGGACAGTTGGATTGTTGTCATCTCTTGGCAGTTGTGAACAATACCGCTATGAACATCAACGTACAAATGTCTGTTTGTGTCACTGCTTTCAGATCTTCTGGGTATTTACCAAGAAGTGGAATTGCTGGCTCGTAAAGTAAATTGATATCTGGTTTTCTGAGAAACCACCAAATTGTCTTCCACAGTGGCTGTACCATTGTACAGTCCCACCAGCAATGAATAAGAGTTCCAATTTCTCCACATCCTCTCCAGCATTTATTATTTCCTGTTTGTTTAATGGCAGCCATTCTTTATTGGTGTGAGACGGTGTCTCATTGTGGTTTTGATTTGCATTTCCCTAATAGCTAGTGAAGATGAACATTTTTTCATGTGTTTTTTAGCCATTTATATTTCCTCTTTGGAAAAATGCCTTTTTATATCTTTTGCCCATTTTATAATTGGGCTGTTTACTATTCTTGTTGAGTTGTAGGATTTCTTTATATGTGCAGTCTCTTATCATATATATGGTTTCCAAATATTTTCTCCCATTGAGTTGGTTGTCTCTTCACCTTTTTGACAAAGCCTTTTGAGGCACAGAAGCTTTTGATTTTGAGGAGTTCCCATTTTTTTTTTTTTTTTTTTTGTTACTTGTGCTTTGAGTATAAGGTCTAAGAAGCTACCTCCTATTAGTAGGTCTTAAAGATGTTTCCCTATATTCTAAGAGTTTTATTGTGCTGTCTCTTATATTGAGGTCTTTGATCCACTTTGAGTTCATTTTTGTGTCCAGTGTGAGGTAGGGTCCTCTTTCATTCTTTTGGATATGGATATCCAGTTCTCCCAGACCCGTTTGTTGAAGAGACTGTTCTGTCCCAGTTCAATGGATTTGCGAGCCTTATCAAAAATCAGTCAACCATTGATCTGGGGGTCTATTTCTGAACTCTCAATTCGATGCCATTGATCACACGTCTATCTTTGTGTCAATACCATGCTATTTTGACTACTGTGGCTTTATAGTAGGCTTCAGAGTCTGGAAGTGTAAGTCTTCCCACTTCATTCCTCTCTTTTAGAGTATTTTTGGCAATTCGAGGCCCCTTTCCCTTCCAAATAAATTTGATAACTAGCTTTTCCAAGTCTGCAAAGTAGGTTGTTGGAATTTTTATTGGAATTGCCTTGAATCTGTAGATTAGTTTGGGTAGAACTGACATCTTAACAACATTTAGCCTTCGTATCCATGAACACAGACTATCTTTCCATCTCTTTAGGTCCCCTTTGATTTCTTTTACTAAAAATTTGTAATTTTCTGTTTAGAGGTCTTTTACATCCTTGGTTAAATTTATTCCTAGGTACTTGATTTTTTCAGTTGCTATTGTAAATGGAATTTTTTTTTTTTTTTGATTGCCTCTTCATTTAGGTCATTTCCAGTGTGTAGGAACAAGACAGACTTATGTGCATTAATCTTGTATCCCACCACTCAATTGAATTTTTTTATTAGTTCAAGTAACTGTGTCATCAGTTTCTCAGGATTTTCCACATATAAGATCATATCATATGCAAATAATGACAGTTTTATTTCTTCCTTTCCAGTTGGGATACCTTTTATTTCTTTGTCTTGGTGAATTGCTCTGGCTAGAGCTTAGCACAGTGTTGAATAATAGTGGTGACAGTGGACATCCTTGTCTCGCTCCCAATCTTAGGGGGAAGGCTTTCACTTCTCACCGTTGAGTACTGTGCTGGCTGTGGGTTTCTCATATATGACCTTTATTGTATTGAGGAAGTTTCCTTCAATTCCTACCTTTCGAAGAGTTTTTATCAAAAAGGGATGCTGAATTTTGCCAGATGCTTTCTCAGCATCTATTGAGATCATCATTTGATTTTTCTGTTTCAGTTTGTTAATGTTAATGTATTGTGTTACATTGATTGATTTTCTTATGTTGAACCACCCTTGCATGCCAGGAATGAACCCCACTTGGTCGTGGAATATAATTCTTTTAATGTGCCTTTGGATTCAATTTGCAAGTATTTTGTTGAGAATTTTTGCATCTATATTCATTAGGGAGATTGGCCTATAGTTTTCCTTTTTTGTGGTATCTTTATCTGGTTTTGGTATTAGAGTGATATTGGTTTCATAAAATGAGTTAGGCAGTGTTCCTTTATCTTCAGTTTTTTGAAAGAGTTTAAACAGGAATGGTGTCAATTCTTTTTGGAAAGTTTGGTAAAATTCCCTGTGAAGCCATCCGGCCCTGGGCTTTTTATTTGAAGGTAGATTTTTGAGGACTGGTTGTATCTTTCTTTGCTTGTGATTGGTTTGCTGAGGTCTTCTATTTCTTCTTGGGTCAGTCTAGGTTGTTCATGTGTTCCCAGGAAATTGTCCATTTCCTCTAAATTGTCTAGCTTGTTGGCATACCATTCATAATATCCTCTTATGGATTTCATCTCATTTCTGTTTCTGTTTATTTGGGTCTTCTCTCTTTTTGATTTTGTCAGTCTAGCTAAGAATCTGTCAATCCTGTTGATCTTCTCAAAGAACGAACTTTTGGTTTTATTTACTCTATTGTATTTTTGTTCTCCAGCTCGTTTATTTCTGCTTTAATCTTTGTTATTTCTTTTCTTCAACTTGCTTTAGGGTTAGTTTGCTGATCATTCTCTAGCCTCTTCAGGTGTTCAATTAGGTCTCTGGTTTTAGTTCTTCCCTGATTTTTGATGTATGCATTTATAGCTATAAATTTCCCTCAGCACCACCTCCACTACATCCCATAGGTTTTGATATGTTGTGTTCTCATTTTCATTCGTCTCTGGATATTTCCCTATTTCTCTTCCAATTTCTTCTTTCACCCCTGGTTGTTTAGGAATGTGTTGTTTAACCTCCATTTGTGAAAGATCTGGTTCTTGGGTGCTTGTTGATTTCTAGTTGCATTCCATTATGGTCAGAGAATGTGCTTTGAATAATTTCAGTCTTTTTAAATTTATGAAGACTTGTTTTGTGCCCCAGCATGTGATGTATCCTGAAAAACATTCCTTGAGCACTAGAGAAAAATGTACATCCTGGTAATTTGAGGTGTCACGATCTATATATGTCTGTTAAGTCTAATTCATTTATCATATTGTTTAGGTTCTCAATTTCCTTATTGGCCTTCTGTCTAGTTGTTCTATCTATAAAAGAGAGTGGTGTATTGAAGTCTCCCACTATTATTGTAGAAATGTCTGTTGCTCCCTTCAGTATAGCCAATGTTTGTCGCATGTACTTTAGAGCTCCTTGATTGGGTGCATATTTATGATTGTTATTTCTTCTTGGTGAATTGTCCTCTTTATTAATTTATTGTGTCCTTCTTTGTGTCTTATGACATCTTTACATTACAAGCCTATTTTATTCAGTATTAGTATAGCTACCCCTGCTTTCTTTAGGTTGCATCTTGCACAGAATGTTTTTTTTTTCATTCCATTCACTTTCAGTCTCTTTGTGTCACAGGGTCTAAGATGAGTCTCGTATGAACAGCATACTGATGGGTCATACTTCTTAATCCATTCTACCAGTCTGTATCTTTTAATTGGAGAGTTTAATTCATTCACATTCAGAGTTATAACTGTGAAAGTTCTTGAACCAGCCATCTTATCCTTTGGTTTTTAGTTGTCAGATCTATTTTTCCCCCTCTGTTTTTTTTCCTGTAAGTTACCCTTAATAATACTCTTCATTTACGTGCCCTTCTCCAGACCTCTCTCTCCTTTCCTTTTCTCTCAGCCTGTAGAGCTCCCTTTAGTATTTCTTGGAGAGCAGGTCTCTTGTTAACAAATTCTCTTAGCATTAGTTTGTGAAAATTTTAAAAACTCCCTCAGTTTTGAAAGAGAGCTTTGCAGTATAAAGAATTCTTGGCTGACAGTTTTTTTTGTTCAATCGTAAATATGTTCCTACCACTGCCTTCTCACCACCATGGTGCCCACTGAGTAGTCAGTACTTAGTCTTGTCTTATTTCCTTTATATGCGATGAATCGCTTCTCTCTTGCTGCTTTGACAGCTTTCTCTTTCTCTTCAACATTTGAGAATCTCATCAGTATATTTCTCAGAGTGGGTTTATTTGGATTTATTCTATTTAGAGTTCATTGGGTGTCTTTGATTTGCATATTTATATCATTTAGAAGGGTTGGGAAGTTTTCCCCAACTATGTCTTGAAACACTCTTCCTAGCCCTTTTCTCCTTCTGGGACACCAATGATTTTTTTTTTTTAATTCAATTTTATTGAGATATTTTCACAATCCATACATTCATCCAGAGTATACAATCAGTTGTTCACAATACCATTATATAGTTGTGCATTCATCACCACAATCAATTTTTAAACATTTTCATTACCACACATAGAAAAGAATAAGAAAAGTTAAAGTAAAAAAGAACTCCCAAAACATCCCATTGCCCCATCCCTCTCTTTTATTCGTTTACTTTATGTCCCTTTTCTATTCATCTGTCCATACATTGGACAAAGAGAATGAGAGCCACAAAGTTTTCACAATCACACGGTTACACAATGTAAGCTATATAGTCTTCTTCAAGAATAACAGCTACTGGATTGCAGTTTAACAGTTTCAGGTATTTTCTTCTAGCTCTTCCAATACACTAAAAACTAAAAAGGGGTATCTGTATAATGCTAAGAATAGCCTCCAAAATGACCTCTTGACTCTATATGAGATCTCTCAGCCACTAAAACTTTATTTCATTTCTCTTCCCCCTTTTGGTCCAAGAAAGCTTTCTCAGTCCCATCATGCCAGAGCCAAGCTCATCCCTGTGAGTCATGTCCCATGTTGCCAGGGAGATTTACACCCCTGGGAGTCATATCCCACATAGGGGGAAGGGCAGTGAGTTTACCTGCAGAATTGGCTTAGAGAGAGAGGCCACATATGAGCAACAAAGGAGGTTCTCTGGGGGGAACTCCTAGGCACAATTATAAGCAGGCTTAGCCTCTCCTTTGTAGTAACAGACTTCATAAGGGCAAGCCCTAAGATCAAGGGCTTAGCCTTCTAAATTGGTAGCTCCCAGTGCTTGTGAGAGTATCATTAGTTCGCCAAGTGGGGAAGTTTAATATTTCCACATTTTCCCCCCGTCCCTCAAAGGGGCTTTGCAAATACCTTTTTATTCTCTGCCCAAATTACTCTGGGATGTATTGGGTCGTCACACTAACCTGTACAAACGAACAAGATTTCAGTCCCTATTCAACATTCCATGTAATTATGTTGTTTGAATAAACTGACCATACAAGTTAAATTATGTAGTGTGTTACCAAAAATACAGATTTTGCACCTAATAAACATTTCTTCCTTTGGTCTTACACAGAAGTTGAAGTTTTAAATACACCATCAATATCATTGTTTACTCTTTTTTTTTTTTTAATCTTCATTTTATTGAGATATATTCACATACCACGCAGTCATACAAAACAAATCGTACTTTCAATTGTTTACAGTACCATTACATAGTGGTACATTCATCACCCAAATCAATCCCTGACACCTTCATTAGCACACACACAAAAATAACAAGAATAATAATTAGAGTGAAAAAGAGCAATTGAAGTAAAAAAGAACACTGGGTACCTTTGTCTGTTTGTTTCCTTCCCCTATTTTTCTACTCATCCATCCATAAACTAGACAAAGTGGAGTGTGGTCCTTATGGCTTTCCCAATCCCATTGTCACCCCTCATAAGCTACATTTTTATACAACTGTCTTCAAGATTCATGGGTTCTGGGTTGTAGTTTGATAGTTTCAGGGATCCACCACCAGCTACCCCAATTCTTTAGAACCTAAAAAGGGTTGTCTAAAGTGTGCATAAGAGTGCCCACCAGAGTGACCTCTCGGCTCCTTTTGGAATCTCTCTGCCACTGAAGCTTATTTCATTTCCTTTCACATCCCCCTTTTGGTCAAGAAGATGTTCTCCGTCCCACGATGCCAGGTCTACATTCCTCCCCGGGAGTCATATTCCATGTTGCCAGGGAGATTCACTCCCCTGGGTGTCTGATCCCACGTAGGGGGGAGGGCAGTGATTTCACCTTTCAAGTTGGCTTAGCCAGAGAGAGAGGGCCACATCTGAGCAACAAAGAGGCATTCGGGAGGAGGCTCTTAGGCACAACCATAGGGAGGCCTAGCCTCTCCTTTGCAGCAACCGTCTTCCCAAGGGTAAAACCTGTGGTAGAGGGCTCAACCCATCAAACTACCAGTCCCCTATGTCTGTGGTCATGTTAGCAACCATGGAGGTGGGGTAGGCGAATACCCCTGCATTCTCCACAGGCTCCTCAAGGGGGCACTACATCTTTTTTTTTTCCTTGTTTTTCTTTTTTTTTTTTTTTTTTTAACTTTCCCTTCTTTTTTAAATCAACTGTATTAAAAAAAAGTTAAAAAGAAAACAAACATACAATAAAAGAACATTTCAAAGAGACCATAACAAGGGAGTAAGAAAAAGACAACTAACCTAAGATAACTGCTTAACTTCCAACATGTTCCTACTTTACCCCAACAAAGTTACCTAATATAGCAACATTTCTGTGAACTTGCTCCTACTATATCCATCAGAAATTAACAGACCATAGTCATTCCTGGGCATCCCCAGAACGTTAAATAGCTTATCTGTTCTTCTTGGATTATTGTTCCCCCTTCCTTAATTGCTCTCTATTGCTAGTTCCCCTACATTCTACATTATAAACCATTTGTTTTACATTTTTCAAACTTCACATTAGTGGTAGCATATAATATTTGTCTTTTTCTGCCTGGCTTATTTCGCTCAGCATTACGTCTTCAAGGTTCATCCATGTTGTCATATGTTTCACGAGATCGTTCCTTCTTACTGCCGCGTAGTATTCCATCGTGTGTATATACCACATTTTATTTATCCACTCATCTGTTGAAGGACATTTGGGTTGTTTCCATCTCTTGGCAATTGTGAATAATGCTGCTATGAACATTGGCGTGCAGATATCTGTTCGTGTCACTGCTTTCCGATCTTCCGGGTATATACCGAGAAGTGCAATCTCTGGATCGAATGGTAACTCTATATCTAGTTTTCTAAGGAACTGCCAGACTGACTTCCAGAGTGGCTGAACAATTATACAGTCCCACCAACAATGAATAAGAGTTCCAATTTCTCCACATCCCCTCCAGCATTTGTAGTTTCCTGTTTGTTTCATGGCAGCCATTCTAACCGGTGTTAGATGGTATCTCATTGTGGTCTTAATTTTCATCTCTCTAATAGCTAGTGAAGCTGAACATTTTTTCATGTGTTTCTTGGCCATTTGTATTTCCTCTTCAGAGAACTGTCTTTTCATATCTTTTGCCCATTTTATAATTGGGCCGACTGTACTATTGTCATTGAGTTGTAGGATTTCTTTATATATGCAAGATATCAGTCTTCTGTCAGATACATGGTTTCCAAAAATTTTTTCCCATTGAGTTGGCTGCCTCTTTACCTTTTTGAGAAATTCCTTTGAGGTGCAGAAACTTCTAAGCTTGAGGAGTTCCCATTTATCTATTTTCTCTTTTGTTGCTTGTGCTTTGGGTGTAAAGTCTAGGAAGTGGCCGCCTAATACAAGGTCTTGAAGATGTTTTCCTACATTATCTTCTAGGAGTTTTATGGTACTTTCTTTTATATTGAGATCTTTGGTCCATTTTGAGTTAATTTTTGTGTAGGGGGTGAGGTAGGGGTCCTCTTTCATTCTTTTGGATATGGATATCCAACTCTCCCAGCCCCATTTGTTGAAAAGACCATTATGACTCAGTTCAGTGACTTTGGGGTCCTTATCAAAGATCAGTCGGCCATAGATCTGAGGGTCTATCTCTGAACTCTCAATTCGATTCCATTGATCTATATGTCTATCTTTGTGCCAGTACCATGCTGTTTTGGCAACTGTGGCTTTATAATAAGCTTCAAAGTCAGGGAGTGTAAGTCCTCCCACTTTGTTTTTCTTTTTTAGAGTGTCTTTAGCAATTCGAGGCATCTTCCCTTTCCAAATAAATTTGATAACTAGCTTTTCCAAGTCTGCAAAGTAGGTTGTTGGAATTTTGATTGGGATTGCATTGAATCTGTAGATGAGTTTGGGTAGAATTGACATCTTAATGACATTTAGTCTTCCTATCCATGAACATGGAATATTTGTCCATCTTTTAAGGTCCCCTTCTATTTCTTTTAGTAGAGTTATGTAGTTTTCTTTGTATAGGTCTTTTACATCTTTGGTTAAGTTGATTCCTAGGTACTTGATTTTTTTAGTTGCTATTGAAAATGGTATCTTTTTCTTGAGTGTCTCTTCAGTTTGTTCATTTCTAGCATATAGAAACATTACTGACTTATGTGCATTAACCTTGTATCCCGCTACTTTGCTAAATTTGTTTATTAGCTCTAGTAGCTGTATCGTCGATTTCTCAGGGTTTTCTAGATATAAGATCATATCATCTGCAAACAATGACAGTTTTACTTCTTCTTTTCCAATTTGGATGCCTTTTATTTCTTTGTCTTGCCGGATTGCCCTGGCTAGCACTTCCAGCACAATGTTGAATAACAGTGGTGATAGCAGGCATCCTTGTCTTGTTCCTGATCTTAGAGGGAAGGCTTTCAGTCTCTCACCATTGAGTACTATGCTGGCTGTGGGTTTTTCATATATGCTCTTTATCATGTTGAGGAAGTTTCCTTCAATTCCTACCTTTTGAAGTGTTTTTATCAAAAAGGGATGTTGGATTTTGTCAAATGCTTTTTCAGCATCTATTGAGATGATCAATTGATTTTTCCCTTTTGACTTGTTAATGTGTTGTAATACATTGATTGATTTTCTTATGTTGAACCATCCTTGCATGCCTGGAATGAACCCCACTTGGTCATGGTGTATGATTTTTTTAATGTGTCTTTGAATTCGATTTGCAAGTATTTTGTTGAGGATTTTTGCATCTATATTCATTAGGGAGATTGGCCGGTAGTTTTCCTTTTTTGTAGCATCTTTGCCTGGTTTTGGTATTAGATTGATGTTAGCTTCATAAAATGAGTTAGGTAGTGTTCCATTTTCTTGAATGTTTTGAAAGAGTTTGAGTAAGATTGGTGTCAGTTCTTTCTGGAAAGTTTGGTAGAATTCCCCTGTGAAGCCATCTGGCCCTGGGCATTTATTTGTGGGAAGATTTTTGATGACTGATTGGATCTCTTTGCTTGTGATGGGTTGGTTGAGGTCTTCTATTTCTTCTCTGGTCAGTCTAGGTTGTTCATATGTTTCCAGGAAATTGTCCATTTCCTCTACATTATCCAGTTTGTTGCCATACAGTTGTTCATAGTATCCTCTTATAATTTTTTTAATTTCTTCAGGATCTGCAGTTCTGTCACCTTTTTCATTCATTATTTTGTTTATATGGGTCTTCTCTCTTTTTGATTTTGTCAGTCTAGCTAGGGGCTTGTCAATCTTGTTGATCTTCTCAAAGAACCAACTTTTGGTGATATTTATCCTCTCTATTGTTTTTTGTTCTCTATGTCATTTATTTCTGCTTTAATCCTTGTTATTTCTTTTCTTGTACTTGGTTTAGGATTGGTTTGCTGTTCATTTTCTAGCTTCTTCAGTTGATCCATTAGCTCTTTGATTTTGGCTCTTTCTTCCTTTTTAATATATGCGTTTAGTGCTATAAATTTCCCCCTTAGCACTGCTTTTGCTGCATCCCATAGGTTTTGGTATGTTGTGTTCTCATTTTCATTCGTCTCTATATGTTTAGCAATTTCTCTTGCTATTTCTTCTTTAACCCACTGATTGTTTAGGAGTGTGTTGTTTAACCTCCGGGTATTTGTGAATTTTCTGAGTCTCTGATGGTTATTGATTTCTAATTGTATTCCATTGTGGTCAGAGAATGTGCTTTGAATAATTTCAAACTTTTTAAATTTATTGAGGCTTGTTTTATGTCCCAGCATATGATCTATTCTGGAGAAAGTTCCGTGAGCACTAGAAAAGTATGTGTATCCTGGTGATTTGGGATGTAATGTCCTGTATATGTCTGTTAAATCTAATTCATTTATCAGATTGTTTAGGTTTTCAGTTTCCTTATTGGTCTTCTGTCTGGTTGATCTATCTATAGGAGAGAGTGATGTGTTGAAGTCTCCCACAATTATTGTGGAAACATCAATTGCTTCCTTTAGTTTTGCCAGTGTTTCTCTCATGTATTTTGTGGCACCTTGGTTGGGTGCATAGACATTTACGATTGTTATTTCTTCTTGCTGAATTGCCCCTTTTATTAGTATGTAGTGGCCTTCTTTGTCTCTCAAAACATCCCTGCATTTGAAGTCTATTTTATCTGAGATTAATATTGCTACACCTGCTTTCTTTTGGCTGTAGCTTGCATGAAATATTTTTTTCCATCCTTTCACTTTCAGTTTCTTTGTGTCCCTGTGTCTAAGATGAGTCTCTTGTATGCAACATATTGATGGTTCATTTTTTTTGATCCATTCTGCGAATCTATATCTTTTAATTGGGGAGTTTAATCCATTTACATTCAACGTTATAACCGTGAAGGCATTTCTGGAATCAGCCATCTTATCCTTTGGTTTATGTTTGTCATATTTTTCCCCTCTGTCTATTAATATCTTTTATTGTACCCATACCGAATCTCTTTAGTACTGAACCTTTCTCCAAGTCTCTCTGTCCTTTCTTTGTTTCTCTGTCTGTAGGGCTCCCTTGAGTATCTCCAGTAGGGCAGGTCTCTTGTTAGCAAATTCTCTCAGCATTTGTTTGTCTGTGAAAAATTTAAGCTCTCCCTCAAATTTGAAGGAGAGGTTTACTGGATAACGTATTCTTGGCTGGAAATTTTTCTCACTCAGAATTGTAAATATATCGTGCCACTGCCTTCTCGCCTCCATGGTGGCTGCTGAGTAGTCACTACTTAGCCTTATGCTGTTTCCTTTGTATGTGGTGAATTGCTTTTCTCTTGCTGCTTTCAGAACTTGCTCCTTCTCTTCTGTGTTTGACAGTGTGATCAGTATATGTCTCGGAGTGGGTTTATTTGGATTTATTCTATTTGGAGTTCGCTGAGCATTTATGATTTGTGTATTTATGTTGTTTAGAAGATTTGGGAAGTTTTCCCCAACAATTTCTTTGAATACTCTTCCTAGACCTTTACCCTTTTCTTCCCCTTCTGGGACACCAATGAGTCTTATATTTGGACGTTTCATATTATCTATCATATCCCTGAGGTCCATTTCGATTTTTTCAATTTTTTTCCCCATTCTTTCTTTTATGCTTTCATTTTCCATTCTGTCATCTTCGAGGTCACTGATTCGTTGTTCAACTTCCTCTAGTCTTGTACTATGAGTGTCCAGAATCTTTTTAATTTGGTCAACAGTTTCTTTAATTTCCATAAGATCATCCATTTTTTTATTTAGTCTTGCAATGTCTTCTTTATGCTCTTCTAGGGTCTTCTTGATTTCCTTTATCTCCCGTACTATGGTCTCATTGTTCATCTTTAGTTCTTTGAGTAGCTGCTCTAGGTGCTGTGTCTCTTCTGGTCTTTTGATTTGGGTGCTTGGGCTTGGGTTATCCATATCGTCTGGTTTTTTCATATGCTTTATAATTTTCTGTTGTTTTTGGCCTCGTGGCATTTGCTGAACTTGATAGGGTTCTTTTAGGATTTGTAGACCAATTGAAGTCCTTATCTCTAATTTATCAGATCTACAGCTTCGTGGAGTACACTTTCTCTAACTAACCAGCAGGTGGCGTCCACGATCCACCTGTTCTCCACAAGCCAGTTCTCCCCTGCTTAGCCTTTTTGGTGAGTGGGGGAGTGAGTCTTGTGGGGTCCAATTGGTGTACCAAGCTTGCGTGTGTAGTTGGTGTTGCCTGCCCTGTATATGGGGCGTGTTTCTGGGCAGTCAGGGAGGGGGGGTGGCTCTAACAATCAAATCTCCCTGGTGATCCTAGAGTTTTAAAGCTGCTGCAATAGTCTAATCCTTCAGTTCTGTCCTGCCACAGTTTGTCTCTGCCACTGACCCACAAGTCCTTGGTATTGGCGTATGGCTCCTGAGACTTGCAAGTGGGCCCCTCTTCCAGGCCGTGCACCCCGGGTCCTCTGTTGAGGGATGACTGTGCTATGTCACAGGTGAGTGCTGTCCCCCCAGGGCAGTTCTGGGCTGCTGGGCTGTGTAGGGAGGCTCCCAGTCTGCTGAAATGATGGCTGAATGGGGCTTTGTTAATTCACACTGCTCTGCCTTCCCAACTCTGGGACAATCAGCTGAGGTTGCAGGGAAGGCTAATGTCCATGCCCAGTTTTGTGGTGCGTGCCTGTTATTTGAAGCACTTCCGTCACACTGGGTTGTCTGGGGCAGTTCTGGGCTATGGGGCTGGCGATGGGCGGGAGTGTTTCCTGTCCACCAGGATGATGGCTGTGAGCGGACACCCCCCTTTTCTTGGGAAGTTGTGGTGTTTAGTGAATTTTCTCAGCCACTGGATTATTGCGTTTTGTCTCAGAGCTCTCCTAGTTCTGCTCTTGACTTGACCTGCCCAACTAGCAAGTCTTTGAAGCTTTCTGTATTGGGCTTCTTAGAGTAATTGTTTTAGAAAAAGAAAAAAGGATTAAAAAAAAAAAAACGGTCCCTCCTCAGAGATCTAATGGGTTATTGAAATGCTAAGAGACAAAGCAACCAGGGCCATTAAGGAAAGGTCCACAGGGCAGAGAGATTAGCTTTTCTTCAGGATTTGCATATGCGCCTCAGGGGCCTTCCCCTTTCTATGTTCACCAGAACTCCAAAAATCCTCCGCTTTTATTTTGGAGTTTTTCGTGTTGTTTTTTTTTCTATGCCTGTCTCCTCTCTGCTGGGCTGGCTGCTCTCAGATTCTCTGGTGTCTGGTCTCCGTCTATCTATGGTCGGAGTCTGGATCAGCAGAATGAGTTTCTGATAAGGGCTGCCACTGCAGTTCTCCCTTCTCCTTCCGGGAGCTGACAGCCCCTCCTCCCCCGGGACTGAGCCTGGCAGGGAGGGGCGCGGGTCCCCTGGCCGCAAAAACTTACAGATTTCGCTGATCTCAGCAGTTCCACGTTTTCATGAGTGTTGTATGAAGTATGCCCAAAGTCAGATTGCTCTGTGGTGTCCAGTCCACGCAGTTCCTGGCTTTCTACCTACTTTCCTGGAGGAGTAACTAAAACATACAGCTCACCAGTCTGCCATCTTGCCCCGCCTCCTAGGGAATTATCTCTTACACTTGAATTCCTCTTTTGTCTCTCTGACTCTCAACTCCACCCTTGCCTGGGTCTGCTCTGACAATTGAAAATGCCGAGGCTTTCTCTAATGAGCTGCTTAGAATGGGAGGAAAAAAAGGAAAAAGAAAGCAAGCCCCTTTTCAGTGCCAGTCCCTAGCCCCCCCAGTTTCGCTGGTTGATGATGTTAGTACCCAGTTTTCCGCACCCCATTTCTTGGACACAGCTGTTTTCCAGTATTCTCAGATTAGCCTTCTCCAAATACCTCTGTTTTCATTTATTTATTAGTTTTTCTTTTTTCATGTCAGCCCCAGCTCCTCTCTGCCAGGAGGGACCTCAGGGTTCCTTTCCTGCTTGCTCCAGGTTTATTTGTGATTGTAGCTTGTATTCAGTAGTCCAGATTTGTTAAATAAAACCACGATTGGAGCTTGGTTGAGTTACTTTCCCTCACTCCAGGTAGCCTGCTGCGGGTGTCTGAGCTTGTGCCTCGACTTACCAGGCCTGGGCCAGGGGACTTGATATCACCCCCTGGGGAGGGTAGTAGGTACGGGCGTGAGTGCCCTCTGCAGCCCCCCCGAGCCTGAGGAGCGAGGTCAAGGCAGCTCCCTTTTCCTCACCCAAAATGCCACTGGCAGGGGAGGCTTGCCGGAGGAAACCGCCTTTCTCCCAACTGCCCTTTCCCCACTACCTTATCTTACCCACCCACTCCCTGGTGCCAAGGCCACTCCTGCCACCGCCAGTGCGCATGCACCGTGGCCGAAACAACCCCCGCCCGCTGCAACGGCTCCTGAATCCTCTCAGAACCAATCCTAGCCCCTCTCCCTTCAATATTGCCATTTTAGGCTACTTCACCTCCTTTCCAGCCCTGCCCCTCTTACCAGCCTATATAACCTGTAATCACCCCTGAATAAATCTCTTTGGCGCATACCCCTACTGGATGAAGAGTGTTTTTGTCCTTATCGCCGCCCTCCTTGCACGCCTCTCGCCGAGGACTCTGGCCAACGTCCTCCGCCTCGCCCTCGCCTCCGGGAAAGAGCCCCCGCCGCCGGTACCCTTTAAGCAGCCCCGAGAGCTGAGGGCTCGGCTACCGGCCGCCACTCCCCCTAGAAGCAGTAACCCCGACCGCAACTGGTGCCCCGTGTGAGGAACGTCTCCACACGACAGTTTGGCAGGTCACTCGCTCGCCCGGACGCCTCTCCAGCTTCCCGTTTCCTCGCCTGCAAGGTAGGGCCGCCTCTCCCTCGCCGCTTCCGGAGCCGTGTGAGGTTCCTTGCTCCGAAGCCGCTCCTCCCTTCCCCCACGCTCTCTTCATCCAGTAGGAACTCCTCCCTTCCCCCACGCTCTCTTCGTCCTCTTGTATGCGCACTTCTATGACCCCCGTTCCTCCTAACACTCTCCCTCTTCCCCTCCATTACTTTGCTGTAGTTCTTTGTATCTTTATTTCCTCATTTGGTGCCGTGTGCCTCTTTGCAACTGCCCCCCCTGACTGCTCTCGTTGCCAAAGGGCATTGCTTTCCGCTCTCGCCGTCTCCTTCGGCCTTGCAGCCGCAGTTTATCTCATTCTCTCTGCTCGGTAAACAACTCCTCCTTCTCCTCCCTGCCAGCCGGCCGGCCCGGCTCGGGAGCAACTCCCCCTCCTCTCCCCTCAGCTATGGGTAATCGTATATCTACATGTCAGGCACCTCAAGTTCGTGCTCTAGCTGGTCTCCTAGACACGCATCGCTGTAAAGTGTCTGTCCGGCAGCTGCAGATATACTGGGATCTCCTGCTGCCCTTTAACCCATGGCTCACCACTTGTCATCTTTGGGACCCTGTTACTTATGATCGCCTTATTGATCGAGTCACTAATGCCATGGAACATGAGAGCAAGCGTTTCCCTCCCGGCTTGCTCCCCACTCTGATAACCATCCGCTCCTGCCTTCAAGGCTCCCTCCCCCCTGATCGGGGCCCCGTTAAATCCAAAGAGGCCCTATCAACCCAGCCAACAGACTCAGATAGCGATACTAATTCAAATCATGACTCGGACACGGAGTCCTTAGTCGAGCAGATTAACAACGCGCTCGAGGTGACTCCCAAAAAGCAAAATAACACTGCGCCACGCCAAGATGGCGAACTTCCTCCTTCTTCTTCCATCGAGGGGAGGAAATGCTCTGGTGATGACATCAGCCCTAAGCTGGGCCGGAAACCGCATACGCTTTACCCCGCCCTTTCACAGGGCGGAGCTAGTCCACCATCTTATGCCTTGAACCCCACCCTTTCACAGGGCGGGGCTGGTCCGCCATCTTGTGTCTTAGCCACGCCTACCGCGCCGCCATCTTGCGACGCTTGGGGCCTCCCACTCCCGCCTCTCCCTCCGGCGAGCTCCCCCTCGGAGCCGCTGCCGGCAGCTGCCGCCGCTCCTCCCACCCTGCCGACTAACAACCCCTGGCTGCCTTCTACACCTCAAGGCAATCCTTGGGGCAACGCTCCCCCTACCCCCACTCCCGCGCCAAGTCCTCTGCAAGCGTGTCCTCCTTTCTCTCGTGCTTTTCGCTGTTTTCCTCTTAACCTTGCCCCCACCCCACAGAGGCCGCATGACTGGTATCCCATTGACTCAGATACTATCAAGCAGCTTCGCGAGGCCGTCAAGGAGGACGGGTTAGGTAGCCCATATGCTTCCCAAATACTACAGGATCTCGCCATGAACTATTGCCTCCCCCAAGACTGGGCCTCGCTTGCCCGTTCAATTTTTAACCCCGGTCAGTTTGTTGACTGGCGTGCTCACTTCCAGGCAGAAGCAGCTAAGCAAAGTGAGCAAGATGCAGCCATTGGAGTCTATCATCCCCCCGAAGCCTATTTGGGCACTGGAGCGTTTCTAGTGCGTCTGCTTATATTAATGCACCTGCCACCTTTTGGCCTATCCTTTGGAAAATCGCCTTACGAGCGTTTGCCAATTGCTCTGCCTGTCGGCCTAATAAATTCACCAAGCTCTTCCAGGAACCGAGTAAGCCTTTCGCCACCTTTGTCTCCAGAGTCGAAGAAACCTGCGCCAGGAAGGTAAGTGATCCCCAGGCCCAATATTACATGTGCCCATCCTCAAATCCTGAAAAATCGTACTGCAATTCCCCCAACAAGTACTACTGTGCATACTGGGGGTGTGAAACATTAGCCACTAATTGGAAGCCTCCTGTTCCTAATCATTACCTTACCTTAAAGTGGGCCCCTACAGGGTGCAAACTCCCTACTGTTAACTGGCTCGGCCAAGAAAGTAAGGGATCCTGCACACATCTTAATCTTACAGTGCAGCTCCCCACTAATCCCTCCTGGTTACTCGGTCAAACTTGAGGCTTCAGAATCTATGAAAAAGGAACCGACCGAGGATCACTTATTCTATAAAAAAAAAAGAGGCTGTAAGCCAACCATGCCAAAATACTGCTTTAAAAACACCCTCTGGCATAGGTCCCAACCAAGTCATTAACCCCCTTTTTCCACAGCTCTCCAGCCGCACCTTAGTTCCAACTAAACGCACTTCAACTACATCTCAAACACCACCACCCCAGCTTCCTCTGCCCCCTTCTCGTTATTCCTCTCCCCTCCTCAGCCTCATCCAAGCCGCCTTTGCCTCAGTGAACTCCTCCAACCCCAACTTTACCTCCTCCTGCGGGCTCTGCCTCTCCACCTCTTCCTCACTGTACGAGCCCGTTGCCTCCAACCTCTCCTTTTCAGAAAGCAAAGAAGACAGCCCCTCGGAATGCAGTTGGAATACCTCTGCCGTCCCCCTGACCTTTCATTCAGTCTCCTATACGGGAAAGTGCGTCCGCCCTCGCTCCAGTAACTCTCCCGACCTCACTGCCTGTGCCAGCTACTCATCTCCTAGCAGCTCGGCAAAATTTCTCATTCCTCATAACTCCTCCCAATGGCTCTGCTCCTCTACAGGACTTACCCCCTGTCTCAGCACGAATATCATCAGTGAATATAAAGAAACTTGCCTCCTAATTGTCCTTATCCCTAGGGTCTTATATCATAGCGAAGAAGACTTCTTCCTCCGTCTGGAAAAAACTGCAGCTCCAGCCCTTCTGCAAAAGCGAGAGCCCATCACCGTCCTTACAATTGCCTCCCTCCTAGGTCTTGCCGGCGCTGGCACCGGAATCGCTGCGTTAGCCAGTCAAGGCTCCGCCCTAACTCACCTCAGGGCGGCTGTTGACGAGGACATTCGTCACCTACAAAACGCTATTTACCATCTAAAAAATTCTGTCAATTCCCTCTCTGAAGTCGTGCTCCAAAACCGCCGAGGTCTTGACCTTCTCCTCCTCAAAGGAGGAGGCCTCTGCGCCGCCCTAGGAGAAGAGTGCTGTGTATATGCCAATTCCACAGGTCTCGTCGAGGACAGCCTGAAAAGGGTCCGAGAGGGACTGGAAAAGCGTAAAAGAGATCGTGAAGCCACCAATTATTGGTCCAGTTTTTTCACTCCCATCCTCCCATACATCCTTCCTTTTCTTGGCCCCCTATTAATAATTATTCTAGCTCTCATCTTAGGACCCTGCATCATACGCAAAATTGTCCAGCTTGTAAGAAAACAAACGGATGCCATTTTTTCCTCGTTCGTGCAAATCCAGTATCAACGACTCGCCACCTCTGACGCCCCCCACTCCGAGATGACAGCCAACCCTCCGCGACCTCAACGCCACCGGTCAACCCGCCGACCGCGAGGCCCTTCTCAATCACCTGAACATCGCTCTCACCTCGAGTTCCAGCTTCTCTGAACCCCTGAACTTTAAACCCATGAACTTTAAACCCCTGAACTTTAAACCCCTCACCTTCGCCCAGCCTGCTGCAGCGGAGCCATTGTCAAGCGCCCGGGCACCACACCAACACTGAGCTCCAGCCTCGCTGAGCCACCGTCAACCCCTTTTTCCCTTCCCTGACCTCCCCCTTCCCTCACCCTTAGCGGGACTCTCCGGTAAAGCCTCTTCCTCTAATTAGAAAAGAAAGGGGAATTGCGGGTGTCTGAGCTTGTGCCTCGACTTACCAGGCCTGGGCCAGGGGACTTGATATCACCCCCTGGGGAGGGTAGTAGGTACGGGCGTGAGTGCCCTCTGCAGCCCCCCCGAGCCTGAGGAGCGAGGTCAAGGCAGCTCCCTTTTCCTCACCCAAAATGCCACTGGCAGGGGAGGCTTGCCGGAGGAAACCGCCTTTCTCCCAACTGCCCTTTCCCCACTACCTTATCTTACCCACCCACTCCCTGGTGCCAAGGCCACTCCTGCCACCGCCAGTGCGCATGCACCGTGGCCGAAACAACCCCCGCCCGCTGCAACGGCTCCTGAATCCTCTCAGAACCAATCCTAGCCCCTCTCCCTTCAATATTGCCATTTTAGGCTACTTCACCTCCTTTCCAGCCCTGCCCCTCTTACCAGCCTATATAACCTGTAATCACCCCTGAATAAATCTCTTTGGCGCATACCCCTACTGGATGAAGAGTGTTTTTGTCCTTATCGCCGCCCTCCTTGCACGCCTCTCGCCGAGGACTCTGGCCAACGTCCTCCGCCTCGCCCTCGCCTCCGGGAAAGAGCCCCCGCCGCCGGTACCCTTTAAGCAGCCCCGAGAGCTGAGGGCTCGGCTACCGGCCGCCACTCCCCCTAGAAGCAGTAACCCCGACCGCAGCCTGCTTCTCTTTTCCACAGGGAGGTGTTTCAAATCAGTCTGCCATGCCATTGGGGTGCCAGCTTCGCTGTTTCAGGAGCTTTACTTTCAGTTCTATGCTGCGATCTCAGCCATTCCATCCATTCCAGGCTGGTATATGATGTGTGTCCAGTCACGTATGTCCCCCAACAGTTGTTCCAGACTGTTTACTTGTTGTTCCTGGCTATTTATTAGCTGCTCTAAAGGACTAACTAAATTCTACACCGCTCTATGCTGCCATCTCACCCCTGGGATTGATTGTTATATTTGTGTGCTTCATGTTATCCATCATTTCCCTGAGCTCCATTTCAAATTTTTCAGTTCTTTTCACTTTTGTTCTTTTGTGTGTTCACATTCAGTTGCCTTGTCCTCAAGTTCATTTATCCTTTCTTCTGCCTCTTCAAATCTGCTGTTGGTGTGTGTCTCTAGTATATTTTTAATTTGATCAACAGTGTCTTTTATTTCCATAAAATCTGCTATTTTTTAATTTATTCTTTCACGTTCTTCTTTATGCTCTTCTAGAGTCTTCCTGATGTCCTTTATGTCTTTAGCCATTTCACTGACGTTCTTTTCGAGATGTGTGTGTACTTCTTTAATTAATTGCTCCAAATTTTATGTCTCTTCCAGGTTTTTAATTTGTTCGTTTCGCTTGTCCATATTTTCTTGTTTCTTCAGATGCTTTATGATTTTCTGTTGGCTTTGGGGCAATTGCTTGTCTTGATAAGGTTATTTGGGGAAATTCAGGATTATTTGCGCATTTATGTATAATTTGGCAGACGTACAGCTTGCTGGAGTGCACTTTACCTGTTCTACCAGCAGATGGCATTCTTGAGCCACTTCTTACTCTCAAGCCAGCTTTCTCCCAACTTCTCCTCTGTGCTGGGTGGGGTCCAAACCAGGTGGAAATCAAATCAGTGCAGCAGTTCTCTGTGCCCTGGGGACTGCTGGCCTGGGGGTGCAGTGTGGGCCCTGTGCAGTTCAGCAGGGAATCTACTCAGCGGTACCCTCCAGCTCAAGCATGCCCTGTTCCCTGCATGCCATGCACCCTCGAGCCTCTGGGGTGTGGGAGGGGCTCCTGGTGCTTCCATGGGAGGAGAGTAAATGCAGTCAATACTCGTCTGCTGCCTCCCGAGTTTGTTCACGTGAGCTCCAGGCCATGTGGCTATGGAGGATCATCTCCCCAGTTAAGTGTTAAGCTGGATGCATGGGTGTGGAGAGCCACCACTCCCTCCCTTGCTCAGCAGCTGTCTTGGCCCTGCCAGCCCAGGAGGCGGTCCCAGCCGCATAAACTCACCCCATTCCTTGAGGCACAATCTCTGCCTTTCCATCCACATCCCCACCACGTACTATAGGAGTCCCTGTGGCCACTCGCACCCCGAACCCGCAGTCCTGGGCATCCTCCGGCCCCTCTCTAGTGTCCTTCACAGAGAAGAAGCATGCTTCACCTCGTCCGCTCTGCCATCCTCCCAGAAGGGCCAACATTTAATTTTAACTTTATTAATTAATTATTCTTTAGTCTTGGGCAGAGGCCTCTGACTTCTGTTTCTATATCTCTGTTAAAAAGTGATTCCTATAAAGTTGTACAGTATCCCAAGCTAGAGGGCAGGGAATAAGCAAGTAAGACTATCATACAATTTTATGTTAAGCATGTGTGTGAGTAGCTGTTTATTTCACTGGATTCAGTTTGCTTAAGGTCCATGTGGATCATGTATACTGTATATTCCTTGAAAAAGGATCTCTTACATTGAAGCCAGTTGTAAGGCCAGCAGCTATACTGCTCTGAATTCCCTCACAGCTGTCATGTAGATAATTGCTTAGTTTTGGGAGTAGTTTCTTAATTAACTTATTTTTGTGTGTGTGCTCCTTCTAAATCCTTAAGTTTTTACTCAAGATTATAGTGTTTAGAGGGAGGTCTTAAATAGAAATAGGCAAATGAAAAGTAGAGGTGAATGATCTCAGGTAAATTAACTCTGTTTTTACATTGGGTAATTCCAAGGTGGCTGTGGTGAGGTAGAAAGGCTCTGGTCAGAGAATCAGAAGGTTTAAATATGAATTTGAGTGGGCTTCGGGGAATCACCATCTCTGAGCTGATACTTCTTTGCCTTTAACCTGAAGTTAACAAAAACTTTAAAGGATTTGGGGGAAGATTATAAGAATAAAATATACAGAAAGAGCTGGGATCACTTATAAAATCTGGCAGGTAGCAGATACTCAAATATTTGTTTTTCAGTCTGATAAATAAAATTTATTGAGCAGCTACCCTGTGTCAGGAATTGGATATTAAACCATGGATTGGACGTGCTCCCCGCTCCCTTAGGAAGGTAGTAGCCTAGCAGGGGCAAGAGAGGGGCAAACAGGTAACTGTAAAGCACCATAGAAGGTGCCAGAGAGAGCATGGCTCTCAAGAGGCGCAGTTCATCTTCCTGAGATGCCTGCCTCTGTGCTTTCATTACAAAACTACACCACTTCTGTTTTTAGCATGAACTTGCATCTTCTTTGTCTTCACAACAAGGTGTCGTAAGAGTTTGAGGATTCTATAGGGAGTTCACAAGTCTTAGTCAAGTCAACAAAAACCAAATTCATATTGCTCAGTACAGAGCAAATCTTGAATAAAAAAAGAAACTAATAGTCCGTGTCTTTTTCAAGAGAAAAATTTTAAATGTGTTTAAAGGAGAAAGAAAAACACAGAATAACATTCCCTTTTATCTTAAAGAGTTGAACTTGGTCCCTATCAAATACGTAATGCATTAGGGGAAAGTAGCCTTTCAGTTTACTCAATATAAAGCAGGATTAAAACTAAATTTCTAGGAACAAAGAGAGTCCAAACTAAATAAATCATGATAAAAGTATGTACTAATATTATATTAACTGTTATCATTGTGCCTTAAAATAGTAGATCTCAGTATACATGGAGTTAAATATAATTCTGTGTTTTAGAATATGAAAATGTAATACTGTTTTTGTGTCATTTTAAAAATTCATTTTCTACTTTATATTCCTGTTAGGATCAGGAGTAAGTAAATCAAACCTTTTAAATTTTAAGAAAAGAATTCTAAAGAGAGCCCTTTGCTCGTGGTGTTTCTATGTTATGTGTTATATGTTATAAACTGGTTAAATATTAAAGGTTGTATTAAAAATATGCATATTTTGACTTTTGATAGAGAAATAGGGGTATTAGAGAATGACCCATGTAAGTAAGCATTTGGCTTTTGTTTTCTGTACCAAGATATAATCTAATTCACTGTTGCTTTTCTCTTGGAGGTGGTAGGTTATGATTTTGACCAGGTCGATGATCACTTACAGACTCCTTACCATGAAACAATCTACTCCTTACTGGACACACTCAGCCCCGCCTACCGGGAAGCATTCGGAAACGCACTCCTTCAAAGACTGGAAGCTTTGAAAAAAGATGGACAGTCATGACTAAGCTTTTTCCTTTTAGAGGGGGCTGCTGTTGGTACAGAATGTTAATATAAAGCTTGAAATTTTTGCGTATGATCATAGTAGGAAATGCATCTTTGGTTTTACATCTTTAGCACTTCTTGCTTCAAATTTAGACTTTAGACTCAGAAGAGTTTTGGCTAAATTATCTTTCTTGGTTTCTGATTCATAAAGGAAATTCTGAAGCCATTGCTGTTACACAATTATTAAAACATTCAAGTTTCTTCTTATAGTATCTCTGCATTTCAAAACCTAATCAGTATTTCATTCTGTTATTACAGGGCTATGATGCTGCCAGCACTCTCTTTTACATAGGGAATTCTAGATTTGCACAGTAATATAGGGATTATAATTATCTAACTTCAAACTTTGATTCAGCTTGCTAAATCAGGGGTTTACTACTAGCTTGGACTGACTTTGTAGTAATTATTTTGTTATAGCCTTATTGGAAACAAAATATCAACTAGTTTCCCCTGCACAAATTTTGAAATTTTCTGCTTCACTTAAACTATTTATACTACTAATATGGACTAATAAAGATGAATTAGTTTGATATTACTTAATTAGTATTAAATGAAAAACAGGGACTGAAATAGTTCTGCATTCCTTGTTTGTAACAGCCAGCCAGCTAAGCAGAGGACAAACCGTTAGCAAATGAATGTAATAATTATTCATTTCCAAGATATCTAAGCACATAAATACAGGAACAGGCACCATTCTTTTTCTTAACAGAATGCATCTTTAGTGTGTGTAATTTAGAAGGACGATTCTGCTTTCCTAGAAAACAATATTTTGGCCTGTGTTGATTCTTACTCTGAATGTTTGTTTACATAATGTACAGTATATATTCAGAAAGTATTTTTGCTTCAATGTTTACTTTCTATAATGTAGTGCTTTGGTATTCCCACAGCACCCCTCCTTTCCCAACAAATGTACGGTGTTCTGTCTCAATGCTAAATCTACAGTGTAATGTGAGTGCGTTGTACAGGTTTGAAACCAAAGGATGAATGAAACATTCAGAGACTTAATATTTGAAAAAGGGAAACTCTGTATTTTATATTTTATTACAAGTACTAATATTTATAAACTTGATGAACTGTACCATGCTGCTACATGTTTTCAAGTACATGTTGAATAATAATGATGGGGAGTTCTTTTTTTAAGAGTCACCTAAAGCAGCAGCAGTAGAAATGTTAAAGTAAAATTATGCATCTGGAGACACGTTCATAAATTTATCATTTGCAAACTTTCTTAACCTTATTTTAAAATAAGTACTTTTAGGCTCTCGATATCATGTAGACCAGAGCAAATTAAAATTGTTTGCATTAATATTTGTTGTCAAACTTTATTGGAATGCTTTATGTTTGAATAACCCGTGATCATTCTCAGCTTTATTTTGAGATGCTTAACTGTTTGGGAAATGAAGTCTAACTTCAGGTTGAACTATCTCATGCTTAATCTCAGGCTAAATGTAAAGGGTATTTGTAAAGTTTGAATAAAATCTGTTTACTCATTTTGAGTTAAGTATGATGAAAAGTGATTGTATGTTTAAAAATTGGAATTGTTCATTTTGTGATAAATTATTGATTCGAAGAGATTCCGTTTCCATTATTGAATTCTGCATTGTTACATTTTGATTTGAAGTGAAGGAGCTGCTCTTTTTATTACTATGAAAAAGGAACAGAGAGAGAGGATATTAGTTAAACTATGGATAATTCAGTGGACTATATGAGAACCCAGGTATTAAAACCTCCACTTTACTGAGGCAGTTTAAATAGTTGAATCAGCCAGATGAAGCCTTGATTTCACTTCCAAATGGAAAAAAGAAGAAAGGAAGAAACACCTCTAAATAAAGCACTCTTACAAATCAATTTTAAAAAAGAGAACAATGGGCAAATAATATGATCAAACAACTCGGAAAAAAATTACCAATGTCCGATAACCACTCAAAAGATGTTCAACCTAGCCAGTAATTCAAGAAAGGAAAATTAACTTCCAAACTGGTAATTCCACATCTAGCAATCTAACATAGGGAGATGATTCAGCAAAATATATACTACAAGGATGTTCATTTTCTCTAATGAAAAGCTAGAAAGGCTCTGTGAAGTTATGGTACACCCATTTAATGGAATAATATGCAACCACTAAAAATCATGAAAAAATGGTCACAGGAAAATGATTATACTACATGAAAAAAGCAGGATATGAAGCTATGTGTACTATTACCTCTTTTGAAAAATAATCTTAAATGTAATAGAAAAATTAGAATATTCTATAACGTTAATAGTTATCACTAGGTGGTAAGCTGAGTTTCATTTTCTTTATGCTTTTTCACATTTTCTGCATTAGCTTGTATGTTCCAATTAGGGAAGGAAATGTAATGTGGGGTTTAAACTAGCTGAAAAATGTCTCTGTCTAGCAAAAGCGCCAAGCCATGTTTTGATGAGTTGTGTCTGCTCTGAGGATCCTTGAAGAGGTGGTATTATGAAGAGAAAAGGATGTGCAGCTCATTTCCCATAATGACACTCTTCCCACCTTCCCTCCGGCACCAGAATCAATTGTTAGACTTCCCGCACAGCAAATTGGCAGCTAGCGGTGTCCTGATCATTTAGTTTCTTCCACTGCCCACTGCACTATTCTCTGTCCTGCATTCAGAAACATAGAACATGCTGTTTAAGGTGAGCAGGGTAAGGAAAATACTGAGATTCTAATATGTGCCATGTTGACTTCAGGACATTTCCTTCAATCCCTTTTATTTACTGTGGATATAGCTGAGACTTGGACAGATTAGGGAACTTGCTTGGCGGTCCACTGGTTAGCAGTAGGGTTGGGTCAGAACCCAGGTCTTCTGACTACCAGCTACCCCATACAGTACATATTAACTAAATCCTTATATGAAAGCTGATTGTGGAAGAAGAAAGGAATAATACAGTAAAAGAAAGGTACGTGAGTTGCTATAATGGAAGAATTAATCAGTAGAATCTACCCTCCTAACCTACCTACCTATTGGTAGGCAAAATTCTTTGGAAACCACCCCCTTGTAAGGAACTAGCTAATCTGCCCGAACAGCAATAGCATAAACCATAAGAAAGAAATGTTATATTTCTTGTGGCATGACCAGTTAAATAACTTTCAAAGTATTTACCTATTTAACTGCATAGCAATAGGGTATGCACAGACTAAAAATCTGGAAATGAGGAAGTGAGTGAATTCTAGAATGTTTGCACTAGTCATTTGAAAAAAATGGTGAAGTATGTTTACTCCAGTTTTGCATTGGTCTTGCATAATTTTTACATTTAAACTGACAGCACTTCCTTGTTGATACTTTTTTTAATTCAGTTTTATTAAGATATATTCATATGCCATATAGTCATCCATGGTGTACAATCAACTGTTCACAGTACCATCTTATAGTTGTGCATTCATTACCCCAATCTATTTTTGAACATTTTCCTTACTCCAGAAAGAATCAAAATCAGAATAAAAAAATAAAAATAAAAAAGAACACCTGAACCACCCCCCCATCCCACCCTATTTTTCATTTAGATTTTGTCCCCATTTTTCTACTCATCCATCCATACACTGGATAAAAGTAGTGCAATCCACAAGGTTTTCACAATCACACTGTTACCCCTTGCAAGCTACATTGTTATACAATTGTCTTCAAGAGTCAAGGCTACTGGGTTGGAGTTTGGTAGTTCCAGGTATTTGCTTCTAGCTATTCCAATATATTAAAACCTAAAAAGTGTTATCTATATAGTGCGTAAGAATGTCCACCAGAGTGGCCTCTGGACTCCATATGAAATCTCTCAGCCACTGAAGCTTTATTTCGTTTCATTTCGCATCCACCTTTTGGTCAAGATGTTCTCAATCCCATGATGCCAGGTCCAGCTTCATCCCCAGGAGTTATATCCTGCATTGCAAGGGAGATTTACACCCCTGGGAGTCAGGTCCCACATAGCAGGGAGGGCAGTGAGATCACCCACAAAGGTGGCTTAGTTAGGCAGAGAGCCAAATATGACTATCTTGTTGATACTTCAAAAAAAAATTTTTTTTTTTTTTTGCTATGAGCAAACCATTCCCAAATTGAATTTGAGTTATTTTGAAGTGTTAATAATGTTATTTTATCAATGCAAAGAATTTTTAATGAGAATTACATGTATAAAAAAGAAAAAGGGGGTGGGAGAGTGACGGACAGAAAATATCCAGAAAAAGAGGAATGAGAAGGCCCTCATTTATAGAAGTATGCCTTAGCCTTGAAGGAAAAAGCAATAATTTCACTATTGGAGACCATTTGGAAAATGCTTTCACATGTCTTATTTAGTCATAACAGCCCTATTAGGTTGGTATTATCACTTCTGTTTTATAGCCTATTTAACAGCCTTGGGAAGGTTAAAAGATTGGTCCCAGTCCCCCACAAACAGCTGCAGAGCTGGAACTCAAAGTCAATCTCCTGAGTACCCAACAGCCCAGACCCTCCAAGCTATCAGGAGATTCTGGACCTTCTCCATTTATTGAAGTGTCCAGTATAGGGGGTGGGGGGTAGTCGACAAAAAAATGTTGCATGTGTTAAATATACACATTTAACAATTAGTGTTCAAAGCACACACACACACACAAAATTCAATATAATCATGCTAGTCCAAAATAACTGAAGAATATATTCATAGTCCACCACAATTTTTATGGTCCTGTGATAATACACAAGTTGAATGCCATCTTTTTGTCAGTAACCACGTATAATCTCTCCTTCGGAAAGAAATCAAAAGTCTGAATTTGAATTTCATCTCTCCTTTTTTTCATCTCTTTTTTAATGTTAGTTTTTCCCCAGCATAAAAGGCTCTCCATCACCTGTAGTTCCCTCACCTCCATCCCGGCCCCAGATGTCTTGCCGGAACCATTAGGGAACAACCCCTAAGCAACTGAGCCCTGCGGAGCAAGCATCAGTCGACTGGACAGTGGGTACCACACACTTTGTCTTCTGGTATCCTGGACCTGAAGCTCCAGGGCAACAGCTTTTCTTTGCAGTAAAGGATTATGTCAAGTTACCCCAGTCAAGCCAACATTTCAGGGGAGGCCGAGGCTCTGGCGCTTTACCTTTTCACCAGAACATTTTTAACCAGCCCAGTCAAGTGGACACTTAATATCGAGTTTTCGAAATGAAAACACATGGCCTCGTGACAGACGCCCGGGAAGACCCTGAAGGACGCCCTCTCCCCGAGGGCACACTGCTTCTAGAGGGTGGTGATCTCCACGTATCTGGGCTCCCTGGTGGGAGCTGCACTCCCGCTGGGACATCCACTGGGCGCCCAAGTTACCCGGAACCCACAGAGAGCAGGAAGCCGCGGGCGCCGAGGCCCCGCCCCCGGGAGCGCCCCGCCCAGCGCCCTAGGCCCCGCCCCCGGGGAGCCGGATGGACCCCTTGCGTCATGGGTCGTGGGCTCCACCTCCCTAGCAACCGAAAGGACGCTTTCACCTTAGCAACCAGCGCGACTCCCACCATGACCGAAGAAGAGGAGGTTCTCGTCCTGACAGAGAAAATTATCCGGATCCAGAGAGTGTTCATAAACCTGCTGGACACGTACAGCAGCGGGAACATCGGGAAGGTGAGCGGCGGCGGCTCAGAGCCGGCCCCCAGCCCCAGCCCCAGCCCCAGCCCCAGCCCCAGCCCCAGCCCCAGTCCCGCGCCCCGTCCCCAGGACCCAACCAGGGCCTGCGCCATGGGGCGCAGTCGGGGTCTCCCCGGAGGGAGGGTCTTGCGTCCTGGGCATGGCCCATGCCCCCAGGACCCCAGCGCACCCAGGCTAGACGAGCGCTCCCACCAGGGAGCCCAGATACGTGGAGATAACCAGGTCCAGCCTTGATCTCTCATTTTTGGTTTCTCCTTTTTTTCCGCAGGTTAATCTTTAGTTTGTTTGTTAGCCACTTCGGTCCATTTTCTTTCGTTCCCCTTTCTACTTTTGGTTGCTTTTTTTTTTTTTTGTCTGAAGATTTACCCTTCTGCTGCCCTTTTTGGCTTCCTTTCCACTTTCGCAGGAGCAGGTTTGGCTGACAGCCTCTCCCATCTCCTCTGGGGCTGCTGCCTCATCACCCCTCGGGCTGAGCTGTCCTTTCCCTGGGTCATCTCGGCAGCGGGGAGGGCGTGTGCCGGATCCTGAGAGCCTCCGTGAACCTGGGCTGCTGCTGGCTGCTGCCGTCCCTTCCGCGCCCGAGCTGCTGGGACCCACGCTGGGGTGGTGGGCGGACAGCCGGGATGTATTTTATACTAATAATCAATCAGCTGGACTCTCACCCGTAAATCCCATATCACGTGGAGAAACAACATACTTAAAAATAATTCAGTAATTCATATTTGTACAGTTAAAGCTTTTAATTATTATATAGCACCATTTCCCAAAACTGGGCCCAGAGTGATCAGAGTATTTAAAATATTGCAAGACCCGGTTGTGTTGTCAGCTATTGTGTTATTAGTTTTTACTTTTTTTCTTTGTAGTTGTCTCATTCATGCTGATTGAGAGATCATTTGAGAATATTTAACATTATATATTCATAATTTCTCTGATTCTTTTTAGGACCTTCAAATTAAAATTTTAAAAGAAAACAGTTCAGCTAAACAAAAAAGAAAAGAAAAAAATTTCCACTGGGAAATTGAAGCCCGATGGTGGGAGGGACTTGCCCAAGTCAGGGGTAGGACCTCGACTTGGGGGCTGAGGTCTCTAGTCTCTCTACCAAGTTCCCTCTCCACTCCACCACCACAGCTGAAGCAGACAACTAACAAAAGTCCAATCATTATATCATCCATAAAGCAATTTTCAGAGAATTTTCCAGTTATTCCTTGATTAATCAGAACCTTGTCTGACAACCTTACATGTTAACCGGGACTGTTTTTTAATTAGAGCAAATGAGATGTGGCTTTTTGAAATTTTTGTTACGTTGTTTTTACTTCCAAGGCATGATGATGTTGTGGTTATTGATACATGCTTAATATATAAATTAATATATGCATACATTTAAATTTAAATAAAAATGTTTTTATTCATATATAAACAAAATGAATGTATACACATGAAACACATTAACCTCTCCCAAGGGCAGCTTTTCCCAAAAATCTTCTCCAACTTCCTTCTGCTTCATAGTTCAGACCTCTATTGTCCAATGTGACTAGTCCAAATCAAGATGTGCTGTAAGCATAAAATAATCAATCAGCTGGATTGATTGATTTCAAAAAAGAGTGTAAAATATTTTGTTATGAATTGAGATATTCACACACCATACAATCCATCCGAAGTATCACAGTATCATCACATAGTTGTGCATTCATCACCACAATCAATTTAGAACATTTTCATTACAAAACAAAGAAAAACCAAAATATCCTATACCCCTTATCCCCCCTATTATTGACCCCTAGTATTGCTGTGGTACATTTGTTACCACTGATGAAACAATATTAAAATATTACTAACTATAGTCCATAGTTTGCAATAGGTGCATTTGCCCTCATGTAACTCCTTGTAATAGTGATGTGCATTTGTTCTAGTTCATGAAAGAACTTTTTTAAATTTGTGCTGTTAATCACAGTCATCGTCCACCACAAGATTGACTGTTATACAGTCCCAAGTTTTAGCCTCTAGCTTTCCTTCTAGTGACATACATGATTCTAAATGTCCCCTTTCACACTCAATCCAGCACTGTTGATTATACTCACAATAATGTACTACCATCACCTCTATCCGTGTTACTAGTTTTATATGGATTACATGGTAAATGATAGTATTTTGGAGATATATGTAGGGTTAAGTAAAATATATTATCAAAATTAATTTCATCTGTTTCTTTTAACTTTTTTTAATGTGACTACTAGAAAATTTTAAATTGTCTAAGTGGCTCACACTCTATTTCTACTGGACAGGTATTGACAAATATTTTTACTATATCCCAGCCCTGCCTGTCTCTAGGGTGGGGTAAAAATTTAAGCTCTCTGAGCCTGAGATCCTCATCTATGAAATGGAGGTAATAATAATATCCACTTCACTGAATCAGTGTGGGGATGAACTTAAATGAGATCATATTGCACAAAGCATTTCCTTTGCATGCATGACACACCGGCACGCCCTCCGCAAGGTCAGTTTATAGAATGATCGCTCATTGACTGCTCTTTCCTGTGTTCCGAGTATTTGGGGACTTTCTGTTTTCTTGCAGTTTCTATCTAACTGTGTAGTCGGGGCTTCACTTGAAGAAATCACAGAAGAAGAGGAAGAGGAAGATGAAAATAAGTCCGCCATCCCGGATCCCTCATCAGCGAAATTCAAGGAAGGCACTTTCCAGATCGTGGGCACACTTTCTAAACCCGAAAGCTCTCGGCCAGAGTTTGCCATGGAGACATACTCCGTAAGATGGGTGGTTTTTACTGGGGGTAGAAAACACCTTTACAATATTTTGTTGCTCTTTGTTCCTCAAACCCTCTATTCTGCAAATGTGTTGGGGGAGGGGTGTCTTTCTCCTGTGATGGAGTAAACAATGTTTCTTCACTTGAAATGTTTTGCTGAAGCCAAATTCAAATTAGGCGTTCTCAGAAAGACTGGATCTAATTTGTATTTTCAGACGCATCAAATTCTCCTTTCTCTCTGCTGTACTCCTTCCTCTGTGCGGTGGTGGGAACCATCTGTGAAAGAGAAATATCCTTTGGAAGTAAGCCAGCCAGGAATGGCATGGCTGTTTTCCTGAGAAATAGTGCTGCCTCCAGTAACAAATTGGATGAGGTTCTCATCCTGAGACATTTAAATTGCTCCCAGAGGGGTGTCTTCTTCCCTTCTAAGGTTAATTCCTCCTTCTATTCTCTGGACCCTTCCAAAGGCCTTTGACCATGCATTCCCCAGGAAAAACCTTTCCCCTTTCCTCATCCTTCCAACTCCATTAACCCTCCTCCAGGAAACCGTCCATATCTTCCCCACCCCTAGGTTGGGTTCTGGGCTCTTTCCTTGTGCTTGCATAGCATCCTTTACTAGCCTAGATTATATGCTTTTAACTCCCCTTTGTTATTAACTGTCCATTGTGGGTCCCAGTGACTATAGCTGTGTCTTCTTTATCTGTTTATCCATGCATCTTTGGCACATCCCATAGCATGGACACAAAGCAGGCCCTCAATAAACATTTGTGAAATGAATGAATGGGTCCCCTCCTGCCATCTTTGGGACCACTCTTCATCAGTTACCCCCTTTCTCTTCCTTCAGAGTCTTGACTCATTACTGTCTTCTTCCTCCCCTCCACCTATAAAAATGCTCAAATCTTTCCCACTGTTTAAAATGTATACACACACACACCACTTAGTTCCACCTCCCCCTGGCCCCTGCCACCACTGACCTCCAGGGAGGGGTCAGCCGCATTGGTGGCTCTCCTCCTCACTTCCCATTCCCTGATCTGTCCAGTGCCAACAGGTTCTGTCTTCACCACTTCACAGACAACGCCCAGGCCAACGTCACTGTGAGCTCCTACGTCCCAAGGATGTCTCTTACCTGCCTTCCCAGCCACAGCATCCTGGCTTCCCAAGCGAAACTTTCCTTCTCTCCTTCTGCAGCTGTTGCACACTGACGTCCCTTATGTACCTGAGGGTTCCTTCTCAGGTTCTTTCATGGCTTCTTTCCTCTTTCCTCCTCTTTAATGCACTTTTCCCCAGAGCTCCCTCCTTCCTTCTCCATAATAAGTTTTCTTCCTAAGTCTTATGCACTTCTATAGCTCTGGCTCCTCCATACAAGCTAATGCCTTTCAAATCTATTTCAGCCCTGTAGACTTACAAATCCAACTGCCTTTTAGCTGACTCTACCCAGTGTCCTGCAGATACTTCTAAATCAACACATCCAAAATCAAATTTATTAGAAAACTACTCTGCCCTTTGTGCTCCTAATTTTTATCAAGAACCTTGCCATCTGTATCACTTGGGCTAGTTTTGGCAGCAAGTAACAGAAGAAGAAAAACAACACAATTGGCTTAATAAATAAAGAAGTCCATCAGCTCTTTCTCCTGCTACTTTCTGGGTTCTGCCTCCCCTTTGGGGATGACTTCATCCTCAAGCTGCCCACAAGAAGGCTTCAAAAGTTCAGGGACTTACATTCATACACAGTGACATCTGATGAAGAGAACTTTCAAAAGATCTCAGAAAAAAAAAAAAAGGGAAGATCATTCCCAGCAGTCTCCAGCAAGCATCTCCTTGAATCTCATTGTCCTGAGTTAAGTCACATATCCATTCCAGAACTGATCAGTTACCCCCGATCAATCAGGTCCATCAGACAGAGGATGGAGATAATTTCCCCTAAGAAAGACCGAGAAGGAGAGTATCCGAACAAAATTGGAGTTCTTTGGGGAAAAGGAAGGGGGAATGGATGTTTGCAAAAACCCAACAGAGTCCTTTATAATACTCATCAAGCACTGCTCCCTCACCAGAGCTGAAAACCTCTGTATCACTGTGGGTTCTTCACTGGCCTCCCATGTCCAATTAGTCATGGATCCTCAATCCCAAGGCTCTTGAGGCTTCCCCTCCTTTCCATTTGCATTCAGATTTCCATCATCTCTCACCATTCACCTGAATTCTATTCAGTGAGCATGTGTTGAGCACCCCCAGATGAACCAGGAGCTCACCGCCTAGCAGGGACACTGCACCATCAACTAGTAGCTCCATGGCAGGACCGTAAACATGATGGCAGAGATGTGCACAGAGCACTCTGAAAAGGAGTTCTCAGTCCCATCTACAGAGTCAGGAAAGTGGAGCTTCGTGCTCCTTCCTGCCAAACACATTGAGTCCTTGAAGCTCTTCCACTCTGGAGATCCTGGAACCTCCATCAGCACAAAGCTGGTGGATAATCTTCCTTTGGAGGTATTGGCAGTGTTGGAGCTGGGGCTGGACTCACTCCCAGGGCAAGTAAGAACTTTCCAGGCAGATAAAGGAGCAAGAAAATGCCACACAAGGGGGAACACATGGGAAAGGGTACTGTGTGCTTAGGAACGGAAAGCACCGATATAGCTAGAGCATGGGTTGAGGGGGGCCAAGAGAAGGAAAGAGGGTTGCATGAAAGGTGAAGGAGAGTTGAAGATGGGAAGAGTTAGGCTGGTCCAGGTTGTGAAAGGGGTGTCTGCCTGGCTCAACAAATCACCTACTATTCTGTGATCTTCCCCTGAGCTTGTATTCACTCTTCCAACTCAACTCAAATGTCAGTTCCTTTGAGACATAATCATGTCTTCCTCCTGGTCCATCAATCCCCAAATGAATCTTTGTAATAGAACTTTCCACATTTGGGCTGCTGAGGAAGGTTGTGTAAGTCACACACTGCACAAGGGCGCCCAGTTAATGGTGCAAATAGGGATTGAAAAGCAGCTTGTTCTGCTGGCCACAGTGCACCCCAGAGTGGGTGTCTTCTTATGATTTTTCCACCAAGACGGGTGGTTTTTGTGATTTGTACAAAGGCTGCATATGTCAGTGACGTCTTGGTGCACAGTAGACTATAATAATTTGCTGAAAGTCTTCCCACAACACACACACACACACACACACACACACACACACACACACACAATGCTCCTTAATGCAACAATATATTATTCATTTTCACCTGTATCCCCAGGGTCAAAAAGTGCCCACATATGTTTTTTGGGAGAACGAATGAATGCAGGAACGTGGTCATGCAATATCTGGCCAGGACAATTATTCTCTTGAAAATGTGCCAACGCATAAGTCCAACTATAATTTTTAAAGCATGCATGTTTTTCTTGGGATGCCATTCTCATGCTTTTACAGGTTCGAACCATAGATTCTTTCTCTTCTTTCTCTTGGACTGCATCTGGAACACATGTCTTCCATTCCTCCCTTTCCTCCAATTTCTTCTCTTCCTTTCCTTCGTGTGTCATTCCTGAATCTAGACCAGTCCCAGGTGTACCTGGAGAGATGTGTCCTTTCACAGTGTCATGCTGTTTGCAAGGTGAAGATTGGTGTTTGAATCCACATTGTCAAAGCGTCTTCCTTCTTGCATGTTCAATCCAGAAAAGAAATCGAATGGCTGGGTGCAAAAAGATTGGCAGCACGTGCTGTTAAGTGTAACATGGGTGTGTTAACCTCACCAACACACTCTTGTGTTTTCCTCAGGAAAGTCATATACTTTTGCTTTGTTCTTCAAGCAAATGGTATGATAACTAGTTTGATCCAAAACATTCTGCTTTAATGCAACTGGTCGGGGGGCTCTGGGGAATATTTGATCCTCGGGACCATGGGAATATCAAAAATTGCGTATCCTGCTTTGGAAATGCAGGGTCCTTTTATGGCTACATTAATATCCACCCCCAGTATCACATGGTAGGGAAATGTGCTGGCATCCATGCGGCAAGAGACGACTAGTTAAAATCCAATGATTATCAGTTACTGTTTGTCTAATGTAAGAACTTTTCATTTTTAACCATTAAAAGTTTTCGTATTTTAAAAATATTCCCAACTGTCAACTGCAATAAGGTACATTACATCTACAAAGAAAACAGATTCATTCCATCTTGAGGATTCTAAAATAATCCAAATTAATCACTCGTCAGCACTTCTGAGTGATTCATGATATATAATTGCTCAGATAATCTTGCATAGATTTTAAGTTCATTATATATGCCTTGCATGCTTTCTTCTAGTGTGTTCTAATTTGTCCCTTCTGAATTGGAAGCAGGATGCAAAAATAGTACCTAAGATCATTATGCAATTTTTCTTTATCATCTGTTCCAGGCTATTTTAATAAACTTCTTTGTTACTTGAAAACTACACACAGAAAAGAGCTAAAATTTCATTTTAAACAGCAATCTCTCTCCAGATGCTTCTCATGGGACTCTTCAAAGTAGCATATCTAATTTGGAAATTGTCATTCAGTCTAAATATTAAGGTTACCTTGTTAGCTTCTTGCAACAAATGACTGTCAATTTTCTTTTTCAGACCACCTCTCGAGAAGAGCTCCTCATAAGGCTGCTGGAGTGTGATATTATTATTTACAACATCACTGAAATCTCAGGGCAAGTGGAGGAAGCCATATGGGCAGTTTCCGGTCAGTGAGATGCACTCATACTTAGAGGGACAATATTGGGCAGCTTGCTTTGCCCAAGAGTCATCTAGTGAATTCTGTGTCAATTGGGGCCATGGGAAAATTGATCTGAGACTTACCTAAACATGAAATCCATTTCAGTGAATGCCTGTGCATAGGCATTTCTGAAGAATAGAATATTGTTAATCCTCAAAAGAAATGAAACATTAACTTTCGAAATTCAACCTTGATTCACCACTCAAGCTCTGTTGGAAGAGGTACAGCTGAATGTATGGGGTGGGGGGAGACAGGGTACCTGCGGTCGCGGTTACTGCTTCTGGGGGGAGTGGCGGCCGGTAGCGGAGCCCTCAGCTCTCGGGGCTGCTTAAAGGGTACCGGCGGCGGGGGCTCTTTCCCGGAGGCGAGGGCGAGGCGGAGGACTTGGCCAGGTCCTCGGCGGGAGGCGTGCAAGGTGTGGAGGGCGGCGATAAGGACAAAACACTCTTCATCCAGTAGGAGTATGCGTCAAAGAGATTTATTCAGGGGTGATTACAGGTTATATAGGCTGGTAAGAAGGGCAGGGCTGGAAAAGAGGTGAAGCAGCCTTAAATGGCAATACTGAAGGGAGAGGGGCTAGGATTGGCTCTGAGAGGACGCAGGAGCCGTTGCAGCGGGCGGGAGTTGTTCTGGCCACGGTGCATGCGCGCTGGTGGTGGCAGGAGTGGCCTTGGCACAAGGGAATGTGTGGGCAAGATAAGGAAGTGGGGAAAGGGCGGTTGGGAGAAAGGCGGTTCCCTCCGGCGAGCCTCCCCTGCCCGTGGCATTTTGGGTGAGGAAAAGGGAGCTGCCTTGACCTCGCTCCCCAGGCTCGGGGGGGCTGCAGAGGGCACTAACGCCCGTACCCACTACCCTCCCCAGGGGGTGATATCAGGTCCCCTGGCCCAGGCCTGGTAAGTTGAGGTACAAGCTCAGTCACCCGCAATTCCCCTTTCTTTTCTAATTAGAGGAAGAGGCCTTACCGGAGAGGCCCGCTAAGGGTGAGGGAAGGGGGAGGTCAGGGAAGGGAAAAAGGGGTTGACGGTGGCTCAGCGAGGCTGGAGCTTAGTGTTGGTGTGGTGTCCGGGCGCTTGACAATGGCTTCGCTGCAGCGGGCTGGGCGAAGGTGAGGGGTTTAAAGTTCAGGGGTTCAGAGAATCTGGAACTCGAGGTGAGAGCGATGTTCAGGTGATTGAGAAGGGCCTCGCGGTTGGCGAGTCGACCGGTGGCGTTGAGGTCGCAGAGGGTTGGCTGTCATCTTGGAGTGGGGGGCGTCAGAGGTGGCGAGTTGCTGATACTGGATTTGCACGAACGAGGAAAAAATGGCATCCGTTTGTTTTCTTACAAGCTGGACAATTTTGCGGATGAGGCAGGGTCCTAAGATGAGAGCTAGAATAATTATTAATAAGGGGCCAAGAAAAGGAAGGATGTATGGGAGAATGGGAGTGAAAAAACTGGACCAATAACTGGTGGCTTCACGATCTCTTTTACGCTTTTCCAGTCCCTCTCGGACCCTTTTCAGGCTGTCCTCGACGAGACCTGTGGAATTGGCATATACACAGCACTCTTCTCCTAGGGCGGCGCAGAGGCCTCCTTCTTTGAGGAGGAGAAGGTCAAGACCTCGGCGGTTTTGGAGCACTACCTCAGAGAGGGAATTGACAGAATTTTTTAGATGGTAAATAGCGTTTTGTAAGTGATGAATGTCTTCGTCAACAGCCGCCCTGAGGTGAGTTAGGGCGGAGCCTTGACTGGCTAGTGCAGCGATTCCGGTACCAGTGCCGGCAAGACCTAGGAGGGAGGCAATTGTGAGGGCGGTGATGGGCTCTCGCTTTTGCAGAAGGGCAGGAGCTGCAGTTTTTTCCAGACGGAGGAAGAAGTCTTCTTCGCTGTGGTATAAGACCCTAGGGATAAGGACAATTAGGAGGCAAGTTTCTTTATATTCACTGATGATATTCGTGCTGAGACAGGGGGTAAGTCCTGTAGAGGAGCAGAGCCATTGGGAGGACTTATGAGGAATGAGAAATTTTGCCGAGCTGCTGGGAGATGAATAGCTGGCACAGGCAGTGAGGTCGGGAGAGTTACTGGAGCGAGGGCGGACGCACTTTCCCGTATAGGAGACTGAATGAAAGGTCAGGGGGACGGCAGAGGTATTCCAATTGCATTCCGAGGGGCTGTTTTCTGTGCTTTCTGAAAAGGAGAGGTTGGAGGCAACGGGCTCGTACAGTGAGGAAGAGGTGGAGAGGCAGAGCCAGCAGGATGAGGTAAAATTGGGGTTGGAGGAGTTTACTGAGGCAAAGGCGGCTTGGATGAGGCTGAGGAGGGGAGAGGAATAACGAGAAGGGGGCAGAGGAAGCTGGGGTGGTGGGGTTTGAGATGTAGTTGAAGTGCGTTTAGTCGGAGCTAAGGTGCGGCTGGTTGGAGCTGAGGTGCGGCTGGAGAGCTGTGGAAAAAGGGGGTTAATGACTTTATTGGGACCTATGCCAGAGGGTGTTTTTAAAGCAGTATTTTGGTATGGTTGGCTTACAGCCTTCTTTTTTATTAGAATAAGTGATCCTCGGTCGGTTCCTTTCTCATAGATTCTGAAGCCCCAAGTTTGACCGAGTAACCAGGAGGGATCAGTGGGGAGCTGCACTGTAAGATTAAGATGTGTGCAGGATCCCTTACTTTCTTGGCCGAGCCAGTTAACAGTAGGGAGTTTGCACCCTGTAGGGGCCCACTTTAAGGTAAGGTAATGATTAGGAACAGGAGGCTTCCAATTAGTGGTTAGTGTTTCACACCCCCAGTATGCACAGTAGTACTCGTTGGGGGAATTACAGTACGATTTTCCAGGATTTGAGGATGGGCACATGTAATATTGGGCCTGGGGGTTACTTACCTTTCGAGCGCAGGTTTCTTCGACTTTGGAGACAAAGGTGGCGAAAGGCTTACTCGGCTCCTGGAAGAGCTTGGTGAATTTATTAGGCCGACAGGCAGAGCAGTTGGCAAACGCGCGTAAGGCGATGCCTCTGAGGATAGTCCAGAAGGTGGCAGGGACATTAATATAAGCAGACGCATTTAGAAACGCTCCAGTGCCCATATAGGCTTCGGGGGGATGATAGACTCCAAGGGCTGCGTCTTGTTCACTTTGCTTAGCTGCTTCCGCCTGGAAGTGAGCACGCCAGTCAATAAACTGACCGGGGTTAAGAATGGAACGGGCAAGCGAGGCCCAGTCTTGGGGGATGCAAAAGTCCATGCCGAGATCCTGCAGTATTTGGGAAGCGTATGGGCTACCTAACCCGTCCTCTTTGACGGCCCTGCGAAGCTGCTTGATAGTATCTGAGTCAATGGGATACCAGTCATACGGTTTCTGTGGGGTGGGGGCAAGGTTAAGAGGAAAGCAGCGAAAAGCACGAGAGAAAGGAGGACGCGCTTGCAGAGGACTTGGCGCGGGAGTGGGGGTAGGGGGAGCGTTGCCCCAAGGGTTGCCTTGAGGTGTAGAAGGCAGCCAGGGGTTGTTAGTTGGCAGGGTGGAAGGAGCGGCGGCAGCTGCCGGTAGCGGCTCCGAGGGGGAGCTCGCCGAAGGGGGAGACGGGAGTGGGAGGCCCCAAGCGTTGCAAGATGGCGGCGCGGTGGGTGTGGCTAAGACACAAGATGGTGGATCAGCTCCGCCCTGTGGAAGGGCGGGGTAAAGCGTACGCGGTTTCCGGCCCAGCTTAGGGCTGATGTCATCACCGGAGCATTTCCTCCCCTCGATGGAAAAAGAAGGAGGAAGTTCGCCATCTTGGCGTGGCGCAATGTTATTTTGCTTTTTGGGAGTCACCTCGAGCGCGTTGTTAATCTGCTCGACTAAGGACTCCGTGTCCGAGTCATGATTTGAATTAGTATCGCTATCTGAATCTGTTGGCTGGGTTGATAGGGCCTCCTTGGATTTAACGGGGCCTCGATCAGGGGGGAGGGAGCCTTGAAGGCAGGAGCGGATGGTTATTAAGGTGGGGAGCAAGCCGGGAGGGAAGCGCTTGCTCTCATGTTCCATGGCGTTAGTGACTCGATCAATAAGATGATCATAAGTAACAGGGTCCCAAAGATGGCAAGTGGTGAGCCATGGGTTAAAGGGCAGCAGGAGGTCCCAGTATACTTGCAGCTGCCGGACAGACACTTTACAGCGATGCGTGTCCAGGAGACCCGCTAGAGCACGAACTTGAGGTGCCTGGCACGTAGATAGACGATTACCCATAGCTGAGGGGGGAGGAGGGGGGGTTGTTTACCGAGCAGAGAGAATGAGATAAACCGTGGCCGCAAGGCCGAAGGAGACGGCGAGAGCGGAAAGCAGTGCCCTTTGGCAACGGGAGCAGTCGGGGGGGGGCGGTTGCAAAGAGGCACACGGCGCCAAATGAGGAAACAAAGATACAAAGAACCACAGCAAAGTAATGGAGGGGAAGAGGGAGAGCGTTAGGAGGAACGGGGGTCATAGAAGTGCGCATACAAGAGGACGAAGAGAGCGTGGGGGAAGGGAGGAGCGGCTTCGGAGCGGTGAACCTCACACGGCTCCAGAAGCGGCGAAGGAGAGGCGGCCCTTACCTTGCAGGCGAGGAAACGGGAAGCTGGAGAGGCGTCCGGGCGAGCGGGCGACCTGCCGAACTGTTGTGTGGAGACGTTCCTCACACGGGGCACCAGTTGCAGTCGCGGTTACTGCTTCTGGGGGGAGTGGCGGCCGGTAGCGGAGCCCTCAGCTCTCGGGGCTGCTTAAAGTGTACCGGCGGCGGGGGCTCTTTCCCGGAGGCGAGGGCGAGGCGGAGGACTTGGCCAGGTCCTCGGCGGGAGGCGTGCAAGGTGTGGAGGGCGGCGATAAGGACAAAACACTCTTCATCCAGTAGGAGTATGCGTCAAAGAGATTTATTCAGGGGTGATTACAGGTTATATAGGCTGGTAAGAAGGGCAGGGCTGGAAAAGAGGTGAAGCAGCCTTAAATGGCAATACTGAAGGGAGAGGGGCTAGGATTGGCTCTGAGAGGACGCAGGAGCCGTTGCAGCGGGCGGGAGTTGTTCTGGCCACGGTGCATGCGCGCTGGTGGTGGCAGGAGTGGCCTTGGCACAAGGGAGTGTGTGGGCAAGATAAGGAAGTGGGGAAAGGGCGGTTGGGAGAAAGGCGGTTCCCTCCGGCGAGCCTCCCCTGCCCGTGGCATTTTGGGTGAGGAAAAGGGAGCTGCCTTGACCTCGCTCCCCAGGCTCGGGGGGGCTGCAGAGGGCACTAACGCCCGTACCCACTACCCTCCCCAGGGGGTGATATCAGGTCCCCTGGCCCAGGCCTGGTAAGTTGAGGTACAAGCTCAGTCACCCGCAGGTACCAAGACAAATAAGCAAAGTTTTCTGCCCCCAGGACACTATAATTCACACAGGACAGCAAAGGCCAATGTGAGAAACTAATACAAGAGAGAAGGTGGCATGTTTACAAGAAAGGGATACACAAGAGTGATAGGACCCGAGGAAGGGGTTCATCCTTTTTGGAAGGATTAGATTCCGTTCAACAAATATTCAGTGATGGCAAGGGTCAGGGAAGGCTTGTGGAAGGTACTGTAGAAAGAATGCTTGCATTTTGTAAATGCTTTGGAGAACTTAAGGAGCTCTAGGGGCCTCAGGCACAAGAGAACAAGATGGTGTTTAGCACTGTGCTAGCCTTATGAGTCATCTCCTCATTAAGTCAGGAGTGATGGAGAAGGCAAATCAGCTCATTTGAATCATCATTCTAAACTGGAAGACAGCCGAAAAGGACACAAAGCACCAGATATTCCAATGCTTTGCATATATTGTTTTAAGTGAATTCCATTAGGGATCAGCAAACTTTTTCTGTAAAGGGCCAGATACTAAATACCTTGGCTTTGCAAGCTAACTACCTTTGTCAGGAGAAAGTAGCTATGGACAATAAGTAAATAATGGGCCACATTCCAATAAAACTTGATTTACAAAAGCACGATTTTCCTATCTTGTCTTTCACAGATACTAAAAGAAAAGCAAAGAAAGAAAAAAAAGAAAGAAAAGAATGTATAGAAGAAAATGATAAATTATTAGAAATGAGAGAAAATATTTGCACTGAAAACCTGATATATATATTTTTTAAAGTCTTTCTTATATCAACCGAGAAATATCAAACTAAGCTGCAAGGCAACAAAAGGGTTTATTTGGGGTCTTGAATTGCAATTAGGGGAGCACAGATTCAGGTAGCAACACACTTCTTGTCACATCTTGGCATTTCCAGGGAATGGTTTTTAAAGGAAAAGAAGATTATGCAAGTTGTCTGAGGTTGGTGGATATTTAGGGCACCCCAAATGTCCTTCGGGTTGGATGATTTACCGAGTTCCTTATCTTGTGCTTTGCGTCTGGTGTCCCAGTGTCCTCGGGGTTTTGAGGAACACTGTTGCTGGAGGCTGTGCACACTTCGGCAGTTTGTGATATCAGGCTGAGACATGCATGAAGGTCACCTCCAGAGTGACCTCCCGACTCCATTGTAAATCTCTTAGCCATATTAACTGTTTTTTTTCTTTTTACACATATATGGATAAAGTGCATGTTTGAAAGTAAACAATCAGATCATTTTAGACTCATTATAAATATCATAAATAAAAAAGGATAACCCAGCTAGAAGACATCTAAGTGTGCCAACTATTCACAAAAGAGGTTGATCTGGAGCATAGCAGAGCAGTAAGATTAAAAGAGCAAAATAGAGGAAGCAATTGTCCCCGTTAGAATTTAAAAAGAAACTAAAATTAACATTTGAATTTGGGATTAATATGTGAACATAGTGTTTTTAGACTTAATTCATCTTAGGGTATGAATCCATACATTTATGAGATTTAGGATATAGTATTTGATTTTTTTTTTTAAATTTTTGGTAGTTGTTTAAGAAATCACTCATGAGACTAAAACAGTACCATGACAACTGTGTCACTTAGATCCTCCGACAGTTTAATTAGACCTCACTTTATGGCTTAGATTTTTTTCTGGAAAAGTAAGTGTCTTGAAAAAAACATCTTAAGGGAGTCACAAGCTGAACACATTTCAGGCGTGGAGCCGTCCCCTAAAGTAACAAACCCCCTGGTAATTCAACCCCTCCACTGTTCTGGATTCTGATCCCCACAGATGGTTTGCAGTCGAGCATTTCAGCCTCACCAGCGTCCTCCACACACACCCCCGGCCCCCGGCCCCTACAGCACAGCCACGATCCCCCCCACCAGCCAAGGCGAGTGGGAAGGGTGGGTGCACCCAATTTCCTTCCTTCCACAACCGCTTCAGCTGAATAGAGAGCCAACCCAGTGGCCATCCCTTCTGATCTAGGTCCTCTCCAGCCCCCCACTAGTTGGGATGGGGACCCCTGCTCGCTTCCCAGGCAGCCTGGCTGCTAGGGTTGGATTCCCTGCTCCAACGCTGTTCTCTGTTGATTCTGGGCAAATTGTGCCTCTGTTCCTTCATCTGCAAAAAAGGGAGAGCAGTAGCACCCACTTCATGGTGGTGAGAATTCAATCAAGCCCAGATTGTTCCAAGTCACTCGAGCTTTGATTACTACCACCAACCCTCCAAAGAGTGAAAGCCCCTGCCACTAACCAGGATGCTGACTGATGGGGAACAAACCTTGGAGCGGGGCTCGGCAGGTGTCAGGAGGCTGGGGAAGAAAGACAGCAAAAAGGGAGGCAGGAGACTCCCAGGGATGAGCCTGGACCCGGCATTGTGGGAAAGAGAAATAAAACAAAATAAAGTTTCAGTGGCTGAGAGATTTCAATGGAGCTGAGAGGTTATTCTTGTGCATTATATAGATACCCTTTTTTAGTTTTTAGTCTATTAGAATAGCTAGAAGGAAATAACCTGAAACTATTGAACTGCAACCCAGTATCCTTGATTCTTGAAAACGATCATATAACCATACAGCTTGCACAGTGTGACTGTGTGATTTTGAAAACCTTGTTGCTCGTACTCCCTTAATCCAGTGTATGGAAAGATGAGTAGAAAAAAGGGGGACAAATAGTAAGTGAATAATAGGGGGGAAAAGGAGTGTGAGATGTTTTGGGTGTTCTCTTTTACTTTTATTTTTATTCTTATTTTTTGGAGTAATGAAAATGTTCAAAAAATTGATTGTAATGATGAATGCACAACTGTATGATGATACTGTGAACAACTGATTGCACACTTTGGATGATTGTATGGTATGTGAATATATCTCAATAAAATTGCATAAAATCCTTTTTCAAAAAACGGGGGCAGGACAGCAAAGCATCAGCGGTAATGCCATCTGGTGCCAGGTCACTCCTGGGAGGAGTAACTTTAAGCCCCACTGCTAACCATCAGTACACAGGGTTTGGAGAACAAGTTCTGCATGGATCCAAATAACCGCTCCATTTTTTGTCCCTGCAGCACTGAATGAAGAAGTGGGCCATTTTGAGAAACGGAAGATATTTATTTTACTCTCCACCATGATGACCTGGGCGCGATCCAAGCCCCTCGATCCTGTGAGTAGTGTGTTTACTTTTCCTTTCTGCAACATTTCACCCTTCATGCCTTGTAATCTGTCTGCAAAGGGGACCTTTTTATAGTGCGTTGTGTATTCTCACACTCCAGAACTCTGTTCTATAATAAGCACTCGACAGAGTTCATTGACTCTAAGCTTCCTCAGTTCTAAAGGGTTCCATTGCTTTATATGCCACTAAGAAAAAAAAATCTGCCTGTTAATCTCTAACAATGCGTGAAAGGCAAACTGGAGTAGTTTGCAGACTATATCATTTAATTCAGGACACCAAAGTTTTGTTGCAACAAAGGAAGCCAGATCACTTGAAAGAATGGAAGTCGCTTTGGAATTCTACGTATGGCAAAGGAGTTTTATAGACATAAAAAGGAAGTTAGCTTGACTCCAATTGATTTGACCAGAGTTTGCCCCCTTACGGAGGTGGGTTTAGGGCAGATGGGCTTTATTTTGTGTTGGGTCAAAGGTAATGAACTAAGAGCTTGATTGGCTCTCTGGGCCAGCTGCCTTGGTGGGGATTACAAGTTTCAAAAGTTACAGAGGAAACTCAAGAGGGCACAGGTTTTTTGGCTCTGAAGTGTCCCTAGGGCTTTCTCTATAAAATGTTATCAGATGCTTTCTTATCACTTAGAATTTTTATTTTAAATGTATTGAAAGCTCTCTTTTAGACTCAGTTAGACCTGTATTTTTGTCATATACATTCTTGCATGTCTGACCCTGAGCCTACAGAATGTGTTCCACCAAAGTCTGACGGGCATGTAAGGCTGAAAAACGAGGCAGACCACTTCATATAGCAAAATACTAACAATCTATTAGAGAACTTACAAGAAGCTGGTGCTGGGCAGCCACAGAACATTCAGAGTGGCTCTCCACCCTGCCCAGAGGGTTACTGGGGGTTACGTAGGGTAAGAACAGGGAAGGCACAGAGCCAAGCTGGGATTTGCAAGATCTTAAACATGTCTTTTTGAAGTTACTGAGATGTAGCAGGAGTGATTCTAGTACAGATAACTGTGGTACTTAGGAATGCACACATGCACTTCAAGAAGCACTTAAGGGCGGCAAGTTGTCTTATCTAGGAATTTAAGGCTTCTCTGGTTTATGGCCTCACACTTATGTGCATATATTAAAAAGAAAATATAAACAAAATACAGAGATTACAGTATTCCCCATATGCCTTCATATTTGTTGTCTAACTGCTCTGAATCGTGCCTACATTGTCTGTTTCTACACAGCAACTCAGCAGTAAATTTAAATTGTGTCATTTACTTGCGGGTACTTTCTTTTCCTGTAAAGCATGTGGTTTTTACTTAGGAATTGTAGACTAATATTCATTCATCCAACATTGCTCATTTTCTTGACTAACATCTAATTTACATTTACTGCTCTGTCCCCATGGCTTTGCGCATATGCAGTTCCTTCTCACTTCAGTGCTGAATTGCAACGGACGCTTTTGAAAGACATGTCATGTCAAAGGGCAACCAAATCAACGTGCATAGTCCCAACAATGTACACAACTGCAATCTGAAGTGATGACAATACCAATAGTTGTGCTCAAGATCGGCCAGGCACAGGCAATGACAACTCAACTTCAGTGCTTCCTGCATGATTGCAATTGTACTAAGCTGTTGATCACAAGACACATTCTAATTTCAGAGACGTCCAAATGTGAGAAAAAAGGGAAATTTAGAAGCAATGGGATACGTTATTTATAACAAGGATTTTTTTTTCACTTTCTCTATCCTTGGGTGGACTGGGAGATCCTTGAGGACAGAAACCAGGGGTTCTGTGTCCTTGTCTTGTAATGCTCACTCATCTACCTCATTTGGAGGCCAGTTTATTTTATTCTTTTTATCATTCCTTCCCTCACAGCGCCTAGTAAACGGTATACTACATAATATTCATTGGTTAGTTGATTGGCTGGCCATTTTTTTTCACTTTTTCATTGATTGTCCTGACTCTTTCAATTATAAACCAACCCATACTGACTTAAGCAAAGTGGGGAATTTATTATCTCCCATAACTGGTAAATCCAATGATGGACTTCTGGCAGGTGGTCCAGAAGCCTAAACAGTGTCCTCAAAGCTCACCCTCACTCTGTTTCTCTTTCCCTCCTATCACTCCTTTCCTCCTCTGGAAGGCTTCGTTCTCAGGTAAGGTAAGCTCCCCCTCCTGGGGTCCAGGAGCTTCCAGGTTTATGTCTTTAGAGCATCCTTGCTTCCTGAATAGATGATGCTCCACCCAGGGGCTGGAACATGCTTATGGGTCAGGTCTTGATCATGGGCCTAACCTTGAACCAGCCACTGTGGCCAGGGGAATGTGGTACCCTGATTGGCCAGACCTGGGATCCTGGACCCACTTCTAGAGCCAGTGATGACCAGCCTCCTAAACTAGATGGACCAAGAGCAGAGAAAAGATGGTTCCCCCAAGAAAATATGGGGAAACGGCTCCTAGGTTGGCTCTCATGTTCTTTTGGTATGCCCCCATCCTCTCATTGTGGTTTTCATTTACATTTCCCTGATGTCAAATGATGTTTCTAAAAGTCAGGTTATTTGGGCATCGTTTACATCTGATAAAATTAACCCTTTTTAGTGTACTGTTCTATGAGTTTTGATCAATTAATACAGCTGCATAACCATTGAAAAATCAAGATATGGAACACTTCCATCCTTCTCCCCACATTCCCTATCTCACACCACACACACAAAAATAATTCCAGATTACATTTAAATAATTAAATGTAAAAAATATACCTTTAATTTTTTAAAGAAAAATTATAGCATTTATAGGGAAGGATTTCTTAAACAAACCTAATAATGCTAGGCTTTAAAATCAGCTGCAGGAGGTGGGGCAAGATGGCAGACTGGTGAGCTGTATGTTTTAGTTACTCCTCCAGGAAAGTAGGTAGAAAGCCAGGAACTGCGTGGACTGGACACCACAGAGCAATCTGCCTTTGGGCATACTTCATACAACACTCATGAAAACGTGGAACTGCTGAGATCAGCGAAATCTGTAAGTTTTTGCGGCCAGGGGACCCACGCCCCTCCCTGCCAGGCTCAGTCCCGTGGGAGGAGGGGCTGTCAGCTCCGGGAAGGAGAAGGGAGAACTGCAGTGGCAGCCCTTATCGGAATCTCATTCTACTGATCCAAACTCCAACCATAGATAGACTGAGACCAGACACCAGAGAATCTGAGAGCAGCCAGCCCAGCAGAGAGAAGACAGGCACAGAGAAAAAAAAACAACACGAGAAACTCCAAAATAAAAGCGGAGGATTTTTGGAGTTCTGGTGAACATAGAAAGGGGAAGGGCCCTGAGGCGCATATGCAAATCCCAAAGAAAAGCTGATCTCTCTGCCCTGTGGACCTTTCCTTAATGGCCCTGGTTGCTTTGTCTCTTAGCATTTCAATAACCCATTAGATCTCTGAGGAGGGCCCTTTTTTTTTTTTTTTTAATCCTTTTATCTTTTTCTAAAACAATTACTCTAAGAAGCCCGACACAGAAAGCTTCAAAGACTTGCAACTTGGGCAGGTCAAGTCAAGAGCAGAACTAGGAGAGCTCTGAGACAAAACGCAATAATCCAGTGGCTGAGAAAATTCACTAAACACCACAACTTCCCAAGAAAAGGGGGGTGTCCGCTCACAGCCATCATCCTGGTGGACAGGAAACACTCCTGCCCATCGCCAGCCCCATAGGCCAGAACTGCCCCAGACAACCCAGTGTGACGGAAGTGCTTCAAATAACAGGCACACACCACAAAACTGGGCGTGGACATTAGCCTTCCCTGCAACCTCAGCTGATTGTCCCAGAGTTGGGAAGGTGGAGCAGTGTGAATTAACAAAGCCCCATTCAGCCATCATTTCAGCAGACTGGGAGCCTCCCTACACAGCCCAGCAGCCCAGAGCCGCCCTGGGGGGACGGCACTCACCTGTGACATAGCACACTCATCCCTCAACAGAGGACCCGGGATGCACGGCCTGGAAGAGGGGCCCACTTGCAAGTCTCAGGAGCCATACGCCAATACCAAGGACTTGTGGGTCAGTGGCAGAGACAAACTGTGGCAGGACTGAACTGAAGGATTAGACTATTGCAGCAGCTTTAAAACTCTAGAATCACCAGGGAGATTTGATTGTTAGAGCCACCCCCCCCTCCCTGACTGCCCAGAAACACGCCCCATATACAGGGCAGGCAACACCAACTACACACGCAAGCTTGGTACACCAATTGGACCCCACAAGACTCACTCCCCCACTCACCAAAAAGGCTAAGCAGGGGAGAACTGGCTTGTGGAGAACAGGTGGCTCGTGGACGCCACCTGCTGGTTAGTTAGAGAAAGTGTACTCCACGAAGCTGTAGATCTGATAAATCAGAGATAAGGACTTCAATTGGTCTACACATCCTAAAAGAACCCTATCAAGTTCAGCAAATGCCACGAGGCCAAAAACAACAGAAAATTATAAAGCATATGAAAAAACCAGACGATATGGATAACCCAAGCCCAAGCACCCAAATCAAAAGATCAGAAGAGACACAGCACCTAGAGCAGCTACTCAAAGAACTAAAGATGAACAATGAGACCATAGTACGGGAGACAAAGGAAATCAAGAAGACCCTAGAAGAGCATAAAGAAGACATTGCAAGACTAAATAAAAAAAAATGGATGATCTTATGGAAATTAAAGAAACTGTTGACCAAATTAAAAAGATTCTGGACACTCATAGTACAAGACTAGAGGAAGTTGAACAACGAATCAGTGACCTTGAAGATGACAGAATGGAAAATAAAAGCATAAAAGAAAGAATGGGGAAAAAAATTGAAAAAATCGAAATGGACCTCAGGGATATGATAGATAATATGAAACGTCCGAATATAAGACTCATTGGTGTCCCAGAAGGGGAAGAAAAGGGTAAAGGTCTAGGAAGAGTATTCAAAGAAATTGTTGGGGAAAACTTCCCAAATCTTCTAAACAACATAAATACACAAATCATAAATGCTCAGCGAACCCCAAATAGAATAAATCCAAATAAACCCACTCCGAGACATATACTGATCACACTGTCAAACACAGAAGAGAAGGAGCAAGTTCTGAAAGCAGCAAGAGAAAAGCAATTCACCACATACAAAGGAAACAGCATAAGACTAAGTAGTGACTACTCAGCAGCCACCATGGAGGCGAGAAGGCAGTGGCACGATATATTTAAAATTCTGAGTGAGAAAAATTTCCAGCCAAGAATACTTTATCCAGCAAAGCTCTCCTTCAAATTTGAGGGAGAGCTTAAATCTTTCACAGACAAACAAATGCTGAGAGAATTTGCTAACAAGAGACCTGCCCTACTGGAGATACTCAAGGGAGCCCTACAGACAGAGAAACAAAGAAAGGACAGAGAGACTTGGAGAAAGGTTCAGTACTAAAGAGATTCGGTATGGGTACAATAAAGGATACTAATAGACAGAGGGGAAAAATATGACAAACATAAACCAAAGGATAAGAAGGCTGATTCAAGAAATGCCTTCACGGTTATAATGTTGAATGTAAATGGATTAAACTCCCCAATTAAAAGATAGAGATTCGCAGAATGGATCAAAAAAAATGAGCCATCAATATGTTGCATACAAGAGACTCATCTTAGACACAGGGACACAAAGAAACTGAAAGTGAAAGGATGGAAAAAAATATTTCATGCAAGCTACAGCCAAAAGAAAGCAGGTGTAGCAATATTAATCTCAGATAAAATAGACTTCAAATGCAGGGATGTTTTGAGAGACAAAGAAGGCCACTACATACTAATAAAAGGGGCAATTCAGCAAGAAGAAATAACAATCGTAAATGTCTATGCACCCAATCAAGGTGCCACAAAATACATGAGAGAAACAATGGCAAAACTAAAGGAAGCAATTGATGTTTCCACAATAATTGTGGGAGACTTCAACACATCACTCTCTCCTATAGATAGATCAACCAGACAGAAGACCAATAAGGAAATTGAAAACCTAAACAATCTGATAAATGAATTAGATTTAACAGACATATACAGGACACTACATCCCAAATCACCAGGACACACATACTTTTCTAGTGCTCACGGAACTTTCTCCAGAATAGATCATATGCTGGGACATAAAACAAGCCTCAATAAATTTAAAAAGATTGAAATTATTCAAAGCACATTCTCTGACCACAATGGAATACAATTAGAAATCAATAACCATCAGAGACTTAGAAAATTCACAAATACCTGGAGGTTAAACAACACACTCCTAAACAATCAGTGGGTTAAAGAAGAAATAGCAAGAGAAATTGCTAAATATATAGAGACGAATGAAAATGAGAACACAACATACCAAAACCTATGGGATGCAGCAAAAGCAGTGCTAAGGGGGAAATTTATAGCACTAAACGCATATATTAAAAAGGAAGAAAGAGCCAAAATCAAAGAGCTAATGGATCAACTGAAGAAGCTAGAAAATGAACAGCAAACCAATCCTAAACCAAGTACAAGAAAAGAAATAACAAGGATTAAAGCAGAAATAAATGACATAGAGAACAAAAAAACAATAGAGAGGATAAATATCACCAAAAGTTGGTTGTTTGAGAAGATCAACAAGATTGACAAGCCCCTAGCTAGACTGACAAAATCAAAAAGAGAGAAGACCCATATAAACAAAATAATGAATGAAAAAGGTGACATAACTGCAGATCCTGAAGAAATTAAAAAAATTATAAGAGGATACTAGGAACAACTGTATGGCAACAAACTGGATAATGTAGAGGAAATGGACAATTTCCTGGAAACATATGAACAACCTAGACTGACCAGAGAAGAAATAGAAGACCTCAATCAACCCATCACAAGCAAAGAGATCCAATCAGTCATCAAAAATCTTCCCACAAATAAATGCCCAGGGCCAGATGGCTTCACAGGGGAATTCTACCAAACTTTCCAGAAAGAACTGCCACCAATCTTACTCAAACTCTTTCAACACATTCAAGAAAATGGAACACTACCTAACTCATTTTATGAAGCTAACATCAATCTAATACCAAAACCAGGCAAAGATGCTGCAAAAAAGGAAAACTACCAGCCAATCTCCCTAATGAATATAGATGCAAAAATCCTCAACAAAATACTTGCAAATCGAATCCAAAGACACATTAAAAAAATCATACACCATGACCAAGTGGGGTTCATTCCGGGCATGCAAGGATGGTTCAACATAAGAAAATCAATCAATGTATTACAACACATTAACAAGTCAAAAGGGAAAAATCAATTGATCATCTCAATAGATGCTGAAAAAGCATTTGACAAAATCCAACATCCCTTTTTGATAAAAACACTTCAAAAGATAGGAATTGAAGGAAACTTCCTCAACATGATAAAGAGCATATATGAAAAACCCACAGCCAGCATAGTACTCAATGGTGAGAGACTGAAAGCCTTCCCTCTAAGATCAGGAACAAGACAAGGATGCCCGCTATCACCACTGTTATTCAACATTGTGCTGGAAGTGCTAGCCAGGGCAATCCGGCAAGACAAAGAAATAAAAGGCATCCAAATTGGAAAAGCAAAGTAGCGGGATACAAGATTAATGCACATAAGTCAGTAATGTTTCTATATGCTAGAAATGAACAAACTGAAGAGACACTCAAGAAAAAGATACCATTTTCAATAGCAACTAAAAAAATCAAGTACCTAGGAATAAATTTAACCAAAGATGTAAAAGACCTACATAACTCTACTAAAAGAAATAGAAGGGGACCTTAAAAGATGGAAAAATATTCCATGTTCATGGATAGGAAGGATAAATGTCATTAAGATGTCAATTCTACCCAAACTCATCTACAGATTCAATGCAATCCCAATCAAAATTCCAACAACCTACTTTGCAGACTTGGAAAAGCTAGTTATCAAATTTATTTGGAAAGGGAAGATGCCTCGAATTGCTAAAGACACTCTAAAAAAGAAAAATGAAGTGGGAGGACTTACACTCCCTGACTTTGAAGCTTATTATAAAGCCACAGTTGCCAAAACAGCATGGTACTGGCACAAAGATAGACATATAGATCAATGGAATCGAATTGAGAATTCGGAGATAGACCCTCAGATCTATGGCCGACTGATCTTTGATAAGGCCCCCAAAGTCACTGAACTGAGTCATAATGGTCTTTTCAACAAATGGGGCTGGGAGAGTTGGATATCCATATCCAAAAGAATGAAAGAGGACCCCTACCTCACTCCCTACACAAAAATTAACTCAAAATGGACCAAAGATCTCAATATAAAAGAAAGTACCATAAAACTCCTAGAAGATAATGTAGGAAAACATCTTCAAGACCTTGTATTAGGCGGCCACTTCCTAGACTTTACACCCAAAGCACAAGCAACAAAAGAGAAAATAGATAAATGGGACCTCCTCAAGCTTAGAAGTTTCTGCACCTCAAAGGAATTTCTCAAAAAGGTAAAGAGGCAGCCAACTCAATGGGAAAAAATTTTTGGAAACCATGTATCTGACAAAAGACTGATATCTTGCATATATAAAGAAATCCTACAACTCAATGACAATAGTACAGTCGGCCCAATTATAAAATGGGCAAAAGATATGAAAAGACAGTTCTCTCAAGAGGAAATACAAATGGCCAAGAAACACATGAAAAAATGTTCAGCTTCACTAGCTATTAGAGAGATGCAAATTAAGACCACAATGAGATACCATCTAACACCGGTTAGAATGGCTGCCATTAAACAAACAGGAAACTACAAATGCTGGAGGGGATGTGGAGAAATTGGAACTCTTATTCACTGTTGGTGGGACTGTATAATGGTTCAGCCACTCTGGAAGTCAGTCTGGCAGTTCCTTAGAAAACTAGATATAGAGTTACCATTCGATCCAGCGATTGCACTTCTCGGTATATACCCGGAAGATCGGAAAGCAGTGACACGAACAGATATCTGCACGCCAATGTTCATAGCAGCATTATTCACAATTGCCAAGAGATGGAAACAACCCAAATGTCCTTCAACAGATGAGTGGATAAATAAAATGTGGTATATACACACGATGGAATACTACGCAGCAGTAAGAAGGAACGATCTCGTGAAACATATGACAACATGGATGAACCTTGAAGACATAATGCTGAGCGAAATAAGTCAGGCACAAAAAGAGAAATATTATATGCTACCACTAATGTGAACTTTGAAAAATGTAAAACAAATGGTTTATAATGTAGAATGTAGGGGAACTAGCAATAGAGAGCAATTAAGGAAGGGGGAACAATAATCCAAGAAGAACAGATAAGCTATTTAACGTTCTGGGGATGCCCAGGAATGACTATGGTCTGTTAATTTCTGATGGATACAGTAGGAGCAAGTTCACAGAAATGTTGCTGTATTAGGTAACTTTCTTGGGGTAAAGTAGGAACATGTTGGAAGTTAAGCAGTTATCTTAGGTTAGTTGTCTTTTTCTTACTCCCTTGTTATGGTCTCTTTGAAATGTTCTTTTATTGTATGTTTGTTTTCTTTTTAACTTTTTTTTCATACAGTTGATTTTAAAAAGAAGGGAAAGTTAAAAAAAAAAAAAAAAGATGTAGTGCCCCCTTGAGGAGCCTGTGGAGAATGCAGGGGTATTTGCCTACCCCACCTCCATGGTTGCTAACATGACCACAGACATAGGGGACTGGTGGTTTGATGGGCTGAGCCCTCTACCACAGGTTTTACCCTTGGGAAGACGGTTGCTGCAAAGGAGAGGCTAGGCCTCCCTATGGTTGTGCCTAAGAGCCTCCTCCCGAATGCCTCTTTGTTGCTCAGATGTGGCCCTCTCTCTTTGGCTAAGCCAACTTGAAAGGTGAAATCACTGCCCTCCCCCCTACGTGGGATCAGACACCCAGGGGAGTGAATCTCCCTGGCAACATGGAATATGACTCCCGGGGAGGAATGTAGACTCGGCATCGTGGGACGGAGAACATCTTCTTGACCAAAAGGGGGATGTGAAAGGAAATGAAATAAGCTTCAGTGGCAGAGAGAGTCCAAAAGGAGCCAAGAGGTCACTCTGGTGGGCACTCTTATGCACACTTTAGACAACCCTTTTTAGGTTCTAAAGAATTGGGGTAGCTGGTGGTGGATCCCTGAAACTATCAAACTACAACCCAGAACCCATGAATCTTGAAGACAGTTGTATAAAAATGTAGCTTATGAGGGGTGACAATGGGATTGGGAAAGCCATAAGGACCACACTCCACTTTGTCTAGTTTATGGATGGATGAGTAGAAAAATAGGGGAAGGAAACAAACAGACAAAGGTACCCAGTGTTCTTTTTTACTTCAATTGCTCTTTTTCACTCTAATTATTATTCTTGTTATTTTTGTGTGTGTGCTAATGAAGGTGTCAGGGATTGATTTGGGTGATGAATGTACCACTATGTAATGGTACTGTAAACAATCAAAAGTACGATTTGTTTTGTATGACTGCGTGGTATGTGAATATATCTCAATAAAATGAAGATTAAAACAAAAATCAGCTGCAATAAAATTAATGAAATTTTTGTGGATGGAATGATACTATGTCTGAGATTTGCTTCAAAATAATCCAGATGGATAAGGAAGTGTGCAGGGGTATTGATGATACAAGATTTGGCTATATGTTGATAATTGGTAATGGGTGCATGTGGTTTGATTATATTTCTCCCTATTTCTGTCTAAGTCTGAAATATTCTATAATTTTAAAGTGGAGAAATAAAAGATAAAGATGGTGAAAAGGCAAACTGAAGACTAGGAGAAAATAGTTTCAACAAATATAACTGACCAAAGATTAATTTCTAAAATATATAAAGACATCCTATATATATCAATAAGAAAAAAATCCAATAGGAAAATAAACAAAAGACAGGCATTTCACAAAAGATGACATCTGAATGAAAAAGAAAAAAGAAAATTCTCAATCTCATTGGCAATCAGAGAAAGACAAATTAAAACCATAGTGAAATATCATTTATGTGCCGGTTTGGATATATTATGTCCCCCAAAATGCTATGCTCTTTAATGAAATCTTGTGGGGGCAGAGGTATTAGTGTTGATTAGGTTGGAATCTTTGGATTAAGCTGTTTCCATGGAGATATGACCCACCCAGCTGTGGGTAATACCTTTGATCAGATCATTTCCATGGAGGTGTGGCCCCGCCCATTCATCATGGGTCTTAATTAAATCACTGGAGCCTGTAAGAGCTCAGACAAAAGGAGCTTGCAAAGACAGACATTTTGGAGACGGCCATTGAAAGCAGACTTTTGCTGACACTTTGCTCCAAGAAGGTAAGAGAGGGCCAAACACCCCAAAGCAACAATTTGAAGAATGTGCAGGAGCTGGAAGAGGAGCTGGAACACAACCTGGGCTCAGCAGATGCCAGCCACATGCTCTGCCAGCTAACAGAGGTTTTCTGGACACCATTGGCCTTCCTTCAGTGAAGGTATACTCGTGTTAAAGCCTTAATTTGGATATTTTCATGGTCTTCAGACTGTAAGTTTATAACCAAATAAACCCCCTTTATAAAAGCCAATCCATTACTGGTTTGCAAAACAGCAGCATTAGCACACCGGCACAATTTACCTCCAATGGATTGGAAGAAATGGACAAGTCTGACAATACCAAGGTTAGCAAACATGTGGAACACACTGCTGGTATGAGTAGAGATTGTTACAACCTCTTGGGAAGACAAATGGCATTGTCTTTTAACACAGAGTGTGACCATGTGCACACACTGTAACCCAGCAATTCCATTCCTGGGCATATCCTCAACACATGTGCTCAGAAGCACCAGGGGACATGTTCAAGAATGTTGATAGCAACATCAGTCCTAATAGCAAGACAATCCAAAACAACCCTGAAGGAAAATGGACTAAGTGTGGTGCATTTGAGTACGAAATACTTCATAGCAGTGAAAGCGGAACAACTAAGCTAAACACAATGTCTCTAATGAATCTTAGGAAAAGTACTGAATAGAAAATGTATGGCGTAGAAAACTTAAACTTTGTCCAGTAGGATGCCATCGCTATAAAGCCCAAAAATAACCAAAATAAACAATATATTCCTTGGGGATACAATAAAAAAAAGGGGACTGAGAATAGAATTCAGAGTAGTGCTTAGGGTCAGGAAACAAACAGAGGTTGCTTCAACATATTGTTAATGTTCCGGTTCTTAAATTGAGCCACAGATTTACACATCTTTTTACAAATTTTGCACATTGTTATTTTATATGAATCAAATATTATCTCATATATTGTATTTGACATCACAGTGAGGAGCTAACGGACACTGGGTGCCTTCATACCCTGAGAAGGACACAACATCACTTAAGCAGGATTCTGGTTGGGAATGCATAGACCTTAGTCCAATCGCTTGGAAACCTCACATATACCCAGATCCAAGAAGAGTCTGTCAAATAGCTGGCCTGTATTCTTAAAAAAATCTCAATGAAATGAAAGACAAAGAAAAGCTGAGAAACCCTATGTACCTTTAACAGTTACTTTCAGTTCAATAGTCTGAGTGTTTTTTCACAAGTCACGGTTGACTTGTAATTGTGGGCTAACCACAACTAAATCTGTAAGGGCAGGACATTCAGGGAACTGCCGTACACCAAACATGCCTCTCCTTCTCACTCAAGGCAGTGTACGCATTGAATAAGACCATGCAAATGCAACCACTTAACGACCTCCTTCAACTCCTATAAATACCTCTTTCCCCAAAGATGTTCACCTTACCAGATATTGGAACAGAAAGTTCAAAGCAAAAGCTAATATCTGTCCTGGGTATCTGACCAACAGAGATTACTGGTTTCCCCAGTAATCAGCAAACTGAACCCAAGTTGGTCTGAAGGCAGTAAGAACAAGCACCATGGTGACAGCTCCAGATAAACAAGTTTGCCCTCAATGTGACTAATTGAAGTGGGTGGGGCAGAGGAAGATCTTGGCATCAGTTGAAATAGGGTGAGCTGAACAGGACTTTTAGTTGCAAGTGACAGAATCTTAATAGAGCTGGTTTAAGCAGAAAGAGGAAGTTGTTATAAAGATATGTGCAATGTCTTTATATTACATTACAAAATCCATGGACAGAAAAGCCACTGGGTATCAAGGGTTGGGAAGCCATAGGGAACTCAGTAAGTCTTCTCCACTGTTCCTCTCTGCTCTTCTCTGCTTCTATCTTCTCAACATCATAGGAAATCTTGACAGTCAATAAAACCTGCTCTAAATAAAGTAGGGATGAAGAACATGATATGTTAGGCTGGAAAAAATCATTGTGAACCCCTGGCCTTAAGAAAGATACATTTTTATCTCGGTCACTAGGAAAAACAGCCAACAGCAGCCCTTCTGGGCATCCCTGATAGGTGTATTTTAGTCTATAATGCGGTTTTTATCTCCAAGACGCTGTAAGAGGTAGTTGATTCCATGTCTTCAGTCAATAAAAATCTTCATAGCCCTGGAATATCTCAATGCCAAGATATTTTTGACAGTGCTGAGAGGACAACTTGCCCCACTAGCCAGGTTGTGAGAATTTGAGCAACATATAAATAATTACGCATGTTGGATATTCTCCATCTGCCTCTCAAGATCCACTCTCCATTCTTCACCCTGTTCTGACCTTATAGTGTGGATCAGCATGCTCCCTTGCACTCTGCTCCCAACTGGGTTTGGTCAGTGGGGAACACTGGATGGGGGAATGAGAAGAATGCGGTCAGGGAATTTATTCCCCCAGCTCCCTTCTGTAGGATCACTGCGGACAGGCTGAGTCCCTCAAAGTCACAGCACCTATCTTATCACCCTCTTCACCCAGCTTATCTCTAAATACCAACTGCAACTTGTTCCCTCTATGTTTGTGAACCTAGGAGTGTACAGAGTCTCCTTTTACTAGCCCCAGAGTATTTGATTTCCCTACACCCTGACCATATCTTTGCAAATAATCCTGCTATGAAACTTTCCTCAAACTACCCATTTTGAGTGGGCTATTTCTTTCCTATTGGGACTTGACTGATACCTTACGGTTAATTGAAATGAGTTGCATTCATGAAAAAGCTAAGAATTCATAATGCTACTCAAAAAGAAATGTTAATAGATTGTCACAGACACTTCTGGCTTCTTGTCAAACAGCCACCCTGTATTCCTTGCCAGCAGAGCCCCAGCTTGTTTAGGTGTCCATACTGCTCGTGAGAACTGGAACACTTTCCCCAGCTCCTGAGAAAATCCCAATTCATCTAAACCCATGATGATGGTTCCATTCTTTTTACCAATGATCTGCCAAGGGAGGGAGGCAAGGGGAAGAAACCCAGTTCTGGGATTTGTGAGGGTGTGACAAACAAACTCAAAGATGTAGAATGGCTTTCACACAGAAGAATTTTATATTTTGCTCATGTCAAATGTGAAACAGATGTTTCTGGTGAATGAGCACTTCTCCTCAATCTAATTTGAGACCCAGGCTCCTTGCATCATACAGCTCAGCCATCTTCCAGAATGGCTTCCAGAGCTATTGTGAACAGCTGTATCAAGTCTGCAGAAAGGGGAGAGGCACAAAGGATCGTGCATGGGAAGCTTTATGAACCAGGTCTGGAAGAGGCGCACATCAATTCTGCAGATTCCTTTGGCTAGAACCCTGGAACCCAGTCACATGGCCACACCTCTCTGCAAGGGAGTCTGGGATATGTAGTCTAGCTGTGTGCCCAAGGATAAGAGGAGAACAGTTCATTCCCTGCCATGGAGGAAAGTCTGCCAGGAGACTCTGGGCAAGAGCTCATCTCTGGTGAAGAGAGTCTCCAGTGAAGAGCCAACCTTCCTGTCTCTGGGAATGCTGTCATCTCGTGAAGCTTGGAACTGCTGTTGGCAGTCATGCTGTGAGCCTGAAAAGGAAGGCCACGCACAGCGGGAGGGAGGGCCAAGAGGGCACCAGAGAAGCACAGCTGAAGCCCCTCGTGTGGTGCCTGGAACCCCCCTAGTCTGAAATGTTGCTCGTGGGAGATAATGAATTCCCTCCGTGTTTGGGCCATTTTGAATTTGGTTTTCTATTACTTGCAACCTAAAGCATCCAAATGGATTTTTTTTAAAACACTATATAAAAAGCAATTTTAATACAAAAGACAGGTGAATATAATAGAATATTTTAATTTGTACTAGTTTTAATAAGTAGGAGAATCTTAATATATATGGGTTATTTTCCTTTAGTATCTACATGTTTTTAAAGTATAATTTTATACTTATTTTGTGGGAAGGGAGGGTGACCAGAACAAAGACTCAGCCCAACAGTCCAGACAAAGGACAGTGGCTCTGGATGTCACACATAATAAAAGCCCTGGCAGACGATCCACTTGGGTGGGCAAAAACAATGACAAATTTAACAATAGGGTCCAACAGAGTGGTACAAGATTACAAATTTGCCCAATGTCCCTAAAGGGGTGGCAGGGGTGGGGGGCACTAACTGCAGAATCAGTTCTTCACCTCCTAAAAGGATGAAGCCTCTAAATGAGCTTATTAACTATCATGAGACACAAATGAGGCAGGCTTACATTTCCAGTGGTGCTGCAGACAGCAATGTAGGGCCATGAAAAGATAGTGCATGTAACGCTGGCTAAGCAAACTGTCAGTGACTCATCATTTGTAGCAAAAGCAAATGATGCAAATGGCTGCAAGGAACTAAAACTTATAGGAAAGATTCTGGCTCGAAATATATGTTATTTGTTGTTGTTGCAAGGAGTAAAGTTTAAGGACAAAGGAAAGTCAGCCCAGTGGCTGGTGGTACAGGATCGTGGTATACAATAAGGTCTTAGCCTAAACAAGAATCAAGGGATGACAACTCAGAACCTGCAGCCCTGGCTGGTTCAGATCTGTGGGCTACAGTGCAGCTGCCCAGGGAGAGGTTCTTCTTCCTTTTCTCTCAGTCCCAGTTCCAGAATGTCAGGGAAGAGACTGGCCATCAAAATCTGTGTCCAGAAAACCACATCAACATGTGCTGCAGCCACGGAGAATGAGGGTGGGTAGATCCTAGAAGGGTTCTGGGCCAACAGTCCTAGGGACCTGTCCAGAGAGGTCTAGGCAGGGCAGAAAAAGGGATACTGGTAGCTGAGCCCCAAATGAGCACTAAGAGCTGGGCACAACATTCCAGTACCAGGGACCCAGTAGGAGTCAGGTGGGCAGGCGGGGTACCACGTCGTGTAAGCCAGGGCTATGAAAATGTCAGGGCCTCAATTCATCCCAAAGACAATGCTATTGCACTCTGATTCCAGACTCCATGTCTATAGGGTTGCCTGATTTAGCATATAAAAATACAGGATGCCCAGTTAAATTTGAATTCCAGATCAACAGCAAATAACTTTTTGTTTTGGTTGTTTAAGCTTTTATTTCATAATCATAAACTTAACTCTGCAGTCTAGCTGGACTTGTAAGGGGAGGAGAATGTTGGAACCCAAAAACCTTCAGCGAGAGCACAAAGATGATAGGATACTGAGAACAACCCAGGGGTGTGGAGTGCTTTCCTGAGCTGTAGAAGGAATGGTCTGGTGGTTAAGACAAAACACAAGTCAAATTTACTAGACTTGTTCACAGTTGGCAATGATGGTCTTCTTGCTGGTCTTGCCATTCATTCCTGGACCCAGAGTCTCCATGGCTTCCATAATATTCATGCCCAAAGACCATGTGCTTGCCATCCACCTACTTAGACTTATCTATTCAGTTGGAAAACTGGGACTCACTTGTTTTGGGTCCAGCATTGACCATGGACCAGATGTCAGGACCTGTATGCTTCAGGATGAATTTCTCATCATCAAACTTCTCCCTGTAGATGGACTTGCCACCAGGGCCTTAATGGCATGTGAAGTCACCACACTGGCACAGAAACCCAGGAAAAATTCTGTGAAAGTAGGGACCTTTATAAGCAAATCCTTTCTTCCCAGTGCTCAGAGCACAAGAAATTTCTGCTCTCTCTTTGGAACTTTGTCTACAAACAGCTGGAAGGAGACATGGCCCAAAGACTCTCCATCGATGGGATGTTGAAGAACTTGATGGGGTTGATGATGGCTGTGTGCAGCAGGTGGCTTGTGTCAAAAAGCAAATAACTTTTTTAACATAAGTACTCCTCATGCAATCTTTTAGACATACTTACACTACAAAATGATCTGTTTATCTGAAATTTAAATTTTACTGGGCATCCTGTATTTTATCTGGGAACCGTGAATGTGAGCCACTAGCCAGATTTTAAAAGCCAGCTCATTATGTAAATGAATTAATTGAACTGAGGTGGGTTAACTTCATCTGCTCTTCAAAACCTAATTTTCCCCCAGTCATCTCTGCAGTGAGTAGTATCGCTATCATTTTTTTTTTGCTCTAGCCTCACTCCCTGCCATTGATCAGCCAGTCCGTCAGTAAAGTCTATTAATTCATCATCCAAAATGTATAATAAATCTATTTCTCTTTGTATCTATGGTAACATTCTTGCCCCAGCTACAGCCATTATCTCCTTGGACTACCAAAATAGTCCTATAACTAGTTCCTGCTTTTACCTCCTTCCAATCCATTCTCCGTGGAAAAGCATAAGAGATCTTGATGCAGTATGATTCAGATCATGTTCTAGTCCTGTAAAATGCTTTAAGCCCTTCAATGGTCTTCTGTTGCTCTTAGCATTGATCTAAGCTCCTCAAAGTGGCCCCCCAACCCTGGTAATCTGGCTCTTGCCCACCTGGGCTCCAGCCATTTGGCATTTTCTTCCCATTTCTCAACCAGGCCAGCAACTGTACTACTTCAGGGCTGTCATCCTTGTGTCTCTTTTGCCTCTGATAAATTCCATGTACACTCTGGTATGATTCAAGTAGACACACGAAAGGGGATCAAATGCTTGTGGATTGATTATTTAATTTAGACCAATTTGAAGTGATTGAAAGGCTCCAAGTTGAACATAACAGTTTTTAAATCATTATTCCAACAAGGTCCTCTAAATTTGGACAGATTTTTGAGAAATCACTCTGTAGCACAGATCTCTATTTTTCCCTTTGATTCTCCAGTGAGTTTTTTATTTAGTTGTTTCTGATGAATCCTTACAAGACTGCGTGGGAGGCTGAGTCAGGAAGAGACTGAGTATAAAGCACAGCTCAGTGAACTCTGTCGGGAAATATTTTTCATCTCTGATTTCTAGGGTAAACTGATATTTTGTCTTGTCTAATGAAACAAGTTTTTAAAGCATAAGACAGAAACTTGCACACAGAATGTTCTTGTTAGCATGTGGCTGAGTGGTGGTGGTAGAAGGAGCAGTAGAGGAAAGAGGATAAGTTACAAGTTTAAATATAAAAATGCAACTGCATACAGGAACTATTTAAAAATGGTTTACTTAATTCCTTTGCACAATTGCAGTAACAACTTGACACCATCTCTACAAAATAAAAGAAAACATTAAAAATTTCTTGTTTCATTTCAATTAAGTTTTAATTGTAAAATGTGGCTAGCTAAATCATTTTCAAGAAAATTAAGTCACTTTCAAAGTAAGCTGTAGTTTTATGCTTTATTTGAAATTAAAGGAACACCGTTGAGCTAGCATCTTTGGCCTTAGAAATTTCACATTGCTCTAATGTACCAAGTCTGGCCTTTTTTCTTTTATAGGATGATTCTGAGATTCCATTTACTGAAGAGGATTATCGAAGAAGAAAGCACCATCCAAATTTTCTGGACCACATAAATGCTGAAAAAATGGTTCTCAAATATGGAAGAAATGTAAGTCTGGAGTCAAAGAACATTTAGGGTAAGAAAAGCTCTTTTGGAGGCTTCATGGAATGGCCTCTTTCTCCTCATCCTCTTTCTCCTTTTTTTACTCAACTCTGGTCCGGGTGATGGCTGCACTTCTTGTTTGAGGCTGTTTGCACAGCAGGGATGGTTCCACATGTTTTAGGCCCATCGTCTTAGCACTTTAAACAGCTTTTCAAACTCTTAGTTGAATTTCTTCATACTACACCACAGGTCTTGTAGGTATTGCTCAGTTTCTGGTCCAGGCCACTGAGTTGAAAGCCCTGCGTCGGGGGCCCAGTAGGGTCCAAGCCCCAACTTCCCAAGGCATCTGGGGTCCAAAGGGTCACTTGACCCAGAAGAGGTAAGTAACTTACAGTTGGGATGAAGAAGAAGGGAGCAGCATCTTCCCAATTCCTGGAATCTACCTCATTTCTTTCTTACACCTCCTCTGGAGAGTGCATGTTGACTTCATCTTACAAATAAGGAGACTGGGCAAGAGGCAAAGTAACTTACTCAAGGTCACATAACTAGGATTTATTGAGCACTGTGCTAGCACTGCCTCAGCACCATCAGATCTAATCCTTACAACCACCGTGTAACTGGGCCATTCACAGATGGTGACACACTAGGAAAGAAAGGTCCAGTGGACAGACACTAAAGCCTGTGGGTTTTTTGTTGTTGTTGTTTTCCTGACTCTTAAAACCCCATCATTATTTTGACACGTACATGGTCACTGATTACTAAGACATAGCTAAAACTGAGATGCTCCTATCAAGCTTATTAGCTTTCTATTGCAGCAAAATTGATCGTTTTGATATGTGTGTATTATAAAATTATTTATTTCTCTTATACCAAAATAGATTATGGCAATGTCCTGGTAATGAAAAGGTGTTAACAGCTAACAATTACTGAGGTCCTGTGTGCTGGCAAGTTACTCAATGTTTTACTTGTAGCATCCCATGCAGTCCTCATGTCTCTTGTGTATAATCCTCAAAACTCGATGACGTAGGTACCATTATCATCCGCCTTTGGCAGATGGGGAGTCAGAAGCCCAGAGATGATAAGAAGCTTGCCCACAGTTGATAAGTGGTAGAGCCTGGACTTGAACTTGAGGAGTCTAACTTAGGAGCCTGTGCTCTGAACCACTCCCCTGTACTTCCTCCTGAAGGGTCAGGGTCTATCGTAAGTCATAAACGGAAAGGTTGGCAGCAACTTGCTGCTCCCTCATGCAGGCATTTGTTCAACAGGTATTGACTGAGCTCCCCTCACATGCCAGGCCCTGTGATAGGGTCTGAGATGCCGCACAGAAAAACACGCCCAGTCCCTGTCTCCATGAAACTTACAGCTACTGGGAAAGACAGACGTTTAACAAATGGTTATCCAACCGATGACTTACAATGATAGTAATGACTGAGAAAGAAAAGTTCACGGCTCTCTAGGGGTACAAATCAGAAAGACTTGATGGCGTGGGGGAAGGGGGTGCGGTGAGACGCTGGGAAAGTGACACATAAGCTGAGGCTGAGAAAGGATAGGAATTGAAAAAAAAACACACTCCAGGCAGAGGAAACAGCAGGAAGATGCTTGGCACATTCTAAAAGAGAGAGAAATGCTCCAGTACCTGGAGAATGACAAAGCTGGAGGAGTGGCAGTGGGTCAGCGGGTATACGTTTGGACTAGGAAGCAGGAGAAGAGAACACAGGAACCCCAAGAGAGGCAGAAGTGGGGGGCAAGTCTCCTAAGGAAGAGTGGCCTTTGCCTACGTTAACCAAAAGGTCCCTGGAGATATTACCCTGTCCCCAGGGGGCCCCCAGTCCTGCTGGGCTGCCAGGCACGTGGGCAGCAATTCTAATATGACAAAACGTCGTGGGTTAACAAGGCTTTTTCCTCTGACGTACTCTGATTTTTGTTATTTTGGGGAGAGGGTGTGTGTGTGTGTGTGTGTGTGTGTGTGCAGTGTCCATCAGTATCAGTGCCTGCCTGAGTTAGGAAAAGTACATTCCTGGTGCTGAATGAGAAGGGTGTATAAAGCAACGTGAAACATTAGCCCATATTTTGTTTTAAATTGCAGACTAATGTCAATTGCTCTCAGAACTGGAATTTTTTCCTCAAAATTAAAACAGCTTTTTTTTCTTTTGGATTTAATGAAGTAATGCTAGCTAAAACCAGTTTGACTTGGTGAGAGAGACGTCAGACTGATGAGAGGTGTGCAACCTGATTTAAAACCAAATCTTGAACCCTTTTAAAGAACAATAAAAGGTATTTTATAAAAAAAAAAAAAAAAAAAAAAAAAAAAAGTTCATGGGTGCCCAGAGGAAGGAGAATGAGGAGAATGGTCAGGACAAAACATGTACGGGCTCCTGGACACACAGTGGACCCTCAGTAACTTTGCTGAATCCCTACAGGACACGATTGACCCTTAAGCTTTGTTTTCTAAGACAGGGCAACTCCCCAGATGGAAAAGGGAGTTCTGGGCAGGGGATCAGCAAAAGAAGGAGACAGCATGATCATGTTTTTCACTGTAGTTTGTTTTTGTCAAATGGCCAGACATTTTTAAGACTCTTTTAAGATGCCATCCTGATTGGAAATCAGAGATTAGAGCTTATTATGTTCTGAGGAACTCCTGAGAAGTTTTAGGTTTCCAGTAAAAAACAGAGCACCTGACTCAGGGTCCTGGCTGCAGAAAGGAGCACGTCACGATTGCTTGACATGGGCTTCCGGTGAAGCCCACGGGCTGCCAGCACATAAAGTTGAGCAACATCAAGCTCTGCAACAGGCCACCACTCCCGTGGTGAGGTTGTCCTGTTTCCAAAGGGACACTTCCTAACCGTAGGGATCGTTACTGCTCTGTAACCTTGCAGACGTGGGGACGGTCGCCTCTGGAGGTCCCTTACATTTTTCCTGTCAGTGGCAGATCAGCGGTAGGTGCTCTGTACTAATAGTTTTAAGGTGACACCTAGTGGTCCCAGAGGATATTACAACAGGAACTTGGCATAGCCCCAAGTTCTGTCCTATCAAAACACATTTTCTTCAGCAGTACCAACACTGCGAGCATAAAACATTGGGAGGAAACACAGAATTAGGGACGCTCCCCTCTTTTATGACCATTAACTTATGACATTATCCAAGTCACTGAACTTTGGGGGCTAAAATAAAATAAATAAGATGAAGGGCTAAACCAAGTGCTCTAAATTACCTCCACTTCCAAATTCTGTATTACTTTATTGAATCTTGAACATTGCCCCAAACATGAAATTATTGATTTCTGTCTCTACCTGGGCTCCATCCTTGGTTTATCATTCCCTCCTTCAATTGCTAACGTCCTAACTTCCAAATCGTGCTTGTGGTGAGGGGATTCTCTACTGATAATCCCACATTTGAAACCAAGGGCATTGTTTTCATTGGGCGATGGATTGGCAAGAAAAGACCAGCCACACACATATAAATTCACAAATCACTGCCTTTCAGATGAGCTTAAATTCCCAATTTTGTTAACCAAAGATTACAAATCTGACCTGAAATGGGGTGAGACATGGTAGTCTTCATTGTCAAATGTTTAGTTGAACTGAAACAGACCTCCTGGTGGCCACTGCACCTTTTAGACTTGGACCTTGCAGTAGCAATCCAGAAAAAATTACATTAATCATTGATGGATCTTTCAATTAAACATCAGCAAGGTCACATGGTTATTGGGGTTTCAGGGAGGAGGACATTAAGGAAGAAGAGTCAGTGCCCAGGTATCCCTGAAAATTATCTCTGCCTCAAGCTTTTCCACACCCCAGAAAGCCCATTTTCCCACAGTGTAGCTGCTAGTACCATCTGTCTAATCGCTGTATTTTGTCTATTAGTCCATTTTAAAAAGGTTAAATATTGAGGCAAACTTCTCCCAATGCCTAAACTGCTTCTCTTGGGTGAAGGGGACACTCAGTGCCAACCAAAATCCTTGTATTAAGGCCAATTGCCAAACCCCTTGGTTTATGTAAATATCTGCCTCTTCTAGGAGATAAAGATCCCCACAGAAGAACCTATCTTTATCTCTCTCTTTTCCCCTCAGTGCTCAGCAGAGTGTTTACAGGTATCAAATTTTCACAAACAATAAACTCTGGATTTAGTTTAATTGAAAATCCCAGTTAAATCTTAATAGAGGTCCAAGACATTTCTGAATAATGTGTGTGGTGGTGTTTCCCTCCTTTGGGGGATACTATTTCTATCCTAAACAATACCTTAGGAGTCTGAAATTGTTAATAAAAGCTTCCTAAAGTCCTCTTCTTAACTACTAAAACTTTGTTTCAGTATGATTAATATTTTGACATGTAACTGTTTTTTTAAATATTTTGTCCAATAGGCCAAAAAATTGGCAACTTACGTGGTTGCTGCTGGACTTCAGTATGGCGTGGAAGGAGGCATCTTACATACTTTCATTAAGGTTTGCCTTTCAATGATTATGCTGAGTTTTTAAAAGTCTATTACATTGTATATGTGAATTATAGTGTTTGTTCAAGGATGTGTGCAGCTTGCTCTCATATGTTCACAAGACAGAGCAATAGATGATGGATGACAGGGAGGGAAGGAGGGAAAGAAAGAAACGGTGGTGTGACAGGATGTTAAAGCTGGTGGATGGGGTATGGGGGAGGGGGTCAGGGCATGCTGGAGTTCTGTGTATGGGGTTTGTATTGTTTTTGCAACTGTTCCTATAACTGAATTTATTTCAAAATAAAATTTAAAAAAATGTCCATTACAGTGAGGTTATGCAATTTAAAGGCCTTTTTGATCCTTCAGGGTGTGGCTAGGGCAATATAATAGTGGAATATGAAGGAAAATATAGAATTAGGACATAGCCACCTATTCTTTCCCATTATTGACAACTTACAGTCTCCACTCTCAGAACAATAAAGAAAAAGATGGATTTCATTTCATTTGTGAGACAGATACTGACTGAGAGCCCACCATGTGCCAAGAAATGTTGTAGGTCCTGAGGATACAATAAAATGAAGTCTCTGCCCTTGTGGGCTCCCATTCTAGTCTGACTGAGAAGAAGAAAACACATAATAAACAAGTAAACAAATAAATGTAGAGTATTTCAGATGTTGACAAAAGCTGCGGAAAACAGCACAGCAGAGAACGGTGGAAAGGAAGTGCCAGGGGTAGGGTTGGAAGGTTTTCTATTACATACGATGGTCAGTGCAGGCCTTTTGAATGATGTCACATCTGAGCAGAAAGCAGGAGGGAGTGAAGGAGCTAGTAATTAGCTTCCTGGGAAAGAGCATTCCAGAAAGTGGGAACAGCAAGTGTCGGGAGCTGAGGCAGAAACACGCCGGCTGTGTTTGAGGAGCAGCAAGGAGGCCAGTGGAGCTAGGGTGTGGGCGAGTGGTAGGCGAAAGAGGCAATGCAAGAGTCAGACTGAGCCTAGCCTTGTAGCCCATTGGTAGGACGTTATTCAGAGTGATTAACTGCCAATTAACCATTGGGCAGTTTTGAGGAAGGAAGTGACATAATCTGTCTTATGCTTTAAAAGGATCACTCTATTCCTCTGCTGGGTTAAGAATGTATTGTAGTGGGGAAGGGCAGAAGCAGATTAGAGGAGGGTAGTGCCTAAAGCCCAGATGGAAATGGTACAGATGGTGAAAATTGTTTGCGTTTGGGATATGTTTTGAAGGTAGAGTTGATAAAGTTTGTTTAAGGCTTGGATGCAAGGGTGAAAGAAAGGAAGTAGAGGATGACTCTAAGGATGGTGGTCTGAGCGAGGAAGGTCAGAGCTGCCATCCATTGCCATGGGGAAGAGCGAGGGTGGAGCAGGTTAGGGGGCGGTGTGCAAGGGAGGATAAGGACCTTGGTTTGGGGCATGTTTGAAATGACTGTCATTCAAGCACAAACGCTGACTAGGCAGTTGGGCATGTGAGTGTGGAGGTCATGGGGGGTCATGGTTAGAGATACAGTTTGGGGGACCATCAGCATACGGATGGTATTTGAAGCCATGGGACAGGATGACATCACCTAGAGAATGAATGGGGAGAGTAGAAGAGGTCAAGGACTGAGCCTCGAGACACTCCAATGTTTGGAGGTTGCAGGGGAGATAAGAGAGAATCAGCATAAGAGGCTCAGAGGGGCTGGCCAGGGAGGTGAGAGGAGGAAACCAATGGAAGTGAAAGAAAAATTTCTAAGAGAGTGCCCAACTTGAAAATACTGCAGACAGATCAGACAAGATGATAAGAGAATTGACCACTGGATTTTTTGGAGTTGTAGGACAAAAGCCTGATACGTGAAGGTTCCAGAGGGAATGGGAAAAGAGGAATTGGAAATGGTGAAAGTAGAGAATTATTTCCAGGAATTTTGCTGTAATGGAGGTCAGAGAAAGAAGGCAGGAGTTAGAGGGAGAAGTACAGTCGAGAGGGTTGGTGGGTTTGATATTTTAATATGAGAGAGATGACAACCAAAGAAGATAAGGTAAAGAAAGTTCTTTCTACTTGTCCAGCCTCAGCTATTCTTCACCTACATGATCGTTGCGTGTTGGCATTCTCAGGCCTCTGTCTTAGACCCTCTTGCCATGTCCCTGTCTACTCTTTCCCTGGGTTGGTCTGTTCATTCCCAGAACTGATTCCAATGACTCTCAAACTTAAAAGCCTGGCTCTCTCTCCTGAGTTCTAGCTCTGTAGATCCAACCGCCTACTTAGCACCTTGACTTCCACAAATCTAAGCTATCCCTACAGTCACACCACCGCCCCCCAACCTGCTCTTCTTTCAGGACCCCATCTCAGAAAATGGGACCGCCCTTCATCCAGCTGCACAGCCAGAACCCAACTCCTCCCTCTTTCTCACCCATCACAAAATCCCCAAGTCCTGTGGAGTCAACCTTCTCAATACCTCCCTTTTCTCCATCCCCACTCCCCCACTCCCCATCCCCCGGCTAGGCTAAACTAACTCTTGCTTACACAGCTGTCATAGCTTCCATCTCTCCACTTAGACTCTTTTGTTCCCCCATTCCTCCACGAGGCAACAAAAGCAAATCTGATGGTGTCATCCCACTGCTTAAAACCCATAAATACCTCCCCAAATTCCAAAATATCTTACAAGACCCAGTGGTCTGCTGTGCCCCCACTCCCACCTTCTTTACTTTTTAAAAGCAATTTTAAATAACCTGGTACTAAGCAGTACTCAGCTTGTCTATTTGGTTAATGAAATGCTTAATGAAGTGAAAAGACAAGGATTTGGACTCAAGATTGGGGCTCACATCCAGGATCGAGGCTTCACCAGCAGCATAACCTCCTGCAAGACACTGTATCTCCTGAGAATTCATCAAAGAACGGATGATAATTACCCCCTGCCATGATTTTGTGAGAATGCAAGACCTCATGCATGTGACGTTTCTCTATAGAAAACATGTACATTCATACTAAAGTGAGCTGACTTGATTATAGGTTTCTTTAAAAGCATTTCAGTCCTGAGGCTATATTTTATTTCTCTCAATAGGATTTGACTGGCTCCGAGATCTTATTAGGACTAACATAAAACATCTCCTAGAGAAGACTACTGTAGCAGATAGAAAGATCTTTTGGATGCCTCCGACTATAAGCTATAATGCTCATAAACTGGGGGAAAACTGCTTTTGCTTTTCTTTCTTTTTAGGCAGCATGGTTGGGTGAAGTGCCTGCATTACCAGTTTTTGGCGATGGGACAAATGTAATTCCTACAATTCATGTTCTTGATTTAGCAGGGTAAGTGCTTTCACTGAGATACGACTTTCCTATAATTAGTTGATCGATATGTTTGTTTGATTACAAGCTAACATTTATTGAGCACTTCCCTGGCCACTGTTCTGAGACCCTTACATGTATTACTGCATTTATCCCTCACGACCCACCCTTTGCAGAGGCACTATCTTACCTCCATTTTTCAACTGATGACAGAGCTCTCACTTCAGATGACAAGTTCAGGTTCATCTCTTAAGGACTTTATCAGAGGAATACTGTGCCCTGCAATTTTAGAAAAGAAAAAGAACTTGGTGTGTGCTTTCTGGGGACCTAGTTTCTTATTCCTGGGTCCCAGGTGAGATTGATGTGTCCAGCCCACAAACTCAAATTTGAGAAATCAGATGGTGAACTCTAAACCTGAAGATTTTTTTTTTTTTTTTTTGGCATTTATAGGTAAAGTTGTCACATGTTTTTCACACTCGCACAGCAACCCGACCCTATGATCCAGAAAGGTCCAGAAACCCTTCTCCTTGTTTGAAGAACCTGACTTGAACCCCAGGCCAATGAGGCAGGTCACTTTATTTGTGGTTCATCAGCTCTATATTTCAGGTCCTGGGGGCTTTATCCTGCCACCCCTCAGTTCGTTCCCCGGGAGGAAGTGGTTCCTGCACTTCCCTGAGGTTCTGGTTTCCAGATTCCCACTCTCGCCCCTAATCCACTGGCCACTGATAAGCTACGCAGATGTCCTGCAATCCCAGGTGGATTTACTGTGAAACAGTGAAGTTTAAGTTCCAGAGCTCCTCCTCTGCATGGGCTCCTTCCAAAGTCCTTCCCCTAATTTTTATTATTTTTCTTAAAAAAAGGATCCTCTAACTTGATAGACTTCAGATCGTACAAAACCTGGATCTACTTTAGCCAACAAGTATACTGGACACGGAGGTAGTTGCAATATACCCTTCTTTTCTGCAGAGGTTTTATGTCATTACATTATCAGGTTTTAATGAAGTAAAAGAGTCTCTGACATTATTAAAGCAATTACTTAGCATTAGTTTTTAACATCTTACTTCCAAACAGATAAATTAGAGAGTGAAATCATTCTCATTACAGACAGCTCCAGGCCCCTTTAAGTAACACTGTTTTCCTGTAGGTTTCTTTGAATAATGTCAGATATTTAACAGGAGAAGAAGCTAAAAGCTGAAGTGTTCTGAGAAATTAACATAAAACAAATGTGCAGTGGACACTTAGGAGTGTCCATTTGCTTTATTTTCATTTTATAGAAGAGGAAATTAAAATGGAGGCAGAACTAACCGGTCATTGTGATAGAATTCTATTCACTGTAGTTTATCTCTGGAATTCTTTAATTTGTGTCACTTACTAGCTGTGTGACTTTGGGAAAGTTGCTTAACCTCTCTGTGTCTGATGGTCTCATTTGTAAAAAGGGGATAATAATAGTACCTCCCTGATAAGGTCCTTGGGAGGATTAAGTGGGATAACATTGGTAAAACCCTTAACACAGTCCCAGCAGTGGTAAGTACAGGCAGGTTCTCATTATTTGTGGATTCCATATTTACAAATTCGCCTACTTGCTAAAATTTTATTGGTGTCCTCAAAATCAATACTCTTGGTGCTTTCACCAATCATCTGTGGACATGCACAGACTGGCAGAAAATTTGACTCAATGTATACGCTCCCATTTGAGTTCAAACCAGGCATCAGAGCTCCTTGTTTGAGCTCTCATGCTGTAAACAAGTATTCTTTTCGCAGTCTGTCTAGTGCTACATTTTCCACATTTGTGTGCTTTCTGTTGGTATTTCACTATTTAAAATGACCCCAACTGAGGTGCTGAAATGCTGGCTAGTGTTCCTAAGTGTATGTGCCAGTTTGGATATATCATGTCCCCCCAAAAGCCATATTCTTTAATGCAATCTTGTGGGGGCAGATTTATTAATCTTTCTGATTAGGGTGTGACCTCTTGATTGTTTCCATGGAGATGTGACTCATCCAACTGTAGGTAATACCTTTGATGGTGGTATTTCCCCACCCATTCAGTGTGGGTCTTAATTAAATCACTGGAGTCCTATAAGAGCTCACAGACAGAAGGAGCTCAGTGCTGTAGCTGAGAGAGACTTGGAGAGACACCTGGGAGCTGACTGCTTTAGAGATGCTAGCCTAGAGTTTGCTATGGAGAAGCTAAGAGAGACAAGCCCAGAGACATTTTGGAAAAAGCCACTTTGAAACCAGAACCCTGGAGCAGACGCCAGCCACATGCCTTCCCAGATAACAGAGGTTTTCCAGATGCCGTTGGCTGCTCTTCAGTGAAGGTATCTTCTTGTTGATGCCTTAGCTGGACACTTTTATGACTGTAGGCTATAAATTTGTAGCTAAATAAACCCCCTTTATAAAAGCCAATCCATTTCTGGTAGCTCTAGCAAACCAAAACAGTGCAGGAAGGTTGTGATGTGCCTTATGGAGAAAATAAGTGTTTTGAAGGTGTAAGTTATAGTGCTGTTGGCCATGAGTTCAATACTAGTGAATTAGCAATATATATTAAATAAGGTGTCTTTAAACAAAAACACTCATAAAACCAGGTTATATATTGACTGGTTAATGAAAATGTTGTGACCACAGTCTCGCCGGGATGTTACCTGTGGTTCCCTCAGGAGTGACGGTTCAGTGTTCATGGTGACTTTTCGGAACATTAACTACCACAAATAATGAGAATCGACTGTACTCAGAAATGTTGGGAGTCATTAACTCAGAAGCAGAAACCTCGGGCTCAGTCCCTGAGCTGCCTCTCAGCACTGTCACACACGCTTACGAGGGTCACAGCTTCTCTGAATCTGTTTCTTGCTTTGTCAAACACCTACCCCAAAGCATTGTTGCAAGACTCAAGTGAGCCACTGGGTGGTCAGGGGCTTCGTAAACTGAAGTGTTATAGGTGTCAGATACTCAGGTCGGGTGTGGTATAATAGAAGGAAGATGGAATCTCGGGCCAGTTGTAATAGGTTTCAAATCCTGGCTCTTCTACTTTCTGAAAAGCTGTTCATCCTGGGAAATGTTACTCAACTCTTTGTACCTCAGCTCCCTCATCTGTAGAGTATGGATAACAATCCCAACCCTCACCTTTTTGGAAATAAAGTGAGATAACCTATCAAAGCACCAAACACCATACCTGGCCCCTGGGGGTGCTGTTCAGTGCAAAAATTCTCTTCTGCCTTTTCCCTCTGGCGATTACTTAACCTGTTGATTTTCAGAGTGATACAAAACATCATAGACCATGTGCCAAAGCTTCACTACCTGGTTGCTGTGGATGACTCTGTTCATACCCTGGAGGATATAGTCAAGGTATAGTCATTTCATCTCATATTTTGAAAGAATTAATTAAATAGTTTTATTTCTTGAAGTCTGGTTATGAATTCAGATATGTTGGGAGACATAAAATAAAATATCCTTAAAATCAAGCTCACTTCCAAAAATATTGAAATCATGTAATGTATTTTCTCTTACCACAATGAAATGAAGCTGGAAATCAATAACAGAGAGAGAACTAGAAAATTCACAGATACATGTAAATTAATAAACCATGTACTTTTAAACAAACCAATGGGTCAAAAGAAGAAATCACAGGGATATTAGGAAATCTTGAGGCAAATGAAAATTAAAACACAAGATACCAAAACTTATGGGATGCAGTGAAGTCAGGGCTAAGAGGGAAATTTATAGCTTATATTTTAAATAGAGGAAAGACCTCATATCAGAGGCCTGACCTCACACCTGGAGGACTTGGAAAAAGAAGAGCAAATTAAACCCAAAGTGGGCAGAAGGAAGGAAATAACAAACATTAGAGTATTAAATGAAATAGAGAGTGTACTGGTTTGGATATATTATGTCCTCCAGAAAAAGCCATATTCTTTAAGGCCACCTTGTGGGGGCAGATTTATTAGTCTGTTGATTAGGGGGTGACCTCTTGATTGAATGTTTCCATGGAGATTTGACCCCGCCCATTCAGGGTAGGTCTTGATTAGTTTACTGGAATACTTTAAAGGGAGATCTCACAGAGAGTAGAGGGATGGAAAAAAAAAAATGTCCTCTATATGCTAAGCCAAGACCCAGATGCCTAGCTAAATAATGCTGGCCCCGAGTTTGCTCTGGAGAAGCTAAGAGAGAACAAAATGCCCCAAGAGGAACTGAGAGAGACATTTTGGAGATGGCCGTTGAAAGCAGATTCTTGAAGACATATGGAGATGCTAAGCTAAGGACACACAGGAGCTGAGAGAGGAGCTGAAACACAACCTAGGACAGACACCAGCCATGCGCCTTCCCGCTACCAGAGATTTTCCAGTCACCGTCAGTCATTCTTCAGTAAAAGTATCCTATTATTGATGCCTTAGTTTGGACACATTTATGGCCTTAGAACTATAACTTTGTGACCAAAGAAACCACCCTTATAAAAGTCAATACATTTCTGGTATTTTGCATAATGGCAGCATTAGCAAACTGGACCAGAGAGTTAAAAAGCAATAGACAGAAGCATTGAAAACAGAAGTTGATTTTTTTAAAAGATCAACTTTTGGCTAGACTTGCAAATCATCTCTAGGATGCAAATAACTAAAATCAGAAGTGAAAAGAGAACATTACTACCAAACCAACAGAAATAAAAAGGATTGCAAAAGGATACTATAAGCAATCATATACCAACAAACTAAATTAACTAGCTGAGATGGACAAATTGTTAGAAACACACCAACAACCGACACTGATTCAAGATAAAATAGAAGATCTCAAAAGACCAAAAATGAGTAAAGAGATTGAATCAGTAATCAAAACCTCACAACAAAGAAAGGCCCAGAAAAGATGGACTCACTAGAGAATTTTACCAAACATGACAAGAAGAATTTGCACCAATTCTATTCAAACTCTTAAAACAAAAAAAATGAAGAGGAAAGGATACTTCCTAACTCATTCTATGAGGCCAACACCACCCTAAAACAAAGTCAGATAAAGATACCACAAGAAAAGATAATTGCAGACCAATATCCCTTATGAATTTAGATGCAAAAATCCTCAACAAAATACTAGCAAAACGAAATCCAACAGTACATTAAAGAATTATGTACTATAACAAAGTAGAATTCATCCCAGGTATGCAAGGGTGGTTCAACCAACATAAGAAAATCAATTAATGTCATATGCCACATTAATAGAATGAAGGAGAAAAACCACATGATCATCTCAGTTGACCCAGAAAAGGCATTTGACAAAATCCAGCATGTTTTCTTGATAAAAACTTAGAAAACTTGGAATAGAAGGAAACTTTGTCAACATTATAAAGGGCATATATGGAAAAACCCACATCTAACATCATACTCAATAGTGAAAGACTGAAAGCTTTCCCTCTAAGATCAGGAACAAGACAAGAATGCTCATGCCAACACGATTAATTCAACATTGTGCTAGAAATTCTAGCTATAACAATTAGAAAAATAAATAAACGGCATCCAAATTGGAAAGGAAGAAGTAAAACTTTCCCTTTTTTGAAGATGACATGATCCAATATGTAGAAAATCCTGAAAAATCCACAACAAAGCTGCTAGAGCTAATAAATTCAGCAAAGTGGCAGATACAAGATCAACATGTGTGACGGTTAGGTTCATGTTTCATCTTGGCCAGGTGATGGTGTCCAAGTGTCTGGTCAAGCAAGCACTGGTCCAACCATTACTGCAAGGACATTTGTGGCTGGTTAATAAAGAAGGCTGGTTTATTAAGTCATCAGTCAGTTGCACCTGTGACTGATTACATTAACAAAGGGTGTGTCTTCCACAATGAGATAATTCAATCAGTTGCACTTAATCCAATCAGTTGATGACTTTTAAGGGAGAAAGAGTGAGGACCTTGACTTCTTCTTCTTCAGCTAGCCAGTGAAGTGTTTCCTGAGCAGTTCATTGAACACCTTCATTGGACTTGCCAGTTTGCTGCCTGTCCTGTGGAATTTGGACTCGTGCATCCCCACATTGTGTGAGACACTTTTATAACATCTCATATTTATAGACATCTCTTGTTGGTTCTGTTTCCTTTGAGAACCCTAACTAACACAATACAGCTTGGTACTGGGAATAGTTCTTGAGAAACAGAATCTTAAAATGGGTTTTTGCAATTGGTTTTCTACTCTGATTAGATTCAAAGGCACTAATGACTCCATTTCCAGTAATCAAGATGGCATTGACAGTCCATGGCATGAGTTGACAATGGAGATACACAAAATATCACCATTTGATTCTCCTAATCATTCTCTTGTATGAAGCAAGGCTCTGGGTGACAGTGTTTTGACACCTTAACAGAGTTTTGCAGAGTTAAGAGGTATAATGATGTTGGCTGGTTGCTCTTAGATACACTGGATAAAGTTATAAGAGAAAGGGGCAAGCTAAAGACTTCAAATTTGAAACTTAAGTGCCGTATGACAGATGTAAAGGTTTCTATGCATGCCCTGAAAGAAAACCTTATTTCCAATGGCCACAGACTTGAGATTTCTGAAAACCAGATGCAGACTCTCATGTTATGAGTAGCAGATTTACAATGTAAACTGAAATTTCAACCTTGCAGGGTGTCTGCTGTTAAAGTAAAGGCATTTATTGGAAAAGAATGGGATCCTGAAATGTGGGATGGGGACATATGGATTGATAATAATGGCAGTGAGGACATTGGAACCCTGGATTCTGCTGAATCTTTGCTAGCTGTACCTGTAATGGTCTGTCCTGAGGAAAAAAACCCCCACACCTCCAGTCTGCCCTAAGGAGACAGCTACCCAACCTCCAGCCTGCTTTGAGGAAACAGCTTCCTGACCTCCAGTCTGCCCTGAGGAGCCTGCCATCCAACCTCCATCTAAAGAGATTTACCCTTTGGTGCTTGCTAAACCTGTAATCACCAGCCCTGAGAAAGCAGCCCTCACTCCTCTGTCTGGAGAGATTAATCCTGCTCACAAGATGAACCTGCAATGGAATGTCCTGAGGTAAGTGGCTTGCGGGATACTTCTAATTCTTTTCATGACCCACCTCCACCACCAGGCTTTGCTTTAAGACCTATAACTAGACTCAAGTCCCAACAGGCCCCAAAGGGTGAGGTACAAAGTGTGACCAATAAGGAAGTACACTATACTCCAAAAGAACTGCATGAGTTTTCCAATTTATATAGACAGAAATCAGGGGAATATGTGTTGAAATGGATATTAAGGGTATGGGATAAATGGTGGAAGGAATATAAAGTTGAATCAGGCTGAATTTATTGATATGGGCCCACTAAGCAGAGATTTTGCATTCAATGTTGTAGCTCAAGGGGTTAGACAGGGCGTTAACACTTTGTTTAGGTGGTTGGCTGAAACATGGATCAAAAGGTGGCCAACATTACCTGAGGTCGAAATGTCCAAACTGCCCTGATAGAATGTAGAGGAGGAGATTCAAAGGCTTAGAGAGATTGGAATGTTAGAGTGGATTTATCATGGAAGACCTGCTCACACACCCCTGGAATGTTTAGAGGACACACCTTTTACAAGGTCTGTGAGGAATAAATTTGTGAGACTAGCTTCATGTTCTAGTTTACTAATGCTGCAGAATGCAAAACACCAGAGATGGATTGGCTTTTATAAAAAGGGGGTTTATTTGGCTACACAGTTACAGTCTTAAGGCCATAAAGTGTCCAAGGTAACACATCAGTAATCGGGTACCTTCACTGGAGGATGGCCAATGGCATTCAGAAAACCTCTGTTAGCTGGGAAGGCATGTGGCTGGCGTCTGCTCCAAAGTTCTGGTTTCAAAATGGCTTTCTCCCAGGACGTTCCTCTCTAGCAAGCTTGCTCCTCTTCAAAACGTCACTCACAGCTGCACTCCGTTCAGTCTCTTTGAGTCAGCATGTTTTATATGGCTCCACTGATCAAGGCCCACCCTGAATGGGTGGGGTCACACCTCCATGGGAGTATCCCACCAAAGTCACCACCCACAGCTGGGTGGGGCACATTCCAAGCAAATCTAACCAGCACCAAAACGTCTGTCCCACAAGACCACAAAGATAATGGCATTTGGGGGACACAATACATTCAAACCGGCACACTCCATCATCCCTGAAGAGTTCTATAGTGACCCTCCTCTTAGGTATGATATTACTGTGGGAACTGCTGTCTCTGAGCTGGAATCCTTAAACACAATGGGGATAATCGGATCCCAAGTCGGCAGAAGACATATGGCAGTAGTTAATCGCCAAAGATAAAGTGAGTGTGGTTACCATAATGGAAAACAGGCTCAAAGCAGCAGTCAAAATAATCTGACTCATAGACACTTATGGTGTTGACTAGTAGATCATGGAGTACCTAGAAGTAAAATAGGTGGACAGTCTACTAAATTCTTGTTTGATCTGTATAAGCTGAAGAATTCTAGGTCAAGTGAACAAAAGTCTAACTTGAATTACAAAAACAGAGAGTGACAGCCCCTTAATAAATTCCCAGACTTGAGGCAGTTTACAGACCTAGAGCCCCTTGAATGATGGGAAGTCTGGGTACCCTTGGGGAAGGACCCTGTTACACTGCCAAAAATTTATACTGTTAATCTTCCTACCAGCCTTCCCCAGGGGGGATCTACAGCCTTTTACCAGGGCAATTGTGCATAAGGAAATGTTCAGATATTTCAGGGATTATTAGACACTGGTTCAGAAGTGATTTCAATTCCAGGAGACCCAAAATATCACTCTGGTCCACCTGTCAGAGTAGGGGCTTATGGAAGTCAAGTGATTGATGGAGTTTTACCTCCATCTCACAGTGGGTCCAGTGGGTCCCCAGACCCATTCTGGGGTTATTTCCCCAGTTCCGGAATGCATAATTGGACTAGACATGCTCAGCAACTGGCAGAATCCTCACACTGGTTCATTGACTCATGGAGTGACATATTATGGTAGGAAAGGGCAAGTGAAAGCCACTAGAACTGCCCCTGCCTAGCAAAATAGTAAACCAGAAGCAACACTGAATTCCTGGAGGGATTGCAGAGATTGATTACACTCTCAAGGACTTGAAGGATGCAGGGTTGGTAATTCCCACCACATCCCCATTCAACTCTCCTATTTGGCCTGTGCAGAAAACAGATGGGTCTTGGAAGATGACAGTGGGTTATCGTAACTTAACCAGGTGGTGACTCAATTGAAGCTGCTGTTCCAGATGTGGTATCATTGCTTGAGAAAATGAACACATCCCCTGGTACCTGGTATGCAGCTATTGATCTGGCAAATGCTTTTTTCTCAATCTGTTAGTAAGGACCACCAGAAACAGTTTGCATTCAGCTGGCAAGGCCAGCAGTATACCTTCACTGTGCTATCTTAGGGATATATCAACTCGCCAGCCCTATGTCATAATATTGTCTGCAGGAAACTTGATCATTTCTCCTTCCCACAGGACATCACACTGGTCCATTATATTGATGATATCATGTTGATCGGAACTAGTGAACAAGAAGTAGCAGCTACTCTAGACTTATTGGCAAGGCATTTGCATGTCAGAGAATGGGAGATAAATCCAACAAAAATACAGGTGTGAGGATCTAAGATGACAGCATAAAGAGGAGTGGAAACTCATTAGTCCCCCTGGAACAACTAAGAAAAACCAGGAACAATAGTAAATAATTCAGAATAACTACGGGGGGGACAAACGTGACTGTCCACTCATCATAAATCAACCTGAATTGGGAGGGATGCCTGAGATCACAGCATAAAATCTTTAAGTAAAAACTGCAGATCCAAGCTGGGAGACCCCTCCCCCCACCAAGCTGCAAAGCCTTGTGGTGCTAGAGAGAAGCTCTCTTCCAGCAAGTGAATATAGCTCAGCTGAGCTACAACTGGAGTTTTAATCAGCAAGTGTGAACTCCTCACTATGAGCTACCAATCCCCAACAAGCAGACAGAGGATTTGGGTGATGACTGACCTTGGAGAGCTGGAGGGTTGCCACGGATTAGCCCTGAAGGGAACTTTCTGTCCCTTTTTCAGCTCAGTGGAGAAAGCCTCAGCCATTTTCAGTTCCCACTGCTCTGACCCAGACAAGGGTGGAGATAGCACAGGCAGAGAGACACCATTGAAATGCTAATGACCTCTCCCTAGGGGGGTCTATGTTCTCTAAGAGGAAAGGAGTGGGGCCCAGCACAGTGACCTGAGGCCTCACAGTATGTAAAATTTTCTAGGACACACCCTCAGGTAAACCGGATACTGAATATTTGTTCATTCTGGGACCTGAGCCCGTTCTGGTCTGGGAAAACCTGATTGGGGTAACCAAGGAAACCATGCCTACACAACAGAAAACTACAACCTACACTAAGAAGAATGAAGTTTTGCCCCAGTCAAAGGAACAAACTTACATCTGAGATAAGGAATTGAAACAACTAATAATAAGTCAATTCAAAAAGTTTAGGGAAGATATGGTGAAAGAGCTGAACCATATAATGAAAACACTGGGCATACAGAAGGTAGAAATTGGAAGTTCGGAAAACCAACTGGCAGAATCTATGGAAATGAAAGGCCCAACACAAGAGATGAAGGACACAATGGAAACCTACAACAGCAGATCTCAAGAGACAGAAGAAAACACTCAGGAACTGGAGAATGAGACACCTGAAAGCCTACACATGAAAGAACAGATAGAGAAAAGAATGGAAAAATATGAGCAACATCTCTGGGAACTTAAGGACAAAACAAAAAGTAAGAATATACCTGTCATTGGTGTCCCCAAAGGAGAAGGGAGAAGGGGCAGAAGCAATAATAGAGGAAATAATCAATGAAAATTTCCCATCTCTTATGAAAGACATAAAATTACAGATCCAAGAATCGCAGAGTACCCCAAACAGAACAGATCTGAATAGACACTTAATAATCAGATTATCAACTGTCAAAGACAAAGAGAGACCCCTGAAAGCAGCAAGAGAAAAACGATCTGTCACATGTACAGAGGAAGCTTGATAAGACTATGTGCGGATTTCTCAACAGAAACCATGGAGGCAAGAAGGAAGTGGTGTGATATATTTCAGATACTGAAAGAGAAAAACCACCAACCAAGAATCCTATGTCTGGCAAAACTGTCCTTCAAATATGAGGTAGAGCTTAAAATATTCTCTGACAAACAGACAATGACAGAGTTTGTGACAAGATACCTGCTCTACAGGAAACACTAAAGGAAGCACTGCAGACAGAAAGGAAAAGACAGGAGTGAGAGGTTTGGAACACAATTTTGGGAGACAGTAACACAGCAATGTATGTACACTGAACAAAGGTGATTGTGAATATAGTTGAAAGAGGAAGGCTGGGACCATTTGGGACACCAGAAAAAAGACAAACGATAAAGACTGGGACTGTGTAACTCAGGGAAACCTAGGGTGCTCAACAATTGTAATAAAAGGTACAAATATGTTTTTACATGAGGTAGAACAAATGAATGTCAGCATTGCAAGGTGTTAAAAATAGGGTGGGGTTGGGGGGAAAATACAATCAATGCAAAATAGAGACTATAATTAACGGAATCATTGTATTATGCTTCCTTTAATATAACAAAGGCAATACATCAAAGCTAAATGCATTTGCGGTGGTGGGGAACAGGGGAAGGGTATGGGACTCCTGGCATTGGTGATGTTGTCTGACTCTTTATTCTACTTTAGGTTAATGCTATCTTCCCTTTTGTCACCTTCTAGCTATCAAGTTTTGTGTTTTTTGTTTGTTTTTTCTCTCTTTCTCTTTTCTTTTTCTTTTTTCTTTTGCCTCTCTGCCTTCTTTGACTCTTCTGTCTTTGTGAAAGAAATGGAGATGCCCTTATATAGATGGTGGTGATGGTGCTGAACACATAAATATGTGACTATACAGGGAACCAACAAATGTTTACTTAGGACGGAATGTATGGTGTGTGAACAAAACCATCTTAAAAGAAATGGGTTGATGAAGAAACCTTAAGGGCACTATATTGAGTGAAATAAGACAGACACATAAAGGCAAATATTGCAGGGTCTCACTGATATGAACTAATTATAATATGTAAACTCATAGACATGAAATATAAGTTACCAGGATACAGAAGGAAGCTAAAGAATGGGGAGTGGTTGCTTATTATGAGCAGAATGTTCAACTAGGGTGAACTTAAATGTTTGGAAATGGACAGGGGTGATGGTAGCATGTTGTGAGAATAACTAACAGTGCTGAAAGTTGTGTGAAGGTGGTGGAAAGGGGAAGCTCAGAGTCACGCATGTCACCAGAAGGAAAGTTGGAGGTTAAAAGATGGGAATGTATAAAACAGTGAATCTTGTGCTTGACAATGTCCGTGGTTAACTATACAAATATTAGAAATCTCTCTCACAAACTAGAACAAATGTATGACACTATAACTAGAAGTTAATAGTAGAGAGGCATACAGGGAAAAAAATATACTTATTGCAAACTGCATACTACAGTTAGTAGTATTTTAACATTCTTTCATCAATAGTAACAAATGTACTATACCAAAACTATAAATCAATAATGGAGGGGGGCATGGTTAGGGGTATGGGAGGATCTGAGTTTCCTTTTTTTTGTCCTTATGTCTTTCCTGGAATAATGAAAATGTTCTAAAAATTAAAAAAAAAATTGTGTTGATGGATGCACAGCTGTATGATGGTACCATGGCAATTGATTGTACACTTTGGATCTTTGGATAGTTGTATGCTATGTGGACAATCTCTCTCTCTCTCTCTCTCTCTCTCTCTCTCTCTCTCTCTCTCTCTCTCTCTCTCTCTCTCTCTACATATATATATGAGTACAGGGGGCTTCCACCTCAGTAAAATTTCTAGGTGTCCAGCGGTGTGGGGCATGTTGAGATAGCCCTTCTAAGGTGAAGGATAAGCTGTTGCATCTGGCCCTTCCTATTACCAAAAAAGAGGCACAACGCCTAGTTGGCCTCTTTGGATTTTGGAGGCAACTTATTCCTCATTTGTGTGTGCTACTCCAGCCTATTTACCGAGTGACCAGAAAAGCTTCTAGTTTTGAGAGGGGACTGGAACAAGATGAGGCTCTGTGACAAGTCCAGGCTGCTGTACAAGCTGCTCTGCCACCTGGACCACATGATCCAGCTGACCCAACGGTGCTGGAAGTGTCAATGGCAAATAGAGATGCTATTTGGAGCCTTTGGCAGGCTCCTATAGGAGAATCACAATGCAGGCCCTTAGGATTTTGGAGTAAAACCTTATCATCCTTTGCAGATAACTACTCTCCTTTTGAGAAACAGCTTTTGGTCTGCTATTGTGCCTTAGAGATAGAACGCTTAACCACGAGCCACCAACTTACATGAGACCTTAATTACCTATCATGAGCTGGGTGTTGTCTGACCCGCCAAGCTATAAAGTTGGGCGTGCACAGCAGCACTCCATCATAAAATGGAAATGGTATATACAAGATAGAGCTCGAGCAGGTCCTGAAGTCACAAGTAAATTACATGAGGAAGTGGCCCAAATGCACATGGCCCCCACTCCTTCCACCTTACCTTCTCTTTCCCAGCCCACAGCTATGGCCTCTTGTGGAGTCCCTTACAATCAGTTGACTGAGGAAGAAACTCGGGCCTGGTTTACAGATGGCTCTGCACGATATGCAGGCACAACCCAAAAGTGGACAGCTGCAGCACTGCAGCCCCTTTTTGGGATGTCCCTGAAGGACAGTGATGAGGGGAAATTCTCTCAGTGGGCAGAACTTCAAGCAGTGCACCTGGCTGTTCATCTTGCTTGGAAGGAGAACTGGCCAGAGGTGCATCTGTATACTGATTCATGGGCTGTCACTAATGGCTTGGCTGGATGGTCAGGGATTTGGAAGGAACATGATTGGAAAATTGGTGACAAAGAAGTCTGGGGAAGAGGTATGTGGATAGACCTTTCTGTCCTATGTGAATGCCTACCAGAGGGTGACTTCAGATTTTAATAATCAAGTAGATAAGATGACCTGTTTGGTGGATACAGTCAGCTCTTTCTCCAGTCACTCCTGTAATGGGCTCATGAACAAAGTGGTCATGGTGGTAGGGATGGAGGTTATGTATGGGCTCAGCAACATGGACTTCCACTCACCAAGGCTGACCAGGCCACAACCACTGCTGAGTGCCCAATCTGCCAGCAGCAGAGACCCACACTCAGTCCCCCATATGGCACCATTCCCTGAGGTGATCAGCCTGCTACTGGTGGCAGGTTGATTACGTTGCACCACTTCCATCATGGAAGGGGCAATGATCTGTTCTCATTGGAATAGACACATACTCCAGATATGGGTTAGCCTTCCCTGCATGCAATGCTTCTGCCAAAACTACCATCCATGGACGGTCTTTTCCACTGTCATGGTATTCCACACAGCATTGCTTCTGACCATGGAACCCACTTCACAGCAAGTGAGTGAGGGAATGGGCACATGTGCATGGAATTCTGTGGTCTTACCATGTTCCCCATCATCCAGAGGCAGCTGAGTTGATAGAACAGTGGAATGAATGGCCTTTTGAAGACTCAATTATGGCACCAACTAGGTGGCAATACCTTGTAGGGTTGGGGCAGTGTTCTCCAGGAGGCTGTATATGCTCTGAATCATCATCTACTCTATGGTGCTGTTTCTCCCATAGCCAGGATTCATGGGTCCAGGAATCAAGGGGTGGAAACAGGAGTGGCACCACTCACTATCACTCCTAGTGATCCACTAGAAAAATTTTTGCTTCCTGTCCCTGCAACCTTAAGCTCTGCTGGTCTACAAGTTTTAGTTCCAAAAGGAGTGCTTCCAACAGCAGATACAACAATAATTCCATTGAGCTGGAAGTTATGACTCCCACCTGGTCACTTTGGGCTTCTCATGCCTCTGAATCAACAAGTAGGGAAGAGGATTACTTTACTGGCTGGGGTGATTGATTCTGACTATCAAGGGGAAATAGCACTGCAACCACACAATGGAGGTAAAGAAGAGTTTTCCAGAAATACAGGAGATCCCCTAGGGTGTCCCTTAGTACTACCATGCCGTGTGATTAACTCAGTGGAAAACTGCAACAGTCCAATCCAGACAGGGGTACCAATGGCCCAGAAACTTCAGGAATGAAGATTTGGATCACCCCACCAGGCAAAGAACCATGACCAGATGATTTGCTTGCTGAGGGTAAAGGGAACATAGAATGGGTAATGGAAGAAGGTAGTGATAAATATGAACTATGACCATGTGACCAGTTACAGAATCAAGGACTATGATGGTGTGCCAGTTTGGATGTATTATGTCCCCCAAAATTCCATGTTCTTTGATGCAGTCTTGTGGGGGCAGACTTATTAGTGTTGATTAGGTTGGAATCCTTTGATTGAGTGTTTCCATGGAGATGTGAATCAATCAACTGTGAGTGAACCATTTGATTGGATAATTTCCATGGAGATATGTACCCCACCCATTCAGGGTGGCCCTTAATTAAATCACTGGAGTCCTGTAAAAGAAGCTTAGACAGAAAGAGCTGGCTGCTGCAGCCTAGAGAGGAACATCCTGGGAGAACACCCTTTTTAAACCAGAACTCCAGAGCAGACGGCAGCCATGTGCCTTTCCAGCTAACAGAGGTTTTCTGGACACCACTGGCCATCCTCCAGTGAAGGTACCTGATTGTTGATGCCTTACCTTGGACACTTTACGGCCTTAAGACTGTAACTGTGTAACCAAATAAACCTGCTTCATAAAAGCCGATCCATTTCTGGTATTTTGCATAATGGCAGCATTAGCAAATCAGATAGCATGAATATATCCTCCTTGCTTTGTTATAAGTATGTTCGTGTTTGTCCATAAAGCAAATATCTTTTTTTCTTCTCTATCTTATCCCCTTATCGTATGACATAAGCTGTATTGTTCATTTTGCAGTATTTAAGTTAAAGGGCATCAAGTTTAAAAGTCAATTTCACCCAAGGACTTGCACTCTATTCTGGAGAGATTTAGTGTGTTTCCAGTTATATGCAGGACAGCTGACTGTTGTTAGGTGAAATATATGTCTGTTATTGTTCTATACTTAGAGATAAAGTATGGTGTAAGGTGATATGTAATGACACCAGCTAAATGATGTCATTGACCCTGCTATGTTTCAGGCACTGCAATAAGCCCAACTGTGCTTCACTCATTTGATCTTGAAAATATCTCCAACTGCTACAGTCTCCATATTTCAGATACTCCTACTGAAGTATCACAGAAGTTAAAGGTCACATGGCCAGAAGGCAGGAAAACCAGGCACAATAGTTCCAGAGCCTACATTTTACTCATTATATCATGATGGCAATTTGAGTGTGGCTGTGGAGAAAGATTTGAATTCAATTAAACAGTTGAGAGAGACTACAGTGGTTTTTCTGGTTGATTTAACAGTTGAGAGAGAATACAATGGTTTTTCTGGTTGATTGGGTAGAGAGCACAGTGAAGGACAAAGGGTAAATGAGAAATGAACAAGCACCCATGAACAGGGCACATGTTTGAGGTGGGCTCTTCCCATGTGGTCTTCACATTGGAGGACATGTTTGGTGTAGGATTAAGGTAAGAAGCCCTCCCTTCCACTGTGTTCCTCAGGCACATACCCAAACTACTTCTTTTTTTAACTTTCATCAGACTCCATTCACAAAGATTTCTCCCTAGCCATGTTTCAGCTAAGATTCAGCCACAGGATATGGCTGGCCAATGAAATTAGCCAAATCCTTCTTGGTGGGCCATCTGATTTAAAAGAGTAGGGGATGGCAGAATGCCCTTAGATCCTTGCCCCTTCATCCTGCCTGTCATGTAGAAGCAATCTGGAGAAAACTTTCTTGTGATCCTGACATTTAAAGCCACATATGTGCAGTAGATTAGCAAGAGAAACACTGGATCCTTCCACACCTGTGTGTACCCGGACTTTGATGTTATATCCGGGATTTACCTGCTGAATTCAGCTGAAGCTGCCCCATATGTGAAATCTGCAGAGAATATCCTATGCCAAAAATGTGACTGTCATCCCTACTTCCTCAAACACCACACCCGCCATATATCATGCCTTCCCTATGCAATGCCTAAAATTCTATTATTGTGGTTTTAAGTAAATTTTATTGAGCAGCCAAAAAAAAAAGGTGATGTGTATAACTGCGAAGTTGACAAGGGGTGGACTGTGATGGTTAGGTTCATGTGTCAGCTTGGCCAGGTGATGGTGTCCAGGTGTCTGGTCAAGCAAGCACTGGCCTAACCATTACTGCAAGGACATTTGTGGCTGGTTAATAAACAAGAAGGCTGGTTTATTAAGTCATCAGTCAATTGACTGCCCCTGTGACTGATTACATCAACAAAGGGCATGCCTTCCACAATGAGAGAATTCAATCAGTTGGATTTAATCCAATCAGTTGAAGACTTTTACGGGAGAAAGAGAGAGGGCCTTCACTTCTTCTTCTTTGGCTAGCCAGTGAAGCATTCCCTGAGGAGTTCATCAAACGCTTTCATCGCTGTTGCCAGTTTGCTGTCTGCCCAATGAAATTTGGACTCATGCATCCCCACAGTTGCGTGAGACACTTTTATAAAATCTTATATTTACAGATATCTCTTGTTGGTTCTGTTTCCCAAGAGAACCAAAACTAACACACATGTAATAATGAGTAGTGTTTCTATACACTAATTATGAACAATCCCAAGAGGAAATCAAGAGAAAATTCCATTTACAAATGCAACTAATAGAATCAAATATCTAGGAATGAATTTAAACAAGAATGTAAAGGAGCTATACATGGACAACCACAAAATATTGCTAAAAGAAACCAAAGAAGACCTAAATAAATGAAGGACTTCCAGTGTTGGATTGGAAGACTAAATATCATTATTATATCAATTCTACCCAAAGTAACTTACAGATTTAATGCAATCCCAATAAAATGCCAACAACCTTCTTTGCAGAAATGGAAAGCCAGTCATGAAATTTACTTGGAAGGGCAAGGAGCCCTGAAGAGTCAACTGAAGTTGGAGGACTCACACTTCCCAATTTTAGAACTGACTGCAAAGTTTTAGTCATCAGAACAGCATGGTATTAGCAAGAAGTCAGACATATAGACCAATGGAATTGAATTGCAAATTCAGATATAAACCCTTACATTTATGGCCATTTGATTTTTTGACATGGGTTCCAAGTCCACTCAATGGGAAAAGAATAGACTTTTCAACAAATTGTACTTAGAAAACTGGATATCCATATGCAAAAAAGAATGAAGGTGGACCCCCTACCTCATAACATGCTCAAAAATTAACTAAAAATGGATCAGTGACCTAAATATAAGAATCAGAACTATCAAACTCCTAGAAGAATACATAGGGAAGCATCTTCCTCTGCTGCTGTGTGTGTGAGAAAGGATATACAAGGACTCTGTTTTCTGCCTGATTTTTCTTGAATCTACAACTTCTCTAAAAAAAAATAAAAAAAAAAAAAAACCAACAAGCACACTATATGAATTTTCAGAGTGTACTTTGGGAAATTACCATCAAAAAGTTCTTTCTCCATATATGCAATGGCAGGAAAGACCATCTCACACAGACATACATGACACACCCAGAATACGAAAACGTGTCTGAAGTCACCTGCCAATACAGCATTTCTATGTTCTAGCTCTCCAAAAGCCAAGTCCAGGAATCCTAGGTCTGTGAGAGCTGCCTCTCCCTGCCTGGGCTGCCCTGGCTACAGCCACCACATTGTAGCCCAGCTAGTGCAGCATTCTCCTCTTCTCCTAGGCATTCCTGGCTCATCCTTAAGATTCAGCTCAGAGATCTTCCTCTGCGCCCTCCCTTCCTTCCTCCCAGCAGTGCTCCCAGAATCCTCTTTGCTGCACTGCAAACATTGCGCATGATAACCATCTTTGTACAATTCTGCCTCCCCTTTCAGACTGGGCAAGCCTTACTCATCTCTGCCTCCAATACCGCCATACACTGGTGATCATTAAATACATGTGGAACAAATAAATGAATGATTACCCTCAGCATACTACCCTCTATTTTGCAAATGTTATTTTTGTATATATATTTTATACAATATATTTTTGTATATTTACATATATAAGACCTGAAGGTAAACCAAATATTTCTGTTTCTCTCTAACAGTGCATCAGTAAAAGTATCGGTCCTGGGAAAATTCATAAATTACCCAAAGAAAATGCTTTCCTAACAAAGGACTTAACGGTTAGTATATAAAAGACTTTTTTTGAACTGTTTTTGTAAATATATTGGGTCTTGAGGGATTAATACCTGGCTTCCAAGCCCATCTTCAGCTCCTTCTGGCTGTGAGATGCATGGCTGGATGTTCTAGCCTAAAGCAATTTACTATTCTCTTCTTCAAGCCTTGGATTTTCTCTTCTGAAAACCCTCAGATGATGTGGTCAGGAAATGTATTCAAAAGCTGTTTGACATGTGCAAAATGCCATACAAACATTGGGTCCTGTTCTTTTGACCACTTTCTAAAATTCAGATGGGAGGTTAAGATTCAGATTTCATCACAACAAAGACAGCAGTTTTAGTTATATAATGTGCACCTGTTTTCCACAGTGGCTGCACCATTTTACATTCCTTCCAACAAAGAATAAGAATTCTTATTTTTCCACATCCACCCCAATACTTGTTATTTTCATTTTTTAAAATCATAACCATTCTAGTGGTTTGAAATGGTAGCTAATTGTGGTTTTTTATTTGCATTTCCCTAATGGCTAATGCTGTTGAGCATCTTTCCATGAGCTTTTTTGGCCATTAATATATCTGGTTGTAGGATTTCTATAAATATTCTGCATATTAAACCTTTATCAGATACTTGATTTCCAAATATTTTATCCAATTCTGTAGGTTGTCTCTTTACTTTCATGATGAACTCCTTTGATGAGCAAAAGTTTTTAATTTTTATAGTCATATTTATCTATTTTTTCTTTTGTTATTCATGCTTTTGGTCTGAAGTCTAAGAAACCATTGCCTACAAAAAGCACAAAGATGCTTCCTTATGTATTCTTCTAGTAATTTTATAGTTTAGGTTCTTATATTTAGGTCTTTGATCCATTTTGAGTTAATTTTTGTATAAGGTGTGAGGCAGTGGTCCACCTTCATTCACCTTCATTTCCAGTTTTCCAAGCACCATTTGTTCAGGAGACTATTTTTTCCCCATTGAGTGGACTTGGCACCCTAGTCAAAAATCAAATGGCCATAATGTGAGGCCATTTTAGTTCGATTCCATTGGTCTATATGTCTGTCCTTGTATCACTACCATGCTGTTTTGACTACTGTAGCTTTGTAAGAAGTGTTAGAATTATGAAGGGTGAGTCCTCCAATTTGGTTCTTCTTTTTCAAGGTATTTTTAACTACACAGACCCTTTACCTTTCCATATTAACTTGATGAATGGCTTTCCCATTTCTGAAAAGAAGGCTGTTGGAATTTTGATTGGGATTGTGTTGAATCTTTAGGTCTCTTTATGCTGAATTGGCATCTTGATGATATTTAGTCTTCCAATCCAAGAACACAGAATTCCCTTCCATTTATTTAGATCTTCTGTGATTTCTTTTAGCCACGTTTTATGGTTTTCCATGAGTATAGGTCCATTGCATTCTTGTTTAAATTTATTCCTAGATATTTGATTCTTTTGGTTTTACTTGTAAATGGAATTTTTCTCTTGATTTCCTCTTGAGAGTGTGTATAGAGCTTTCTTTTAGTTGTACTTGTAAATGGAATTTTTCTCTTGATTTCCTCTTGAGATTGTGTATAGAAACACTTGATTATTGTATATTAATCTTGTATCTGCCATTTTGCTGAATTTATTAGCTCTAGTAGCTTTGTTGCTTTGTTGTGGATTTTTCAGGATTCTCTATGTATGGAATCATGTCATCTGCAAACAGGAAAAGTTTTACTTCTTCTTTTCCAATATAGATGCCCTTTATTTCTTTTTCTTGCCTATTGCTCTGGCCAGAACTTTTAGAACAATGTTGACTAACAGTGGTGACACTGGGCATCCTTGTCTTGTTCCTGATCTTAGAGGGAAAGCGTTCATCTTTCACTGTTGAGTATGATGTTAGCTGTGGGTTTTTCATATATGCCCTGTATCATGTTGACAAAGTTTCCTTCTATTCCAAGTTTTCCAAGTGTTTTTATCAAGAAAGCATGCTGGATTTTGTCAAATGCCCTTTCTGGGTCATTTGAGATGATCATGTGGTTTTTCTCCTTCATTCTGTTAATGTGGGATACAACATTAATTGATTTTTCTTATGTTGAACCACCCTTGCATACCTAGGATTCTTTTGATGTGCCTTTGGATTTGGTTTTCTAGTATTTTGTTGAGGATTTTTGCATCTATATTCATAAGGGATATGGGCTGTAATTTTCTTCTGGCATCTCTATCTGGTTTGCTGTTAGGGTGATGTTGACCTTTTAGAATGAGTTAGGAAGTATACTCTCCTCTTCAGTTTTTTGGAAGAGTTTGAGCAGGATTGGTGCTCATTCTTCTTGGAATGTTTGGTAAAGTTCAGATTCAAACCAACACAACCACCATCTTGGTCAACCAGAGCTCTCCACTGCAGTGTGCTTTTAAAGCTTGCTTTAAAATATAATTCTTTTTAGGAATAAATTACATCTGAGTAGAAAAATAGGGGAAGGAAACAAACAGACAAAGGTACCCAGTGTTCTTTTTTACTTCAATTGCTCTTTTTCACTCTAATTATTATTCTTGTTATTTTTGTGTGTGTGCTAATGAAGGTGTCAGGGATTGATTTGGGTGAAGAATGTACCACTATGTAATGGTACTGTAAACAATCAAAAGTACGATTTGTTTTGTATGACTGCGTGGTATGTGAATATATCTCAATAAAATGAAGATAAAAAAAAAATTACATCTGAACACTGAACTTGAGAATGTTTCTAAAAGGATTGATTTCTTTGGTTGCCTCTGAGAAGCAGAGCTGGGTTGGTGGTGAAGAGTCAAAGGGAGTCTTTTCTTCTATGTTTTTTGTTTTTTTTTTGGAGTTTGAACTATGGGACCATGTGAATAAAAAAACAAATATTATTAAAAATCTAAAAAAGAACTCTTAACACTTCTGCTCCTAGTATCTTCCTACTTTTTTTATCTGTTTTTCTGCTTGCAAAGAGTCATGGATTCTGCCTGTAATAAGAGAGCAGATATGGGGAGAGTTTAGAAATATCATAGTATCTCAGTACATGTTCTGAAAATACTTACTGCTGGATTCACTGACTTTCATGTTTAGTGAATGTATATTATTTTTTAAAAATAACTGTAGTGATATTGGTCTATTATAACTGTCAAAATAAAAAAAAAAGACAAATCTCTTGTTTTCCATTATTTCTTAGCAAGAGTGTCTTGACCACTTATTGGTCAACTTGAGAATGGAAGCTCTCTTTGTGAAGGAGAATTTTAACATTCGATGGGTTGCCCAAGCAGGATTTGTGGAAAATATCAGCAATATCCTCAAAGAGTACAAGCAAGCCAGAGGATTAGTGGTAACTATAACCATTTCCTGTTTAAACTTCTGATGTAAGCATAATAAATGAAATCTTTTAGTCTAATTATACCAGTGAAAAATTTTTCTCTTTCAAACATCCAAATTTCAATTTCTTTTTCAAATTAGGCAGATTTCTCCAGTTCTAACAATCTACATGACTGTTAATACTTATCTACTGAATAGTAACAGTGTTTAAAGTTAACATTAGTAATAACTCTTATGATTGACACAAATTGAACATGATAGTAAGCTCAGGACTGATTGTCACTTATTTGTCTATTTAAGGAGAATTTAGTGTGCCTTACTGCCTGTTGGTTTTCAGCTCTGGGAATGCATCTGGGGGGAGGGAAGGTGAGAGGTAGAAGGAGCAGTTGGATTATTACCTTGACCTCTTACAATCAGCCAGAGGATTTGCTGGTCATTTTAATTCCACCTTCTCAAGGTAGGTATACTTATCTCCATGTTACATATGAGGAAACTAAGGCTAAGAGAGATGAAGCAGTTTCTTCACAATCACACAGCTAGGCAGGGATTCAAACTAGCTAGGATGCAAATCTAGCTAGAACAGCCCAACTGGAGAGCCCACATGCCTTACACTTCACACCTGCCTCTCTGAACTCAGGCACATGCAGCACTTGTCCAGATCTTTAGAATTTATCTCAAGGAAGCAATTCTAAAGATGAAAGTGGGTTATACATGGGAAGTGTTTTGAAAACTATGAAGTGGCATATGTGCAAAAGATACCATTAAAATCATGATTATCATTGTACAAGCTCCACACAAAGGATAGTGCCACCATTGTATCCTGAGAACCATTCCCTCTTGCAAAACCCATAGTCAAGAATAACTTGACTAAAAGCTGTAACATTAGCAAAAGAAACTGATCCTTTAACGAATTTAAGATGTGCATGGTGCCTTTATTCGGAGACTCTCCTGAGGCAACCCCACCCCAACTCAAGAGGTTAAGCTAGTGCTATCCTCTGTGGGTCAACAGTAAAACAGCACATGGTTAAGGCAGAGATATGACAAGACACTTTAAAGTGAAAATATTTCGATTTGCTGAAGCTGCCAAAATGCAATATGACAGAAATGAGTTGGCTTTTTCAATAGGGTTTTATTAGTTTACAAATTTATGGTTCTAAGGCCATGAAAATGTCCAAATTAAGGCATCAAGAGGAAGATACCTTCTCTGAGGAGAGGCTGCTGGTGTCCAGGGTTCCTCTGTCACATGGGAAGGCACCTGGCGACATCTGCTGGTCTTTCTCTCCTGGTTCTGCTTTCAAAATGGCTCTCTCCAAATGTCCCTGGCTGTTTCCTTCCGAGCATCTGTGGGTCCTCTCTTAGCTTCTCAGGGGCAAACTCTGGATTTCCTCTCTCAGCTTCTCTGGGCTCTCTGAGTTTCATCCATCTTTTATCCTCTCATAAAGGACTCCAGCAAGGGGATTAAGACCCACCTTGAATGCACTGGGTCACATCTCCATGGAAACAACCTAATCAAAAGGTCCCACCCACAGTAAGTCTGCACCCACAGGGATGGATTGAAAGAACCTGGCATTTTCTGGGGTACATAACAACTCAAAACCAGCACAGATGATATGGCTCTGGATGAGCCAGACCAGAAAAGAGCATGATGGAAGGAATAAGCTTATCTTTAAAAAAAAAAAAGGTGTGTGTTTTCCTAGGGGTGCTGGTCAGCCAAAGCAGCATACAACAGGCAGCACTACCATGACCAGTGTAGGTAGTGCTCCTACCAGCCATGTCCAGAGAAGGTGGAGTCACAAGCCATGGACTTCCATGATTCCTGTTCCTTTAGCAGAGCAGAATCATCCCTGCTGTGGAGACAGATGCTTCAAGTCACCTTGACCTGATGCCACTAAACAGTCAACGCCTCTACTCTCCTTGTTCTGATTAAAGTTCATAAAGCAGTCCCCTGGTTAAGACTTGGCCCCCCACACCTAACTGCCCAAAAGGGTATATATATATTTTTTGTATTTTTTAAATTAAATTCACTTTTATTGAAATATATTCACATACCATACAATCATCCATTGTGTACAATCAGCTGTTCACAGTACCATCATATAATCATGCATTCATCACCCCGATCTATTTTTGAACATTTTCCTTACACCAGAAAGAAGCAGAATAGGTATAAAAATTAAAAATAAAAAAAAACACCCAAATCATCCCCCCCACCCCACCCTATTTTTCATTCAGTTTTTGTCCCCATTTTTCTACTCATCCATGCATACACTAGATAAAGGGGAGTGTGATCCACAAGGTTTTCACAATCACACTGTCACCCCTTGTAAGCTACATTGTTATACAATCATCTTCAAGAATCCAGACTGCTGGGTTGGAGTTTGGTAGTTTCAGGTATTTACTTCTAGCTATTCCAATACATTAAAACCTAAGAGGTGTTATCTATATAGTGCATAAGAATGTCCACCAGAGTGACCTCGTGACTCCATTTGGAATCTCTCAGCCACTGAAACCCAAAGGGGTAAATTTACCAGACTTGGAGAATTTTGGGTTTGGTGGCAGTTATACTTCTCATTATAAATGACTAAATTGGCATTCTGGTTTTGTACCTGGATAGGGTGGACCCCACCCCAGGAGATAGATCCGTCCTTGGTGTGTGGACAAAATGAGGTATGTGAACCTGCCCAGTTTACAGCAGGTCCTCAGGCCATGGCGGATTCACCAAGCTCCTGAGTGCCCACCCAGGACGCCAGCCTTACCTGTCAAGACTCAACTCCAGAGCTGCTTTTGCTGACACCTCCACTGCCTACCATTGTGGTCATTACCATCGTCCTGAAAGTGCTGCCCAACCAGAGAGGGTCCATTCATTTTCACTGCTCCAATGTCCCTGCTTATTTCCATCACAGCCTTGGTTTTCTTGTCTGTAAAATGGTAATAATAAAAATGATAACCAACTTAATGGATGGAATTATATCATCTTTAAGCATATGAACACTCTGCCAGTGGGAATTCTTTTCATTAGCATTGTTTTTTTATTAACTTGCCTTGCAAAATACTAGGTCTCTGTTTCACAACTCTTTAGACCATTTTGAAAGAAATTGCTTTCTTGATTTCTGTTATAAACAAACAGTAACTCAAAGATTATGCATGCTGCACAGCTTTAACATTCAAGCAAGTTTTGCAACAGAAGAAATGTTTTTTTAAATGGGTATATTTTGAAAAAATAGAATAAATTAACCTTGTGAAAAAGAAAAGTATAATTAAAGACCAAGTTCAGTACAGAAACTGTATTCATGAGGTAACAAGGGGCCCACTGGGCCAGGAATTCTTCTGTTTCTTGGTTCTCTTTATGAGGGTAGCACAAATAAGCACAAAACTGGTAGCTTGGACTGATTGAGTAGTCTGTTCTTTAGTCCTTTTGAGGTGTTCTCAAGCACATCTTTTGCCTGCTGTATAACCTATGCCCAGGTTAGTGCGCATAGTAGACACTTAATAGATTCTCACTATTAGAATGAATGAACATGAATAGTCATTATCTGGTTGGAGAGCAGACACTTTGGTGATAATGTGGCAGGGACTAAGATGGTGGGCAGTGGAGGAAGTAACCTGTGGGAGGGAGCCCTTGGACCTGGAAACCTTAAAAAAAGGCACATCTCTGAAACAAAAACTCTCTGTCTCCTTATAGGTTGTTCAGAGCTTGCTATGTATGTTCTTGATTCTCCTTTTTCAGCCCATCAAGATTTGTATTCTTGGTCCTCCTGCTGTGGGAAAATCCAGTATTGCTGAAGAATTGTGCAAGCACTACAAGCTGCATCACATTAAAATAAAGGATGTCATTTCTGAAGCCATTGCAAAACTGGTAACACTTCTGACTACTTTCCTTAGAATTTTAATTTCTTAAAAACTTGTTAGTCTTGTAATAGAGAAGCAACTAATTTTACATGTCAGTCTGCAAAGAGATTTGCTATCTTAATTGGATTTTGTTGTTGGCCCCGGTTATGAAAGCATGGAATCCCATAGGGCTTTCCTCGTGAAACGGAACCATCTTTCATGGGTTGTCCTTGAAATTTACTCTGTCTCTGCTGTTGCTCAAATTATATCTTGTGTTCTCTCTTTGACTGGAGCATTTTTAGGTTTTTTATTCTTGAAATACATTTCTCAGGGTATTATCAGTATGTTTGTTTTTTAAATACTTGTTATCCTTTTAGTATAAATGGTGGATAATAAGGTACATTTCTATAAATGATGATTAAAAACCTTGATCTCTATAAAATGTGATTTCTTCAGGTAAGTTTCAGTCTCATAGCTGGAAAAGTGTTGATCTTAATCAGTTCTGGCATTTGCATAGACATGTATTATTCTCCTAAAAGAGACTAAGACAAGCCTGGAGACCCTTTATGTGTCTTTGTAGACACAGACCTCCTGGAAACTCTTATGTGATGACTGTCGTTGGGTATATTCCTTAAATGGGTCCCCAACTCCTTTTTCCTGCACCCCTTACCAGGTGATCTGTAAGTAGCAAACCAATGTGGGCATCAGCCAATTTGAATATTCCTGTGGTATGCAGGAGTCAGTTATCACACCTAAGGAAATAGGGGAAGGAGAAGAAGAAGGTGAAGAGGAGGAAGAGGAGGAGAATGTGGAAGACGCGCAGGAGCTCCTGGATGGCGTCAAGGAAAGCATGGAGCAGAACGCAGGTAATGCGTGCGCAGCAGGGGGCCGTGCTTGTCTTGTTAACAGTGGCCTTTTTTTCTGGCTATAAAAGGACTGCCTGTGACCATTAGAATCATTAGAGTTACACTGCTTTCAAAACAGAGGGTGGACAGAACCATATCCGACACTTTTTATTGCATTGGAAAAATGACAGAAATCTTCTGGAATGGTTGGGATATGTAGCTGGAAACATACTTGGGGATATACACACTCAAGATATCTCATGGCAGAGATTTCAAATAGAGATGAGAGGTCGTTTTGGAGGTTATTCTTATGTGCTATATAGATATCCCTTTGTGGTTTTTAGTGTATTGGAATAGCTAGAAGGAAACACCTGAAATGAACTATAATCCAGTAGCCTTGATCCTTGAAGATGATTGTGTAACTAGATAGTTTATACAGTGTAACTGTGTAATTACGGAAACCTTGCAACTGACACTCCCTTTATCAAGTGTATGCACAGATGAGTAAGAAAACAAAGACAAAAATAAATAAATAAATAATGGGGGGGGGATAAGGAATATGGGATGTTTTGGGTGTTCTTTTTTTATTTTTATTTTTATTCTTATTTTTATTTTTTTTGGAGTAATGAAAATGTTCAAAAATTGTGGTGACTAATGTACAACTATATGATGAAACTGTGGACCACTGATATACACTTTGGATGAGTGTCTGGTATGTGAATATATATCAATAAAATGCATTAAAAAAAGAAAAAAAAATTACACAGAAAGTATAATGATAACAAAAAAATCTCATGCATACTTCTACCCACCAAAGAAAATCATTGTTAGTATTTTGATGACTATCTGGTTTTTGGACTAGAAAGACTTTCTAAAGTTAAAAAAAAGGTGAAATTTGCATTCATAAATATTTTATTAGCATCAAAAAATCATTAATTAAAAAGCAAAGGACAAACCAGGAAAGAAATATTAACCACCAATATAACAAAGAGTTAATATCCTCACTATATAAAATCCTCAGGCAAATTGAGAAAATCATTAATACTTAGTAGAAGAATGGATGAATAACCTGGACCAATAATTCATGGAGGAAGAAGTACAAATAAATGCAAAAATATTCTCACTCACTTGGTAATTGAAACCAGTTTGTTGAACGAACTAATCACAGTAAGGTGTCACTTTAAACTCAAACTCTGGATTATATTTTTCCCCATCCTTGGATGAAATTTCAGGCTGGTCCCATTGAAACTCTTAGATAATAAATGAGTGGCTCCTTTGTTTATTCATGCTTTAAGAAGTCTATTCCAATCAAATAATTACTTACTACATTTAGAACTGAGATGTCTTTAAGTGAGCTTGCTACCCAGCAAGGAAGCACAGTCAGTAGAATTTATCAGAAAAATGAAAACATTTCATTTTTATATTAAGCCAGTCAAGATCCTTCATCAAACTGGCCACAGTGGTATCATCGTCCAGTCCAATATATAACCAATAGTTTGGACTCTTCTCCAAGAGAGCTTTTCCCCCTTGCCATCCTCTCAAGCAGGTTTGGCTTCCCTTCTCTTCCTTCCAGCTCCTATCTTGCTGGTGGCTGTTTCTGACCCTCCAGGGTTGGGCTGAGGGCAAGTGGGAATTAGGGGAGGAGGACAGAGACATATGTCAATGACTCCATTGAAAGCTGGTGTTGGGTGACAGATGGCACACCAGTGGTCTCTTCCTCATGCTGTGCTTCGGTGGGTCTTTCACAGATTTGTCCTCTGAGGACCTCCTGTTTTAGCTTCCTGGAGTGCTCAAAGCAGGTACCATGAAAAGGGGGCTTACACAGTGGGAATTTATTAGCTTACAGTTTGAGGCTGAGAGAATGTCCAAATCAAGGCATCATCGGGCCAATGCTTTCTTCTCAAAGACCAGCTACCGGTGATCCTTGGCTCTTCTGCCACCTGTCAAGGCATGGTGGTATCTACTGGGCCCTCCATTCTCTTTCAGGTTTTGTTGTTTTCAGCTTCTTGCTTCCATAGCTTTCTTTCTTTGTCTGAATTTCATTGTCTTATAAAGGACTCCGGTAAGAGTATGAAGACCCATTCTGATTGAGGTGGTCACATCTTAACTGAAGCAGCTCATCAATAGGCCCTACTTCTAGTAGGTCCACACCCATAGGAATGGGTTAACTTTAAGAACTTGTTTTTCTGGTGTACATATGGTTTCAAACCACCACAGCCTCCCAACTGCAGTTTCATCAAGGCAAAGCTTTTGTCTGCCCTCTCCATCTCTGATCATCTCACATTCCACCCTTTTGCCCCTCCAGATGGTCCACTTCCTGGCTGCTCATCTCCACATTGGTTGGGGGCATGGTTTTCCATTCCTATGTGCATCCCCTACAAGGTGTCAGCATCAGCTGTGTTCTGCTTGGGGATGTCCAGGTGTCCAGGGCTTTTTGATAGTGACTGGCTTGAGGAGGGTCCACTTTGGTCCCTGGTCCTCACTACTTAAGTTTGCTTCTCCCCACCCCTCTTCAAGGATGGAGGTCTCTCCATGCCTTTCTCTAAGTCCAGGGCACCCTCCCCTCAACATCCTCCTTCCCCAAACCAGTCCAATCTAGTCTTTGGGGGTGAAGAAAATGGTTCTGTTTGCAAATGCCTGAGTCTCTGCTTAACCCGGCTGATTCCTGAGTCTTTGTGCTGTGGCGTAGGCCTGGGCCAGGTGGAATGGAATTTGGGATCCCAGAGGGAAAGGGTCATAACACAGAAAACACTGATTAATACTTTGAGAAATAACTGCCTCTGCTGGGCCCTGGAGGGATTTAGGAATTACTATTCTGGTTTTAGAATATTATGACAGAGTCCTGGCTCCGAGATAAGACACTGCTTCATGGGGACACCTGTGGAAGGCACTCTGGCAAGGTCACACTGAGGGGTGGGGGGCTGGGGGTCCCTAGGAACCCACAGGTGTACGTGGAGCTGGGTACACACACCTGGGTGTGAGCTGTAAGGCCAGGACCCGTGCTGCCCCCTGGAGGAGAGGCGGGACCGTCTAGGATTCAGGCTGACGGGACTAGACAAACCCTCAGCACCCTTTAAAGCCATACAGTCTCGACAGAGCCGTACATAACCGATCTTTGCAAGGAGCCAAAAATCTTATCCACGGGGTTAGCGTGACAGGAGAGCGTGAGGCGCCACCTGAGCTCTTCTCGTGCCCAGGGAGGTGATCAAGGAGAAGAGAATAACAGAGGCCTCGGTGCTGAGCTGAGAACAGCCCGTGAATTCTCCAACTCAAGACGGGCCTGGCAGGAGGCTCTGTTCTTCCCCCAGGAACAAGGCAGGGCAACTGGTTTGGCAGCTCCTGTCAGGAGAGACATAAGTGGGGGACTGGGGGAGAGCAGAGGAAGTTGTCTTTGGGGGGAAGTTGATAAAAGAAAAACTCTCCATGCACTTTAGGATCTCACAGCTTTATTGAGCAAGCCGTGAATCGGATGGCATCGCATTCAGAAAGCAGAAAGGAGCCTCACCCAGGGGGTGGAAGGAGAAGCTCATGGAGAGCGAACGCAGAGGCGAGTGAGGAAATGTTCTGATTGGCGGACGCTAAGTTTCCATTTTACTTTGGGGGGAGTCTTACAAAGTGGGGAGCAGGTGGTTTCTAGGGATGAGGAAGTGAGCTGTCAATAACTGATCAGCTGTATTTAAATTTGGCTTTCTGGACAAGTTGAGCATTTACAGGAAATAGGAACCAGCTTAGGTTTTTGGTGTTGCTGACTGTGGGCTTAGCATGGGGTCTCCATGTTGGGCCCACTAGGTTTTATATATCAAAGGTGAAGTCCTTGGAGCAGCAGCCGACCCCTCCCACCCACTCCCTCTCTTCCTACAAGATTGGCATAGTCCATGCAATCCTCTCTAACCTTGAGAAGGTATTTTTTTCTTCCTCAAATTTGTCCCCCGAAGCCTTCTAATCCATATTTATCTGAAACTAGAACATGGACCTTTATTATGTTTGAGCAAAACCAGACCTTCGGACCCACTGCACAAGCTACACAGAAGTCCCAGAGCCTGAGGACACAGGGTAGCTCCCTTTTCCCTCATGTGACCCAATATGATTCCAATGACCCCAGCAAGACAGGTTGTACAATCCCGCAGTGAGCAGATCCCTGTCCTGTGTCATAATTCCACCTGATCGGCCCCTGTGAGAGCAACCAGAATAAGAACATCTCTGTAAAACTGTAGAAGGCACTAATTATAGGGTCTTTTTGCTTACTTTATGTATTTCAAAAGCATTGTGGCATTATTCAGTCTACATGGTGGGATTCCGGGTAATCACTGGACTAGTCTTTCAACTTTAAAAGGCTGACAATTAAAAGCTGGGGAGAAATTCTGTAAATGTGTCAGTTTCAGTGTGCATATACCATGCGAGAATTCTTTCTAAATCCTGGTTTGCGGCTATCCATTTGTAAACTGTGTTTTAATAGTTATCAACATAGGTTAATATTAGCACTTTAAATATTATTGGTATAAAAGATAGACTTAAAATTAATGCTATTTAGATCTTTAAAAAAACAAACAAACAAAAACAGCAGTATGAGCATTTTAAAAGCCATCCTGGAGGGCTGTGCTCATTTGTTTTAAAGCAGAAGTGGCAGTCGCCTCAGCACTGGCCTAAGGTCTGTGGGTATATTTCTAGGAAGTCACAGTACTCTAGAAAAAGTCACATGGGTTTGGTGCTTTGAGTACTGGGTAATACCTCTACAGCGTTCTGTAACTATCATAAAGTTGCTTGCTGCCCCTTCTTGCTTGCTTACTGGATACTCTCACCCTGAGTGAAACAGAAACAAATGGCAAAACTCAGAGCCTGAACTATACCAAGGGATGCCTTGCAGGGGACCACAGCTAGATTTTTGAGTACACACCTTTCCTTTACAATGAAGGCTTTGAAAGAGGAAAATAGACTGCTTAAATAAAACTAGTCTTTGAATATTAGTGAATCCCTTGACATGTTTTTATTTGGCTTTATTTCTTTGCACTGCTGTGAACCTTACTGGGAAGTAATGCAAAATCATTCTCAGAAATTCTATTACAGTAAATAACACCTTGGATTAGTTTTTGTTTTTGCCATAATATTTTCATTTCTGAAAGACTTAATTCTTTTCTAATGATTTATGTGACAAAGAAAGGCTGTAGAAAGGAGAGGTGTTTTAATTAGATCATTTTGTTGTCATTCACAGGGTAATAAAAAAGGGACTTATGGCCAAAAACTGTTTTACATTATTGACCCACTGATAAAGAAACTAAAAAAACACTACAACCTTGGAAATGACTTCAGAGATCACTTTCTCTAACCTGCCAAATGTTCCAACCCAGCTCCTGAAAGGCTTGGATCGGCACAGCCCTAAGACCAAAGAACATGCCAGGGACAGATTGAGACATGGGTTTACTAGGACTTACTGACAGGAGAGAGTTCTTCCTGGCAGTGGCTGGCTGGAAAATAGAATTAGAGTTCCTCACAGATGGGGCGTGCCAAGGGAGAGTTTGGGACAAAGACATTCCATAGGGTGTGAGAACAGAGTTTCAGCAGAGCCTGGTGACACAGGGGTCTGGAGGTTTCTTATCAACAGTGATCAGGGGAGGGGAGTTTCAAGGCTTTCTTTACGATACCATCTGTACATACTTTCTTCCTTGAGGAGGTCTGCTGTCCTTCAACTTCTGTCCCAGTCATGCAGGCTGCTACATGCTGTGGGGCTTCTTTCCCCATTAGGGAGGGGGAGCCCAGGCCCTGGGTCCCCACACCAAGCTTATCTCACTATATTGTCTACATTAAACAATATCAGGACAGGTCTGTGCCTTAAAAATGACGACTGTTCCATAATTACAATGGAACGATAACTGAATATTATGGTGGAGCTGCATCAAGTTGTCATTTAACCACTGTGCCAATTTTAGAAGGAACTCCTCCCTCCTCTATATCCCCAAGCAATTCCAGGAACCCAGTGCTTGGGGCTTGAGAGGGAACTGTGGGTGGGAGGTGGGGTGGGGGCTGTAGGGAATATGCCAACTGGAACAGGTAGGAGGGTGCATGGGCAGCCAAGTTTGCTTCTGCAGCTTTAAAGAGAACAGTGCTTTTGAGGGTGAGAAAAGCTTTAAGAACTTTAAAATCCCTGATATTTACCAACACATTCACTACTTTGGAATTTTGTGTTTACAAGTATCTTTTAATTTTTATTTTATTTGCAAATAAAATTTGCAATAAATTTGCAGAAAATATTTATTGAGCATCTACCATTAACAAATCGTGTGCTAGCAACCTACATGAATATTATCTCAATTCTCACAATGCAAGCATTAATTATGATGTATTAAGGTGGTAGAGGTGTAATATCAAAACAGAATTGAGGAAACCCTGCGTTCAAGGAGGAACACTCTGAATTTCTCCATTTTCTCTTCATTCACTTTAACCCAAAAGTTATGATAACAGAAGAGTTTGAAAGTACAGACATCAGCATTTGCTTCTGTTCTTTCTTGTAGTCAAGCTCCTCCTTTATTGTGCATTAGAATTAACATGATGTGTTCAAAATACAAAAACATTTTTTAAGGACAAAATTAAGGGATTTTCAATAGTAAATTTAATTACCCAACAATGTTCAAAATGACTTTAGAACATAACCTCCATGTAGAATGTGATTCCACAGTGATTTTTTTTTTCTCTTTTTTAGGCAGACTAGAAGATCAATATATAAATAGATTTATGAAAGAAAAGCTAAAATCCATGCCTTGCAGGAATCAAGGTTACATTTTGGATGGATACCCAAAGACCTATGATCAAGCAAAAGACCTGTTCAGTCGTAAGTTTGAATGTTCTTTTTATATTGAGCATTTATATTCAGATAAGTTGCACCTTTGGTTTCAAAGAAGTAGTCATTCAATTAAACAAACAAAAAAAAATCAGAGAGGCTATTCCTAAAAGTATTTTTCTAAAAGTCTCCTACTTATGGTTATGACCTATTTCTGTTAGTGACTGCTGGTTAAAATAGTTGAATTTTTTTCTGAGATCTCTAGTAATAATGCTAACAAACATGACAATGTATATTTTGTTTTTCTTGTGTTAGAAGAAGAAGATGAGGAAGAAGAAGAAGTCAGGGGCAAAATGTTTCCCTTTGATAAACTAATCATACCTGGTAAGTTTAAAACATTTCTCTGAGATCACATTTAAAGGAATGCCATCAATATCTATTTTGTGCCAAAACAGTCATTTTTTTGTGTTTAACAAAGGAGATTTTTCTTTTTTCAGGAAAAATAAAAAGATACATGTAAACACAAACTAGTGTTTCCAAACTAGTGAACATGTTGAGGGTAAACATCAGGGATTTTAAAGTTCTTAAATGTATAAAACTCCATTTGCAAACACTCTTTGCGGCAGCTCTCTCATATAACAAAGCAGACAGTAGCAAATTTGTTAATACTTAGGCATCTGAGTCAGGTGATGAGACCATCTAGGACGGGCTTACCACGGCTCCTTCCCTGCCCTGTTAAGGGTGCTAAGGGTACCAACTTCTCCAGAACACATTCAGAATCCCGATTGGAGATTGGGCGGGTACTATTAACACCTAACACCGTAGCAGTTTCAATTCATCATGTATTTACACGAGGTTTTGCAACATATTCTTGAAAGTAAAGCATAAACAACTTGTTCTGCACAATAGGATTTGCCAAGAACCTAACAGGCGTTTCTTATGACCTTGCCATGAACTTTAAAAAATTATTTTGTTGTTGTTGTTGTTGATGCTGTTTTTTTAATGCGTTTGCATGAGGGTTGATCGTGGGGAATAATTTTGCATCCTATGGTAAACACAGGAAAGACAATTTTCAGCACAAGAGCAAGGTTGTAACTAGGAAGTGCTTGCTCACTGTGCAGAAGTCCCCAAGGGAATCAGTTTGTGGCTGTAATTATCCCCTCCTCTTGGTCAAGCACAGCTTGTGCAGAAGCTTCTGGAAGCACTGAGACCACCAGCTAAGAGTCCTCCTCGGAGACGGATAGTTACGTCAGTTTGCGGGCTCTGAAACCTGTGGTAGACACACGAACTGCCAAAGGGATGGTTGCCTCAAAGTTCCCATTCATTTAGGTATTCAGCTTCAGAAAAAGGTCAGAATATAAAGGCGAGTACTCCAGCTAACCAGACACTGTCCATCATTTCTGGGCAAAGCTCATTCATTGCAAAACCCACGGTTTGCTGAAGCAGTCAGATAACGTTCACCAGATAAAAAGGATATGATCTCATTGAACCTTTCCACAACCCTGTGAGCCAGGAATTACACCCATGTTTGCCTGATCCAGAAGCGAAAGCCCAGGGACTTACCCAGGTCTGCTTTGCTGCCAAGTGGCAGGCTTACCTTCAAACACTTCTCACCCCCCTGACTCCACAAGACAGAGTCAGAGAAACCATCCACAAGAGAAGGAAGTGGGGACTCAGAGGTAAAAGGATGAGTGGTCCTTGATCACGGTCCACTGGGCTGCCCTCTCTTTCTTGGACACAGTTCAAACATGTCTAAGATGTAATGTGTTTGGCATATTTAGTCTATTCTAGTAAATGACTCTTTTTCCAGAAATTGTCTTTATTTTTCTCTCTTCCTGAAAGAACTCAGAGCATCCACGTTTGATTCTGAGTGAGAAACTGTCAAATCTATGGTGATCCAATCCTATGTGGTATTGTCTCTCATTAAGAAATCATCGTATTGAATTTGGGAGGGACTTCCAGGGAAGATGGTGAAGTAGGGAACGCCAGGACTCAGTCCTTCCACAAAAACAGCCTTGAAACAGGAAGGAACTGTCTAAAACAACTATTCTGTGGCTCTGGAGGCCTGAAGAACAGTGCATAGCATCCAAGGAAGAGCAGGAGGGAGAGGCTGATAAACCATGGGAAAGAACAATGAGTTGCTTTCTCCACACAGTGGCTGCCTCAGAATCCAGTCCTTGGCTGGCTGCTGCTGTCAGAAAGGGACATGAAAATCCTCTTCCCTAAGAACAGGGGTGGGGTGAGGGGGCATGGCAGATCACTGATTACAGCTTTATATTAGTGGATTCGGATCCATGGGTACCAGCTTTCAACCCACCCTGGACAAATATGGTGGCAGCCATTGTTTCCATGGGGATTTGGGGAGTTGTCAAAGAGGCTTTGGGTGCCCTTCCTGATCCCCTCCCCAGGGCATTTTGGAGCCGGTCTGTGCCCCCTAAATGGATCCTTGACCCTGTTTTGGCTTGGAAATACTGAGTTGGGAAAATCCTCCTAGGGTGACCCTCCTCCCAGAATTTGCCCTCCAGGCAAAAGCAACTAGAGACAAGGAAAGGAGTGTAGAAAGCTGTAGAGGCAAAACAGAAACAAAACAGAACAAATCAAGATTCCTGGAGAAGAAACAAAGAAAAGGAAACTTTCTCCTGGAAGTAAAACAATTGCATAAAGAGTGCAATCTTAAAAATTTTACCACATATCCACAACTTCTCTAATAAAAAAAGAGAAGAAATCATGGTATTTTACCACTGCTGTTAGCCTATATCCAGTTTGATTCTTTTTGGATCTTTCTAGTTAAAGGAAACAAATTTATAGTTGTGCTACTTGATGAATATGGAAAAATTAATTAAAACGGATTTTCACATGACTCCGGACAGCCAAATACAATGACCTCCTTGTTTGTGCAATCTTATCAGGCAGAAATCTGTTACTTGCTATCCATGGTTAGCCAGTACAGGGACAGTAGATGTCCTGAATCATTATCCCAAGATGTTGCAAGATCCTGATGTTCTCTCTGAATCATAAAAGAGAAAGGACTTTAAAAAAAAAATACATCATTCTAGTGGGAAGTGTATTTCATCATATTAAAAGTTCTTTGAAAATTGAAAGCCTAAGTATGTCACTCACTGCAATATTTGATTAACTGGACTCCTCCATTTCTCAGTCACTCTTGGAAAACATATGGTACCGTATTTTAAAATGTCTAGATTATTAACAGAGCTATTAAGTTTTTCTCTAGATGTCTGATGCCATGGAGCTGAAGTAGATTCAATTTCCAGGGAATGTCTTGACGTAATTTAGAATTTGCAGTTTGGGCATCTCCCTTCCTTTTCAAAATGTAGCTGCTCCTGAAAATCAAATGGCTGAAGATGAGCAAAACAAAACAGGTCAGAAAAGTAACAGCATCAGATGATGATTAGGAATGTGTAGGATCTTAGTTCACAAGTTCAGTCCTCGGCTGTTGTTAGCCTGTGCCCTGCCTGGTACCCTTACATCCATCCCCTGCTCAGGGAAGCCTATCGGAGTGCCAGTGAGTGAGAATGGCATTCTGTGGGGAACCAAATTTGTTTTATAATAAATATGAAATCATTCCCAAGCTTTGGCAGGTTCTTATTTATGGTATACTTCACCGCCAATCTCAGCACTCTGATTCCATTGTTGAGAATGTCTTGAAAATACTCTCATTGACAAGTTTATTTCATGGATCAGCACTTTTCATCCTTCATTCCCTCAATAAATATCCACTGAACCTGTACCAGAAGCTAAAGAGCTGCTTTCATGGTTTAAAAGAAAATAGCAAATGGGGTAAAATGATCACTCTCATTACTGTGGGTCAGACATTTGATGGGCTCTGACCACACAGTACGTATACAGAGGTTTCCTAGCCAATGGCACTGAGTGAGGAAAGAGCTGGATTCATGGAAGTTTAAAACCCAAGGGGAGTCCCGGTTTTCATTAATTTGGCAAACGAGACACCAGTTCACACAAGGCCATGGGTCTCTTCGGGAACCTGCGATACTGGGCTACGAGAGGCAAGCTGAGGGGGACTGGCTGGGAATATGATGATGTCACAGGGTTAGGAGAGATTTGCCATTTATATTTCCTTCTTCTTTTATTAAAAGGAAGGAAGGGGGAAGGGAAGGAGGGGAAGGAAGGAGGGAGAAAGGGACAAAAAAGAGGATAATCACACAGAATATCAATTGGATAGCTTCATGGGGTGGTCTCTAGAAACTCTGGTGCTTTACCTGTATTTATTCCCCAAGAGAAGGTCAATTTGACAGGCCCTCTGGGGCAACATGGGGTCCCGGCAGATAACCAGTGGCAGTGGTTAGCAGGAGCCCCCTCACCAGCACCTTGCTAACTAGCCCCGCTGTCAGTGTGTCGATTCAGGAACTTCTCCTCTCTCCAGAGTTCGTTTGTTCACTCGACGCCTCGGATGAGTTTTTGAAGGAGCGGGTGATGAATCTTCCCGAGAGCAGCGTGGCGGGGACCCACTACAGCCAGGACCGGTTCCTCCGGGCTCTGAGCAACTTCCGGGACATTAACACTGACGACGAGACCGTCCTCAACTATTTCGATGAACTTGAAATCCACCCAATACATATTGGTATGAAAGTCACCCAAGAATAATTTGAATGTTAAGAGCCACTGCTGGGTGTCAGGGGCCCCTTCCCTCTGGCAAACCCCAGAGCTTATCTTAGTGGGATTGTAGGGCCAGAGGAGTGCTGGTCCTCTGGCCCTACAATCCCAGTAAGAAAACATACGGATATGTTATGAAGTCGATTGCCAAATTGGCATATTATTTTAAATTAAAGTAAGGCACTTCAAAGAAATTTGTGTTGGCTGCAGGCTGCCTTGGGCTATCCCTTCCACCCCTTATCCGCTTCCATTTAAGCATTCCTGGCTCTTTCCCCAGCCTCTCCTGGCTTTCAGACTGGCCAGCTCACCCCTGCAACTACCCAGGAAAGCAAACCTCTCCTTGACAGATTCCTCCTTCCTTCCTGTGAACACAGCTCAGAGCTTAACACAAAGGAAGCACTCAATAAATAGGATCTCTCGTCAAACTCACCAGCGTCATTGTTGCTTCTGCCCCCAAATCTCAGCTGCTGTAGATCTTTCCAGTCCCTTTGGCTGGGTGAATCCCTGAACATCCTCCCTGGCTTGCTGGACCTTGAGCTGCTTCCTCCTCTGGGTTTGGAGAGAAACCACCAGTCCCCTGCCCTGTGGGAGTTCACTTGTCAGGCCAGTCCCCTGAGCCACCCAAGGCCTCTCTCTACCCAGATAGGACTGGATTCAGACCTGACGTGTTTGGAGGCCTAGAGTTGAGGGGATAATGTCAGCAGGAGGCGGGGGAGCTGATTCCACTTCCACTTTTGCTAACTGTGTGGCCTTGCCTCCATTTTCTCACTGCAAAATAAGAGAATAATACATGACTTGTAGAATTGTTATAAATGGCAGAGAAAACACATATATATAAAGTGCCTGGCCTACTGAAGGAGTTCAACGAGTGGTTATTAATGTTGCTACTACTACCAACACAAAGGCATAAAATGATGTGCTATTAAGAAATATGAAAGAGCACAATTCATAAACCTGCAAATCCTTCATCTCTATTTTGCACCCTAGGCAGTGACTGGGTTTTGCCCCATCTGGCGTGCTTACACACACTGGACATATGTTTTATGTGTCAACATTAAGGATTCTGTGCCTACTGATGCAGAAATCGGTTTGCACTATATAATTATAGAACTAGGAAAGAATGGGGAACCAGTTCCAGAAAAATATTGTGATTGTTATTTTTCAGTACAGCCCAACCAGTTATCTATAGGAAGATCAGGAGAGCCCATGTGAGAAACATGGAGAAAGACAAGATTGCCTGGGGAACGAATGAGCAAGCAGCACGTGCTGGTTGCATTGTGTGTGCAGCCCAGCCTGGATGGATCTGGAAGGGGACCCTGGGGAGGTGCTGGGAACCGTATTCTCTCTCTGTGTCTCTGGACTCCCCTCTCTCTCCCTGGGCCACTGTTCTCCCTCTCATCTCTGGTCCATGGAGTGAACTAAGGCCACCTACAGCCCTGGAGTTTACCTGTTACACTGCGTGCCAAGTCAAGAGCTGGACTTGACTTACTCTCAGTCCTCATTCGGCATCCCTGCTAGGACAACTGTGATGGTCCCGGGGGGGGGGAGAGGTCCACCCTGGTCCCTTCAGCAGTTCCCTGCCCCAGCGTCAGGGTGGAGGTAGAGCTGGTGGGAATGTTGTTCCCTCTCAGTAAGTTCTCCAAGGGTTCAAATGTTTTAAGTCATTTAGTGACATTATCATTGTAATTACTCTATTAGAGGAAGCAAAGAGAAATCCATTTAAATATCTGAGATCAAGCAATGAAAAAGTGGCATAAATGACATTTTTGCTTCTTTTTTGTGGTCCTGCTTCCCCACACCAACAAATTGCAAAGGCCTTGCTCCACCCCTCTTCCAATGTTTATCACCCAGCCTCCAGTTTAGGTGAAGGTCACACACTACAAATATGGGGAGGGGGCCGTGGGGACGGTGGATGGGGCTGGAGGGAGCAGCTACCCACAGGAAAGTCCGGAGGGCATCAGAACCAAAATGTGTTCACTGCTCCTCTTTCTCTAGACACCTTCTAAGCATACACAAGGGAATGTCATTGAGTTTACTACCTTAGGGATTAACTGACTAACTGAAATAAAATTTTTATGAATGGAAAAGAATCCCAGAATAATTTGTTCTCAGAAACTGAAAGCAGGAGAAACTTGATAGAAGTGTCCCCAACAAGTGCAGAAAACTCTGACAGAAGTGTGTAAGTCTGGGCTTGAATACTTCTGTTGCTAGTGTTGAATTCCGAGGCTCCTGACTGCACTGTGAGAAGGAATTCAAGGGCACAGCACAGATGGAGCAGGGAGGTAGAAAGTTTATTAAGTACGCACGCAAGAGCAACATGTGGGCACTCTTGCAACGCGAAGGCGAGAGGCCTGCGACACTGTGGGAAGGGATTGTTGCTTTTAGAGTTTTTTGTTCCTTCTGTAATTTTTATTAACTATTTTGCTACCCTCCCCTTCTTCCTCCTGTTGATGCCTGATCATAGATAACTCACTCAGGTGGGGTCCGTTGGCCCCTCGCGCTTTTTACTGCTGTTCTTCTCAGACGTCTTCTCCTTGACGCCTGATCACTTCTTAGAATTCACCCTTTGCTCATCAGCCAGCCACTGCCCTAATTCGAACCCTGCCTCACTTCCAGGGATGGAGAACTCACGACTTTTAAGGCAGTCCATTCCCCTATCCGGCCACGTGCCCGGTTTTGACTGTTAGAACTTTTCTTCCTCACAGGCTCCAGCCCAAATCTCCCTACCTTTAGCTCCCAGACATTGGTCTGATGTCTGCCAGTGAGGAAAGAAATTCTGAATGGTCTTGCCCCCTAGAAAAGGAACCCTCTGTGTGGTCGTTAACATAAATATCAAGTTGATCGCAATAAACGTAAGGAATTTTCCCAACTTCAGGCAGGCCTAGAATGTGAACACGTGTCGATCTCTCTCTTGGTATTTTTAAAGATGTAGGAAGACTTGAAGATGCTCAGAACAGACTTGCCATCAAACAGCTAATCAAGGAGATTGGGGAGCCCCGGAATTATGGTTTAACAGACGAAGAAAAGGCAGAGGAGGAGCGCCGCGCCGCGGAGGAGCGCCTGGCCAGGGAGGCCGCCCGGGAGGCAGAGCAGGAGCACAGCGAGGCCATGGAGACGGCGGCGAGGATCGCACGCTGGGAGGAGTGGGTGAGTGTGTGCGAGCGTGGGGGGGCCCGTCACAGTGTGCGTGTGTGCGTGTGTGGAATGTGTGTATGTAATGTGTGCAATGTGGCTATGTGTATGTGAGTGTGTGTCTGTGTCAGTGTGCGAGTGTATCTACGAGTGTGTCCATGTCAGCAGGTGTCATGTGTGACAGTGTGTGACTGAGTGTGTTCATGTGTAAGTTGTGTGAGTGTGTGTTTATGTGAATGTGTGTGACGTGGGGGATTGGGCCACAGAGCCAGTTAGGCCAGTTCCAATTCCCATACTGCTATAGAGAAAAGTCACAAAAATACCCAAACAAAAATGTGGGTTTTTGGGATAATATCTACCATTTTTTAAATGATGCCCATGCTCTTTTTACTCTGTATTAATAATAAAGATAACAATAACTAGCAACCCTGTAATTGTGTAACATTTTATTGCATGTCAACCTTGTGAGTGTGAAAGACAAATAGGAGTTCAGCTTGCAGACTGGAGCATTTTATTTGGGACACTAAATTTTTCTGCAGCATAGGAAACAAAATGGAAGTAGCTTCGGGGTTCTAGGGATGGCAAGTGATTTTTACAGACATAGAAAAGAAATTAGCTTGACTCCTACTGATTGGACCAGGGTTTGTCCATCTTATAGGGGCAGGTGGACAGGTGAGCTTTATTTTGAATTGGGCCAAAGCTTGATTGGCTGTCTGGGTCAGCTACCTTGGTGGGGATTGCAAATTTCAAAAGATGAAGAAGAAACTACAGAGGCCATGGGGTTTGGAGGAGGGCTCTGAGTGGGCCCAGGGCTTTCTCTATACAATTTTATCATGAGGTAGTTATTTTGATTTTCCTCCATTTACCCAACTAACCAGGATGGTCAGCCTTATCCCACCCCTACTCACCCCCCACATCATCGAGTCTTCCCTATTCTGCTTCCTAAAGTGGCACGCAGACCCGGCTGTCCTCAGCTGTCCTCTTCTCCCAGTCAGGGTCATCTTTGTTTCTTGCCAGAATTATGTGGTGGATTCTCTCACTGGCTTCCCCAACTCCACCCCTGCCCATCTCCAGTCTGCTGCCACGCTGCTGCCTGGCGATCCTTCTCAGGTGCCGAGCCACCCCGGCCATTCTCCGCTGAAAACTCTTTACAGGCTGCCCAGCACCTGTAGACAAAAGTCCAAACTCCGGACCGTGGTCCAAGAGGTCCTTTGTGACCTGGCCGCTCCCAGTGTCCCCGTTTCCACAATGCCCCAAGGATCTCCTTCTCACCATCTGCATGACTAACTTTCTCACCGGCTTGAGTCTTCATGAAAAGGCGTCTTTCCAGCGAGGACTTTTCTGACCCATGTATGTATAATTTCAATCCCTGCCCCTCCACACAGCATGTCATCACTCCTTTTATAAAATAGTTCTCTCTGCACTTATTCTGACTTACTGTGTATTTTATATATTTATCTTGTCTTCTATCTTTTCTCTGCGCAGAATTTATGTTACATGAAGACAGGAATGTTTGTCTGTATTGTTCATTAGTGTTTCCAGTTCCTAGAGCAGTGCCTGGCACGTGCCAGGTGCTCAGCCAGGACAGCCCTTACGCACTCATCTTTGGGTATCTAGTCATAAATTCCTAGGGGTTGCTGGGTCATATTTCTAAACTACCCTCCGGCAAGTGTAAATCAGTTCACACACCGTTTAACAGTGCCTGTTTCTCTATATCTTTGCCAACCCTGCTTTCTCAATGTTGCTCACACATGCCAATCTGATAAACGAAACCCAATCTCATTGTTTTCGTGTTCATTTCTTTGATCGCCAGTTTAACAACTCTTCCTGTTTGCCAGGCATTTCTATTTCTATTTCCTGCACATTTTGGGGCTGTCTGTCCTTTATTATTACGGGAAGAACTCCTGATAAGGTAGTGAAATAGAAACAATAAGAGCCCCAATCAGTCTCCTGAATTGTGATGTGTGAATTCAAATTCCGCTCCACTCTCTAGGTATGTGGCCCGGAGCAAGTTATTCTCCGTGTGCAGGTTTTCTCCAGGTGTGAAATGGGATAGTACCAACTAACTCATGCTACCTATTTCATACAGTCATTGTAATGATTAAGTAGTTAATATGTATCAAATAAATAGGCAGAACAGTGCTTGTCAAATAGTATCTTTACAACACCCTAGTTTTTGTGTGTGTGTTTTTTTTAATGATGCGTTGCAAATAGTTTTTCTCAGTTCATAGTTTATCTTTTAATATTATTTATGGTGTGTTGTCTTTTTAGCCACACAAAAGCTTTTCGTTTACATGTAGTCAAATCCATTGATCTTTTTCCCATGGTGATTTCTGGGTTTGCTGTCTTGCTTGGAAAAGCCTCCTTCCAAACCAAAAAATATGTCAGGACTCGTTATCCTACAAGTGACAGAAAGGCAAACTTCAAATGGCTTAGACATAAACTGAACTTATGAATTTACCTGAACAAAAAAGTTCAGGGGTTGGACTGGCTTCAGGTGAGGCTTGATACAGAAGCTCAAAAATGATGTCACAAGGATCAGGGACCCCCTCTCTGCTCTGCCTTCCCTGGGTGGCTTCTCTCTTGGTCTCCACCTGATGTACTCTTCCTTGACTAATGTCCACGGCTAGGGGGCTTAAGGCTCACCCAAACCTCTAGACTGAGAGGGGAGGGGTGGTTTCTCAAAGGAAATCTATAATTACTGTTTCCATGAGAGAGGGGGTGCTATACGCTGGCAAGGAATAACACATGCCCGCTACACCCACACCCTCCCAACTTCCTAGCAGCACTTTTATGATTTCCTTTTTATTTTTTCTTTCTTTTTTTTAACTTGGTAACGTCTGGGTAACAGAAATTATTTTGGCTTAAGGTGTGAGGTCAAAATCTAGTTAGTATTTTCTAAATGGCTAGCCCATTGTCATAACACCATTTACGTCTTTTCTCTGCTGATTGGAGATGTCACCTTCATCATAACGTGGTGAACATTGCTAATGGTATTTATTTATAATGTACTGTGGGGTGAGTTGTGTAAAAACATTCTCCTCTTTTTGACTGTATATTCACACCCCCACTCCCCAAATGTATTTGTAGAATAAAAGACTAGAGGAAGTGAAAAGAGAAGAGAGAGAACTACTGGAGGCCCAATCTATTCCCCTGAGGAACTATTTAATGACCTACGTCATGCCAACTCTTATGCAGGGTCTGAATGAATGTTGCAAGGTCAGACCAGAAGACCCCGTTGATTTTCTGGTAAGAGATTTAGTTGTCTTTGTTTGTTTGTTTTGTTTTGTTTTAATACAGTTTTATTGAGATATATTCACATACCTTATAATCATCCACAGCGTACAGTTATTCACAATACCATCATATAGTTGTGCATTCATCACCAGAATCATTTTTTGAACATTTTCCTTACTTCACAAAAAATAAAAATAAAAGTAAAATAGAACACCTAAAACATACCATCCCCCCCCCATCCCACCCTATTTTTTCATTTAATTTTTGTCCCTATTTTTCTACTCACCTGCCCATACACTGGATAAATGGAGTATGAGCCACAAGGTTTTCACAATCACACAGTCACACTGTGTAAGCTACATAGTTATACAATCGTGTTCCAGAATCAAGGCCACTGGGTAGCAGTTCAACAGCTTCAGGTATTTCCCTCTAGCCATTTCAACACACTAAAGACTAAAAAGGGATATCTATATAGCACATAAGAATACCCTCCAGAGTGACCTCTTGACTCCATTTGAATTCTCTCAGCCACTGAAGCCTTATTTTGTTTCAAGGGGAGTTAGTTTTGTGGGCTTTTTAAAAACTAACAGTTTGAGAATAAAATATGCAAGAATCTAAACAGAAACCAGTTGAAATAGAAAAATCTTCTGTCGATTATTTGGGAAATAGCCTCTAATACATTTATAGTTAATAAGATTTTTCTTATTCATTTGAAATTAAAAGTTTATGTACCTTTATTTTTAAATGTCTAAACACTGATAGTAAGAATATAGGACTAATAATAAATATCTTGTAGTTTATGTAAATTATTGACTTGTCTTTTTTCTTGTTTTCAATTGCAGGCAGAGTTTCTCTTCAAGAACAATCCTGAAATGCAGTGAAACGTTAAATATCTCATGAATATACCTTTACAGAGCCAGAGATAAATTTAATGTTGTAATCTGAAAATTTACTTTAAAAACCTTTTTCCAGTTTTTAGAAAAAATATTTTCTGCAAACAAATATTCTATTAATTAGAATCATTATAAAAAGCCACGTGACAATGAATGGCCAGTTCATTAAAACTATGTTTGAAATAGAAATTGATAAAGTAACTTTGCATAGCTCATGGGACAAATATTGATTTACTGTTTCACTCTTATATCAGTGCTAAGTATTCTGCACACTAATGTTTACAGTAATTTATAGCACAAAGAAAATCAAACTATATATTTCTCTAACATGTAGGCAAATGATGTTACATGATTTGTTATGGGACCAATACCAATGGTGAAAAAATGGAAATTAATTATGACAGTTTATGCTTTGTTGAGTCATAAGAAGTCACATGACTGGTTTCTGCAAGTTTGCTTTTTTGAGTTCAGGGCCAGGATCCCAACCAGTAGGTCAGAAAGAATTGTAAACTATTTGGTAAAAAAAAAAATTCATGTAATAGAATGAATAATTTTACATTTGTATAATTAGAAAGTTGCTGAATATTTTCAACAACTAACTTTATAAAATAGGTCATCAACCCCTATGGCCTCTTCCAGCTCTAAAATTCCATAATTCCTTGATTTACACTGAATGAGAAATTAGTTTCGGTTTATTTTAATGACATATATATTTCATCCCTTTAAATAATATAATCTGATATATAACTGCAGTATTTTTTATTGGGATAAAATACACGTAACATAAAACTTACCATTGCAACCTTTTTTTTTAAATTTTAAAATTATTTATCAAATAAAAAAACATTTCCAAACAAAATAAAGCAAAACAATGGGAAATATCCTGAAATAACTTCATTCCTTCCAATACACTCCTACCATATCAAAAGAAAATTAACAAACCATAGTCACACCTGAGCATTCCATATCATTAAGATCATCAAACCATTTTAAAGTACAAAATTCAGTGGCATTAAGTACATTCACAATGTCGTGCAATCACCATCCTTATCTAGTTCCAGATCTGGTTTTCATCAACCCAAGTAGAAATCCTGTACCCATGAATCAGTCCCTCCCATTCCTCCCCACTCCCCTCCAGCCCCTGGCAACAACTAATCTGCTTTCTGCTTCTATGGATTTGCCTGTTCTGGACATTTCATATAAATGGACTCATAAAACATGTGGCCTTTTGTGTCTGGCTTCTTTCACTTAGCATTATGTTTTCAAGGGTCATCCATGTTGCAGCATGCATCAGTATTTCATTCCTTTTTATTGCTGAATAATATTCCTTGTATGAATATATAACATTTTGTTTCTAAATTCACATGACTTGCTCTCACTTTTATCCATGGCTCAGCTTAAATATCACCTTCACAGAGAGCCCTCCCATCCCCAGATTTTTCTAAGATATCTCACTCTGTTCTTCTCTGCTTACATTCATCATCCTTTACATGTCTATGTATTTACTGTCTGTCTCCCCCACTGAAATGTAAATTCCATAAAGGCAGGGATTTTGTTTTGTTTTGCTGTATCTCTAGAGTCTAAAACAGTACCTGGCTCCTATTAAGGGAGCAATAATTAATTAATTAATTAATTAATTAATGGAAGCTATATAGCAGAAGTTTGTTATACATTTATGCTTTTTATAACCAATTCAAATCTCCAGTCATTTGACCACGTTCACAACTCATTTCCATTTCCATTATGGCTGCAACTGGACACTGAGAAACTCTGAGGGTCACCAAGAGGCCTCACCAAGTGGGCATTAATCTTCGTGAATTTGCTGCAGAGATGGACCTTCAGCCTTGCAACTTGAGAAGGGTGATCTTAGCAGGGTCTGAGATGCTGTCTTGTGTTAACTAATCTCCTAAAAGACTAGTACAGAGGACTGATTTGTTTACAATGAGAACCATAACTGTCTAGTGGGCTGATACTTGCACTGGCTTCACCAGTACATTCTCTTCCTCAAAGTAGATTATATGATAAGCCAAATGCTCAGAAATGCTTGGTAAACACAAAGTCAGGACAAGGTCCCCTCTAGCTGGATATATCCATCCCCACCCAGCCTGCCAGGTGAGCCAGACTGTCCTCACTCTCCTTGACATATCCTCTCTCTGGATTTTTTAATATATCCACTCTTTTCAGGACTTGCTGACGAGAGGGCATTAACTCTCTTTAAGGTGACTTGGCATGTTTCTGGTTGGATCTATTAAGTGCCATTTTACAATTAAGCACTTTGGCACTCTTTTTTTATCGCCCAAATCTGAGCCAGGCTAACCTGTCACTACTAAGCGTCTTTTCTCTATACCTATATTTTAGATTGGCATGTTCCTGTATGACTTAAAAGAGCTGGTATTGTTTACAATAAAATAGCTGGGGATAATCTAAGAAAGATGTGGAAGACCTACACTGAAATTGTAAAACATTGCTGATTGTGATTAAAAACTAAATAAATGGAGGGACAAACCATACTGATGGTATATAAGGCTCAATATTGTTAAGGTATCACTTCTTTTCCCCAAATGATCTATAGAGTCAATGTCATCCCAATTAAACAATTAAAATCCACCAGGTTTATTTTTTCCCTTTCTTCTTTCCTTTTTTTTTTTTTTTTTTTTTGGTGGAAATTGACAATCTGGTTCTAAAATGTGTAAAGAATGCAAAGGACCCAGAATAGTCAAGGCAATCTTGAAGAAAAAGAAAAAGAACAAACCTGGAGGACTCCAGATATCAAAACTTACTGTAATGCTATGGTTTATTAAGATAGACACAAAGAACAATGGAACAGAAGAAACTCAGAAACGTATCCATACGTTTATGTTCACCTAATTTCTGATTTACAACAAAGATGCCACTGCAATTCAATAGGGAAAGTATGGTCTTTTCAACGGTGCAAATCAAATAAGTAAATAAATATATATACGTACACATACATGTGCATATATATATATATATAAATATATAAATATATAACCTTGACCTCTACTTTACATTATACACAAAATTATTTTGAGAAGGATCACAGATCTAAAAGTGAAAACTGAAACAATGCAGTTTCTAGAATAGAATAAAACATGAATGACCACAGGTGGGCAAATATTCCTTAAGACAACATCAGGAGAGTGAAAAGACAAGTCTCAGAGTGGGAGACGATTATCTATAATACAAATATATGGCGAGGACTTACTCAGAATATATGTAAAGTTTCCACCATAAGAAGAGTGTCAACCCTGTTTAAAGATAGGCAGAAGACTTGAACAAGCACTTCATAAAAGAGGCTTGCCAAATGAGCAATGTGGTGAAAATCATTAACCATCAGGAAAATGCAAATTAAAAGCACAATGAGATTCCACTACAATCTTGCCAGATGGCTGGAATTAAATGGAATGATACTACCAAGTGTTGGCAAGTACATGGAACAACTGAAACTCACATGCATTGCTGTTGGGAGCATAGTTTGAAACTGCCACTTTGGAAAACCATTTGGGAGTATTTACTAAAGGTAAATAAGGTTGTACACATCACCAATCCCACTCCTGGGTATATCCTCAAGAGGGAAGAGTGTTGATCCTTATCATGTCTTCAGCGGAAGACACGTACAAGAATGTTCAGAACAACATAATTCATAAAAGCTCCACACTGGAAACAATCCAAATTATCCATCAACAGAAGAAAGATATATTGTGAGTATTTTCATATAAGGGTATACTATAAAACAACGAAAAAAGAATGAACCACTATTATCTCCAATAACACAAAGAATCTCACAGGCATGAGGGTGAGTGAAAGAAGTCTGGTACAAGAGTAACTACCATATGATACCATTTGTGTGAACTTGAAAAATATGTATAACTAATCTATAATGATAGAGACCAGAATACTGATAACTTGGTGGTGACAGAGGGTTATCAATTGGGAGGAAACCTGCTGGGTGCTGGACATTTTCTATATCTTGATTTAAGTGATAGTTACATGGTATGCACATAAATAAAATTTCGCACTCCTGAAAAGAGAATTACAGAGATGGAGGACAAGTAGAAAGGCCTTAATATTTGTACACTTTACCACATAAGTTGTACTTTTATAATTGTTTTAAAAGGAGCTGATACTTTACCTTAGAAAATCAGTAAAATATAGTATTTGTCCTTAAAGTTAAAAACAACAATAAAAAACCTCTTCCTTAAAATGTGGACTTGTTCATAGCCCTAGAGTTGCTTAGATCTAGATAAGGAAAGAAAAATATCGTTTGAACCCTTGTAAAAATAAAAATATTAGGAGTCTTTAATATATTTAGAAAAATCAAAATTAATCAAAATGCCACCAAAATTCTTTAAAGTGCTTTTGGCTGTGGTACATATAAGGTGCTGTACAAAGTCGGTGTAACTGATGTGACCCCCAGTCATACTTGCCTGTTGGTATTTGTGCCCTTGTGTAATCCCTTCCCCTTGAGTGTGGGTGGAACCCATGACTTGCTTCTAATCAATGGAACAAGAAAAGCATCACTTATGTAAGATTATGAATTACATCTTGTAAGCAGACTCTCTATTGCATTGTTAGCTTGCATGCCTTGGTGAAGCGGTCTGCCATGTTGGAAAGGCCCACGTGCGGCCTGTAGCACATGGCCAGTGAGACAGTGAGGCTCCCAATCCAGCAGCTCTGGGGTGCCAAATCCTGAGAACAACCACATGAGTGTGGAAGAGGATCCTTCCTCAGTCGATTCTTCAAATGAGTCCCCAGCCCTGCCTGACCCCTTGACTGCAGCCTCATGGGAGACCCTGGAGCAGAGGACACAGCCAAGCCACGCTGGGATTCCTGAACCACAGAAGGCATTTGATAATACGCGTGTGTTGCTTTAAGTAGCTAAGTTTGTGGTAAGTTGTCACACGTCAATGGGTAATTAAAACAACTGGTTAGGCATTTTTACCTCCTAGGAGTTTACAGCCCAAGATGATCACCAACTGTTTTTTTTTTTTTTTTTCATTCAGCCAGATTAATTACTGAATTCTGAATAACTGGATGTAAAGACTGGGCAGATCTAAGTTATCTTTAAAGGATCAGAAACTTTTTGTTTTTTCCATTATATATATATATATATATATATATATATATATATATATATATATATGCACAGAGAGAGAGAGAGAGAGAGAGAGAGATTGTTCACATACCATACAACGATCCACAGATCCAAAGTATACAATCAATTGCCCATGATACCATCATATAGCTCTGCATACAGATCGTTCACATACCATACAACTATCCAAAGATCCAAAGTGTACAATCAATTGCCCATGATACCATCATACAGCTGTGCATCCATCACAATTTTTTTTCAATTTTTAGAACATTTTCATTACTCCAGAAAAGACATAAAGACAAAAAAAGGAAACTCAAATTCTCCCATATCCCTAACCACCCCCCTGTCCATTCTTGATTCATAGTTTTGGTATAGTACATTTGTTACTGTTGATGAAAGAATGTTAAAATACTACTAACTGTAGCATATAGTTTGCAATAGGTATATATTTTTTTCTATATGCTTCTCTATTATTAACTTCTAGTTGTAGTGTCATACATTTGTTTTAGTTCGTGAGAGAGACTTCTAATTTTTGTGCAGTTAATCACAGACATTGTCCACCACAAGATTCACTGTTTTACACGTTCCCATCTTTTAACGTCCAATCTTCCTTCTGGTGACATGCATGGCTCTGATCTTACCCTTTCCATTACCTTCATACACCCTTCAGCACTGTTAGTTATTCTCACAACATGCTACCATCACCCCTGTCCATTTCCAAATGTTTAAGTTCACCCTGTTAACATTCTGCTCATAATAAGCAACTGCTCCCCCTTCTTTAGCCTCATTCTATATCCTGGTAACTTATATTTCATGTCTATGAGTTTACATATTATAATTAGTTCATATCAGTGAGATCCTGCACTATTTGCCTTTATGTGTCCATCTTATTTCACTCAATATAGTGCCCTCAAGGTTTCTTCATCAACCCCTTTTTTTAAGATGGTTTTGTTCACATACCATACATTCCGTCCTAAGTAAACAATTGTTGGTTCCCTGTATAGTCACGTATTTATGTGTTCAGCACCATCGCCACTGTCTATATAAGGACATCTCCATTTCTTCCACAAAGAGGGGGAAGACTCCAAGACAGCAGAGAGACAAAAGAAAAAGGAAAGAGATAAATAAAACAACACCACCAAAAAACATGACAGCTAGAAAGCAACAAAAGGAAAAACAGCATTAACCTAAAGTAGCATAAAGAGTCAGACAACATCACCAATGCCAGGAGTCCCATATCCTTCCCCTATCTACCCTCCCACCCCCATAGGAATTTAGCTTTGGTATATTGCCTTTGTTATATTAAAGGAAACATAATACAATGTTTCCATTAATTAGTCTCTAGTTTGCATTGATTGTATTTTCCCCCCAATCCCACCCTATTTTTATCACCTTGCAATGCTGACATTCATTTGTTCTACTTCAGGTAAAAACATATTTGTACCTTTTATTACAATCGTTGAGACCCTAGGTTCCCCTGAGTTACACAGTCCCAGTCTTTATCCTTCGTCTTTTGTTCTGGTGTCCCACATGGTCCCAACCTGCCTCTTTCAACCATACTCATAGTCATCTTTGTTCAACGTACTTGCATTGTTGTGCTACTATCTCCCCAACTATCTCCCCAAATTGTGTTCCAGACCTATCACTCCTGTCTTTTCCTTTATGTCTATAGTGCTTCCTTTAGTGTTTCTTGTGTACCAGGTATCTTGTTCACAAACTCTGTCATTGTCTGTTTGTCTGATAATATTTTAAGTTCTCCCTCACATTTGAAGGACAGTTTTGCCGGATATAGGATTCCTGGTTGGTGGTTTTTCTCTTTCAGTATCTTGAATATATCACACCACTTCCTTCCTGCCTCCATGGTTTCTTCTGAGAAATCCGCACATATTCTTATCAAGCTTCCTTTGTATGTGATGGATCGCTTTTCTCTTGCTGTTTTCAGGATCTTCTTTTTATCTTTGATGTTTGATAATCTGATTATTAAGTATCTTGGCGTGGGCCTATTCAGATTTATTCTGTTTGGGGTATGCTGTGCTTCTTGGATTCATAATTTTATGTCTTTCATAAGAGATGGGAAATTTTCATTATTTCCTCTATTATTGCTGCTGCCCCTTTTCCCTTCTCTTCTACTTCGAGGACACCAAAGACACGTACATTCCTGATTTTCATTTTGTCAAGTTCCTGGAGATGTAGCTTGTATGTTTCTGTTCTTTTCTTGATCTGTTCTTTTGTGTGTCGGCTTTCAGGTGCCTTGTTCTCCAGTTCCTGAGTGTTTCCTTTTGCCTCTTGAGATCTGCTGTTGTAGGTTTCCATTGTGTCTTTCATCTCTTGTGTTGTGCCTTTCATTTCCATAGATTCTGCCAGTTGGTTTCTTGAACTTTCAATTTCTACCTTATGTACGCCCAGTGTTTTCATTATACAGTCCCTCTCTTTTACCATATCCTCCCTAAAGTTTTTGATTGACTTAGTATTAGTTGTTTAAGTTCCTGTATCTCAGCTGAAGTGTAGGTTTGTTCCTTTGACTCGGCCATAACTTCATTTCTCTTAGTGTAGGTTGTAGTTTTCTGTTATCTAGGCATGGTTTCCTTGCTTACCCCAATCAGGTTTACCCAGACCAAAATGGGCTCTGGTCCCAGAAGGAAGAACTATTCAGTATCTGGGTTCCCTGAGGGTGTATCTTAGATTGATACACCCTGTGAGGCTTCGGGTCACTGTGGTTTTCTGCCCAGCAGGTGGCGCCCGTCAGCCTGTAACTCCAGACTGGTGTAAGGAGGTGTGGCCCATGGCTGTTTTCCCTCAGGCTCTGGGGTCTGATTCTGAATGGAAGGCAGGTAGTAGAGCTGGGCCCCACCCCTTTCCTCTTAGGGAAGATATACCCCCTAGGGAGAGGTCATTGGCATTTCAATGGTCTCTCTCTCTCCCTGTGCTATCTCCACCCTCATCTGGGTCAGAGCACTGGGAACTGAAAATGGCTGAGGCTTTCTCCACTGAGCGGAAACAGGGACAGAAAGCCTCCTTCAGGGCTACTCCACGGCCACCCTCCGGCTCTCCAAGGTCAGTTTTCACCCAAAGCCGCTGTCTGCTTGTTGAGGATTCGTATTGAGCAGTCCACATTTGTTAATTAAAACCCCAGTTGGAGCTCAGCTGTGCTATATTCGCTTACTTGGAGAGAGCTGCTCTCTGGCTCCACAAGGTTTTGCAGCTTGGGCTGCGGGGGAAGGGGGCTCCCGGCTTGGATCCGCAATTCTTACTTACAGATTTTATGCTGCAATCTCTGGCATTTCTCCCAATACAGGTTGGTGTATGATGAGTGGACGGTCATGTTTGTTCCCCCGCTGTTATTCCGGATTATGTACTAGCTGTTGCTGGTTGCTTATTAGTTGTTCCAGGGGAACTAACTAACTTCCACTCCTCTCTATGCTGCCATCTTAGCTGCCTCAGGATCAGAAACTTTTAAGTGCCACTATGTGCCAGGCACTATTTTGTGATCTGGGCTTAGAGCAGGTTGAAGAATGCAGACAGGATCCCTCCTTCACAGAACTTAGACTTTCATGAGAATGACAGAATAAATAATAGAAATCAATGAACTTACGGATGTGTGATAGGGCTATAAAGCAAATAAACAAGTTTACACAAGTTGGTCCAGGAAGGCATCTACAAGGTGGTACATTTGAACTTTGACTTACTGAGAATGAGCCAGCCACAGGAAGAACTGGGGGAAATGTTGCAGATGGGGGCAGCAAGAATGAAGTCTCTGAGGTGAAAAGGAGCCTGGCATGTATAAGGAAAAGAAAGGAGGCCAGTGGGGCTGAAGCACAGACAGGAAAGGGTATAAGTTTGAGATCAGATTGGAGAGAAAATCAAGAGCTGGATCATGCAGGGACTTGTAAAACATTGTAAAGTTTGGTTTTATTCGAAGAGTAATGACAAGCCATTTAACTGGGTTTTATGAAGGGGAGTGATTTAATCTGAAGTAGGTTTTAAAAGTGTAGTTGCTGTATGGAGAATGACTTGGAGAAAAGGAAGAATGGAATCCAGACAAGAGTATGGAAGCCGCTGCAGCTATCTAAGCTGGAAAAGACGGAGGTGAAGACTAGGGTGGTGGTAGAGGAGATGGAGAGGTGAGAATGCATTTACAATGGATTTTGGAGGTAGAATCAGTAGGACTTGATGATGGGTTGGATATGAGGAGAGGGAAAGGAAGGAATCAAGGATACTGCCTTATTTGGGCTTGAGCACTTGAAGCTGATTTTGCCATTGACTGAGAGGCAGAGACTGGGGCAGGAGGGAGGACACAGGTTTGGGGTCAGTTCTAATCACCATGGTATTGTGGTTCTTTCTTTCATGCAAATGATAAGACCCCCCCTTCTTCAAATATAACAAATTAATAAACATCTAAAAGAGTATGAGAATTTAATGAAAGGACATCTCAAGTGTACCGTATTCATTAGATGAAAGTATTTATGGCCTTATTTTTACTTTAGTAACTCTTGTAAATTTGATTTTTTATTATATTTTTAAAAAGTATGTACCACTAGTGGCCAAGTTAATCATCATGGTTTATCATTGAAGTAAAGATCTCTGTGTCACACAACATCCTCAATTATCACATCTTAAATGACTCCAAAACATAATCAAGGCAGTTCCCAATATGGAAACATTTCTGTGCATTTTTTTGGTTTGAATACACCAAAAAAATATGAATACTCCATGAACCAGTTTTGGAGTTCTCGATTTATAGTACTGTTCTGTGGAAAATGCAATCTGAATGCTCCTTAAGGTAACAATAGAGCGTATCTTCCCCATCCTCAGCAGCAGGAAGAAAATCCAAGACTCAGCAGCTGGAAGAAAACCGGCCATGGGGTAGAGAGACTGCTACAGGGATGGGGAATGGAGCAGTGAAGACAGGCAGCAACTGGAAGGAGGTAGGGGCAGGGGCTCTGAGAACAGGCAGGCCAAGGGTAGCAATTAGCAGAGAATGCTGGTCCTTGACTTTGTCACTCTCCACTGTTCCTTGTCCTGAACTGGTTCTAAATGTTGGGGATATGCGAACACCTTGTGGTCATTACCTATTTGCGAAATTTGAGTTGGATTAGATTCTAGTCACTGGGTGTAGATAAGGTCCTTCCAGAACTGAAACTTGATTCCAAGACACGATTCTTGCTTTCAGAGTTGAAAATACTTTTCCTTTGCTTTGCTTCTCAGCTCCTGAAGCATATTTTCCACCCCGATATTTCCTTCTAAAGGTCCACAGGCATTTCAAAACTGACACATATCAAACTATTCTCACATCAGCCTTGGCTCCTTCCTCTCCATCACCTCTTACATCCATGATTAACTGCATCTCCCAAATATCTCCCAAATTGGTCCCTTCTTTTTTTCAAGCCTCATCATCTCTTACCTGAACTATGGCACAAGCCTTCTGACCTATCTTCCAGTTTTGAAATCTCTTTGGCTCAAATTCATTCCCTACCCTATCAGAGTGATCTTTCCAAAATATCAAAATATAATCAGCTCTTCTGAAAGGCCTTCTGTTGTCTGACCACCCTATCTCAGTTGACTTCTTAAATTCTATCACCTAGTTTATTTTATTCATGGCTTCATTGTAATTCCCTAGTCTATCTGTTTATGAGTTTGTTATCTGCCATCTCCTCCTCTTTGAATGTAAGCTCCATGGGGGTCAGGGATATTGACTGTATTTTTCAGAGTGGAAAGTAATTCCCCTTCCCCCTAAAGCTTAGCATAAAGATGGTGCACAGCAGGCATGCAATAACCGTTTGTTAAATGAAGGTTTCTTGTTTTCTGCCTCAAGTCACTTAACTTTTTGCCTTCATTTCCACCACTGCCCATAACAAACTTTGTGGTCTAATCACTTCAAAAGTCTCCCTTTCTCCAAACAAACTTGAAATTATTTGTGCGTTTCTATTTTTTTCTCTCATTGTTTCGCTACTGATATGCCCTTCTGTCTACTTAGTAAACCCTAACTTTTTTATCAGGACACTTCTAAAGTCACCTATTGTGAAGTCTACCTTGACTCCATTACCAAGGAGAGTTCCTTTTAAAAATCTTCAAGAGAAGCATCGTACCTAGCACCTTCTAGCCCTGAACAGATATTCATTCATTGTGCTATTTGGCTCTAATTCCGTGGAAGGTCGAAACAAAAAGGCTGTGAGGCAACGTACTGACTGAAAGCAAGAGGCTTAACACCTGTCTTCATTGCCTTTTGAGATGCCAGGCAGAGGACAGCCATGAATTCAAGAAGTTCCCATTCTTTAATTCATCATCAGTGCCTATCTTTTTGAGCAAGTTATTTTAAGACTACGACAATTTTATTGATTTCTCTGGGTTTTACATTTTCAACTGTTAAGGACAGACCTGCTACTGAGCCCCCAACCAAAGCTTTCTTGACAAGGGTAAGGAAATAAGAGGAAGAACTGAGAATCAAATCTAGTGCTGTATCCAGATCAGTGCTGTTCAACAGAAATGAGAGCCACATCAGCAATGAACACTTTTCTAGCATCCACACACAAAAAAGTAAAAAGGAACAGTTATGATTAATTTTAATATATTTTCTTTAACTCAATATGCCCAAAATATTATTTCAATATATAATCTATATAAAATAGTATTAACAAGGTATTTCACATTCTTTTTTTCATACTAGGATCTTCAAAATCCATGTATTTTGCACTTTACAGCACATCTTATATGGATTAGTCTCATTTCAAGTGCTCAACACCCATGTGGCAAATGGTCGCTGTATCGTACAGAGCAGGTTTTGATCTCGTTTCTACCATTCTGAGCCATTAGAACGAAAAGTCTGAAGAGATGTTCGGTGAAAAAAGGGCAATCTTCAGTCAAGTTTCCAGAGAATTACAAGTGCACACTAACATATTTCATGAATTTTGAACTTTGTCGGGCTAAGGTAACTTTTCCATATTGCTTCATTCTCTTCCCCATTAACTTTGGGTCTGACACATTTTAGAAGGCATTCTAATTCGAAGAGGGAAGAAAGGTCAGAATGCAATCTTTCTGCCTTAGGCAGTTTTCAAATTTTTGTTGCGGCGGGGGAGGTAGAGCTAAGTAAACATGTACATCCCCAGGTTCCCACCCCCACCTCCCAGAGAGATTAGGGTTGGATAATACCGCCTCAGGGAAACCGTGGCCCAAACAACTATTGCTAAAATCCAAAGGGTTAACCGCCACCGATGTTTCCGCGAAACGACAACTTTGTAAGTTCCAGTGCACTGTTTGATAAAAAGTAAAACTGGCTCGTGTTTACGATTCGTTACGATAGCCCAACCCCGCTAATTTTATTCATACAACCAAGATTTCTCGAGTGCCTGCGTGCAGGCACCAGAAATGTATTAGTAGACAAAACCGACCAAAAAAGCTCGGTCTGGGTGGATCGCGGTCTAGACAGGGCGCGAGGGAGAGGGCTCCTATTAGCATTTTTTAAATTTTTTTTTATTTTTGCACCCTTTGTACCAGGCCCTGTGCTAAACACTTCTCTTGCATTATCCCACTAAGCCGTCACCGTAATACCCAATGAAATAGGTATTACTTCCATTTTGCAGAGAAACGTAGAGGTTTGGCAATTCGTTATAACTCGAGGTGGTGAGCGGGTCTAGACCATGACCCAAGCGGCCCCGCGCTCCGGGGCTGGGACACAGGTGCACGTGTGGGAGCTCCAGCGCCTGCGGAGCGCCTCCCCAGATGCCGTTCCAGGGACAGAACGGCTACAGCAACCTCGTGCAGCGAGAACGGCGGGACCTCACAATGCTCTAGAAGCGGCGCCTCGCGGGCCCGGGCCGCCTGGGCTGCGCCGTCCCCACCTGAGAGTCAACCCTGCAATCCAGGACCACCTCCACGGCTCACCACCCTTCACCATGACACCCGTCGCGGAAGCGTGAGAGGATTTGGGAGGCAAAAGCCGGCCGGCCGGCTCCCTTTGGAACTACCCTTCCCGTGAGGCTTCGCGGCGCCGGGCGGCTGGTGCGCAGGCGCGCGCAGGGCGTGCGTGGCGACGTCAGCGTTCTAGAACGTTGCTGTGGTAGCGCTCGGGCGCCATGTTAGGACGAAGGGGAAGGAGGAGAAGCGCTTAAAGCGGCGGGCGCGGGCGCGGGAGTGGGGTTGGACCCAGGGCTGAGGCAGGCGTCCCCCTCCCTCCCGCCTCAGTGGATTATGCCCAGGGCGGCAGCAGCGGCGGTTGCGGGGGGGAAGTGACTGGGCGGTGCCGGCGCAGGAGACGATGCCGTTGTAAGTGATTTGTATTCTGTTTTCTCTCGCACGCCGGCTGGGCCTTGGGGGCGCCGGGCTGGGGGTAGGGGGAGAGGAGGGTGGCGCGCGAGCCGGGCCCTCACCCCGGTGGGAGAGGCAGGCAGGCGGGACTTGGGCCTTTCCTGTTCTTCACCTATTCGCCGCCGCACTTCCCTTTCTGCTCGGTTCCCGCTTCCCCACACTCCTTCCTGGCTGGGTCAGACAGCCGTCGGGCCGATATCCTGCCCATTAGTGCCGAAGGAACATCTGACCCTACTGTTCTTGCTGTTTCGCCCTGTTCGAAAATACAATGCCCGGCGGCGTCGAAAGAGGGTCTTGCTCCTCGCGGGATCCGCGTACAGGCTTCGAGCTCGCCCTCGGCGTCTCGGGTCCATTTCAGTGCTTCTGTTTCCTTGTCCACCTCCACTGCGTCCCTCTCTTCCTCCCGTTTCCAGGATACCCAAATCTTGCTCCAGAGTTAACTCACTTTCAAGCCTGAAATCTTGCAGAGCACGAGTTAAAAACCTTGTTTTGGGCGTCTGAGCCCCGTTATTTGAGCTGCGGTCCTACCCCACTCCCGGCCCTTGCTTGCACTGTCAGATAAGGAGGTACTTTACAGAGTGCCCTCCTCTCTAACAGGTTAGGTTATGTATTGCTCTCCCAATTTTGTTTTGAGAAAGGTAACTTGATTACATTCGGCTTCCTTCTCCCTCCGTCTCTACTGATAGTTTCTGTTTTTCTGACTGCAGGCTTAAAACGAGTCCATTTATGCCTCTCATCCCATTAGGTTTATATCTTATACTGTCTTTCCTTTAGAGGGTTTTTGTTTTGTTTTGTTTATCCTCTTTTAAAAATTCTTTTTTGAGAATAAGATGTAATTTGAGAGGTCACTGTTTAGATCAAAAGATTAAGCTGTTTTTTTTGCGTATATGCAGCATTGTAGAGGCCTAAATAGTGAGACTGCATTTCTTCCATTTTTGAAGATTGAAGTGTTAAAGAATGCCCTTTTGAGAGAGACCGAGTTTTTTTTCCCCCCTTTGTAAGTCCCAAAATGAAGCATATAATTGACACTCGAATGTTTGCCTAAATTAAATCCAAGATAAGGATTTTATGGTTTCCAGGCACCTAACTAAGCACAGGTTATTTGTTTTTGTTTTTTAACAAAGACGATTTTTTGTTGTTGCAAATACTACCCATTATGTGTCTGTGTATGTGCCAGTCTCTTTACAGGTGAGGCTCTAACTTTTGACACAGGCTTTAAGAATGACATCTAGGACACTTTACAGAATAATTTTAAAAGGGATTTCATGCTCCTTCGCACCCCTCTGTATCATTTTGTTGTGGCCTATCAAATTATTTTTTCAATGAGAATATTAGTTTATTAATATTGTTAATTAAAGAGATAAATCTAAAATCTTAGGATCTTCAGGGTCTTGGTAAATTGATATGGAATGGTTAAAAGAGGCAGTGGAAGAACCCATGTCGGCAAGATTTTTGTGGCTTTTTTCAGTTCAGCAGCAATTAAAAAAAAAACCCTAAATGTTTGCAGTAATGCCATGTGACTTCTTTGTTAGCTCATATTTTGTTGCTCTTTTGGAAAAGTGACATCCCGTTCTGATAATCACATCAGTATTAAAAATTTATCAATGATAGGAAATGTACTCCTTAAAAGTCTTTAATGAAGAAATAATTTCAGTAATAATTTGTTCCTTTATTTCTAGAAATAGAAAGTACCTACTTTTTCCCCCAGCATTCTCTGAGGAAGGAAGATATAAATTTCCATTAAAGGCCCAGTGCTTCTATATTTAACATGGAAGATAGGGTTAAGACAGCAGATTTACACATTGCTATCATTTTTGAGTGCCTGTTTCTTGAAATGGGAACTTTATGGCAAGTTTTTCTTTAGTTAGCCCTCGATTTTTAAGCCCAAGTGTAGAATAATTCTTTTAAAGTAAGCAGTAAAAATACCAGAGATTGCCTAGTTAAAGAAAACAAGGCCTTCTCCATCATTAATTTGCTCTCTTTGTTGTTCGTGCACTGGCATCACATTATTATTGTTTGTTTATTTGATGTTTTGAATTGTGCTTTCTAGTCTGTTGTGTTTGAAGTCCATTTCCATTTTTGGTATTCCTTTTCTGTTAAATTTGGGAGGGGAGTTTGGGGGAATGGCCATAGGTGAATTGTCAGAAGGATTAAGTCAAAATAGATTATTGAAATTTAGGTCATTACAAAGTATTGTCAACAAGTGTCCATGTTTAGTCTAAATTTCTTATGTAATTTCATGTATAGTTTCTAAAAAGCTGATACGACTTAGCCATGGTGGGGATTCATTGATGTAGTCTTGGGATTCATTAATGCAGAGCCTCTCAGCCTGTACAGTGTTGACATTTTGGGCCAGATAAATTTGTGCAGGGGGCTCTCCTGTGTATTGCAGGATTGTATGATACTTAACAGCATTCCTGGCTTATAGTCATCAATAGATGCCAGGAGCACTCCCCCTGGCCTCCTTTTCTGGCAACCAAAAATGTCTCCAGATATTGCCAGGTATTTCCCTGGGGGTGGGGATTGTTCCTGGCTGAGAACCACTGCATTAATACAAAGTATGATGCCCTTATGGAAGCTGTGTGTTCCTTTTTCTGTTCTATTCTGTGCTGGTCTGGTCATTACTTGCATTTACTCAGTTTTTGCTGTCACACTTAAAATAGTTAAAAGACTTTTTAAGGAGAATAAACTGTTTTATCAGTGGCCTAGCATTCAAGCTACATTCATGGAAGTTTGTTGAAGGTAGTGGAAGAGATTTAGCAAGACTTAGGGGAGACAGTAGCTTTTATCCCAAATATTTGAGGGTTTGTCACAAGAAAAAGGGAATTGGAGTAGTTTCATATAGTCCTGGGTAGAAGTGGGACCTTTTGGTGGATAGGAATATTGTGTAGCAGTGGTTCTGAGTCTGGTCTGTGGACTCCTTGAGATGGTATGTAAGAGCCAAAATATTTTCATAATAATACTGAGATGTTAGGTCTTTTTCACTCTTGGCATTTGCGCTGATGGCTCCAAAGAAATAGATAATGCTACTTGTGCCTTGGAAAGAATCAAGGCATAGGCACACCAGATTGTATGAGTAGTCCTGTTTCTTTAGCACTCATGGTTTGAAAAACAAAGCCTAATAAAATTTATGAATGTCTTTGCAGCAGTAAAGCAGTAAAAATTATTAATTTTGGGTTTGTGTTTTTAATACCCTGTGATGGAATGGGGAGTCCACATAAAACTGCATACTGCAAAGTAGAATGGTTGTCTTGAGGAACAGCACTTAAATGGTTGATTTGTGAGGTAAATTAGTGCTTTTTCTCTGGAGCATCGTCTTCTTTTTTTTTCATTCAGTTTTATTGAGATGTATTCACATACCATACAGTCATCCACAGTGTACAATCAGCTGTTCACAGTACCATCATATAGTTGTGCATTCATCACCACCATTGATTTTTGAATACTTTCATTACACTTAAAAAAAAATAAAAGTAAAAAAGAACACCTAAAACATACCATCCCCCCATCCCACCCTATTTTTCATTTAATTTTTATCCCCAATTTTCTGTTCATCTGTCATAACACTGGATAGAGGGAGTGTGAGCCACAAGGTTTTCACAATCTCACAGTTACACTATGTAAGCTAGTTATGCAGTCATCTTCAAGAATCAAGGCTACTGGGATGCAGTTCGACAGTTTCAGATATTTCCTTCTAGCTATTCCCATACACTAGAAATCGATGAGAAAAACCTCCAGAGTGCCCTCTAAACTCCATTTGAAATCTCTCAGCCACTGAGATTGTTTCATTTCTCTTCTCCCTTTTGGTCAAGAAGACTTTTTTCTGTGCCACAGTGCTGGGTCCAGGCTCAACACCAGAGTCATGTTCCTTGTTGCCAGGGAGATTTACACCCCTGGGAGTCATGTCCCATGTAGGGGGGGAGGGCAGTGAATTTACCTGCCCAGTGGGCTTGAGAGGGGCCACATCCAAGCAACAAAAGAGGTTCTCTGGGGGAGACTCTTACAATCAAAATTTTAAGTCGAATTAGCCTCGTGGAGCTCTATTTTTACTTGAAGTAACAAGTGACAGACTGTGGATTTTCATACCCTAGTATTTAGCTGACATTTACTTGAAAATGAATGAAGTAAGCCTGTCACTTCGAGGAAAACAATTGGCAGTATTTATGGCCAATGATAACATTTGCACCTTCAATCAATAGTTAGAATTTTGGAAAGCTTATTTCTGTCGTTATTAGCTTGACAACTTCCCAGGACTTAAAAGATGTTTTTGATGAGATTGGTGGTGATATTAATGAGTACAATTTTTTTGGTGTGTAATGTATCAGCGTTTGAAAGATATGCATAACTCAGTGAACCCATTTTTTCCAAATGACCAGTTGTGATGTAAAAATTATACATTCGAAGTGCAAGGTAGACCAACAGACTTTAAAGTAACACAGTACAAAGGGTTTATTGATATGGTTTCAGATTCTTTATTGTAACTAGTCCTTAAGAAATTACTACTTGTGTAGTATCAATGAAAAATATCCACCGTTATTTGAGAAAGGGTATTGATTCTCCTTTTCCATGTAGAATGTTTGTGATGTGGATTTTCTTTTTATACTTTAACCAAAACAACTTAAAGCAACAATTGAATGCAGAAGCAGATATGAGACTCCAGCTGCCTTCTATTAAACCAAAATTAAAGAAGTTTGCAAAAATGTAAAACAATGCCATTCTTCTCACTAAATTTTGTGTTTTGGAAAATAGTTATTTTTCCCCCAAAAAACTTAAATTTGTTTTATTTTGTTTTTTGTAAATTAATTTTTTGTTAGAGAAGTTGTGGGTTTATAGAAAAATCATGCAGAAAATACAGAAGTTCCCATTAGTTAGAATTGATGAAAGAATATTATTACAGTGGTACTATCCATAGTTTACATTAGGGTTCACTGTGTTATACACTCCTATATATTTTTTAAGATTTTATTTTAGTAACATATACAACCTAAAATTCAAATATACAATTCACTGGCTTTAATTACATTCACAGTGTTGTGCTACCATCACCACCATTCTTCAGCAACACCGATTAAGCATTAACTCCCCATTCCCTACCCCCACCCTGGCCCCTGGTAACCTGTATTCTAGCTTCTGACTCTATGAAATAATTAGAAAAAGAAAATGCGTATCAATGAGATCATACAATATTTGTCCTTTTGCGCCTGGCATATTTCTCTCAATGTGGATGAACTCAGGGTTTATCATCCATGTTGTTGCATGTATCAGCTTCATTCCTTTTTGTTGTAGTAGTAGTCCATTGTATGTACCACATTTTGTTTATCCATTCATCTGTTGATGGACCCGAAAATGTTTTAAAATAACTAAATATTTTTAAAAATTTTTGGTTATAATTTCCAGTGCAGTAAATATCGTATAAAATCCAATACAGTAAATATGGGGGGGGGGGTGCTATTTTGGGGTCCTCAATAAATTTTAAGGGTTGTAAAGAGGTCCTAAGACCCAAAGGTTTTAAGAACTGTTGCTATGTAGTGATAGCTAACAGCTGTCCCAAGATGACTTACATCCTTGAGAGATTTTGATTCTTAGGTTATAAGAGTTGGGATTTTATAGTAGTTTACTGCTCAGTAAATGTTGCATTATGCTTTATAAATGTGTTATTTTAACATAAGCGTGCTTTCAGATTGGACTTTTTGGTGGAGGAGTTGGAAGAGAAGTTATTGGACTTGAATAAATTTATGAGTTCAATTACTGTTTCCTGATTTATTTTTTAGTTTTATTTTTCCTTCTCAAGGTGAAAGCCGCCTAGCTTAATGGCGTATAATTTTTAAAACGTTTTGGTTTATCCAAATACTCTCTTCCTTTGGCAGCTAAGTCAACTTTAAGTTAACATTACAATTGTGTTTCACCTTCAGTTGAATCTAAGCAGGTTTATAAAAGCGACTTTTTATATTGAGGGCATTTGATTTCTTAGCTATTTCTCACTTTTTGGGGGAGGGGAATGGAAACAACAGTTATTTTGTATGTTCATTGTTCTGATTATCCAATAGCTTTTAAATAATTGCATAATCTAAGTTTATAATGTACAAAGCAGCAACATTCCTGGAGATATAGGTTCCCCTTAAAGTTGGTTAAATTGAGGCACAAAGTATTCCATTGTACAACCTTGTTCAAGATCTTAGAGTTGCTAAGTTGTAGATTGGGGCACAGTACAACTCTGGATTCTGTGTTCTGTTGTCATTCCAGTACTCTATACTATTTCCGGCGGAGCATGTTGGGAACGGTGTTTGGTGAGCTCAGTGGAGTCTGTTTAAATGTCTTAAGTAGAATTAATTTTCAAGATCAAGTTTTTTATGTGTAGATTGTTTGAATAATCTCAGTTTATTTACTGGTAACAGTATATACTTATGCCAAATATAACATACTGTTAGTACATATTTTAATACATATTGTTAGTGACTTTATTTTACCATATTGACTCCACATTTTGACCAGTGCCTTCTGTGGAAGATATTTTTTGGTGGGTTTTTTTTTTTTGGTTATTTTGTTTTAATTTTCAGATTCTAAGTCTGCAGAGTTGAAGAGCATTCTCATTTGTGGAAATTTCAGGATTTGGAAAAGGAAAAATATAGGGTTTTGTTAGCTATCTTTTCTTCCTCTTGTCATACAGTTGTCTTTCAAATTTGTATTCTCTCTGTATTTAATACAGAAACTAGCTTGAATTTTATGGCAGTTTCAGTAGTTTTTTTTGGTTTAAGAATAGTTTTACAAGTTATGTGTCATTTTGGTCATAAGAAGCAAACTGTCTAGGCATTCTAAATTACATTTGCTCTAGTTAATGTATGTAATACTATGATTTAATATATTATTGGCAATTCCTTTCTTTTCTTTTCTTTTCTTTTTTTTTTTTAACTTTATCAGGTTCTCTCTATTACTTTATTTACATTTTCTTTATTTTCAAGTTGTCATTGTCAAATTGATGCAGGAGTGTGCGGTTTGGCTGGTTTTTCACTTCTCCCAGCCATTAGAGAAGAGGGCAAGGGGGCAGTTGGAAATGACCTTAGGAAGGGTGAACAAATAACCTGGCTATTTTAAAAATTGGACAAATGTTTCCTGCATAATCAGTCTTACATTTCCATAGTTTGGCCTTGGATTCATCGTTTTTATTCCCTTGTAGCATAACTTTTATTACATCATCTGATCTGTGCTTGAGCCTATGAAATATTGGTCTGTTGGACCACCTGGAATACTTATTTTAAGAATATAGTTGAGTTGTAAATACATTTAGTATTACATAGAACAAATGGGCCAATTAGCTATCTTTAGAGTAATTTTTTGTTGAGCAAATACATTATCTTGGCTATATGCTTAAATCTAATCTGGTAAAATAAAAACATTATTATATGCTAAACCCCTTGTGAAAGGGAATGGTATTAATTTTTCTGAGAATTAATATTTTAAATACACATTCAGATGCTTTAGAGAGATCACTTATTCCTGTTTTGTCCTTGTGTCTTTTTCCTGCTTTGATTGCTAGATAAGGAAGTTGAATGAGTTCACTGAGTTTAAGGTTAAGCCTTGAAAGAGCAAATTATACCATGGTAAATTGTTACATTAAATAAGTTTGTAGTTTATCTGATTGCTTCCAAAGAAGAATGTCAGGCAAGTTAAGCTTTCATTTTTAACTTGGCAAACTAAAACTGAAGAAATGATAAAGCATTTTCTGTTGGGTAGTAGCTATAAATTTTGGGGCTGTTGGCCCTGTTGATGCCATGGACCCAGAGTATCTTCCAGATACCCAGCATCAGGAGACAGGGATTCATCAGTAGTTCGAACTTGTTTAAATTAGGATGTAAAGTCCTTTACTGTTTGGGGCAACAAGGACATGGAAGAAATGATGTTCCTTCTTTTTGTGTGTTAGTCATCTGCCTAAACTACCTTTCTCCACTCTCCTTTCCATTCATTTAAGGCATACACCTCTTTAATCTCCTTCTGGCACAGCTGTGATTCCTCCTTCTATGTTTCTAGTGGCATTAATGAAACTAGAGCTGTAACGAGTAGGGAATGTGAAATCAGGTCTGCTTTCTCTTTTTCTACTTTATTAGATTGCTTTTAAGTTAAGACCAGACTATGTAGACAGTCTTGAATGCCATCACTAGGAGTCATGAAGGTTTTTAGGAAGCTGTGTTTTACAAAGATACGCATAGTATGTGTAGACTGGCATGGCAAGAATGAAGGAAGGAGTGGGATTGAGAAGACCAAGAGTCAGAATTAGAGTAGTTGGAATGGAATTGCTATATAGAACGTTGTTAAAATAAGAAGAATTCGAAGGAAAGATGGGCATGTGTCCTTGTGTGAGCTTTGCTCTGATGAAAAGTTTTTGAATATTGTAAAGAAAATATCCCATGTTTTGAGGAGAGAGGAATTCTGAAAATACTTTGCACTATGCTATCTTCTCTCTCTCCCCACCCACCCAAAGGGTGGGGGGACAAGTGTTTGGCTATATTTTGTGATTTGTGGAAGGGGGCAAAATCCATATATGTACTGCATGTGGAGGTTAGTCTTTTACTCTGATCCAGAGAGGATCAAGACTTAAGAATGCTTAGTTTATACATTAAAAACTAGCAGGGTGCTTGCATTAGAGGTAAGTGAAAAGGAAAAACAGGGATGATAGAGATATGAAAAAGGAAGAGATGGGATATTAAAATAGTACTTACAGAAAAACGTGGAGGTTCCATATTTGCTAAATAGTTACCATTTTGGCTCTAACAATTCAGGCAGTCAGTATCTAAAGGTAAACACAGATCAGATAAATTGAGAGTGGAAATGTTTCTAGAAAGTGATATACATGGGCACGTGTCTAATGTGTGAAAGAACGGGAGGAAGAGCTTTGTGTTCTTGGGATTGATAGCTTTCTGGTGTATGGTTCCAGTAGAGTGTGTCAGTGTGTGTGTAAATCAGAATCATTATTCCTCTGAGGTTTACATTCCAAATTGCTCAATATTGGAGTAAATATTTTTGTTTTGTTAGAAACAGAACAGCAGCAAAAAGTTCCTTGAATTGTTTTAGCACTGCTGATTTCTAATATCAAAATTAAATGGAAGAACTTGACATATTTCATTTAAAGTATATCCTGCTATAAAGTTTAAGTATATAGTTAATGTTTCTGCTTGGGACATTTTGCACATTCTCAGCATCTGGTAGCCTGCAGTTCCTGGTTCAGCCACTTAAGTAAGCTGGGATTATGCCTTTAAAACAAAACAAAACAAAAAGAACAGTTTTATTCACACACTATACAATCCATCCAAAATTTACAATCATTGGCTCTTGATATAATCACAGAGTTGTGCATTTATCACTGCAAGCAATTTGAGAACATTTTCATTGCTCCAAAAAGAAAAATCCCATATCCCTTTATTCCCCTATTATTGAAACTTAGCGTTGGTATGGTGACTTTGTTACAATTGATGAAAGAATATTAATATTACAGTTAACTATAGTCCATAGTTTGCATTAGTCCTGTTTTTTCCCCACTTAACACCCTATTATTAATGCCTTGTAAAAGTGACTTAACATTTGTCCTAGTTCATGGAAGAACATTCTTATTTTTGTGCTATTAACCACAGTCATCATCCACAACAGTGGTCTCTATGTTATACAGTCCCATGTTTTATCCTCTAGCTTCCCTTCTAGTGACATTTATGACCTCCCCTTTCAACCACAATCACACTCATAACTCAGCTCTGTTAATTAAGATTAAGCCATTTGTTATTGGAGACACAAGTAACTTTTAATTTTAAGAACCTCTATTTGTTTCGTACCTTTTTTTGGTTGTGATTTATTTTTATTTCTTTAATGCATGCTGTATATCTGTTCTTTGTTGAATTAAATGGAACAAATGTGGTTTTATCTGAACACAATACCGAGGCTAGATGATAAGGCTACATTTTGAATAAGTAAATAAAATTATTATTTGCGTATGATTTTATCTCTGTCGGAATGTTATTATGGAAACTAATGTGTAGACAGCAACACTTGTTCAGATTAGAGTGGACAGTCTTTGTGTGAATTTATAAATCTGAGAGTGTATCCTAATGTTATGGTAAGCTAGTTGAAGTAGACAGGGACTTCCCAAACATTGTTTCTATATGATGACATTGAAAAACCTGAAGATTTGAGAAAGAAAAAAATGGGAAAGATGGAGAGGAATCGTAACTCCATAGAAAACAAGTACTCATTATTTTGATGATCCAAACTCAACTGATAACCGAATTCAAATCTTTCAAAATGGAAAAGAATGGAGAGAAAAAAATTTAGGCTCATTACTTGAAGCTGTCAAAAGATGAATTCACCTTATACTTGAAAGCTCTTTTCTTGAACAAAGTCTAGCCTAGAGAGAATGAACTTTCACTTCTGGCTCTATCCAATCATTTATAAAGATATTCTTAATGCCTGTATAGTCATGAAGGCCTGTAGTTTACTGGGAGAAACTCATGAAACAGTGAACAACTCAGGAGGATACAGTTATGCTAGCATATGTGGTAAGTGTTCTGTGTACTGTATTTAAATAGTTTATTTGATACCTATTAGTGTACGGTGCGAGGGTGGGTGCCCCCATGGTTAGGCAGTTTGAAGAGCCACTTAAAAAATTACTGTAACATATAACATAAGTTTTGTCATTTTAGCCATTTTTAAATGTACAATTCACTGGCATTAAGTACATTTACGATGTTGTGCTGCTGTCACCACTATCCGTTCCCAAAACTTTTTCATCACCCCAAACAGGAACTCTGCCCATTAAGAAATAACTCCCATTCCTTTCTCCCCTTCTCTTTGGTAGCCTCTAATCTACTTTCTTTGTATAAATATGCTTTTTCTAGATATTTCATATAAGGGGAATCATATTTGTCATTTTGTGTCTGGCTTATTTCACTCAACATGATGAATCCATATTGCCACGTATTTCTGAAAATCATTCCTTTTTATGGCTGAGTAATGTTCCATTGCATATATATACCATATTTTGCTTTCCCATTCGTCTGTTGCTGGAGGGCCAACTTTTTCTTTCTTTCTTTCTTTTTTTTTTTTAAATAGCCCTGCTAGAGCAAGGCTTCAAAAACTCAGACTTGTTTCTCCAGTAAAAGGTGAGAGATTTGAGAGCCACCTTTTTGATGTCAGTTTTGTAGATCGAGATGGTAACTGTTGGTTGAAAAATTTATGCAGTAATGAAAACATTATGAATTCACTTACACTTAAGTTAATATATATATTTTATTCATAGGAGATGCGACATAAATCTGAAAAATAGAATGTAAATGTGGGATTTAGGCTTCAGACAATGCCTGGTGCTTGTGTGGATTTCCAAATTCCGCAAATTAACATCATGGCCTTGTATAGCTATGCAATTCAGATTAAAGAAGTAGGAGAAATTGATCTAACATGAATTAATGGCTGCCAGAGATAATAAATATGATTAATATTTATTTGATAAATGGCTACCTCAAAATATGACTAAAATTGAGACCAGAAAACATTGACTAGATGATCTGTAACCCGGTGGCTAATTAGTAAGAGGCATTATGGGCTTCCTGGCATTCTTAGGTCTATGTTGTTATCAGAAGATAACATACAAAACACAAAACACCGACTAGCAGTCACAGTGTAAACCAGAACCCTGTGGAGAGGTAGTAAATGCATCGTGGGACTTAATGCATAGCATTCTTGGATTCAGTATATTATTTAAGAAGATCACACCTTAATTTAATATAGAAAAATGTATTTGAAACTTGAAAAAAAGTAGCTGAATGTGTGTGTATGTAGTAAATAGGAACAATAAATGTCTTATGGGATGATAATATTCTGTGGAATGGAATTTGGAGAAATACTGATAACAAATGTTGGGTGGTTCTTTTATTCCTTACCTGATTTTCGTATGTTATTCAATTTGTTAGTTTTTAAATAATTACTGTGTTACTTGTCTTGGGAGTCTTTGTTCATTGATTTATACATTTAATTATTTCATCAAAAAGAAGGAAAAACAAGAATTGGTTTTACTGAATAATATTGAGTCAAACTAACATTCTAAAGGATTTAAAGCATACCTGCCTTTTCACCAGTTGTATTAAAATCCTCTTGGTTGTCCAAATTTGGAACTTAAAACAAAAACCTTTAGACAGCATCACTGATGAAGTATAAATCTCTTACCAAAAATCAGTAATAAGATTAGTATGAATACAGTTCTTTCATCCCAAGTTACGTTTGTTACGGTTATATTATTTGCCCGACTATCTGTGGGCTAAATGTTGTCAATCAGATGCCAGATTCCATTTGGGGAGTCTTGTATCGAGAAATAGTGTTTTGATAATGCTTATTGTTGGTTTAAAACAGTTTTTGGCCCCTTTCAAAATGTAAAATTTCTCAGAAGTTCATTATATTCTGGATTGCATTTCTGATTGCGTGAGGCTTTCTCTAGCAGCATATTAGGTTTAGATTTTTATTTGTAAAGTAGTTAATTTAGGTCTTTAGGTAGTGACAGAATCCTTGGGGTAGTTGGAGAAATAATGTTTTCTTTTTGGTCACTTTTTGTTCTAAGTGTAGTAAAATGTCTTTTGGTATGGTGGGGATCCAACTTCAAAAATACATTTTACTAAAGCAGTTTTTCTAGTCATGTTGATTCGTTTTAAAATAGTAGAAACTTTATTGGCAGTAATTTTATCCATTTCCTTTATAGTCCAGTCACAACGCAGGGATCACAACCAACACAGCCGCCACAGAAGCACTATGGCATTACCTCTCCTATCAGCTTAGCAGCCCCCAAGGAGACTGACTGCATACTTACACAGAAACTGATTGAGACTCTGAAACCTTTTGGGGTTTTTGAAGAGGAAGAGGAACTGCAGCGCAGGTAAATGGATATGTGTGTGTGTGTGTGTGTGTGTGTGTATAAGTTATAATTTTGTATTAAAGCTGAAATAAACTAATTTTGAAACATTCCCTACTCAATTAGAAAGTTAGGGTTAGTCTCTGAACTCTAGATGTCTGTTTCAGACAAAAGTGATACTTAGAGGGAAAACTTCTTTAATAATTCTGCATAGAGTTCAGTCCCTTAATTTTGATTTTTTATGCTTTTGATTATTATAGTACAGAATTGTCAGGAGAAAGGGAAATGCTTAAAACCAGTTAAAATTTAGGAAGTCACATATTTAAAACTTTCATTTTGATCAGTGACAATCTGGAATAAAACACAACTTGATATTTGTTTTATTAATAGGATTTTAATTTTGGGAAAATTAAATAACCTGGTAAAAGAGTGGATACGAGAAATCAGTGAAAGCAAGGTAAGGTGACTTTTTTGCATATGAAGTAGCTTGACATATTGCAAACTGAATACTGCAATTGGTTTATGTACTGTGTTCTTACTTTGAGTGGATTTAAAGGCTTTAATTTAGTGTGGGGCGTCTTTTAGACTGTTGATAACAATTTAAATGTTTTTTTTCCCTAGTTATTTTGAAAGCACTAAAAACTGAACTGATTTTATTAGTTTTTATATGTACTTTTGGTTGGAACATTCCAAAGCTTAAATTCAGTAATTGTAAATTACTTACATACTTTACAGAAATACTAGATACTTACCTGAAAGGGTACCCAAAAAATATTTAATGTATTTGCGGATCTTGTTACCTGTTAAGGAATCCCACAACAATGAACTTGTTTTAGACATTTAGGTATTGGGCTCTCAGACTAAATATCTCTGCTTATTTAGTTTTTTTTATAATGACGTTTTCTGAGTTCCTAATACTTGATTAGGACTACCCCCCACACAAACTGAAGAATCCATGACTGGGCTTCTGGTAAAGGAAATGTATGTGACATTTATTTGACCTGTTTTTAAAAATACAATAAATACTGGTAAGTTTTCCAGACTAGTATGAAATTCATACTTAATCTATAATAACTGTAAATTTGATGGAAAGAGAGGTAGAAGAAAAACTCACAGGGCAGAAAGAAAGGTTGTCATCTTAGAAGAATAGAAAGTTAATATTTTCTTAAAGCAATGTATACATATTTCAAGCAATTGACTAAAACTTTAGCTATAGGAGTCTTTTAAATTGAGGACCCTCCCTGATAGAGTTTCTGATACTAAATGAGATTTTTGAAAGTGAAGTCTTTTGGAGCTGAGTAAAAGATGTCTTAAGGTTTTTTGTTTGTTTTTTAATTTATTGAACTTTTGTACTTGAGTGCCTGGTGAGTTTCTTGAACCAGTAACTCTTGATACAAATCTTCGTGCTGGTTTTACTGAGGGAAAGGAGAATCTCTTGGATTAATGAAGTTTATGCTCTTCTTAGCACTTTGACAGTCCCATTCAAGTTTATCTTGGTCCTTTTTTTAATGGCCTGGCTCTGGGGTAGTAGGTTAGTTAGAAAATGGGACTAAGGAGGTTAGGCCTCAAGTCTTGATCTTTGTATCGGCCTTTTGTACAGAGAATTTCTTCCCCAGCTAGTTAATTTTATGATTTAATGTACAATTTATTGCTGTTGGCACCATTGACATTTTGGGCCACGTACTTTATGGTTCTGGGGAGCTGTCCTATGCATTTTAGAAACTTTAGCAGCATCCCTGGCCTCTACTCCCTAGGTATCAGTAGCACTCCCGACCCCCCAACTTGTGATAACCAAAGATGTCTCCAGACATTGCCATGTGTTTTCTGGGGAACAAAATGTCACTGGTTGAGAACCACTGATTTAATATATCGTTACAATTAATTTATAATATTCTGGGGAAGAAAATCATATACAATTTGAATTTTACTTTGGATGTCTGCTTTGTTTGCTAAGTAAAAAAATTTTTTTGCAATTAAATGTTCTTTGACCCTAAATTGAGAAGTCTTAATTTCTGGGTTATAGTTACTGTATAGTTGTAAATATTAATGTCTAAAACTGCACTAATATTGTAGCCACTGTATCCATATGTGGCTATTTAAATTTTTTTTTTTTTTAATTTTTTAATTTATCTCCTCTGCAGCTTGCGTCTTCGTTTTTCTCTTGTGGCTCCTTCCTTTTTGCTGCTGGCTTAGACAGTTTTCCTTAAGTTTAAACAATGCATTGTTCTATCTATAATCCATAAACCAGCCAATACTTTATTCCTTGTTTCTGAGGCTATTTGGTTGACTTTTGTGATTACTGACTGCTACTGCCCACGCTAACTCAGTTATCCTATCCCCAAAATATACAGGGAAGAGCAGAGACAAAAGATATTTTAACATATTTTAAATGATCCATTTGAATAAGTAATACATGGCATGAAAAATCAAAAGATACAAAAAGGTATAAACTAAAAAGTCTCCCTTCTCATCACTACCCACTTGCTAGAACAAATTTGCCAGAGCTACTTGTGTGAATAAAGATTCTCCCACACAAAGACAGGCAGATACTTGTGAAAAAATGCCTTATGAAGTCAGAATTTATAGTCCCAGAGAGATATTTGAAAGTAAATTACTGCTTCAGAACATAAGCCACATATTTGGACTGACTGTTTATAAAACACTGTTCTTGATGCTTTGTGCTTAGCTTTTTTTACTTCTCGCTACCCCATGACCCAGGGCTGTGATTATCCCTGTTGTACAGATGAGGGCACTAAGCCTTAGATGTTGAGGAGTTTGCTGGCACACCAGATCCTGAGTTTTAACATTGGCCAGTTTTTTGTCCGAACCCATGGAGACATTTTGGGTATAATTTGATATATGCATTCCTGAAAACAAATTAAAATTTTGCAAAATTATGAGTTAGAATTTGTAGGGTTTATGAGGAAATGGACTTAGGAGTATATGACCCTAAATCTGTAACCAAATCATGAAGATAAAGAATAATATATTAAATAAATACTGTAGACTTTACATTTGTAAACAAATGTAAAGTTCTTAAGAAGTAAACAGATACTAGGGTAAACATAAGAATTAATCCTAAAAAATGGTGAAGATCTTATTAGTTTCTTGGCTTCTAAGACAAATACCATACAGTGGTTTGGCTTAAAGACAGGAATTTATCAGCTCATGGATTTGAGGCTAGGAGATGTCCAGAATCAAGGCATCAGCAAGGCAATGATTTTTCCCCTGAAGACTGTTGTCCTGGAGCTGGCTGCAGGACATCCTTGATCCATGATTTTTCTGCCATGACAAGCACATGGTGGCATCTTTTCCAGGTTTTGTTGACTTCCCTATACATTTATAACTAAAATTAAACCTTCATTTTCTCAGCCACTCTAGCCACATTTCAAGTGCTCTGTAATAGATAGCCGCATGTCACTGGTGGCTAGAATACTGTACAACAGATACAGAAGGTTTCCATCCTCACAGAAAGTTTTGTTGAAAAGAACTGGTCTGAAAGATTTGTTTGTCTTACGAGAAGATGTCCATAGGTCAGTTTCTTCAGATATTTGCTCCTAGCTATCTTTATGAAGCTTATTTCTGCACACATATTGCTGGCTTAATTTAAATAATTAGGTCAGCGTTGCAGTTGAGTTTCTTTATATCTAAATATAAGGGGACAAAAGGCCTTGCTTATTTTTAAAAATGTAACATGGCATATATAGTTTGTCTCTTTTTTATTAGTGATTGTTAAATGTGCCGTTAACAAAAAGGGAGCCCCTGTATCTGTAGAACTTGTTTTTTGGATTTTTTTTGATATATGAAGTAAGACTTGATTTATGGCATTTCTTTTATCTTTTTGGATGGGGACGGGAGTAGAGGTGGTCTCTTACGTGTTCTGGTACTGAATAGAGACTTTACAATGCTGAGGAATTAGAAAGTAAAGAGAAATATTGAGCACTTATTAAAATTGGTTTTTGTTTGGACAGACATCATTATAGTTAATGACGAGATGTTAAGTATCCACCACGGTCCTTTTGTAGTAGTGCCGGGGTCAAGAGAATGAGTTTTCAGTGCTTTTGCTTTCTCTGTCTTCCTGATACCCTGAGTAAGAAACCATCAGTAAGTTTAGTTCTTTTCAAAATCATACCACCAGACCTTTTAGGAATCTAAAAAATTAAACTATTGTTTAACAGTATTGACTTCAAAGTCATTTTTGATACATGTTTTGGTTTGCTAAAGCTGCAGGAAGGCAATATACTAGAAGTGACTAACTTTTACAATGGGAATTTATTAGGTTACAACTTGACAGTTTTAAAACCATGAGAATATTCCAACTAAGGCATCAGCAGGACGATACCTTCTCTGAAGAAAGACCAATGTCATTGAGGGTTCCTCTGTCACATGGGAAGGCACATGGCTGGCGCCTGGTGATCTTTCTCTCCCGGCTTTCGTTGCCTTCAGGTTCTGGCTCTTTCAGTTTCTGTGGGTCCTGTCATGCTTCTCAGGGGCATTCCTCTCTGAGCTCTCTGGGTGTTTCATTCTCTGACCTCTCTGGCTTTTTTGTGTCCTTTATCCTCTCATGAAGGACTCCAGTAAAGGATTAAGATCCACCTTGAATTGAATGGGTCACATCTCAGTTGAAACAACCTACTCAGAAAGTCCCACCCATAATAGGTCTGTACCCACAAGAATGGATTAAAAGAACATGGCCTTTTCTGGGGTACATAACAACTTCAAACACACACAGTAAGATTATACTGTAATGAGCTGGGTGATATTTGGTATAATCATTGAGTGTAATCTTCTAAGCCATCAGAAGATCTTTTTATTAATTGTAGCATTCATGATTTATTTTATGCCGCACCTTCATAATGAATAAAGTCCCTGATTCTAGCCAGCATTGTTCATTACTGGTGTTTCCAGAGTACCAGTTTCCAGAAATACGACAAGCTTGTAAAATAGCGTGGATTAGTTAAGGACACTTTATTAAAAGTTGATAATTGCTTAAATTTCAAATTGGATTGAAGGCCTGGTATTTCATAGAGCTTTTAGGGTTTGAAAGTCCTCTGTAATTTTGCACTAAAATCTTATCTGGGTTCTTTTGAAAGTTTGGTACCATTTGAAATAATTTCCCTTGTGCTTTACTGGCAAAATAACCATTTTTTGTTTGTTTCAATAGAATCTCCCACAATCTGTAATTGAAAATGTTGGAGGAAAAATTTTTACATTTGGATCTTACAGATTAGGAGTACACACAAAAGGTAAATATTGTTTGTTTTATTTACCTTAAGACAGGGATACTTTTTTTATTCCTTAAAAATTATAAAGAAGCATCTGTCTCAGTTGCTTGTGGTGTGTCCATACAGCCGAGGTTTGCATGGAAGAGAGAATTTTAAAGTCTAAATTTGGTAAGAAGAAAGACATAAATTGATAGTTTCTTCTGTTGCCCCACTGTTCAATGCAGTACTAAATTAAGTAAGTAAAATTAAAAATTCAGCTCTTTAATAGAAGTGGCAGCATTTCATATGCTTGAATAGCCACATATGGCTGGTGCCTGTGTGTCAGACAGTGCAGTATAGAACATTTCCCCATCGTGGAGAGTTCTGTTGGACATTGCTGCTCATTTCCTCCTCCTGAAGAATATCCCTCCAGAAACCAGAACAGAAATTATTCTGTTTTTAAACAATCTTTTGATTTTTCTTTTCCTATACTTTTATTATTTAGACAATTTAAAATATAGCTAAGCAAAACACAAACAAGCCATTGGTAATCACTGTCACTATTTTCTTATTTACCCTTGTAATTTTTTCTTTGCAAATAAATATGCAATAAAAACTCTTTGTATTGGGCACTGAGCATAGCTTTTGATCTTCATTATCTTATTTAATACTCACAACATTCTTGTGTAATAAATAAGGAGTCTGAGCCTTAAAGAGGCAGTATAGTTTGAAGAGTTTGTCCCAGGCAAACTCAGGCAGTCAGGCTGAATGAACTCTTGAACCATTAACTATGTTTAAAAATTATATTCCTGTGTAGTGTTCTCTGCCTTCTGGCATCCCTCCTTCCCATCTCCTACTAGCCTATGTCGGTAGTATTGTATTTGCTTTTGATGTGCACCCCATGTGCATCAATATATACAGCCTTCAGAGTTGTGCCTTAGCTACCACTTCTTTTAGGAAAATGACCTTGTTTAACATGAGCCCACATTGATCTCTCCCTATCAATTTTAGTCTTCCTTTTTATATGTTCCCTATGTACCCTATTATATACTAAAATAATTACACATACCATACTATGCTCTACCTCTGTGGATTCTTGTGCGTGGTCCTTCTTGAAGTTTATTCTGTACAGTTAATTCTGTAGGTTCCATTTGGGGCCAGGAAGAAGCCTATAAGCAGTAGTCAGGTTGTATATAGAGGAAAATACTATTTTTTTGTTTAATGAACATGACTGTGACTGTGAGTCACTTTTCTCTGCCTCCCACTTTACCTGGGCCACTATGGGTAGAGGATGCTGCAGAAAAGAAAAACAACAACAAAAAAATCCCATCAGTTAAAACTGTATTACAGTGAGTGATAATTTTTTTAGGGTGTGTGTGTGTGTGTGTGCATATTTACAGGCTCACCAGTAAAATTTTAACAGGTTCTTAAAATAAAATCCTGCTATGGTAGGATGCAAAATAATTTTTGTATAGTATTAATTAGTGGTTGATGGGCTTAATTTTTTTTAGGTGCCGATATTGATGCGTTGTGTGTTGCACCAAGACATGTTGATCGAAGTGACTTTTTCACCTCATTCTATGATAAATTGAAATTACAGGAAGAAGTAAAAGATTTAAGAGTACGTAAATGTTTGGGGTGATGGGGGAGAAATAATAGAAACTACTTTAGTCAACTGAGTGAATTTTGCAGGATCATTTACGGAATATGCTAGACCTTTCTGAGCACTTAATGCCTATGTTTATATTTCATTCTTTATAACAAGCCTAAAATTATAAATTTGTAGTGTCTTGTTTACAGATTAGGAAACTGAGGCTAGTAGAAAATAAAGATTAAGTAATTTGGCTATTACATGTCAGATGAGTGGCAAAATCAAGAATTTCAGCCTAAGTTTGTCTGATTCAGAGAGCTAGTTACAGCGAGCCTATTAAGTGTTAGGCATTAAGCTAAACTATGTTTAAAGAGTTTCAAGTATCATATTGATGTACCAATAATAGAACTCTAGTATAGGACTAATGTGTACTTGCAGAGGTACTGATTTGGTTTAATTTTCTTATAGGCTGTTGAAGAGGCGTTTGTACCAGTTATCAAACTGTGTTTTGATGGAATAGAGGTAAGGTGTGGTTCAGATTGATGTTTCTTGCTATGTGGAGTCATTGATTTTGATCGATGTAGGATAAAGACTTCATTTATTTTAAAGTTTTATAATTAGTGAGTTGTGATATTAATAAGAATTAAGTTTTAGTGGAAATGACTGATAGCCTGTTTTTTGTGTAATATACCATTTTTAGTCTCTTAAATGCTGAATGAAATTAGGAGCTAAAAACAGGCAGAACTAATGAAACAGTAAGGCTGTGGAATGCACTATGAAACAGCGTACTTGATGGTTGTTTAATTTGCAAATTTTTTGTGGTTTTAGTCTCATTAAAGCAATAACAATGTATTTTTGCAGATAACACTTTGCCTTGCCTTCAGTTAACTATTTTGAAGAATTTAGCAGAAAATTGTGGCCTGGTATTATGTATGTTGAAATATTTTCTGATAGGGAAAATTTTATGAGCTGTGGGATACCTAAGTTCAAATCTTGCTGCTTTTTATATAGTAGTGAAAGTAATTGGAACAAAGCTGACAGTGAAGCAACTTTAGATATTTATTGTTACTTCTGCAGAAGTAATAGTTTGAATGGTACTGGAAAATCACTAATAGTGATGGTGAAGCTTATAAAATTTTGGAAGTTGGGAAGATAATACTTCACTGGTTTGCAAAACAGGCAGTTTCTATAACTATGAAAAGTTGAATGATCTTAACAAATAGACGTAAAATGTTAAATTTGATAAGGGATTGTCACCATGTAGTTTTTATTTACACTCAATGTTTAAGTAAATACAAAGCAACCTGTAATATGAAGTGTGCCCCATTTTCCCAAAAAGGTTAACAACAAAAGGGAGATTTTTGTTTTGCTTGTGGGAAGATAATTCCTATAAAAATTTTTCGGAATGGAAATTATAGTCAAATGGCTACTTAAAATATTTAACGTGCTAAGTTTTTTTATCCATACTATTATATAAAATTATACTTATTATATAAAGTAATACTATTTTAAGAATGCCTTTTTCCATTTTCATATTCCAACATTTTGTATAATAATTTAATCCTAATTCTTCATTTGTTCTTTACCAAATCACCGTCATCCCTGAACTGCTTTTTATCTGTTTTTATGAGCATATAATCTATAATTCCTTCTAAATTGGGGTGAGCTACTGGACTTTGAAATCTGTTTCATTGGAAATTTTACCGTATAACACTAGTACTCATTTATATAACATTAGTACATGTTTTTTTCTTCTTTCATCCTGTTTATGTTTAAATGTGTTTTTACAACATGCTTTTAAAATACTGCCTTTTTAAAAAGTGGTCTTATAAAAAAGACTTGTTTAGAACAAGATGCAACTTTTTGAAACCATGAAGTCATACACCTTGAAATAATTTACCAAATCTCCTCATTTCTTTGCCCTCTCACTCTCTTTTCTCTTTCTTTCTTTTTCTTTCTTCCTTTCCTTTCCTTTCCTTTCCTTTCCCTTTTTCTTTTCCTTTTCCTTTTCCTTTTCCTTTTCTTTCTTTCTTTCTTCAATCAAAACTAAGTATCAAGAGGAAAAAACATACTGTAATTTAGTGTCGGAACTCCCTTTTTACTGAGAGACTTTTAGACTTTTTTTTGGTAAATCTAAGGACAGTTACCTCATACCTGGGCACCTTATGATATATAATCAATTCATAACTCATACAGATGGAGAGCTAACAGTTAATTTTAAGTAATTCAGTATATGGTTTTAGCAAACATTTAGCAGACTTAAACTACTAAATATGATTAAAATGGCAAGTAGATATTTTTAAAGCTTCATTGTATATTAGCCTTCTTTAACACTATAGATTTAAATACCTGTGATATTAAAGAATATAGTTTGAACTTTTGGGGGCCATTGTCATGGTTATAATTGATGAGAATGTCCTAGCTTTAAGGAGAACTAAGGATATTCTCTTCTATAGAAATGCCTCAAAAATAGCTTGATAGATACAGAATGTTAAAGTTTTGTTTTTGTTTTAGATTGATATTTTGTTTGCAAGATTAGCACTGCAGACTATTCCAGAAGATTTGGACCTACGAGATGACAGTCTGCTTAAAAATTTAGATATAAGATGCATAAGAAGTCTTAATGGTATGTCAAAACCTATTTCCTTTTGCTTAGTTTTTGTCAAATATGAAATAGCTTTTAACTTGTTCTATACTGAAGCTTTTTAGAACCATATTTTCCACCCATAGTGTGTCAAATAAAGTTTGCTTTATATTAATAGTTAGACTACAGAGGAATGTCTAGTAATTGATTTTTACTTACTGGTACCTGACAGCGTTACTACTTTTCTTCTGTTGTGAACGATACTTGGGTTATGTAAAATGACTATCTGAAGTTTGTACGCCATTGCTGTTGATTTGGGTTTCATTGCATAACCCTAATTAATTTTGATCCTGATTATCTTTTTATAATGTTTTCAACTGTTAGTTTAAAAAAAGTTACTTTTGGGCAATTTATATTAGCATAGTGTGTTACCATGCTCTTGGAGAACAATTCTAGAAAACTTAGTGGAAGAGGCCCTTCTCAGTGTACCTGGATGGGAAAAACTTTTAAAATTGTGAGATTAGTTAGATTACAATTCAGTTTCTCTGCTTTAATGTAGAGCTTGTGATAGGACATAAATCATTTAGATTTTTTAGTTTCCTTTTTATTGGATTAACATTACTGATTTTGCCAAATAAGAGTTCTTATTTAATTTGACGTCATTCTCAGAAAAGTTAACAGAATATTATCATTAAACTTTTGATGATTTAATGTTCTGTTTTTTTCACTCCTGTTAATCAGGTTGCAGGGTAACCGATGAAATTTTACATCTAGTACCAAACATTGACAACTTCAGGTTAACTCTGAGAGCTATCAAACTGTGGGCCAAACGTGAGTTCAGAATTTGTTGGTTAGCTTATTAAGATGTTTGAACTTTTGTTCAACACTAACTTATTTTTTTGCTTTTCCCTTATCAACAGGCCACAACATCTATTCCAATATATTAGGTTTCCTCGGTGGTGTTTCCTGGGCTATGCTAGTAGCAAGAACTTGCCAGCTTTATCCAAATGCAATAGCATCAACTCTTGTACATAAATTTTTCTTGGTATTTTCTAAATGGTATGTGTTTAGATTATATTAAAATAAAATTGATTGTAGACACTGAAGTTTAGTCTTATTTCTATGACATTTCTGCAGCTGGTTTCAGATTCAAATTTTAGTTTATGATGTAGCCATTTAGGTAGCCTGGGGAAATCATGTTGTATATAGAATGACAAACCTATGCTCCATTCCTTTTCCCTAGCTTTCCCAGAATAGTAAGATGCTATTTGTATTTCCTTGCATATAAACCTACCCTTCAAGTAAACTCCATGAATTTTAACTGTAGTCTGCTAAAATCCAATGAATAAGTTGGGATATTAGTTACATTCAGAGAAAACTTGCATATAACACCTTTTCACTCTTTGAATTCTTCTAAATTTATAACTTATTAGCTCTTTGTGATTATTTTTGCTTTCGGTTGTTCATTTATTTCTTTCTGGTAAAATATTAAAGATGTAAATTTATATAAAAAGCTTGTAAGAATAACTCAACTTGCAAGTGCTCGGTAAAAAGCACTTGATCCTTTTGAGATTAATCAGTAATACAGGAGAGGTTTTTTAAAGCGTCCACCTTTCAAGATATACACATTTGCCAACCATTATTTCTTTGAAGAAAAATAAGATGAAAGATATACTGCCATTTCCCATTAGTTGCTTTGGCAAAAGGTGAGGTTTCCTGTTTTTTTAAATCACACTTATCTTGGAGATTTAAGTCCTCCACCCCCTCCATTCCTGCCAACCTCTGTCCCTTCTCCCTCTGAAAAAAAATGGTTGCTTTATTCTAGTAATTTTATGGAAGTGTTATTGGAAACAATTTCTAACTTAACTGTGCCACGCTTTGATATACATTCCACAACTTTGGGATTTGATAGTGCTTAAATGTGTGATCAGGTGTGATGAGATTGACTCAAGAAAATCAGAGTTTATTTTAGTGCTACAATTACACAGCAAATATTATTTTAAAAAGCTAACCTAGATTTCAACCTAGGCTTGAAAGCAGTGTGTTCAAGGCACAGAGTTTTACTACTCTTATTCATGTTAAATAACCTTTAGGTCATAAGTAGAGAAAAATTTTCCTGATTTTAATAATTATACCACTTTGCCTATAGTTGGAATTAACTTTTTTATTCTCAATTGCCTCTGGATTGAGCTGTTACAAAGACAGGATTTTTTGTTTCTCTCAAGGGGGATTTATCCTATTCTTGGTTGGGGTGAACACATCAGCTGTCCTACAGTAGTGCGTCTATTTCTGAAAAGTGCTTTATCAGTCCTTTGAGAGCCAGAGATGTTTGTCTTCATTCTGAGAAAGCTGTCAGATGGTTTACATTATCTTCATAGTTAGAGGAAAATGATTTCAAGTAGTCCTAACATCGACAGAAAGGAATAACATTATATATACCATAAGGGCAAAATGAAGGAAGAAGAATCACATTCACAAATGCTGTATGTTTTACAAAGTACTTTCAGATGTAATATCCAATAGTCTTATCAAGTGCTACAATCTTTTTAAACAGGGAATGGCCAAATCCAGTGCTTTTGAAACAGCCCGAAGAATGCAATCTTAATTTGCCTGTATGGGACCCAAGGGTTAGTGTATTATTTTTTCCCCTACAAATTCACATTGTGCAATATCAAGTAAAAATCATCTGCATAAACTCCAGGGAGACTTCCCATCTTTTGTATTTGAGTGAATATGTCCGTATTACACTTTCTTTAAGATTACCTCAAATATTACTATTCTATGATTTGTGAAGCATAATTATGTACCCTGTAAACCACGTTTAACTGTACATAGTTTTTAATATCAACCTCACTAACATTTAATTTATTCTATATAGAAGTATCTTGTAAGTCAAAGTTGTGTGGGCGTTTGTGCTTAAAAGAAATAAAAGGATACTAAAAATCCCTGTTTTTTTTATTTGATCTAAATATTTTGTTAAAATTGGGTCATTGTAGAAAAGTTGTTGCTTAATGTTTACACGTGGCAGATAACTTCTAAGCATTGTCACTTTAGTTACCATGATGCAATTGTAAAAATTGGTTTTAGATATTCAGAGATTACAAAAACATGGTTGGGTTTAAGAAGAGGTTCCAGTTTGTTTCTTGGTATGTTATGACCACTAGTGCTTACTCATTTTAAATGTTATGACATGTACCTTATTTGATAAAAGAAATTTAAGTTTGAATAGAAATAATTCTGTTTTTCTAAATTAATTTGCTATCCTATGAAAGACTTCGTCAGTTTCAAGTTCTGTTGAATTATATCAGTTTATTTTCAAGTTTTCCAAACCTCAGGGCGTTTAATTTTGGAGGGAAGTGAATTTATAATATCCTTCTTGGAAATAAGCCACTATAATTGTGATAGAGATTAATATCAGCAGTTCATTGAATGTGCCATTATCTCTTAGAATATCAACATGAATAATATAATTTCACCATGTGTTAAGAAGCCTATACTCCTTATAAGTTAATGGTATGTTAAAAACTTGAGTTTCAGTCTTGTTTTAAGGAAGTTTTACAAAGATCTTCTAATACATTTCTCAAAAGTGTAACTTTGTTTGCATCCCGATTTCTGTTGTTGAATAAAGAAAAACTAAACATCACTAGATGCCCAAGAAAGACACTTTTTGTTCAGCAGGCACACTATTTCTAGTAAGGTTGCAGAAACAGTCATGTCCAAAAGATTCAAATAAACCATTAGTGTAGGCCAAGTCTCTGATTCTGTAAAGAATTCCTATAGAAATAATGTCTCTCTACATGATTTTTCTTTCTCAACTCCAGCTATGAATGAAATAAAAAAAAAATTAATCATTGATTCAGTTTAACAAAGGATTAAAAAAAGTCCAAGTATCTGTTGCATATGTACTTGAAGAAACTGATTGGCTGTTGTTGTATGTAGGTAAACCCCAGTGATAGGTACCATCTTATGCCTATAATTACACCAGCATACCCACAGCAGAACTCCACGTACAATGTGTCCGTTTCAACACGGATGGTCATGGTTGAGGAGTTTAAACAAGGTAAGTGTTTATCCTTCTGCTCTCCTTTATACACAGAGGATTTAAATACCAATTTAGACCCAGTAGTCTGCTGTGTAATTTAAGTCGAAGAAAGCGTTCTCTGAAGTGAATTTTGGCATTCATTTATTGGATTAAAATTCAGTTTAATTCCTCTCAGGCAATTTATTTTTGACTACCTGTTAGAAGATTAACCAGCTCTTAAAGCTATATCTTTAGCTGGGCCTTTGAGCTGGTTCAGTGCCATACTATTGCCATGTAAAATGATAAAATGATTTCATAGTTTGACTCCACTAGGTGATACGAGAGAAGCAGGCTATGTACTTTGTGAGCAAGATTGGGGCCAAACTGCCCATTATTTTGGAATAACCTCTTAACTTTTTTGAATCTGAGTTGTGCTGTTAATTTGAAGGTACAGCTATTACCGAACAGTCTGTGGAAAGACTGATTTGACTGAAAGCAGTCAAATATATAGAATTAGGCACATCTACCAGCTTGAAATTCAGAAGTTTAACATTCTTTCCTATTGTCTAGAGACACTATGCTTTTAGAAGCAGGAAACTTGTTTTTAGGAAGGCAAGAAACAAAGTTTATGGGAGATTTTTCTTGCCCAGATAACTGTACTGCTTTCAGTTTTTGGAAAGTCAGTCTATAAGCATGACATTTTAGAATAATGGTACTTTATCAGAAATCTGGCTGTCAGAAAACCTTCCAGCTTTTTTGAAAAGTGTGTTATGTAAGAATATGCTCTGAAGTCATAAATTGAAATTCTGTAAAATTATGGATTTTTTTAGGATTATAGTGAATGCACGTGGTATGTTTTAAGATTTTTAAAAATTCTAGGTTGTTAGACTGAAGCATGCAAACATTTTAATATGTTTTTAATTTAGGTCTTGCTATCACAGATGAAATTTTGCTGAGTAAGGCAGAGTGGTCCAAACTTTTTGAAGCTCCAAACTTCTTTCAAAAGTACAAGTATGTATTTTAAGGCATGTTGGACATGTTGCTTTCTTAAATGATAATTGTTTAATAGTAGCATATATGACATCTTCTCTTGCTAAACTAATGTAGCTTTGAATTTTCCTTTAAACCTCTCAGAATTTTCTGTCCTGTCATAAAGGGTGTACTGTTTTAGTAAACCATTTATTATTTACTTTTTCGTGGTAGTATTTGCTTTCTACTGTTTTGCTGACTGATCTAACCCAATTCCTACTACAACTGTAGAAATGTCAACTCTGTTGGCATGTGTTAGTGACGACCAACACTCTTAAAATCCATATACTTTGGCAAATGGGTGAACTGTTAAAATCTGTAGTCAGTATCTTCTGTTGAGTATTTTCAGCCAATCTTGGAAAATTATTTATCAAGATTCTCTATAAATAGACAAAAGTAAAAAAAAAAAGTCTATATATAGTCAATTAAATGTTTCCAGTAGTGAAAATACACTATTCGCCTACCTTTTCCAAAACCCAGTGTTAATAAAGCCCCTTCAAATACTTCTGCAAATACGTTTCTTGGGATTTAAGTGGTGTGGTGTTTTTTAGTAGTGGGTTAGTACCTTAGTTAGTACAGGTTAAAAGCCTGATTAATTGTATTGGTCTTGATGAAAATTGTAAGTTATAATAAATATTATTTTTTAAAAAACCATGGACTTGCACTTTTATTTGCCCTCTGCTGAAAATTTGCCAAAGTCCTACTTAAAAATTTTTTTTAACATTTGAAACTTTCCCGACCATTTGATCCTGTGTTGGATTGTATTTTGTAATAATCTAAGCAAGATTACTTTATGCTATTTCCCCAATTAAAAACAAGAATGATGACCTTCATGATGTCTCTGTGTTTTGTTTCTGTATCTTTTGCATGAAAAAGCAATAATAGAGCCAGCTTAATTGTTGTGTTCTGGGAGTACTGTGTTGTCAGTAAAAATTTAAGTAGCATAACATTGAACGCTCTTGTTTTATTACTTATTCCCTGTGTATTGTGCTTTTCCATTGGGCAGATAACTTTTGTTTTTTATTTTTACCTCTGATGAGGAAGTACCTTTGAACATTTAAGCTAATAAATATACACTGATCCTTTTTAAACTACAGAATAAAACAGTAGATAATTATTTGTAAGTAGAAGAATAAAGAAATTGGTGTTGTAGAAAATTCTATCAGGATCTCTAATTCCTGAGAAGGAAAGATGAAGCTTGTCTCATTCTTTTTCCCATGTCACTTCATCATAGGGGAAAACAATAGGTAGAATGTGGTTCTTGAGAGTACCTTAAGTTGCTTCCCTCACATTAAGAAAGATTAAAGAAAGATTAAGAAAGATTAAATTGAAAAGACCTTAATAGTGTCATTTAGGTGGAATAAGTTTACAATACTAGAACTTTAAAGCTGCTTTTTTTTTTTTTTTTTTAAACTGTGCAGTGTTTTTCCTTTAAAACTTAAACTATACATCGGTCTTTGCTAAATTGTACATAAAAGCTCTGACTCGATTCAAGACTATTTGATACTTTGTAAAATGTGATTTAAACTGTCTTACTGAATTCTGATACAAGCCAGTTTGTACTTTCATTTAGCATATCAGAAACTATTTAAATGTGTTAGATTTGAGAAAGTAGCAACATATCAGGGAAATTATAGCAGGAAATTTGAATTTTAACTCTTTAAGTACTGAGAGAATTAAAATTTGAAAACATGTCAATGATGGGCTGAGTTTATAACAAATTCTATTTATGTTTTCAAGTCTTCTCCAAAGAAGGCCCCTGTGACTACTATCATTAGGTTTTTGGGAGTATTCAGAGATTGGAAGTTTTTTTAAAAACATAGCCTCATATGAAATACTTCAAAGATTAGATATGCTAATAAATTGAAATCCTTAGTTTTCCCTTGAGTTAAAATTGATTAAACCTTATTTGAAGCATATACTGAAAGTATTGATAATTGATATGTATAGGATTTAAAATTGTTAAAATGTTTGTCATTCTTGGAAGGGAGGGTACCATGGAGAAAATTTCATTTGTCTTAAAAAATGGACAAGTCATCTTCTAGAAATTGAAATACCAGCATTCCTTGAGAAAAACCTGGTAATGTTGCTTTGTGGAATTTTAAATAGTTTTAAGAAAATATTTTTCATGTTCCTCATATATTTAATAGTTCAGTAACTAGCAATAAAATAAATAATAAACATAGGGAATGTAAATACTAATTTCAGGCATCACATCACACTAGGAAACATGGAACGGAAGGTAATGGGGGAAAAAAAGCCCAGAATGTTCCCTGAGATGTAAGATTAATAATTTAACATTAAACAAGTATGTATATAAAATAATTTGGCCTTAAAGCATGCTTAAAAACTTTTATAGTACACTCTATCTCTACTGTTTAGGCTTAGTTACTTAAAGATCAAAGAATTGCAATAGTTTTTGAGAACTAGATGTTTAAGTTCACATTTTTTGAGCTATGATCTGTCAAGGTAAAATGGCTAGGGAAACCTAATTTATAGTGTACTTCTTTACTAAATAGTTACAGGTAATACAGCAACTAATTTAGATGCTCTTGGGAGATTTAAAATAGGTTTTAATTTATTTGGGGTACATTTTCATAGTTACATTTTTATTGGAAACCATGGTAATCTAAATTTGTGGAAAACTCAACGACAAGTGAATTGCACTAAGACTTCAAAGTGTCTTTTAAAGGCATTTGAGCATCTTAAGCATGACAATCTTAAGTGGCAGTTCAGAGTACCTTATTTCTTGTGGAATGTACTTGTGTTGAGTGAAGATTCCTTCATCCTGAAGGATGTGGTTATTCACAGATCATGTTTAGAAGGATGACTTAACTTCTTTCTAGGGGCAAAATAGAGGATCATTATTTGGTAGAGCTACAAAATAATGGAGCCTAAATTTAGTGGTACTTTTGCTTGGTCCCTGTGCTTTAAAAGGGATCTTAGGAATTGAATTTGTAGTTCTGGTTTTTTAAACTTAACAACATGTAGGTGATTTTTAGAAGAACAAGGTTGGGATTTTGTTTTTCATTTCTTAGATGGATGAGTGTTCTGTAAACTAATTGCTAATGGCTGAAAGAAAATAATTGCACATTATCTAAATTACTGCATTTTATATTCCTCTTCAAATTTGTTTAAATGTGGCTGAATAAACTGACATATAACCTCAGCTTACAATATTCCTTAGACCAATTTAATGCTTTTAACAATAAGTAAACAGATGCCTTTGTGCATTAACAAAGTTCAGAAGAGGTATTTTTCCACCCCTGGATTTCAGTAGGACCCAAAATTGAACAACTGACCTTTTAACTGCTAACAAAATTATGTTCAAATGAATTATTTTGCCCTCATAAAAAGAGAATATTGATCATCATTTAAGCTTTTATTGAAGACTCTGGTGGGTCATTAATAATACTCATTTCAGCAGTTTGGTAAAGTAGTGATTTAGGGACTGTGAGGGACTTTTGTCTCTATGCTAGGTAGTCCAAGATAACTTTGTGTTTTTGAGTTTTTGTTTGCATGCTTGCTTTTTATACTTTGCCGTCTCTTGTTTTAAGTTATTATACTTTGCCAGAGAGCTTTCGTCTACCCATCTCCCCCCCCCCCCCCTTTTTTAAAGCAGTTGGCCATTTCAGTCTCCCAGCAACCTAGAAAATCAAGTTACTGAGTTTGTTAGGATTTTGATTTAAAAACTTTTAAGGGCCCCAAGTGTGGGTTTTAGGGGTTTTTCTGTTTATAAAATGGCTGACCCTCTAGTGCTTTTATGTGACTTTTATTGTATACTCAGAGGCCATATGCCTGCTCTGTGTATTTGAATTGCTCCAAATGATGCTGAACAGATGAACTGATAAAGAAAGTATTGGTCTGATTGAATTTGGACTGAATATTCACATATCTATTTCCATGTTTGATGTTCATCTGTTACCTTAGATTAATAATACTTGAAGTTACATTTCAACTTCACAGTTCATCTGTCATTTTGACAGGTACTGTTACTCTGTTTCACAGATGCATATAAGCCTTGTCTATGGTTAAATAGTCACGGAGTATCAGAACTATTTTTCAGTGCTTTGTGAGCATAAATAATAATCAAATGGGCTTTTTAAGGAAGTATGATTAAAAGATGTTTAACCTTGTAAAACCTTCAGTGTCCTTTGCCTAAATGTTATATTTTTCTTGGCTAACCTAAACTAGTTAATTAGTTTTTTTCCAGGTCAAGGTCAGACTTTTGCTTTTGGTCAGAAACCTCACTTGTAAAAATGTGATAGAAGACATCATAAAAGATTCCATTGTTTAGAGAAGTTAAACAAAAAATTGTTCTTGGTTATATTCCCACTTTTCTAACCAGGATCTATACTACATAATGATGTCAGTTTGCTTTATGAAGTAGTTTCTGGTGAGAAGTTTGACTCCCGGCACTTCTAAACTGGATACTGTAGAAGGGTATATTGCGCTGAAATTTTTCAGTCTTACGAAATTGATTTATACATTATCCTTTAGTTGTAATAGTTTGTTTTAAAAATGGTTTGAGACTAGATGTTTGATCATGATGGTATTTTCTAAAATGAAAACGTACCTTTTCTCTAATTTAAAAGGGATTGAATTTTCACTCTCATGTGAGTGGTGTTTCTTTGTGTCATAGATAGTTGTTTTGTTCCATGAAAAAAGACATGACCTGACATCAGTATTCAGTTTAACTTTTGCTACCTTTAATTTGAATTAAAAAGCATGATATATTTGATACTATTTTGAAGTCATCAATGTAATAGCTATATTTAGTGATCACATATTTGTGGCCAAAGCCCCTGGTATGTTGTTTCCATCGAAAGTTTTGTTTTAATAGATTATATTTCAGTGAGCAGCTCTTAGATTTCATACTTTTGAAAAGGTAGAGCATTCCACCTGAGTCATTGAATGGAACAGTCAGTTAATGTTTATTCAGTGTTCTTGAATTAAGGTGCTTTTTATTATAATTATTCATAAAATTACTTTTTTTCAGAATTAAATTCACCAATAATTTGAAACTTGTGAAATTTAGCTTATGCTTTTATGTGCGTATTGAGATTTCAAACCCCCTTGCTAAATTGATGTTTTTTTTTAACTGTAAAGACGCTTATTATATTATGGTTTTAATATCCAGCACATAGCACTTAAATAAAATAAATAGCATGTTGTCTTTATCTTCAAAGGCATTATATTGTACTTCTAGCAAGTGCACCAACAGAAAAACAACGCCTAGAATGGTGAGTATGATACTAGACTTCACAGAAAAAATAACCACAGAACAAAATAGGAGATGGAAGGAAATCCTTAAAACATCCAGTTTGGTTTTGATTTGTTTGAGAAGGAAACTCTACAACTTGTAATGGAAGTATAGGAATTAGGGAATCTGTATACAACTTAATTTTTATTTGCTTCGTACAGATGCATGTAACATTTCTTAAATATATCTAAAGTGCCTTGTTTTAGCTTGCTGTTTTTTTCTTTTTTAAATATTTGTGGGAATGTATCTTGTAACTTTTGGTTTGAATGAAATGTGGTTTGGTTCTCTTCCTTTTATGGGAGAAAAGTTGATTGTTTCTGCCTCATTTTTTGTTAGAGCACAAGGCTTTAGTTTTATCTGTGGCATTCTGACAGTAAACTACTCGTGTGTATGCTTGTTATTGTAACCTTTATATTACATAAACATATTTTATAATTCTTTTTTAAGTTTACCAAAACTTTCAGTAATGCTAAGTGACATTTGTTCAGGGTGGGCTTGGTGGAATCAAAAATCCGAATCCTAGTTGGAAGTTTGGAGAAGAATGAATTTATCACACTGGCTCATGTGAATCCCCAGTCATTTCCAGCTCCCAAAGAAAATCCTGACAAGTAAGCAGTTTTCTAATTTAATTCCCTCTTCCCCTTTTCAACTTTCATCAGTAGAAGCTTTTATAGGTAATTTTCTATATTTAGGCTCACTATTCAAAACCTTAATTTGGAATTTATAGCCTTGCTTTTCCTGATCAGAAACATTGAAGAGAAAGACTATTTCTTAAGAAAAATTAGCACTGAAATACATTTTCTCTGATAACTATCTCTAATGATGAGATACCTGTTGACTAATTAGAGTTCACGTTCTGAGGATTTGTCCCAGAACTGCTTGAGCATTCCTCTTAACATTCCTTTCTTCTCTCCTGTTTTGCACGATTGTTGGAATAGTGCTATATACCAAGCATTAGTCTTTACTTTTTATCTTAATTTTTTTAAAAGGATTATACTTTGATTTTGTCCTTCGAAAAATCTGATTTGTGATGGATTTTGGAACATACTGAGAACATCTGCTAATCAAAGCAGGCTTGCTTTATCCTTTTAAGGGTCTTTTATAGGTCAGTGGCTGATTTGTTGCTGTATTACTTAATTTGAGACTCCTTTGCCTGTATTGCATTTGGAGGGTGAAAGTGTATTATCAGTAATGAACTCTTTTTAATTGTAAAAAAGAAAGCAATATTAAATATTGAAAAGTATAGGTGAAAGGATCACTGAAGATCCTGTCATTACAGATTAGCTGTTACTGGGATTCTGGTTGTTTCTTTCCATATATATAGAATTTCTTTTTTTCTGTTGTAGTCATATGAATGAGTTCTGTTATTTGTGGGGTTTTGTTTTTTTGTTTGTTTTTTTTTTACAATTTTATGTTACTGCAATTTTAATGATTTAAAGACTGTGATGTTTCAGTAGATACACCATGAAATGTTCAAAAGTAGCTGAATCACCACTTTCCTCAGTTATGCTACAGTGAAATTCTGTTTATGTGGCTTTTTTATTGAGTTTTTTTAATGCAATTTTATTGAGATGCAGTCACATAACATACAGTGCTCCAGAGTGTATAATCAGTTGTTCATAGTAGTGCATTCATCACCACAATCTATCTTTGAACATTTTCATTACTCCAAAAAATCAATTGAGTTTTAAAAGTAAGGAATATATATTTGAGTTCTAGTTAATGTTTTTGTGTCTAGAACATCCTTTTTTGTTTCAGATTTTTCTAAAAAGCTGTTCTTTTTCCTTCATCAGTTTGGATGTAATTTTTCTTTGATTACAGTTCCTTTGATGCTTGAGAATCCTCATCAAGGGCATTGGCTATCAAACTATAGATAGTATGAGTATATTTGCACTGGAATCCTGATGGTTTATATGGAATAGGAATATAGAAAACAAGTGTAGGGGCAGCATTTAAGTGAGTTTTGATGGTATTTCAATTTAAAACATAGTTTGCCTATACATTTGTTTTCAAGATTTCCACATTCTTTAGGTTGTAACCACATTGCTAGCAATATTTACATGAAGTCCTGATAAACCACAGTAATGCTCTTACTTTGCAGGGAAGAATTTCGTACAATGTGGGTGATTGGTTTAGTGTTTAAAAAAACAGAAAATTCCGAAAACCTCAGTGTTGATCTGACCTATGATATTCAGTCTTTCACAGATACAGGTATGTCTCTACTTGGATAATTAAAACATTTGTGTACTTACATATTTGAATCAGTCCTGATGTACACCAGAGTGATATTTGCAGTAACTGTTCAGATTACTTGGGAATATTAAAGTTTGATCTTCAAAATAATTTTAATGGTTTTGCATTAGTTACTAGTTTCAGTAGTGTCCAGTGTATAAATGATTTTTCTCTATTAATGGCAGACCTTAAAGTAAGTAGAAAAAATTTAAATTTGATTTATCCACGTTACTTATGAAATTAGAAACAACCTGAGTATATGAATGTCTTAAAAGACTGTACCTGTTTGTGACTTTCTTAATATAATCTTGAACCTTTGGAATTGATGAAGCTGAACTTCTGATGACTTGGAAGAAATTTATTCTGTATGGTCAATGTATGTTTAAGTGTTAATTCATGGGTAGAGAGTAGGGTGATTTACATTTCACATTGACCTATAAAGATTATTTTAGTGCATTTTAACTAAAGACCAAATGGTGGGCATAGATGACAAAAGCTAAAGCTATATGCACATGCACAACTTTTAAGGAAATGGTGAATAGGCATATGGACAACTGTGCATCTCTTTAAGGATTAATTCTATTCTCTTTCAAATATCCCCTCCCCAACCCCACCTCAATTTTTAAAAATATCAACAATTGGCATTTTTAGCTATCTAGCTGGGTTAAGGAGTTTTCCCAGAGAACATTGAGATTTCACATTTATTTTTTGCCTACCTACAGAGAGAAAAAGGGAAAAATTGAATAATTTGGTTAACTTTTTTAATGTGGAATAGGTGACTTCTTCATAGTCACATATAATGAATTAAAGAAATTGAGTAATGCTAGGACTTTAAGTAGAAATTAGATTAAATTAAAAAAAATTTTTTATTAAGGTTTATTCACATACCATACAAGCATCCAAATTAGATTAAATTTTTACAGTGTGTTTCATTTAAAAATCAATCTCTTAAGTTTAGATACTATGGTAAGATGCTTTCATTTAACGATGACAATGCTGTGAATAATGACTTGTGTGTATGAATTAAAATTCTGAAAATCAATGTGCTAACTGTAATAAAGGTGAAATAAAAGAAAAAGAATAAGTATTTCATTATGTAATTGGGTACAATGACAGTAGAGGACGTACGTAAATAGTCAGGTGCTTGCATCTTATTACTGGTGGTGTCACATCTGTGAATTCCAACTGATAGGGGTGTTACACTGATTCAGATACCATCAGCAGTGTTATATCGGTGGCATGGTCAAAGTAAAAGTTTCAACTACAACAAAAGACAATCTTCTCTTGCTTTACAATATGGTAGTTGCATTCCTAGAAAATTTAGATTAAAAATACATTGTTTTATGTAAAATTGAGTTAGGTTCTTGGTTGAAATAATTTTTAAGTAGGTTTTTCATCTTTAGGAATATAGGTAGGACATGGGATAATTCTTTATTGTGAGGAACTGTACACATTGCAGCATATCTAACATCCCTAGCCAGTTACAACCCTTTATCATTGTGACGAGAAAAACACCCCCACAGATTTCTAGGATATCATCTGGAGACTGACACTCCACCTTCTGAGTACCACCGAAGTGTTTTTTTCCGAAGTAAAAATAACCCTTGTTAACTGAAACCGTTTATGCACTAAGTCATGGAGCGAGAACTTGATTCTAAAATTTGTTTTGTACATTGCCTTCAAGTTAACTTATCAAAGATTGTTATTAGTGAACCATCAAGATTTTGAAAGAACTCTTAGGTACTTTAGGTAAGAAATATTTAGTTGTCCTGTATCTTGAAACATTTTAATGGAATCCTTAATGTCAGGGATTTTTTTAGTAAAACAAATTTCACACATTCAAACCTGAACTCTTCATTTCTCTGGTCCCAGCTTGTTTCTTATGAAGACTTTTTGATCTCAATTATTGGCAGCTGCATTTTTCTAGTTGTTCTAGCTGGAAGCTTTGGAATCATCCTTGACTCCTCTTTTTCCCCTACTCCATATCAGTCCATTACTGAATCACATTGCCTCTGCTTTCAGAATGCATTGAGATTACTGCCACTTCTGCTATTTACAACACTTGTCACCCTGGTACAAGCCACTATCATTGCTCTGGTGGATTACTACCGCTGCCATATATCTTTCCTGTTCTGCCTTTCCTCTCCTCTCAACCAGTATCCAGAGTGATCTTTTTAAGCCAAATCACGTCTCACCTCCTTAAAATTTATAATGGCTCCTCACTTTTACTCCATTTAGAATAAAAGTCCAAGTCCTTATTGTGGTTTGCAAACCTCTACCTGATCTGACCTTCCCATTATGTCTCGGAATCATTTTCTTTTTTTAGGTCCACAATCCTTTAACCATATGTCTTCGGGCCAGAAAGGTAATAAAGTTCATATACTTTATATTACATAACATACCCAGTGGCACCTGGAGTAGCATGTGGTTATCAAAGGCAGTGGCATTTCTTTAGGGAACACATTAGGCAAAAGAAAAAGACCAAATAGCCACAAATAGTTCAGATCAGGTTTTGTTGCAAGGTGAATTTTTGTGCCAAATTTAGAAGACTTCTGTGTTGAAACCTTTTGAGATTTTAGAGTTGAAGGTAAAGGATTATGACTTTCCGCTTTTCTCTTCCCTCAATGGCCTTTTTGCTTTTTACTTCAAGCATTCCAGGCATGTTCCCTACTCAGTGCATTTTGTCCTTGGTGTTTACTGTCTCTGAAATGTGATTCCAGCAGATACCCTCAGCTTGCTTCCTCATTTTCATTTAAGTCTCCACTCAAAAATGCCATTTCACTTTTTAGGCTATGCTCCCTGTCCTCTTCCTTACTCCATTTTTCTCCATGGCACATATCACCGTCTGACATATATTTTACTTATTTGATTTCTTTTCTGTTTTTTTTGCATTCTCTTCATTAGAATGTGGATTCTGTGAGGCTATTTTGGTTTCTCTTGATCACTGGTCTAGAACAGTTTGGTATATTATAGGTGCTCAAGGGATATTTGTATGACTGAGTGAATTTTTCTATTTTGGTGCCCAGTGGACCTAAATAATTTGCATTTATTTATTTTTAGTATTTTCCTGTTGTTCCTGTGACCTCTGTTATTTGTGCTATTTCTATAATAGAAAATATGTCATCACTTACCTTAGTATTTTATCTTACAGACTCTAGAAAAGCTATCTCTCAGTTATAGTTCCATGGGTTTGACTTTTATTTTCCTGCATGTGTTACATACTTGGGTTAGAACTTCAAATTCTACTGGTATCACAAAAGAGTATGTGTTAAAAAGCCCTTTTTCTCCAATTCTGCAATTTATTAAAGTTACACTGGCAGAATTAATCTTTATGCTTTTATTCCTCATGTACATCTTGTGGTAAAATCAATGAGTGATTTGACCTGATAATTTTAAAGATAAGGCGGTATTGATTGAAAAAGTGTCTCTATTTAGAATAGATCCTCGTGGTTGAGTTTAACTGCTTTTATTAAAATGTTTCTGTTTCTTTAACAATTTCCTAATTGTGTAGTTTATAGGCAAGCAATAAACAGCAAGATGTTTGAGGTGGATATGAAAATTGCTGCAATGCATGTAAAAAAAAAGCAACTCCATCAACTACTACCTAATCATGTGCTTCAGAAAAAGAAAAAGGTAAATTTAGAAAGTACTTACAGAAGCATTACTAACAATGTTTTATGCATCCAGTTTATCACTATTTCAAAATCTTGGCTCAGTTGATAATAAGTCATATTTGAAATAGATCATAGTATTTTTAAACTCTGTTATATGGAGCAATTGTATTGTGAAATCTTGCTCCTAATCAGGTCTCTCATACACACTTCAGAGAAATTAGTGGTGATGCTTTGTACCTGTCTTTTGTACATGATCATATTCTTTTTTAAAAGACTTTTATTCTTAGCCATTTAAAATCCCCCATCAATATCTACTTTTCCTTCCTTTAAAAAGTGACAAAAAAAAACTAGTCAGTTGATATGTGGATCAAGTAATGTGGAAATCTTTTAACGAAAATGGCTTATTTTGGGGAATGTAAAAACGATGCATGTATATTACTTAAAAATTTAAAAATACTCAGTATAAAAAGGATCACTGGCATCCTTCCCTAGGGTTAACTATATTTTGCAGTACATTGTTCAAATGTTATTTCTTGTTTTTTAATAACTTAGAGCCATTTTCCCCTTATTTGGACTCATTGTAGAAGGCATATTGGAATTTTAGTGCAGAGATAGCATTTTACATTTTTTTCTTTAAGTGGTTTTAAAAATACATGGCTTATTTCTATAATGGAATACTTTAATGAGCTTAGAACTGCATTTATTAATAGTGAATAAAAAATTTGTGGAAACATAGGTAGCACATAGTTTACAAGTTCAAAAACTTGTAAAACAGTATTGTTGAGGAGAGAGTATGAAATAAAAGTATGGTAGAGAATGATTGCTTTCAGGATAATGTTTGGTTTTCTAGAGCTGGGTTGGGTGGGGAGAAGGGAATGAAATGAATACACAGTGGGCTTCAACTTTATAATATTTTGTTTCTTAAAACATAGAATGTATTATGAATAGAATAGATTATGGTACAAAAGCATTAACATTAAGGACAAGGACGCTAGTAGACTTCCTGACTCAAATTCGGGTTCACTGCTTCCTTGCTGTCAGACTTGAGCAAGTTATGAAATGAATGAATGTCTCCTGATTTACTTTGTCTCTAAAATTGAGATAATATTTTTAGCTATCTCCTTAGGTGTTTTGTGAGGATTGAATGAGTGGGTACACATAATGGGTTTAGACTAGAGCCTAATGCACAGTAAATATTCCTATTAGCTTCTGTTGTTACCATGATTGTCAGTATTATTAATAACTTGGGTAGGGAAATATGTTGGGTTTTTTGTTTTTTTGTGTTTTTTTTTGTTTCTGTAATGCAGTTTTTTTTTTTTTTGCAGTCTCAGAAGTTATTTATTTTTTTATCTTCATTTTATTGAGATATATTCAAATACCACACATACAAAACAAATCGTACATTCGATTGTTCACAGTACCATTACATAGTTGTACATTCATCACCTAAATCAATCCCTGACACCTTCATTAGCACACACACAAAAATAACAAGAATAGTAATTAGAGTGAAAAAGAGCAATTGAAGTAAAAAAGAACACTGGGTACCTTTGTCTGTTTGTTTCCTTCCCCTATTTTTCTACTCATCCATCCATAAACTAGACAAAGTGGAGTGTGGTCATTATGGCTTTCCCAATCCCATTGTCACCCCTCATAAGCTACATTTTTATACAACTGTCTTCGAGATTCATGGGTTCTGGGTTGTAGTTTGATAGTTTCAGGTATCCACCACCAGCTACCCCAATTCTTTGGAACCTAAAAAGGGTTGTCTAAAGTGTGCATAAGAGTGCCCACCAGAGTGACCTCTCGGCTCCTTTTGGAATCTCTCTGCCACTGAAGCTTATTTCATTTCCTTTCACATTCCCCTTTTGGTCAAGAAGATGTTCTCCATCCCATGATGGAGTTTTAAAAAGCATATTTCATTTTTTAAAATAAAAGATTACATTTAAGGTGTCAAACATTTGTCTTCTAATTGTTCATCGGGTATTGTTGATGGGCTTAAAGCATTTGCACTTAAATGTGTATTAATACATATAAACATATTTTGTGTTTTTAGAAGTAATGAAAATGGAGTTTGTTCTTTAATGCTTAACTTTTTCTACATTAAAACAGCTATTTATAGCTGTGGTAATTACATTTTCCTGAATCCTTGATTCAGATTGCCTTTTCAGACTCTTACTATTATCATTTAAATGGAGTATTTGATGTTTGGAAATGACCAGCTTATGGTTTCAATAAATTTTAATGTTTTATTTTTATTGTATTTCCAAGGTAGTATTTCTCTAGATATAGTCTTCTAGAATATAAAAAGAGCCATTAATGATGAGTTTGTTTACTCCAGTAATTTTTTTTTTTATCAATCGGGTAACTAATCTCATCACTTAGAAATGGCTCCTCTTAACATTTTAGTTTATTTCTACAAAGACTATTCAGCACACATATACCTGCACATAATATGTTTTTTTTTTAAAGGTTTCGATGATACTTACCATTTGGTGATCTTCCTTTTTTTTTTTGGTGCTTAGTGTATTTTGACCATCTATCCATATGACATTTTTAGTGGCTGTGTAGTATTTCTTTTTATAGACACAGTATGATTTATTAAATGTATCTTTTATTTGAGACCATTTAGATTTTTTATCAAGTTGCCATTAATAAAATAGCATTTTCCTGTTTTATAACCAAGAAGCGTCAAGAAATCATATCCATGAATGTTTTCTTTGGACTTCCCTTTATTAACTGATAATTGCAAAGTACTGTGCCAGTCTTTTTCTATATTTATTGTTCAGGCAGCCCACAGGTATGGTCTGTCTGATAGAGGAAACAGAGTGGTTAAGAAACATGCCTGAGATCATGTAGATTCAATTCAGTTCAAAAGCTGTGAGTTGGATCTAGATCTTCCTGTGAAGTGTGTGTTGTTGACGTCTCGGTGTAGTATGCTGTCTTTCTTATTTATGTTTTATTAGAAAGCATTGGTAGAATTTTTGTGATTATTTGACTTTGGGATCTTTTGCTGCCAAATTTGATATAGACACAAAGACAAAGCAGGGTGACTTAATGCTGTTTTGCATTCAGACCAGCCAGTTAAACTTTCACGTTCACAGATTATCCCCAATAGCCAGTTATCTCATATGTATTTGAGTACAGTTCTTCAATGAAGCATTTTATTATTTGAACAAACTCTTCTCAAGTGCAATGGAGAGTGAGATTGGTAGCATTTTGCATAAGAAAGATGTTTATTTAGAATATTAGAAAATTTGTTTCATAGCTGACTTGATAAGCAAATGGCATTAGTCTCACCTCTTCTTCCAAATCTCATCTTCCCTATTTGGTCAGTACTGATTTGTGTCCACAGTGTCGTCTGTGTATTGCTAAATGAAAGGATATCATTTGGGAAACTGGAGAACAAACATATGTGTGTGTGGGTTTCTGACAGTAGTGTAAATTATTTCCATTAAAATGTTTCTGGAAGTAAGTGAACACTGAGACTACAAAGTATTCTAAAGAAAATGAAACTGAAGAAATCAATATGATAGACTAGTACTGAATGCAAATATTAAAACTTTTTATAAAGTAATTGTAGATATTATTACTTCATAAAAAATGCATAAGTCTGTTCGCTTTTTTAAATTTTATTTTGTTTTCCAACATGAGCTGTCTGCTTTTGAGTGCTTTCATTTCTTCGAAGCAGGACCAACATTAGAATTTCTGTTTATGGATAGTTGGTTAAATTTTCAGAAAATTATTTCTCCTCGTTTCATAGGATACTTTACAGTATTAAATGTACTTCATTAAAATCCTGAGTTTCATATAGAGCACCAGAAATCTCTTGCTTTTGAGAGAGGCTCAGTTTATTGAAAGGCTCTTTATTGACAAACTGTAATGCATGGCACTAAATTGTAGTTGATGGATATTTTAATTCCATAATTTTTATGCTCTTTGTAGAATAATAGAAATAGCTTTTAAAAAAACCCACTTCTAATCCTGCTATCCAGAGATACTCACTGTTAGTGTTGTGTTTATCACTAAGACTTTTTTCTTTCACACATGCACACACAAATTATAATCCTCTGATTCAAGATGCATGTTTTCATACTGTAATGCTTTTTTAAGTTGCAGTGTGTCTCACAATCAGTGTATACATATAATGTAGCATTCCACACTACTTTCTCTTTCCATGTAGAACTGTAGTTAAGTCGAAAACCTCTTAGATGTCAGGAAATACGTGACTTCCAGATCTTTGCCTTTTACAGTCAGCATGGCACTTCTGATTTTCATAAAACTACTGATGTGTGCTTTTTGATAGAAACCGTATTTCACTTAAATAAAAGGTACTCATGTTTCATTGATCTGAGTGAAATATACATTTGATTAAGTTTTTTTATTGATTGCAGCATTCAGCAGAAGGTGTCAAATTGACAGCCCTGAATGACAGCAGCCTCGACTTGTCTGTCGACAGTGATAACAGCATGTCTGTGCCTTCACCTACTAGTGCTCTGAAGACCAGTCCATTGAATAGTTCTGGCAGCTCTCAGGGGTAAGAGGGTAAAAAGGGAAATGTGATAGGTCTTGGTTCAGATACGAATGAATGTTAGTGTCGTAATTCCTCCAGATTCATGAATTGAGATGTCTGCAACCCACAGTGAACTGCACTGTGTACTGAGGAGAAGAGACAAGCCAACTCTGTCTGGAGCTGCTTGTGCCTTCGTAGCAGGGGAGTGGATCAATGAAATATTAGGGATCTTCTAAAGAAGTCGAAGATCAGTGTGGGTTGGTTTTAGTTAGAGAAACCTTTTTTAGAATTAAAGTATCTCTAAAAACATTTAGAACACTTGAAAATTTTTTCTTATGAATGAGGTACATGCTTATGGTGGTAAAAATTAGAACACAAAAAGCCATATTCACATTTGCTTCTGTAAGTCTTTTCAGTGTTTGCTTCTAGTTTTAAAATGAATGTGATGGTTATACTGATTAGTTCACTTTGTTAATCAACAAGTTAACACTTAAGCACTTTTCTAAATGTGCATGTTACATTTCATCTTTCAAAAGGGGGGTTTTAAAATTGGATTAGCAGTTAAAGTAGAACAAATGCCAAAGTCATGGAGTGGGGTTGGTTCTTGGAATGAGTGCATAATAGAAGTTGACTGTGTAATGGATGGATTCAGCTTTCTTCTTTGGACTTCGTATGCATATTTTCTTAATGCAATTTTATTGAAATATATTCACATACTATACAGTCATCCAAAGTGTACAGTCAGTTCACAATATCATCATATAGTTGTGCATGCATCACCACAATTTTTTTTAACACTTTCATTACTCCAAAAAATAATAGGAATAAAAATAAAAATAAAAGTAAAAAAGAACACCCAAAACATCTCATGCTTCTTTCCCTCCTCCTATTATTCATTTACTTTTTGACCCCTTTTTTCTACTCATCTGTCTGTACACTAGATAAAGGGAGTATGAAAACCTTGCAGCTCACACTTCCTTTATTCAGTGTATGATATGATTTTTAGGTCAATCATTCATGTGAACATGTCTTCTAAACCTTTAATTTTAAAAGGTTTTAGTAAGATTGCCAGTTTGTAGAGCATTAACTTCCAAAGTTTATTTTTAATGGGTGGGTTTTCTTTTCATTTGTTTTGTGTTTGAGTAAAGAAGCTGACACTTTAATAAAAGTTTTTGGTTTTGTAAAAGCCCTAGTGTACTTATGGGTTTCTGCACATGTACAAATTGTGTACATACTAAGTAATTACACAGATTTCATCTTAGTTTATTGAAGTATTATTAAATGACTTCTGTAAATAAGACTAAATGGGTTTTAAGTTTATGGTTGTATATTTGGTTACTACTTGCATGCTATATATTTTTTCCATCCTTTCACTCTCAACCTACTTATATCTTTGACTTTAAGGTGAATCTTTTGCAGATAGCATATAGTGTTTGGTCAAGCCTTTATGTCAGTTCTTCCAGTCTGTGCCTTTTGACTGTAGAGTTAAACCCATTTACATTTAAAATCACAGTATAGTGATAATAAAGTACTTTCTTCTGCTGTTTTGCTTTTTATAGCCTTTGTAAGTCTTATACCTTTTTTTTATCCCTCAATGCCTACTTTCATATTTATTTGCTTTTTTGTGTTGTACCATGCTGAGTACCTTCTCACTTCTATCTGGGTATGTTTTTCTGTTTTCCTTGTGGTTACCATGGGGTTAAAATTTAACATCCTAAATTTATAGCAATCATGTATGGTTTGATACCAACTTCAGCAACACGTACATCTACTTCTCCACTACCCCTCTGTCTCCCCACTGTTTTTTTTTTGTACTTGTTACCACTTACATTTTTGTACTTCGTATGTCCAAAAAATCTAGATTTATTATTAGTTTTTATGCATTTTCATTTTGGTACTTGTAAGAAGGAAGAAGTGGAGTTACATATCAAACAAAACAATTCAATAATAACTGACATTTATAATTATCCAAACCTTTACCACAGGTCTTTATTTGTTTATGCTGCTTTAAACTCACTTTAACATTGCTTGTAAGGCCAGTCTAATGGTGATGAACTCCTCAGCTTTTGTTTATCTGAGAATGTCTTAATCTCCCTCTTTTTTGAAAGAGTCTCGCTGGATATGAAGTTCTTGGCTGTCTGTTTTCCTTCAGTACTTTTGAGTATTTCAATCCACTGCCTTCCTGCCTCCAAGGTCTCTTTTTCTTTCTTGTTTTTTAAAAAAAGCTTTATTGAGATAAATTCACATACCATAAAGTCCACCTAAAGTGTGCAATCATTGTCTTTTAGTAAATTCACAGAGTAGTGCATTCATCACCACAATCCTAGAATATTTCCACCCTCAAGAGTGTTCACTGTGTTACACAGTCCCATGTTTTATACCCTGGCTTACCTTCTAGTGACATACATCATCCTAAACTTCCCTTTCAATTACAGTCATACCCACATATCATCACTGTTCATTTCACTCATTATAATATGCCTCCATGGTTTCTGGTGAGAAATCAGCACTCAGTCTAATTGGGACTCCCTTGTATGTAATGCATTGCTTTTCTCTTGTGTCTTTCAGAACTCTTCTTGTCCTTTGCATTTGATAGTGTAATCAGGATATGATGGGATGTATTTTTCTTCATGTTTGTCCTGGGTGGTGGTCTCTCAGCTTCTTGAATGTGCATATTCATGTCTTTTGCTAAGTTTGGGAAATTCTCTGTCATTATTTCTGTGACTATTCCTTCTGCCCCATTCTGTTTCTACTTCTGGAACTCCCATAATGTATATATCTATGTGCTTGATGGTGTCCCATAGAAGTCTTAGGTTATTTTTGCTCTTAAAATGCCTTTTTTCTTTCTCTTGCTCAATTATGTTGTCTTCACATTCACTGTTTCTTTCTTTTGCCAGTCCCAGTCTACTCTTGAAACTCTCATGGCATTTTTTGTTTCACTTATTGTGGTCTTCAACTCCAGTAGTTCTGTTTGGTTCTTTAAAATTTCTCTCTTTACGTAGACTCTCTTACTGTTCATTCATTGTTTTCCTGACAGCCTTTAGTGGTTTCTTTGTACTTTCCTTCATCTCCTTGAGCATTTTGAAGATCATTTTTTTAAAGGCTTTGTTTGGTATGTCCACATTCTTGTCTTTTTTGTTCATGTTTTCTGTATTTTTTATCTTCCTTCTTGTAAATGTCCAGCAAGGGACCTATAAGAAGTCACTACAGTGATAGCCAGGACAAGATGAAACAAGGCATCAACAGAACTTCTGCCAGTTTTACAATGCAGAAAGGGCCTATTGGAAAGGGATTATTGCAGTTAGAAGGTTTTAAAGAAATGCAGTTTTTTCCCATCCTTACATTATTTTGCTCTCTGTAGGTCTATTGACATTTTCTTTAGCAGCGTTTTTTGTTTCAAGTTTCAGAACGTTTGTCCCTTCTTGGACCTGGTGTTCAGATGTCATCATTCTCTGGTCTCTATTACTGGATAATATCTTACCTTCCTCTTTGTATACAAAACATGTTTTCCTTTCTGAAAGAAGTTCCTTGAAGTTTTGTTGTCTTTGCTCTTGTGACTGTACCTGGCTGACAAAGACTTGAATTAGGCCACGTCCTCAGGCATTCACAGTCTGCTGAGGAAGGCAGATGAGGAAAAGTTGTGAGTGCCCACTCACTGCGGAGGATGATGTAAGCAGTGACCAGGGACCCAGAGCAGGGGAGTTTTCCTTGCAAACAAACATTACGTCACCTGGCATCATCCTGTTTTTGTTTGTTTGTTTGTCTTGCACTCTGTTGCATGCTTATATTTTAATATTTTAAAATATTAACTCTGGGATTTACTCCCTGGGATGACTTTTTTTTTTTTTTTTTAACCAGCTGGTGATGTGAGAGAAATTTTCTTGAGTTTCAGTCCCCTTATCAGTGAAGTCTGCCTAAGGCAAAGGCGCTGTACAGGGTTTTCCCTGTCTTGTCCTGGGCTTTTGCTTGTTAGTTGTTTTGGAATTCCCCTAGTTACAGGAGTTTGGTTGTCCCCTCTGTTTCCCAGGATACAGACCTCCCTCTCCTGGCCTTTGTCCCAGACTGTCAACCTCTATAGTTTTTTACATTCCTTTCATTGTCTTCTGCCTGCAGGGCAAATTCTGGGAGGAGGGACCCTAGAGAGGACTTTCCCAAGTCAGTCTTCCCCTGTTAAAACAAGGCCAGGGACCCACAGAAGGGGTGCAGACTGGCTCCAAAGTGCCCTGGGGTGGGGATCAGTAAGGGTACCAAAAGTTTCTTAGTTCCCTGAAGCTGAGTTTTCTTTGCCTGCCCAGTAAATGCAACCCGTCAGCTAATTGTCCCCCATAATCCTAAGGAAGTGCTGCATCTTTAAATCTCCACCGCCTCCACCCCTGTCCCAGGAGGGCTGAAACAATGGCTGCCTGCCACTTTTGTCTGGGGAGGGATTGAAACAATGGCCTGAGGCCTTGTCCCTGACGGTTGAAACAATAGCTGCCCTCAGAGCTGTTGTCAGTGATTGGCCATGACCACCCATATTCTTGGGGAAGAGGATTTTTCTGTCCCTTTCTGTCGCCAATAGTTAGCCAGGGACTGGACCCCATGGCAGCCTGTCCCGGGAGTGAGGGGTGGGTGCCAGTAGCCACCACAGAGAGGGTAATTTACATTTTTTTTGTATATTTTATCTGCCTCTTCCTTGGTTGCTGTACAGTGTTGTTCTGGCCCTTGGAGTTTCAAAATAGTTGTTTTAGACAGTTCCTGCCTGTTTAATAGTTGTCTTGGTGAAAGGACTAAGTTTTGGAGCTTCCTACTCTGCCATCTTTCCTGAAAGTCTCCACAGCAATTTAAGTTTAAAATAAAATGTTAGATATACCCTTTGTCACTTGATAGTCTTTTCTTTTCATCTGGGTCTGTGGATGGGCTTTTAGGGTTTCATGAACCTTAATATTTTTGTATGTAGAAATTTATTTGTCAGACCATTTCCTTGTTCATAGCTTTTTATAGGGTTTTTTAATATCTAAAATCAGTTAAGAACAAGTCCTTTAAAACTGTGCCTTCAAATATTGTAGTCCCTAGCCACATGTGGCAGTTTCAGTGGAAATTAGTATTAAATAAAATGAAATAAGTTCCTTACTAGCCATATTTTAAGTGCATAGCAGCTGCATCGGGCTTGTGTTACTATATTGGACAGCTCAAGTAACATTTCTGTCATCATAGTGCTCTGTTGAGCAGCACTGCTTCAAAAGTCTGTGTACTTTGGAGTATTGGTTATATTTTACTGTCAAGCAGAGCCAATTGACGTATATGTGTGGGAAATAAAAGTAAACAATCATTTACTTTAAGAATTTCTGCAGGTATTGAATTTTGTTATTGAGTTTTATTTTATACTTATTTTTCTGTTTGCTTTTTAAAATTATTTTTTAGCAGAAACAGTCCTGCTCCAGCTGTAACAGCAGCATCTGTGACCAACATACAAGCTACTGACATTTCTGCGCCACAAGCAAATTCCAGTGAAAGCTCAGGGGGTAAGAAAATTTTGACAAGTTTGCAAATACTTAATGTTATATTTGGTTTTATTTTGAAAAATGGCTTTATTGATGAAGTAGTTTGGGTTCAGCTTTTTAAAATGCCTTCTTATTTGCATTTAAAGTGATTTATAAAATCAAATAAAAGGAATAAAATAAGACATTACTTGTAACATGATTATTTTCATTTTTATGAATTCATATGTTTACTGTATAGGTACATCAAGTGAAAGCATTCCTCAAACTGCCGCACAGCCAGCCATTTCTCCACCACCAAAGCCTACGGTCTCCAGAGTTGTCTCCTCAACACGTTTGGTAAACCAACCACCTAGACCTTCAGGAAATGCAGCAACAAAAATACCTAATCCTAGAGTAGGAGTCAAGAGGAAATCCTCACCTCATAAAGAAGAAAGTCCCAAGAAAACCAAAACAGAAGAGGTACATACGTAATACATTCGCCATGGGAATATCAGCTTGCCTATTTTCAAATCCAATGGGAAGGAAATGTTCAGTTAACAAAATTAAGATTGAGCAAGGCTGAAAGCTTTCAAAAAATTTTCAGGTGTGACTAGTACTTTCGTAGCATAATTTTTCTTCGTTCTTTTTGTACTTAGTCTTCCAACTCTACTCAGTAACTACCTCTTCTGTAAAAATTGTGCCTTTCATTTAAATTTGGAAGGCATGTGTAGTCTGTAACAGTTTAGCCTGGAATAACACGTAACCTTGATTTATTCTCTCATGACCATATCTTTTATGATTACTGATTCTTTTATAGTTCCTTTAGGCAGAGTTCTTTGCATGTGATCTCAATGAAGGTTTGTTTTTTTTTTTTTTAATATTTGGAAACTTTACTTACTCAAATGAGCACCAACACAGATTGGAGATATGACAGAAACAATGCATTTTTTTCTAATACTGAATCACTATGTACAAATACAAGAAAAGGTGAAGACAAATTATTTGAAAACAATTGTTGAAGCAGTGACCTGAAGTAGGCCACTACTTCAGAACACCAGAAAACAACAAAAAACCAAAACCAGAAAATACCGTTTGTAAACACAAGCATAAATAAACAGATTCTGTATTGAAAGAGCCTCTGCAAGTTGGAAAAAGGGACTCCTGCTTTCACCCAAATGTTGTACAAGAACATACAGGCAGATAGAATTTGTTTCTTCTTGTTTTTACCTTTCTCTGATGGTAGATTTCATGACTTTTAATTTTTAAAATGAAACATCTTTTTCCTCTCCCTAGACTACTAGCATGTTCTCCAATGGCATTTTGAAGTTTCTGCATTGTACTTAGTATTCCAGTGTCACTGAATACCATAGGTTCTCAGGTAGTTCTTACTGAATGACTGAACAAAGTTGCAAAGTGAGTTTAGTTTTGGGACTTGAAGTGATTATATGCTCCAACTCTTGAGGACATTTTCTATCAGTACTTTCACTTTTTATAATAGCTGGTTTACCTTGCCACAGTGTCAGTTTTAGGTAAACTTCTAGAAGTTCACATTGATTTTGGTGTGAGTCTTTAAATAGTAATAGTCTTGTTACCCAGTCTTGTGCTCCCTGAGGTCACTCTCATGTTGTTTTTATATTTATGAGACATTTACCACATTGTTCCAGCAATGACTGTCCAAAAGCACCAATGTCATTATGAACTCTGGGCTCAAATTTGTTGTTTAGGAACTTAATCATTACACCAAGATGGCTGTAGGATGGAAACAAAAAAAAATGTAGACTTCTCATGAAGTTCATTTTAAGTGTTTTGATTTATAATGGTGAAAATTTATTTGCCTCTAATTTATATTGTCTCTGGTTTATTCTGAAGCCTTTTGTTTTACATGTTTTAGAAAAGGCCACCATTAACTGAAAATGAATAGTTTGATGAGCTGTCACTTTCAAGATGCCAAATGAGAATTAAAAATGGCTAGAGCATCTCATTTCTTGCAGGACGTGTTCTGAAAACCCATTTCTGTGTGTGTGTGTGTGTGTGTGTGTGTGTGTGTGTATGTGTGTATAAAATCTAGGCAATGATTCTCCACCTTGGTTGTATGCCATTGTTACTTTACTCTTTTTTTCTGTCATATTCTTGCTTCTTTTCTTCTTTTCTTTCCTTCCTTTTCCATCGGTCTGTCTGTCCTTCTTTCCATTCATTTATAGATTTTGGAGCCCCCACCAGATACAGTGAAGCAGAGACTCACTATTAGGCCTGGGAATCTTCTTAATCAAAGCCTGCTGCTACAAGACTATGTTGTGCAGCCACCTATGAATGTATTAGTTCACTGTAATTCTGTATTCATGATTCTAAGTTGTCAGAGTATTTCAGAATTCACATTCCCTTTTACCTTGAAAAGTATATGTAAGTGTAACTCTCGGCTATCATCGTTTGTTACAAATGAATCCCTGAGAGCTCTGACTAAATAAATGTGTACCTGCATGAGGTTTGTAATTTTGTTTACACTTACCTTGGTAGAATAACAGTAATGTTTCTAATCTGGTTTAGAGAAGGGGAATATAGAATTTTTCTTTTAGTATGTAAGAAACAACAGTAAAGAGACTCATTTAGTAAACCCATGTTCCCATCACACACCTTCATGATTGTACACTCTTTATTTTTTTAGAGAAACAGGTTTATAGGAAAATCATGCAGAAAATACAGACTTCCCATATTCTCGCCCTCACACAGACACCGTTTTCTCGCTCATTAATACTTTACCTTAGTATTTTACCTTTGTTACATTAGGGTTCGCTCTTTGTGTTGTTTAGTCCTTTGGTTTTATTTTTCTTTTTTAAAATTTTTATTATAGTAACATACATCCAATATAAAATTTCCCCCTTTAATCATCTTCAAATATGCTCTTCACTGGTATTAATAACATTCACAGTGTTGTGGTACCATCACCACCATCCTTCACCAAAACTTTTCCATCATCCCAAACAGAATTCTGTACCAATTAAGCATTAGTTCCCCATTCCCTGCCTCCACCCTGGTCCCTGCTAAGTTGCATTCTAGTTTTAACTATGAATTTGCTTCTTTTAGTTATATCACATCGGTGATGTCATACACTGTATGTCTTTTGGGTCTGGCTTATTTCACTCAACATGGTGTCTTCAAGGTTTATCCAAGTTGTCACATTTTCAGAATTTCATTCCTTTTTATGGCTGAATATTCCATTGTGTGTATATACATTTTGTTTATCCATTCATCTGTTTGTGGACACTTGGGTTGCCTCCATCTTTTGGCAATTGTGCTGCTATGAACATTGCTATGCAAATACCTTTGCAAGTCCCAAATTTCAATTATTTTAGGTATATGTGTAGAAGCGGGATTGCCAGATCATATGGTAATTCTATCCTTAGTTTTCTGAGTGACCACCAAAGAGTTTTCCATAGCAGTTACACCGTTTGACATTGCTACCAACAATGAACACGTGTTCCTATTTCTCCACATCCTTTCCAGCACTTCTTTTTTTTTAATATTTGCCATTCTAGTGGATATGAAATGGTATCTTGTGGTTTTGATTTGCATTTCCTCAATGGCTAATGATTTTGAGCATCGTTCCATGTGCTTGTTAGCCATTTGTGTATCTTCTTTGCAGAGATGTCTATTCATGTCTTTTGCCCGTTTTTAAAAGACTAATTATTTTTTAATTTTTTATTCTGAAATCATTTCAAACTTAGAAGAAAATTGCAAAAATAATACAAACCCCATGTAGAGAACTCCAGCAAATCCCCACCACCCGCAGATTCCCAGATCCAGCAATTTTAACATTTTGCTACCTTGGCCATGTCATTCTAACTATCATCTATCTACCTATCTATTTTCTGAACATTTGAGGGTAGGTTTCACACCTCATAATCCTTAAACACATAATCCTTCCACATAACAGAGATATTCACTTATGTATTCACCTTAATAAGTACAGTTATCCAATTCAAGAAATTTAACATTGACAGAAAGCTTACATTCGATATTCCAATTTTTTCTTATGTCCCAGTAATACTTTTGTGCCTTTTCTCCTCCTTTCTTAGATCCCATCTAGTTATGTGTTGCATTTAATTGTCATTCTCTCTTTAGATTCTTTTTTTCTTTTTAACAGTGGGAACATCTATTCAACGTAAAATTTCCCATCCCAACCCCTCCCAAGCACCATTCAGTCGGATTTATCACATTGACCATGTTGCAGTACCCTTGCCACCATTTTCTGCTGTAACTTTGTCTTGCTCCTAAATAGAAACCCTGTGCTCATTTTGCATTAACTCTCCATTGCCCCCGCCCCCACACCTGGTAGCCTGTGCTCTTTTTTTCTCCTATGAGTTTGCGTATTCTCCGATTTTTTTTTTTTTTTGGCTACCATGAGTCTTAACTTTAACTTCCTAAATCTGTAAAAATCTGGTTTGCTTTGATACCAACTAGCAACTTCAGTAGCATACAAAAATTTGGTTCCTATACCCCTGTATTCTCCTAGCTTGTGTAATTCTTGTCACAAATTATGTATTTATACATTGAGTGCAAAATACTGATATACTTACATTTAAGCATTTGCCCTTGAGATCCTGTTGGGAGTAAAAAGTGGAGTTAGAAATAAAAATAGCAGTGGTACTGGTATTTATAGTTACCCATGTTATCTTTACCAGAGATCTTAATTTCTTTATGTGGCTTCAGGCAATTTTGTAGTGTCCTTTACTGACCTGCAGAACTTTTTTTAAATCATTTCTTGTCTTTATTCCTCTCTTATTTGTGAAAGATAGTTTTGTTGGATACAGCATTCTTGGTTGGTAGTTGTTTGTTCATTTTAAATATGTCCTCCCACTGCCTTCTTACCTCTATGGTTTGTAAGAGAAAGCAGCACTTAATCTTATTGAGGCTCCTTTGTGTGTGTTCAGCCACATATCATGGTGTGATTGTATTTGGGTTTATCCTGTTGGGAGTTCATTGAGCATCTTTGATGTGTGTATTCATGTCTTGGTACATTTGGGAAGTTTACAGCCATAAGTTCTCTGAATATTCTCTTTGCCCCTTTCCCTCTTTCTTCTTTTGGGACCCCAACAATGCATATATTGGTATGCTTGATAGTGTCCCACAGGTTCCTCAGGCTCTTTTCACTTTCTTCATTCTGTCTTTCTCATTTCTGGATGATTTCAGTTGTCTTATCTTCAAGTGCACTGATTTCTGTCTTCTGCCAGTTCCAGTCTGCTGTTGAGCCCCTCTGGGGAATTTTAAATTTATTTTAATGTGGTTTTCTGCTCTATTTGGTTCCTTTTCATAGTTTCCATCTCTCTGTGTTATCCTCTTCATGTTCATTTATTATTTTCCTGATTTCATTTAGTTCTTTGTCCATGTTTTCCTATAGCTCTTGTAGTATATTTAGGACCATTTTTAAAGTCCTCGGTATGTCAAAGGTTTAGTCATCCCTATTGATGGTCTAATGCTTTACTCTTCTCTTTGGCCTGGGTCATCTCTTCCTGTTTCTTTGTAGGTTTTGTAACCTTTTATGAAACCCAGACATTTTGAGACTGTGAGGCATCTGTTCTTCTACTGGCTAATATCATGACAGAGCTTTCCTTGAATGCCAGGAGCTAATAAAAACAAACAAAAAATAAAAGAAAAAAGATTACACCTTTCCCAGTCTTTGCTCCCTCAATGGTTTGGAAGAATAGCTCCAGGCCACAGTGTAGGTCCTTTATGTGCCTGCCTCTTGTCTTAAGCATGTGTGTGTAACCCTACGAGTTTCTGTTGCCGAGGATGCGAATTCCCCCCCTTTCCTAGGAAACATTTTCCTCAAGGTTCCTGGTTCACCTTAAGGTCCTACCGCCAACAGTCCCTTTTCCCAGGCAGCATGACTTGACTGATCTCTCCACAGGAGAGCTCGGTGAGCCACTCCATACACAGGGCACGTTGTGGAATGGCAAGTCACTCAGGCCACCGTGAGATGGATGCTGGCCAGACATCCATGCTCCCAGGAAGTATGCAAGGATTACTCTGTTCTCTCTGGAATTGGAACCAGGGATCCACACTGTGAGCGCAGGCTGGTCCTGTACCTAGCCAATTAGGGATGGGCGAGGGGCCAGCCAGGAAGTCACAAGATCTTACCTATTTTAAGTGGCCTTTTGATTTGGCCCTTACCCTCTTACTGCAATCCTTTAACTGTTTTCTGGAGCTTTTAGAAAGATGGTTCTGCCAGTTCTTTCTGGTTGTTCAAACCTTCTGAGGGGGTGGGCAGAGCCCTGCATCAGCTCCCTCTGCCATCTTGATTGGGACAGGCTCCCATTCTTTAATTGGGTCATTTGTCCTTTTGTTGTTGAGTTGTATATAGCATTTCTTTATTCTGAAGATTAAACCCTCATCAGATATGTGGTTTCAAAAATTTTCTCCCATTCTTAGGTTGTCTTATTTACATCATACAGTCCTTTGCACAGAAGTGTTTATTTTTGATGAAATCCTATATTTATTTTTTCTTTTGTGACCTCTACCTTTGGTGTGAAGTCTACAAAATTTTTGCCTAACACGAGGTCCTTGAAATGCTTCCCTATGTTTTCTTCTAGGAGTTTTGTATTTTTGATTCTTACATTTAGTTCCTTGATCAAGTTTCAGTTAATTTTTCTATGTGGTTTGAGGCAGATGTCCCACTTCATTCTTTTTCATATGGAAGTCCAGTTTTCTTCAGCACCGTTTGTTGACGACACTTTTCTTTTGCCACTTTGCATGGCTGTCAAAAATCAGTTAACAATACATACAAGGGTTTATTTCTGAACTCCCGATTTGATTCCAGTTGTCTCTTTGTCTGTCCTTGTGTCAGTACTCTGCTGTTTTGACCACTGTGGGGTTGTAATAAGTTTTTAACTCAGAAATTGTGATTCCTCCAACTTGATTCTTCTTTTTCAAGATGGTTTTGGCTGTTCAGGGCCCCTTACCCTTCCATGTAAATTTGAGTAGCTTTTCCATTTTTGCAAAAAGGCTATTGGAATTTGATTGGGATTGTGTTGGTTAAATTTAATCCTAGACATTTGATTCTTCTATTTGATATTACCAATGAAAATTTTCCCTTGCTATTCTCTTCAGATTGTTCATTACTGGTGTATAGAAATACTACTGATTTTTCCACGCTGATCTTATACTAATTCCACTTCCCTGAATTCATTTATTAACTCTAGTAGCTTTGTTGAGGATTTTTCAGTATTTTTTATATATAGGGTTATGTTATCTGCAAACAGGCAAAGTTTTACTTCCTTTTCAATTTGGATGCTTTTTATTTCTATTTCTTGCATAATTGCTCTGGTTAGAACTTTCCAGTTCAATGATGAATAACAGTGGTAACAATTGTTATCCTTGTCTTCCTGATCTTGGGGGGAATGATTGCAGTCTTTTCACTATGAAGTATGATGTTAGCTATGGGTTTTTTTATATATGCCCTTTATCATGCTGAAGAATTTTCTTTCTATTCCTAATTTTCTATGTGTTTTTATCAAGAAAAGGGTGCTTTTTCTGCGTGAATGTAGGTGATCATGTGGGTTTTTCCCCTTCTGTTGTGATGCATTACATTAATTGATTTTCTTATGTTGACCTACCCTTACATAATTCTTTTAATGTGCTGTTGGATTTAGTTTGCTAATATTTCGTTGAGAATTTTTTCATCTATATTCATAGGAGATACTGGTCTTCAATTTTCTTTCCTCATGGTGTCTTTATCTGGCTTTCTTATTAAGGAGATGTTGGTCTCATAGAATTGAGTTATGAAGTGTTTCCTCCTTTTTAATTTTTTGGAAGAGTTTGAGCAGGATTGGTGCTAATTGTTAGAATGTTTGATAAAATTCGTTAGTGAAGCCATCTGTTCCTTGACTTTTCTTTTTATTGGGAGGTGTTTGTTTCTGATTCAGTTTCTTTACTTGTTAATGGTCTGTTGAGATGTTCTGTTTCTTACTGAGTCCCTGCTGGTATTTTGTATTTCTATTGGTGTACATTTGTTCATAGTATCTTTTTATAATAAATCCTTTTTGCAGGTCTTGTACCTTTTTTGGTCCCTCAATTCTTCCATGAGTGCCTCCTTTCATATTTATTTGAATTTTTTCTCTTGGACCATTTTGAGTCCCTTTTCATTTCTTTCTGTATATGTTTTTCGTATATTTCTTTGTGGTTACTGTGGGGCTTAAATTTCACATCCTAAGTATATTACAGTCATGTTTGATTGATACCAACTTAACTTCAGTAGCATACACTGTTCCTGTATTCCTCCGTTTCCCCTCCCCCTTTGTGTTAACAGATTTTAACTTTATACATGGTACATCCAAAGCCATAGATTTAGCATAACTTTTATAAAGAATTGAAATTTTAGAGCGTAAACGTAAAAAGTGGAATTAACATACCAAAAAATATGGTAACTTGTACTGGAGGTCTTTATTTCTTTATGTCACTTCTATCCATTATCTAGTGTCCTTTGAATCTGAAGAACTCCCTTTAGCAGGTCTTGCTGTGACAAACTCCCTCAACCTCTTTTTATTGGGACTGTCTTAATCTCTCCTTCATTTAAAAAAAAGTCTTGCCTGATTAGAACTCCTTGCTTGTTCACAATTGTTTTCTTTTAGCCCTTTTAAATATTTCATTCCTTCTTTCCTCTGTGGTTTCTGATGAGGAGTTTGCACAACACAGACTCTTCTCTTGAAGCTTTCAGAACTCTCCTTGTCCTTGGCGTTCAGCAATTTGACTACTATGCATCTAGGCTTTGTTTTCAGGTTTATCCTTTTTGGGGGTCTTTGGGCTTCTTGAATATGCGTATTCATGGCTTTAATTAAATTTGTGAAGTTTTATGCCATTATTTCTTTGAACATTTTCTCTGCCCCTTTCTTCCCTTTCTGGGACTCCCGTATATTGGTACGTGTAATCCTGTCCACAGGACTTTGGCTCTATTTTCTTTTCTGTTTTTCTTTTTTCTTTCTGCTCCTCAGCCTGAACCATATCTATCTTAACTTCATGTTCACTAATTCTTCTGGCAGCTCCAGTCTGCTGTTGGAATTTTTCATTTCAGTTAATGTGCTCTTCAACTCCAGTATTTCTGTTCAGTTCCTTTTTAAAATTCGTCTCTGTTTATTTTTCTCTCTCATTTATTGTTTCTTATATCCTTTACTTCTTTCTCTGTTTTCCTTTATCTCCTTGAGCATATTGAGGATCGTTTTTTATAAAAGTCTTTGTCTAGGATGTCCAAAGTCTTATCTTCTTTGTTGATAGCTTCTGGATTTTTACCTTTGCATGGTCTTTCATTTCCTTTCTCTTTGTCTTGTGCAGATTACATTTTAATATTTTCAAATATTACCTCTGGGATTTTATTCTGTTCCTTAAGTTTGTATCCAGGTAGTAATGTGATAGAGATTTTTTTGAGTCTCAGGAACTAACTATTAAAAGAATCAAACCAACACAAAAAATACCTTTCATAGTCTTTGCAGTTTGGCTTTGCCTTGGCTAGTGCTCTTCTTCAGACTTTTCACGTCTATCAGGAAAATCAGTGCAAGGCATTTGTGAAGTGCAGGGTCCTTTCTGTGTTCTGAGCCCTGAGTCTTGTCCTGGGCTTGTGCTTGCTAGTGGCCTTAGGAATTCCCCTCCTTTAACAGGAATTCAAATGCCCCTTCTATTCCCTCTGTAAAGACTCGCCCTTGCCCTGGTTCTCTATTGTATGGCTTTAAAAAGGTAATCTTTTTCTCCAAGCTGCTGTGACTTAATTGGTTCTTAAACTGCTTTAACTGTCCAAAAGCTTCTTCTCCCTGAGGGGCAGGTTTGGAGAGGGCAAGCTGGAGAAGAGTTCCCTGGTTCAGACCTTCAGGCTGCCTCCTGACTTCAGGCTGCACTGACATGCAGCTACCTCAGTGTGCACAAAGGGTGTACTCTGCTCCCTCTGAAACGCGTCCGGGGACCGGTAGTGGGTGCGTTGGCTGACTCCACTCCTTGCCAGGGAGAGGTTGGGGGAGGGGTTCATCAGTGGTGCCATTAGGTTTTACTGGCTTTAAATTTGTCTTATATTGATTTAGCCCTCGTTCAGTTTTTGCTAGTTGTTCACAGATTCTGTGGGGCAGTGGCACCGTGGAGTGTCGTCTTATGCTGCCAAAGTGTTCAGCCAGAATTCCACAAGTCGATGGTGCACTCTTTGCCAATCCCTGTACCTTTTTGCCTTTTCTGTTTCCCCTTGCCCTTGGATTATTTAGAAGAAAAATCCTGACATATTGTTTCATTAGTATATTTAAAGTCATATAACTAAAAGATAAGGATTTCAAAAAAAAAAAAAGAAAGCATAAGCAAAATTAATAGCCCGGTTACAAAAATTAGCAGTCAATACCATCATATATCTAGTCAGTGCACAGATGTCCCTGACTGTCTCTGTCATTTTTTAAAAGAGTTTATGTGTTAAAATTTGGGACTAAATAAGATTCCCACATTGCATTTGTTTGATTTTTCTTAAGTCTCCCTCTCCCCCAAATTTTTTTTTTTGTATATAATTTCCCACAGTCTGAATTTTGCTCATGACATCTCCAAAAGACAGAATTTTAATATCTAGAAGGGGTCTTAATGAGGTCTTAGGTTATCACATAGACTAATCACATTTCACAGAAGGTAAACTTGAGGTTCAGTGGTTTTTGCAGTTATGAAGCTAATTAAAGTCATAGCCAGAATTAAAGCCCAGGCATAAGTCTCATGGTGCCAACATTGAAGAGAAGAGCTATAGTATAAATGTCCTAATTTTGAAATCTCCTAAAATGGATCTTTTAAGATATTGTCTGTTAATAAGGTCTTGGTATTAGAAAATTTAGCAATTTGAGAGGGAAACACTGGTCCCAGTTAATGAACAATCCATTAACATGAATGTAGATAGGAGTATTTGGGATTTTTGCAGTTTTAGTGAGATATGTTCACACACCATACAGTGCATCCAAACTAGACAGTCAGTGACTCATCATCACACAATCACTTTCACAACGTTTTCATTACTCAAAAAAAAAACAAAAAAAAAACAAACCAAAAACCCAAAGCATACCATCCATAACCCTTGTCCCTCCTGTTGCTGACCCTTAAAATTAGTGTGGTACATTTGTTACTGTTGATGAAAGAATATTAAAATATTACTGTTGCTATAGTTCATAGTTTGCAATAGGTACATTTTCGCCATGTACCTATTAACTCCTTGTAACAGTGGCATCCATTTGTTCTAGTTCATGGAAGAATATTTTTTATATTGTACTATTAATCACAGTCATCGTCCACCACGTGTTACACAGTCCCATGTTTTAACTTGTAGCTTTTTCCTTCTGGTGACTTACATGACACTAAATTTCCCCTCAATCACACATAGAGTTCAGTGCTGTTAATTATATTCACTGTAATGTGTTATCATCACTGCTACCCATTTCCAACCATTTCAATTCAACCTGGTTAAAACTTTGGTAGTTTTTGTTCTGCTTTTAATGTTCATCATATGGTACAGGTTTTCAGATGTATATAAATGCTAATCTAAAATGAAAAGATTTGCTATGGCTCCTGGATTATATGGCATAATGAATATATATTCATATGTATGTGTCATATATCTATGTAATGTATGTATATACATGTCTATATATACACACAGGAAAATTTTAAAACATGTACAAACAGAATTGTATGACTCATGTTTGCATCGCCCAGTTTCAACACTTTAAGAACTCATGGCTAGTCTTTTTTCTTACTCCTGCCCAGTCTCCTCCCCATTTTTTTGAAGCAAATCACAGACATCATATTGTTTGAACCACTAATAATTTCAGTGTATCGAAAAAATAAGGACTTTTAAAAAACATAACCCACAGTATATTTATCACACTAATATTGTCATTAATTCCATAGTGTCACACATTTAGCCAGGGTTCAAATTTTCCTTGTATGCTAGCAAGATAAAAAATAAGGTCCTTAATGTATCTCAATAAAATTGCATTTAAAAAAAAATAAGGTCCATGTTAGAATTAATTGATACCATTATTTTAAATCTCTTCTAATCTAAAAGTTAACCATGGTTTCGCTCTCCTTTTTTTTTAAGCCACATTTAAAATTTTAGTTCTGCTTAGTAAATAAAAGAGAAAATAATGCCCCAGATTATTCTTCTTAAGTAAGTAGTTGCAGGTCACTCCAGGAATGGTAAAAGTTCAACTACTTTGGGCTTCTTCTTTTCCCCCTTGTCAAAAATGAGTAGTTTTGCATAGAATTAGAATCAATTAAGAAATGAAGACCAGAGAGAGAATTACTCAAATTCATATTCTTCAGGATGTTTTTGTAGGTCTTAGTCAGAATTGGTGTTCTGTGGTTAATTCCATTTGAGAACCTTAAAGTGATAGTGAATCTTCAGGTATTGGGGTGATTGTATGCTGAGTTCCTAAACATTTGATCAGGGAGATTTTTTTAATTTTTTAAACTTAGAAAAGGATTTATAAAGTTAGTGGTTTTGGAAATGTTCTTTAGGTGCTGACAATCTATAGTTTTCCCCATGGTCTTTTTCATGTTAGTAGATACTGAAGCCTAATACATTTATAATATGAAAAAAATTTTAAGGGAACCACTAATGTATTTTAAGGCCAGACTAACCTTACAGATGTAATTATTTCATACTTTAAAAAGTTAAATGTTGATTGGCAAATAATCTAAATTTTTCCTTTTAGAGAATAAAGCTTTTTTTTTTAAAAACAGGATGAAACAAGTGAAGATGCTAACTGTCTTGCTTTGAGTGGACATGATAAAACAGAAATGAAGGTATATTAATTAAGCGTTTGGATTACATACACATATACATACAGATGTGATAGAAATGTTTCTAGAATATTGTACTGTATTTTGCTCTATAACTTTTAGATGTTTTTGGTATTGTTTTTAGTGAAGTGTTTGCTCCTTTTTAATGTTAATTTATAATTCTGAGATTGAATTCATCAAATGTTCGAGATCCTACTAGATGCTGAGTAATCTCGTGGACAGTGAATGTAATGTAATGATGAATGGGATATTTTCCATACCTTTAAAAGAGCTTATAGTTAAGTAGAGAAGAGATGACATAGATGTGGTTATTTACATTATCAAAGAAAATCAAAGTAATTGAGGTTTGGGAGGCGAGGGACAAATTGGGGAAGATTCCTGTAATAGAATTGCTTCATGGTAGAGAGGTAGAGAGTTAGCATTTGAGGTGGTCTTTGAAGGATACATGGGATTTGGGGCAGTCCAAGATGAGAAGTGCGTCTCACTCTTGGGGAAATTGTGTGGTTTGTTTAGAGAACCAGGGTTTTAGCTGGAACTTAGGGTGCCCAGGGCTCGAATGAGGCAGATGTGTGGAAGAGATTGAGATTGGTTTGGCCAAACTGTAAAATACTTTGAACTTAATTTTTAGAAATTGAAATACAGTGAATGCCTTAATTTTTTCCTCTTTTTTTATTGTAGAAAAGTTGGAAATCCTCTCCCTTCTCCCAAATTATCCAGATTCCCATAATGGATACATCTTAAATATTATATTGGCGTCTACCTCTTTAGATTTTACATGCCCCCACGTGTGCATACATCCCAGTGCCTTTTACTTTGTAATCTTTATTCACTTTGCAAACGAAGAAATAAAGTTCATATCATCATGCAGTCTACGAAATTATTAACAACTGCATAGAATGCCACCTTAAGGTCGTTATTGTATTTAATTCAACCAATTCCCTATTAACAAATATTTCCATTAAAAAAGAAAGTTGCTCTTTTCTGCTGTATTATTGACTGTAGCTGAACAGTTGCTGTCCATTTATTTTTCTTTCCTTGGGATAAATTAAAAAAAGATAAATTACCCAGGCAAATGTATGCTTAGTTTTAAAACTTTTTATTCATATTGCCAGGTTGTCCTCCAGAAAGGCTGCACTTCACCCATTCCTACTCCCTATGTCCTCACCATGGAGGGCATTATTATTTACCCTTTCACTTTCCTGGGGGAAAAGTATTTCATCATTTATTTTTTTGTGTGCATTGTATTATATAAGTTTTCATTTGTGTGAGCATGTATGTATTATTTTCCTTTGTGCACTGCTTTTAAAAAGTTTAGAGTAGTGTACTAACATGTTTCACCTTGTATTTTCTTTTCTCTCTCTCTCTTTTTTTTTTATTTTCTGATTATATTTAAAAGTAGAATCAGTCTATTGATTATTGGCGAAAGGAAGAGAGGCCCTAAGTAAGGAGAAATGTTTGGAGACACTTTTTACTTTTAATTAAAGGCCTGTGGCACTTTTTGTGCTTTTGGATAATTTCATTTATTAAGATTGGATAGATTTCCACCCCCCACCCCCCCACAAAGCTAAATTTTTCCTTGGGTTTATATTTTCTTAATTATTGTTTGGGCAACATTTCATAATGTGCCTGTGATTGTCTTTATTATTTGCTTAAAATGTCCAAGTTGGAGCCTTTTGGAAAGTCATGAGATATTTTGACCATGCCTTATAAGATTTAAGTAGGCAAAATAAAAATTTATGAGTGTCTGAAATAGTGAAATTTATAACAAGGCTTAATAGATAATTTTGTAATGTAGTTGCATCTTTCTCTTGATCCTCCTGTCTTCCAGTTTGTCTTCTTTATTAGCCGCCAAACCCAGTTATGTTGTTTATTCTTTTTTTAAGTCTTTTTTCCCCTCTCCCCTGTCCTCTTTGTCTCACAGGAACAACTTGATACAGAGACAAGTACAACTCAATCAGAAACTGTTCAGACAGCAGCTTCTCTGTTGGCCTCTCAGGTACTAAGTGCAAAAAGCAAGGAGAATTTTATCAGTGTTCTTAAGATTATTGTGGTATAATGAATTAAGATGAGCACATGTAGAAGACTATTAAAAGTATCTTTGTGAAACTGTTTACTTGCTGGCCTGTAAATATATTTATTGTAGTTTAAAGGCAGGGCTGTTAAGATGCTAACTTATCCCTTTATTATTTGATATTATAAGTCATTTGTGTCTTCACTGGTCATATACTCACTGTTCAGAGGTCTTATTTATGGGCCAAAGAGTGAAATTTAAACTGTTAAAGAGCTTTAAAACCATTCTTTTTGGATTTTTTTTTTTTTTTTAAGATTAACTAGCATGGCATTTTTATTTTTAAAATGTGTTTCTGCCTTAACTTTCACTGCTGGTTTACAGTTAATTACTTAGTGTAGCCCATAGTTCTTTGAAATTATTTTTTCATTAGTCCTATAGTACTTCTACTTGGGACAGTCCCTTGTATTGTAGCAGGCACCTGGAGTCATTTGTCATTGATTCATGAATGTTCATTGTGCTTGGGAAATAAGATTTCCTTCTTGAATCCTTTCAAATTGAATAAACTCCAAAATCCAGGTCAAACTCTGACACAAAGTAAATATTTTCTGTAAGTAGACATTTACACCCTGCTTAACATCTGTAAAATAGCTGAGATAAGAACTGCTGTATAGTGATGTTGCTGTACTGATGCTGTGAGGACCTGTCACTGCTTTGTGGTTCATAGAGCTATTTTAATGTGATAATTTAATAATGTCTTTTGCTGGCTCCTAACCTTCATGGCTGCTGAAGATACTGACTATTGTGTTTCGTTTCTGGAATGTCTTTTATTTCAGTGACCTTCATCTAATAAAATAACATTAGGAAATGTTCCACTTGATACATGGAAAAATTTATTTATCAGACTTAAACTGTCCTGTGATTGTGATTGCATGTCTTTTGGTTGCTACGCAACTCTTTAGGGGAACTATTTGTTTTACTGAGTTCATCCCTGTAGTGTTTAGTACCCATGAGTGCTTGCCTTTTAGATACTTTCATGAATGTGTAGAAATTCCTTTTTAATGAAAGGATTCCTAGAGTCATTGAGAGAAAAAAATCACAAGGTTATGAGAAGAATGAATATGTTGACCTAAATATATATTTGTTGATATTAAGAAATAATTATTTTTGAAGAGGTAATAATGATATTGTGGCTATCTCTAACAAAGAGACCTTACTGATTTGAGATAAACCCTGAAATATTTGCAGATGAAAAGATAGAATTACTGGGATTTTCTTTAGAATAATTTGGAGGATTGAAGGTGGGAGGATGGTGGATTGGCTTTGATTTGACAATTGATAAAGATGGTTAATGAATACATGGAGACTTATTATAGTGCTGTTTACTTTTGTATGTTTGAAATTTTCCGTAGTAAAATATTTTAAAAATTCATCTCTATTTTTGAATATTAAGGAAAGTAATAGAGTCATTTAATCTGACTTGAATATAATAAAAATTTCCCAGGATATAGGATAATTAAATTGTGTAGATTTAATTTTATAATTTACAATTTCAGTAAATTTACTGGCAACTACTATTCCCATGTATAAGGTAAACTTTAAGTATTCTCCCACATGGGGGTGCTCCAATACCAATTAATATTAAAGCTGTGAGTTAAAACAAGTAAATATAGCTTAACCTTAACTTAATAATTACATGAGTGGTGATTTTTAGAGGGATGTGTTTTTAGAGCTGTATTTGGGATCACTTAAGAGTTTTATATATATTGCTAAAATACTCTTATTTATTTGAAGACTTCTATAAGTATAGAATAATTTGTTAGTAACAAGCATGTTTATTTCCATGCCAGCTTCACATGGGTTTGTTTTTTTTACATTTGTAATACCTTTCTTGTGGTAAAGTCCCATCCAATTTTTAGGAAGTAAAGCAGTAGAAAATAAATCTCATTGTTAAATTATAGTGCTTTGAACAATGTTGTGTTCTTTGCTTTCGTTCTCAGAAAACATCCAGTACAGACCTTTCTGATATCCCTGCTCTCCCTGCAAATCCTATTCCTGTTATCAAGAATTCAATAAAACTGAGATTGAATCGGTAAAAACAACCTCAGGGGTCCATAGACAATATCTGCCAACTCAACCTGTTGTCTTCAAATGCTAAAAAAAGGAGAATGGAGGGTACAAGACTAGACATGACTGAAAATGGATTTAGGTTTTTTTGGTGACCTCCCTTACTGGGCTAATCAGCACTTGATCGGAAGTCCAGGTTAGTATGTGAAGCCAGGAGTACTATTATTAATGTGTTAGCAACAGTTGCATTAACTATTTCAACAGATTACTGCCTTTAAAAAAAAAAACACCTCAAGCTATATTTGTATCCATAATTGACATCTGGATTGGGTTTATGTTTGATGCATTGTTTGGAAATTTTGCAATACAAACTGGCATAAGAATTCCTTATTCTGATGATGCACTTTTATGTATTTTTTATTAGAAAGTAGAACTAATTTTAGATTTTCAGCTTGATGGATTTTCAGTTTTTTTTCCTGAGGAATTTTCTTTACCATTAGTCTTCAAATTGAATACCATCGTGCAGTGGTAGTATACTGTTAGACTTCAGAGATGGGATAAGAGTACATCTAGTTCAGTCCCTATGAGGTTGCTGTAACCCTTAAAAATGAAATGTCAACTCTGGTATATATATTTGACATTGAAAGAATAATTAGGAAATACTTGGTTTTGATGGGGTCATGATTAAGAAATGTATATTGGTTTAATTTATAGGATTATTTTGTAGTGCATACAAATCAACGATCAAACATCAGATCTCTTCTCTGAGCTTATCAGAGCTCTGTATTCTTTTGTCTTCAATCTGTTGTCTTTGAAAGAAAAATTTTTTGTTCCCTCTTTAATTTTTTAGTTTTTTTTTTTTTTTTTTTTTTGTGGTTGTATGCACGAGGTAGAAGGACTTATTTTGTTTAAAAAAAAAAAAAAATGCCAGTATTTTCTTAAGCCATGAGGTGAAACCAGTGACCCTGTGGCCACATGACACAGAACACTAAATTTTGGTCCCATGGCTGAAACTTTAGGGTGACTAATAGAAATGCCTGTGAAATACATCTATCTATCTTGGATGGCCATTTGATCTCTGAATATGAGGGATTTTGTACACTCCACAGAACTCCTGACTATACTAAAGTTGATCTTCAATTTTAAACATGTGGGCAAAAAGGCATTTTCTCCAAGAATTTTAAACTAGCTTTTATTTTTAAATAGTTTAACAAAATTTGTCAGTAAATTTTACATATAGGAACGTTTTAAAAATCATTTCTAGCAATCACTTGACATTTAGTCAGCTCTCGTTTTTTTAAATTTTGTTTTATTCTATCAAAAGATTAGGAACTCTTGTTAAAGAAAGAAAAATTCCTCATAATTAAGCAGCAGAACATCCATCTCTAGGAAGTAGGGGGGATGCCAGATGTTGATAAACTTTCTTTCTTTCTTAATCTGGACAGAGCAAACCTAACAGATTTTTCTGATGAGCATGTTTTATGAATCCTCCATTGTACTCCATTCTATCACATGTGCATTGTTCATGTTAAACTGCAATTACTTAAACTCTTCCCCAACCTTCTAAATTAATTTTCCGAAGTTGGAGTGTAGTCTTTTCCCCCTTAGGCTATGCATTAATTGAGGCTTTTCACCATTACTTTATGATGTCTAGTATACGATATTTGTACTTCCCACATCTTTGCTCTGCACAGTCACCTTCTCCCTCCCTCCCAGCACCTGAGAAGAAGATGGTCATACTAACAGGTGAACTGTACCAGGTGTCTGTGTGTTTTGTGTAGCTTCAGAGTTAGATTGAAATTGCCAGGCACAGATTTAGTCTTGTCATTTTGTTTACACATTGGGGAAAAAATTCAGTTTATTAAACGTTTCATGTAACTGCACCCAAGTTTTGCCAAGCTGGAAACTTGGACCTTTTCTGTGTAGTGACTTTTTAATTCTAGTTTTCATAACCTGGAGATCAGACTGTTGCTTTCGCATGATGTACGTAGTGTCTCATGACTGGAGTTTGCTTTGTTTTATAGTATCTGTACTCCTTGTATTTTTCAAGAGCTATTTTGTAAACAGATGATGTATTTCTCCATTGAAAACACAATAAAAAAAAAAAAAAGTACAGTCCCACAGTTGACTGATTTCTTTTGGCCGACTTTTTCTCTCGTTTTTTTCCACTGATTTAATTGGTTCTATTTTTAAGTTTATTGTATGACTCTAAGCAAAGATTTGCAAAAGAATTTACTTTGGTTACATTTAGAAAATATTTGTTTCTAGTTAAATTATCTCATTAGCAGTGTCCTAATATTAATTCAAATCACCTAATAATCAGGTATTTGTTTTTCATTTAATTATCTTTAGGAGAACATGACTATGGTTTCTATTAATTCACTTTTCAGATGTTCCATCTTCTAAAGTATTTATTCTGTTCATGTAGACACCATACTTTATCTTTGCGTTTATTCCATGCATGTAGGCACTGTTCCCCCATGCACTTCCTTTTCAAAGCTGTTGGTTTTTCAAAGCAGTTGGCACTTTTTCTCTACTGTCAGCAGGTGGCACTGTTGTTTTTCAGTGGATTTAGGATTCTAGGCTAGAACTAGCCAGGATCCTGGGTTTCTTATTTTATTAAAACCTAATCAGATACCACTTTTCTTCTTACAAAACCCCCAAATGCTCAACATTGCATACCTAATTCACAGGTTAGGAGTGAACTGCTAAGCGTATCTGTGATGGCATACTCTTGAGTGGAGGGATGGACCTCTTCATGTGAAAGCTTTTAGTCTGAGAAACATACAGTTGTGCATATTTCATTCTTGAAATTCCAAATTGCAAAACCTTCACTATATTAAAAGATTTGACTACAGTGTGGGATAACTTTATTAAAATAATATTTAGCTTTTGGATTGTATTCCATAAAAGGGGAAATATTGTAAAAATTACTCTTGACTTCATTGTAAAACCCCTACAGAACTGAACTTGCCATCCCTTCTTTACCTTGATAGATGCTCACCTAGATAATGGGACTCAGTTTCATCAACCAAATGGCTTTTTGACATTTCATGCATCCTTGCAGAAATACTAAGATGATATTTGAAAGTTGTTATGTTTTGTGGCTCTGGGTATATTCTGGAATAAAGTTTTATTTTTCTAATTAACGCCTCTGTTTTTTTCTCCACACAGAAAAAAATGTTTTAGAGCTCTGCGTAGTATTAATTCTGGCTGCATTCAAGGTGGCAATAAATGATCAGCAGCTCCAAGTAGTAATTGATATATGAAAGAATCAATCATAAATATACACAAACTTGTAGACTGAGCCCTGGAAATATTAACCGTTAGTGCACTTACATGCATTTAAACATTAACTAAAAAGGCACTGGACAGTCCTTGAATATACTTTTGCCTATTTTTAATTCTAATAAAAACGAATAGTACAAGGAAAATTAATTGCCTTTTAGACTGAATTCTATGTGTTACTCTGGGTTTGTTTTTTGTTTTGTGTGTGTATGTATGGATGTTTGTGTGTGTGTATGTTATTAATTCTTCACACTTTATTTTTCTTCTGTTTGCCTTTCTCCAAGATAAAATCGCATATGGATACAGTTTTAACTCGGATTTGAACTTGGTAAATGAAATACTAAGTGTGTTCTAAATAAACATGACCTTCAATTATACATATAGAGACAAGTGGTCTGTTTAATTCTGTGTAATAACTTCCTCATATTTGTAGAATCAGTTTATTCATCTTTTCTGTATAATTATAAAAATTCTTTTGACATTTTATATAGCTTTGCTGGTACCAGGTAAGGAAGATGGTATTAGTATTTCTGAACCATGCATTTCACAGTGATTGTACTTCATGCTAGATGTGATTTCATGTACTTGGAAAGTCATTTCAGCTTTTGTTCTTCACAAACATGCTTTTGTTTTGGTGTTCTGGGAATATTATTGCAGCCGATCAAACCACATGTATTGTGTTGAAAGGGAGGAAATTTTAAGTACACTTGTCCTTTCTTCATTCTCTCCCAGTTCTTGGGTCTTTCCTTGAAAGGGTAGAATTAAGGCTATGCTTAGGTGCACATTCCAGAAACCTCCGCATTTGTGCGGAAGGTTGTGATTGCTTTTTTTCTCCAATTATCCTTCAAAATGGTTTGCATTTTTGGCTAGCTAAAAATTATTACAAAGAGCACAGAGTATTGTATAGAGTTTATGAAGTTCAAACCGTCTATTTACCATGTTAACTTTTGAAATCTTCAGGCTTTAGTATAATGTAAATAAGACAATACAATCACCTTTCTTCTTTGGATATCTTTGAATTCCACTGGTAGGATGGGAAATGTATCTGTATTCAAATGAAGAACAGAACAGTTGTGTTTTTTTTTTTTTTTTTTAACTTTTAAAAGCATTGTATTTTATGCTTTGTTATTTTTAAGGTACAGACTAATGCCCTCATTCAAAGATAATTTTCGGTGTCATCCAGTTTTAGAATTTTTGTTTGTATGTATTCTGTTCAGTATTTAGTGATGAGAATGCCTTGATGTTCCACAAAACCTCCACACTCCTTCTCACTTGAGTCCCAGAGTTGACCAGGAAAAGGCCAAGGTGTGGTGATTTTGTTCTACATTATAGAACCAACAGTGGGGGTCTGGAGCCGGAGTGCTGACTCACCCTGTTTGAACTTGCTGTTTTGGTATTAGAGCAAAGTTCCTTGTCCCCCAGAGCATAGGCATCCCAGCTGTGCAACAGGGTAGCTAATAAAAACCACAGCAACTTGCCTAGTTTTGGAAGTGTAAGTTCAGTTAATATAGTATTACAGTCTTAAAAACACTATTTTATATGAAGCTGTTTTTTTTGTCACTGGATAATACTCTTGTCCAACAATGAGTTTTTTTCAATTATATTAATAGATTGAAATACCAAACAGACTAAAGGAAAATTATTGAGGATAAATCCTGACTATGGTAGGTTTTAGTCTTGGGCTTATTATAATGTAATGGACAGTTAAATGAAAAAGTATCACTTAAAGTCTAAGCACTGTGCATGTCAACATTTGGCACTATACAGACAGTAGACTGAGTTTTTCACTTCTGGATTTTTTTGGTTTCATATTCTTCGTAATTAGTGTTTATGGTCTGATAATTCATTTTTGTGTCTAAGTCTTAAAAATACCTTGCAAGCTTTTTGGAGACATTTTCTTTTGTTAATTTGTAAAGTTTTTTATGCACATTTCATGCTGAAATACATACTTTGTTTAATTCAAAAATTTCTGTTTAATGGAGTTCTTAAAACTCATCACAGACATTTATCTCAGTCCTGTGTTTTCTAACAATGGTAGAAAATTTGGGGGGTGGGGGTGAATAAAAGAGCTTTTGCTCTAACAAGACTTCTCTTTTGGAAATGCAAAATAAAGTTATTCCTGATTTCTGTACCACTGCTGTGGCCCCCTCAGTGCTCATACATAGAAACATCTGTGGGTATTTGGAATCTTTTTAGATTTTAGGCATAAGAAAGTAGGTATATGTATTTTAATATAATAATATAAAATGTCCCAACTTTGAGTTTGTTCCTTGTGGTTGCTGTCTCTCTCTTGGCACAGCACCCTCCTTACAAACTTTCACACTGCGTGGTGCCTGGTGCTGTGTGATTTCCAGAAATCTGGCATGAGAATTGGTCCTTGTTTGCGTTTTCTGACTGCAGTGGAGCTGTTAATAAAGAGATTGATGATAAAGTTGTGGAAAAGAGACAGTTGGGCAGAACTGCTTCCCATGAGTGACAGAGGGCATGATCTGCCTTCACAGCCAAGAAAGCTGCCCCCAGCAGAGAACCGGCCGTGCTTGGACCCTGTGCCAAAACTATTAGAAGGAGCTTCGCTGCACTATGAGGCGACTGCATCTCTCTAATTTAGGTTTACTCCACACTCCCATTTATATCGCAGGTTCATGACTGTCTCAAAACAAGTAAATTTGCAATATGACATGCACACTTTCCAGCTATAAAATAATTATTTTTGCAAATTATTCTTAAAAGCACTCAAAACTTATAATTTGGCTTAGTAAAATTAAGTTTTATTTTCAAAATATTGCTACAGGTTTTATGGAAAGCTTAAGTTTATAATAAATAGCACTTCCTAAAAGTCTTAAGGGAGTCAAGTCTGACAGGCTCAAGAATAAGCTTTGGCTGAATAGTTACGGGATGTTAAATACAATGATTGAAATTGGATGTACTTTTCATCACTGTCAGTAATCCCGGGCTGCTGGCATTCAGTTTAGCTGTTTGTCCATCTGTTTTGTGTGGCCTCCTTGATAGTCCATTCAAATTCTTGGCTCTTTAATACTGACTTAAAAGGTGCAGATTTTATCTAGAGTTTTAAATTCTAGGCTACATGTTTTCTATTTTCATTTTCTTGAATGTGAGGGTATTTTATTGGTCATCTTCTCTTTTAAGGAAACTGCTATATCATTGTGATCTTTGTCTTGTTAAATGACCCACATGTGGACACTGAGAATTGTGAAAATTAATTCTGCAGGTGTGGTCTTTGTGCTCTGTGAAAACTGTTAGATAACTTCCTTTTTTTTGATAAGGACTTTTTCTTTTAATTAAAAAGTATGTTAAAATCGCCAAGTTTAAAGGAACCTAATGAGACATTAGTCCATTGCATCCATGAAGGAGGAGCTCATATTTCAAAAATTCCATTGTTGGGCAGTATTTGAAAGTTTAGATAGTGTTCAGGGTGGTTCCTTGATTCTCCGCGGTCTTACTGCTACCTTTAGAAGCAAGTACTGACCAGCATGAGACCTTCAAAACTGATTTCTGAATAATACCATTTTTTATGGCCAGGGCATGTTAAGGCTGTGAAGCCAGACTGGTAGACACTTTTCTTGAGGTTTCATGGTGAGCTCGCTAAAGCCAAAAGCCTGTAATCATTTTGGCATGAGCTGTTGTTGCTAAGGGATCTTCTATCTTACAGGACAATGAAGAAGGATATGGATATATATGTATACCAGGATATCCAGTGGATGAAGAAGCAAGTTATTTGTCCAAGATCATCTTATTTCTCTCCCTGTCTGACCTTAAACTCTCCTTTTTGCTATTCTACATTGTTTGTGCTCTTGACTCACTTTTTTAAAAAACTCAGTTTTATTGAGATACATTCATTCACATATCATACAGTCATCCTTGGTGTACAATCAGCTGTTCACAGTACCATCATATAATTGTGCATTCATCACCCCAATCTATTTTTGAACATTCTCCTTATTCCAGAAAGAATCAGAATCAGAATAAATAATAAAAAAGAATACCCAAATCATCCCCCCACACCTTATTTTTCATAGTTTTTGTCCCCATTTTTCTGCTTATCCATTCATACACTGGATAAAGGGAGTGTGATCCACACTGTCACCCCTTGTAAGCTACATTGTTAATACAATTGTCTTCAAGAGTCAAAATGACTGGTTTGGAGTTTTGATAGTTTCTGGTGTTTACTTCTAGTTATACCAATACCTTAAAACCTAAAAAAGATTATCTATATAGTGTGTTAATGCCCACCAGAGTGACCTCTTAACTCCATTTGGAATCTCTCAGCCACTGAAACTATTTCGTTTCATTTCACATCCCCCTTTTGGTCAAGAAGATGTTCTCAATTCCACGATATCGGGTTCCAGATTGATCCTCTGAAGTCATATCCTGTGTTGCCAGTGAGATTTACACCCCTGGGATCTTGACTCATTTTGACGTGGGAGGAAGTATGTCTCTTGCAGGACCCTGGTATCGGCCTTCCTGGTTGTCCCTGTGAACTGTAGAATGTTGAAAGCATGTTCTCTGAGGGTGTTCTTTGCTCAGTTCTTAGAGTCTTCCGGACCTCCCAAAGGAGGGTTTTTTCAGTCAGGCCTCCCTTGGTTGGCTTTTGAAAGGATGGCTTCTAGTCACAGAGCTATGAACTGTGATCCCTACAAGATAGAATTGGACACTGATGGGGTAGAAGAAACCAAAACAGTTGTAAGGAAGTTTGAAATTATTTCCCCAGGGATTTGAAATGGCTTAGAATTTGAAATGCTAAGAATAGGTGTTTTTTTTTTGTTGTTGTTGTTTTTTTTTTTAAAGATTAATGCACTTGGGATAAAGGGTGAAGAAGTGTTACACAATAAAGCAAGGTCAGAAACCTAGAGAAAATAATTCCCTTTGCTTATTTAAACAAAGGTTTTCAAGTTCCCTCTGTGCCTGGATTCTTGTAGTTGCAGACCTCACAGAACTTACATTCCAATGTAAGTTAATTATTTCTGCTGCACTTTTGTAAGGAATGGCTACACACACAAATTAGCAAAACATCATTAACTCAGAATTGTTATTTGGAAATTCTTGTTTGTAATTTTTGGTTTCATCACCACTCAGGACTATGATATACCAAAGCAATGGAGCTCTCATGAATGAAGAATAGAAGTTAAAGCATCTAAGGGACTCTGATGGGTGGTGGTCTACCTGAAACCCACCATGCTAGCTACCACAGGAAGAAGAGCAGGAGAATCCCACCTTGGTGTTGGAGGCATTACCAGCACCGGTCAACGAGAGGGTTCACCTTTCTGCGGTTGAAATGCTCTTTGACTCGGTTGTTTTTGTTTTCTTAAATTCACTTTTATTGAGGTATATTCACATATCATACAATGATCCATGGTGTGCAATTAGCTGTTCACAGTACCATCATATAGTTGTGCATTCATTACCCCAATCTATTTTTGAACATTTTCCTTACACCAGAAAGAATAAAAATAGAAATAAAAAATAAAAGTAAAAAAACACCCAAATCATCCCCCTCATTTCACCCTATTTTTCATTTAGTTTTTGTCCCCGTTTTTCTACTTATCCCTTCACTGAATAAAGGGACTGCAATCCACAAGGTTTTCACAATCACATGGTCACCCCTTGTAAGCTACATAGTTATACAATCGTCTTCAAGAGTCAAGGCTACTGGGATGCAGTTTAATAGTTTCAGGTATTTACTTCTAGCTATTCCAATATACTAAAACCTAAAAAGGGGTATCTGTATAGTGTGTAAGAATGCCCACCAGAGTAACCTCTCGACTCCATTTGAAATCTCTCAGCCACTTGAAACTATTTTGTTTCATTTTGCTTCCCTCTTTTGGTCAAGATCATGTTCTCAATCCCACGATGCTGGGTCCAGGTTCGTCCCTGGGAGTAATATCTTGCATTGCCAGGGAGATTCACACCCCTGGGAGTCAGGTCCCACGTAGGGGGAGGGCAGTGAGTTCACCTGCCGAGTTGGCTTAACTAGAGAGAGGACCACATCTGAGTAACTAAGAGGCACTCGGGGAGACTCTTAGGTGCACTTATAAGCAGGTTTAGCCTCTCCTTTGCAGCAACGAGCTTTGTTAAGTGCAAGCCCCAAGACAGAACTCAGTGCACCAAACTGTCAGTCCTCAATGTGAGAACATTAGCAACAACCCAGGTGTGGAAGGCCAACACTCCCCCCCCAATGCCTTTTTTTTTTTTTTTTTTTTTTTGGTGTGTGTTTGTGCCAATAAACCTTTATTTACAAAAGTAGGTGGATGGCTGGATTTGGCCAAAGAACCATAGTTTGTCAACCCTTTACCTAAGGCACTAAATTCTCTTTTTTGCTTTATGCATATTTGGTTTGGGCTTTCTAACACTTGTAACTGAAAAAGCCCTAACTGATACAGGCTGTTAGGTTTCTGTTCTTTTTTTTTTTTAATTCAGTTTTATTGAAATATATTTACATACCATACAATCATCCGTGGTGTACAATCAGCTGTTCACAGTGCCATCATATAGTCATGCATTCATCACCCCAATCTATTTTTGAGCATTTTCCTTATACCAGAAAGAATCAGAATAGGAATAAAAAGTAAAAATAAAAAAGAACACCCAAATCACCCCCCATCCCACCCTGTTTTTCATTTAGTTTTTGTTCCCATTTTTGTACTCATCCATCCATACACTGGATAAAGGGAGTGCGATCCACAAGGTTTTCACAATCACACTGTCACCCCTTGTAATCTTTGACTCAGTTTTAACTCAGTTTTCGCTCTTCCTCGGTTGGGTTCTCCAAAATGATCTATGGTGATTTGAACTTTGTTCCAAGGTAGGATTTAAGAAATCTTACCTCCTTTGAAGGAGCTTGAGGCTCTGAGATCTATTGCAGTTGAAAGTTTTAAAGTCAGGTCACCTAATTTGGCCGGTAAAAATTTGATTCTAGCCAAATTCTGTCACCAGCTAGTTTCTTCAAATTTTGTATCTGATCAGTGTGAGTAGCTGAAGTCTGTCCCACCGGAAGTTCCCAGGTAATAGTGGGAGAAAAAAACTGATAAGCTGACAAGAGTGTGAGCAAGCCCTTTCCCTGCAGGAGGCCGGGCAAGGAGAGGACAGAATATGGAGAAATCAGGGAGGGAAGAGAAAATTTAATCAATCTAGGGTTGTAGAGAAAAATGCCATCATTTTACATCATGGCTGAATTATTCAAACACTGGGACTTGAATGCTATTAAGTAATCTCTTTTGATTTCCAAGTCGAATATTGCTGAACCTTGGCCTTCTCAGTTGAATTGTACTCTAGTTTGTGTGATGTCCTGAGCCTTTGTTTTCTATCTTGGATATGCTTCTTAAGCAACTGCCAGTGTGTGTGAAATGTTTGGTTAGTGCTAAAAAGTGAGCCTGCTAAAAAGTGAGCCTGTTCCAGTGGTTAGAAGCAGCAGCCCTGGCCCTCACAGAACTAACCCTGTCTGTCCACTAGAGCCTGGGACAGACTGATGACTGGGGGCAAGTTGTTCAACACCTTCCCTTCAATTTCTAAGTCAGTAATTTGTGACATGCTTTTTATCTTTCTTATTGGTACTTTATGTGCACTAGCAAATAAATATGAAGTGTTTTAGAGAGTCACAGATTTTTTTTTTAAGTGCAAAGTTAAACCTGATTTGAATTTGTCAAGAGGCAGGCACAGAGGCAAACTGCAAAGAAGATCCAGCAGCCCATCCCATAATTCACCAAGCTGCCTTCCTGTTGTGAAATTTGGGCAGGACCAGAGTAGGGAGAAAAAAACCTGGGTCGAGCAAAGACCTCTTTTTTTAATTAATGCAGACTGGAGACAGATGGGCCTCTTTATCAGAAGACTTTCTCTCTCTGCCTTGGTGCCCAGACAAATGCTGCGCCCAACCTCTGAGGAGATGGTAAGGGTGCCCGACTGCTTCTGGAGCAGCAGAGGAAGCTGGGGTTTCACATGTGGTGAATGGACTGGGAGAAATTCCTGACAGTAGCTGCCATTTATTGAGTGTGTCTATTAGGCAACAAGCAGTAGGTCTCATCCTTCCAGCAACCTAGGGAGTTGGAATTCGCATTGTGAATGGTATCAACATTTGTAGACCAGGAAACCAGTTTAGTTTGGTGAAGTACCTTGGCCCAGTGTTAGTAAGTTGGGAACTGAACCTGGTTCTGTCTCAGTGTGAAACTTAATTTTGAAATATGACCTTGTGGTTTTTCCTAGTCTCTTTGGATGCCATCATTGGGAAGGTCACAGTAATTCGCTCTTTTTGCACATGCTTCCAGTTTCAGAACACCTAGAATACCTTTCTGCTATTTCGATGCACTTACAGTTGCCCCACTGGTGGGGGAGGGGGTTAGGGGAGGGATTTGCAAGGGCAGATGGTGAGTGGCTGTGGGGAGACAAGCATCCAAGGGACTAAAGGAGATTCATTAGTCCTGGGAACGTTCGAGTCCTGGCTGGCTTGAGGTGAACGGGCCTAGCCACACCCAATTTGCTTAGTGATCGATTTGCTCATATTACGTTTGCCTAAAATTTGGATTTTTAAAAAATGTGCAGTTTTCCACATTAGATTGGATGGTTTCTCCTTGAGAAGTTTTGTATCCTCTTAGAAATCTTTAAAGGCAATTAAGACAGATGAGTCCCTAGAAGAACTGCTAAAAATCTTTAAATTGTGTAAGAGTACAGCAAATAGAAATATCAACAAAGATACCTTAGAGGTTGCTCAGAAGGTGCTCTTTCTAACTGTATCCGATCTGAAGACATACATTTTATAAGTTTTATTGCAAACACAAAATTAAGGCAGAATCCCTTTAGAGGAGCTAGCTAAAAGCAATATTTAAATTTTTTTAAAACAGTAAAAATCAAAATAGACATATACAGTAACAAAGCTTTTTGGAGGGAGGTCGTCTTCTGTTATGTTGTATATAAAATGCCATACCATGGTAAATACTGATTAAAACGTGGATTGTGGGTGAATGTCATTTGGCAAATTTATTATGTGAATTGGTTTAGGAGGCAAAATTGTTGCTATTCTGAATTTGTTAATGTTGGTTTCTTTCTGGTTATAATAGTAATGCATATTCATTGTAATACTTGATCAATACAGAGAAAGTAATAAAAATGAAAATAAAATTCACCCCTAATCCTACCCCTTAGAATTAGCTTTTAGATCTGTGTTATTTCTTTGTCTTTATTCCATGCACATTTTTCAACAGTTGAGATCATAGTAGGTAAATAATTTTACATTCTGTTTTTTAAAGATAATGTTTTATCAATAGCATTTTCCCTAGAAATTGTCATGGGTGTTGAATGGGTGTAGTCAAGAACCCAAGAGTACTCTGTGTGTGCCCACCGAGGCTGAGGGACCACTCTGGAGTGTGGCGCTGAGGGCTTGGAGAAAGGTGGTGGTGTCTAGACCTAGGATGGCAGTAGGGAGAGAAAGACTCCCTGAAATCACTGAGAGGACTGAGTGGTGGAGAGTCACTGATTATCGGCTTAATGTCGAAATGCACACCCTTATCAGAGACACATTGTCTCGGGAAGTCTTAATTTAGCTAGAACCCCCCCACCCCCTTATTTTTTGTGGCATAATAATATAATTCTAATGGTCACATTCCTGCCTCCTCTTGTGAGGATTCCATCTTTCTACAAATGGTGGTTGATCCCCTACTGCGTGAGAGAAAAAGACAAGCAGGGGAAGGGAGCTGAGATCTGCTGGGTGTCTGCAGTGTGTGCCGGGCACTTTGGGGCACTCTGTGAAGTGACCAGTGGAACCAGTCTGGTTCCAAAGCCCAGACCCTTTTCATTTCGAGACACTGGTTCATTCCTTCTGGTTACGTAGACCCTGGCTATACGGAGGTGAGCAAAACTGCAGTCACCCCTGTCCTCCTGGGAGCTTGTTTGCAGGGTATATGGATGGCAAACAAAACAAATGAATCACAGATCACCAGAGGGCTCTGAAGGAAAATAACCCAGTGCTTCTGGAGAGACAGGGGCTCCCTTTTAAACTGGGGGCAGGGGTTGGGGGTGGACAAACTTTGACCTGTGGAATGAGGTATTAGCCAGGTGTAGAACGACAGGGAGGAGCATCTTCCTGGAGCAGGAAGGAGCTTGGTAGATATTACAGATCCCACAGTCCTGATGAAGTCGGTCGAGCTGGGGCACTTACCCAGGTGCCGAGGCACAATGTACAGTTGAATATGGGAGTCTACTCCCCGCAGCTTGGTTCCCCCTTCCTTTCCTCAGCCACTTAGCAGTGCCTCTCAGAACTGTGCTAGTAGCAGCATTCCTGGCTGCCATGGACCCCACTTCCCTGAAACACAAGTGTGTTCGGCTTCAACGCAGTTAAGATGGAGCAGTAGTGTCACCTAAGCCAGTGGAGGCTGAGAGCACGTGTGCCCTTTCCATTCCAACGCCGCCGTGTGGGGGCCACGACATGACCCGTTAAAGTAGGGGTCCCATGTCCCATGGCAGAATCTTCCCCCCAGAAAGCCTTTCCTCTCTGACAATCCATCCTCGTGGGGGCTTGGGGCTGCGCCAAGCTGAAGATTTATGAGTCTTCATTTCATTAAGCCAAAACAACCCTTCATATTTCATTGATAAATGTACCCCCCCCCACCCCACCCCCACAGCCAACTTCCTTCCTCCCAGTCCCTGCGCCTCACTCACCCTGTCCTCTGGCAAGTGCTGCTCGCTGACCCTGATCCCACCACCCACCTCCCAATAGTCAGACACCCAGGTCAGTATTCCTCTCAGTACCCCCAATCTGGGAGGAGGCCAAGTGAGGGGCTTGTGCACTTGCCATCAGTTGGGGATGCTATAGATTTGAAAAAGGGCACCCCTGTCCCAAGGCATTTGGCAGCTGGTAAGTGGAAGGCCCTGGAGAAAACAGCCCAACAGGCATTTGGGGGACGCACCCGTTCCCCGACACTGCTCATCTGTCTTCTGGTTCTAATTACAGCCTTCACACCGAAGGCTGAATGGGAGGGTACAGCAGTGAAACATAAACATCTTCTCAGCCAGGAGAGGAGTTTCCGAGTGGGGGCGGCTAAGGGGGACGGGGGGAGCAGGGGTCGTCGGGAAGAGGAGAAATGAGGACACATCTTGGAGATCTTTGGGAAGACTAGAAAGAGGCCTTGGGAGTGCATCCCCAAGATGAGACTCATGTACCCCATGGCCCGTACAACCCTCAGGGAGCCTGGGCAGGGAGAGGTGTGTGCTGTCTTCCCGACTTCTGTAAACAACCTTGCCTAGAACCTTGGTTCCCAAACCCAAATAGGGGTCTCTTCCCTGAAATGCTCCAGAGCAGTGCCTGCCCAGGGAGGGAGGATATGAATCAAATGGAAGGAGGACACTAGCCATGTGCAGCTGACTAGTCCTGAGTCCACGTGCCTGGCATGGGTGCTGGGAGTGTCCAATGAGTGAGATGAGTCATGCCCTCTCTCCTGTTGGCCTTTGCAAGCTCTTCCATATGCCTGGAACCTCTTGCCCCAAATCCTCTCTCTCTATCCCTTTTGTGCTTGGCTAACTTTTGCTCATCCTTCAAGTATCTTCTCTGACCCCCACACTGGAACAGATCCCTTCTGCTCCCAAAGCACCCTGTGGCCGACTCTCTTGGCACTTGCCATATCTTCTTGTCTCTGAAAGCTGGGACCGTGTCTTGATACACCGCTGTAGTCAGAGCTCACTGGGCGTGGTAGATGCTTGGTAGGTGTAAGTTCAGGGAGTGAAGCACTGGCCAAACCCACCCCCCAAAAGTGCTCCCCATTCCCCGCTGTGTGCTGGGGGGATAGTAGCTACCATTTATTAAGATCTTTATGTACCAGACACTGTTCTAAATTCCTTACATGGATTATTTCATTGAATCTACCCAACAATCTTTTGAATCAGATAATACGATGAAACTGAGGCACGAAGAAGTTGACCACTTGTCCTACAGTCATGTACCTTCTAGATGGCAGAGCCAGTTGCTCTTATGGGAATGTTATGGCAGTGGGAACAGAGAAGAGGGTCCCCCAAAGATGTCCCAGGCACTGCCCAGAACTTTCCATATCTCAGGTCTCAAGGCGGTCCTGTGGGGGTAGTGTTTTACTTGTCCAAGGGCACCCAGCTGGGAAGCAGTCGAGTCAGTATTCAAACCCTCTGACTGCTCCTACCCAGGCAGACCCTGAAGAGAGGGCTCCTTGGATCTTGTAGCTTAAAGGCCAAGGGAGGAGCTGCCCTTTGCCCATGATCTCCCACCTCACTAGGAAGAGACTCCAACCTGACAATTCTTATTGTCATTTGCCGAATTAAACCACAAGGGACCCCAGTTCATGGAGATGTGATTGGTAGCTGAGAAGTTCTTACAGACCTCAGGGATCATTGTCAAAGCCCTTCCTTTGGACTAGGACTAATTGCTGGTTACCCAGAATCTTCCAGGCCACCACCTCCCTGGCTGCGGCAGGTTGTGCAGTATAAACTGGATGGAAGCTTGACCAAGCTTGAGCGTGGCCAAAGCAAAATGTAGCTCAGGCTAGACTCGTGCCAGTAAAGGAAATTGTGCTGTAAGGTACGGGATTCAGAAATAAGTCTTGGCCTGTACTTCATTTTATTAAAAAAAACGCATATGGTTTCACTGCCCTAATTCTCATTTCTTTAAATGGATGCTAAGAGCACGGCAAGAGAGAGCAATGCCAAATTCACACCCATCCTTATCGGTTTGTCCTTCCAAGGAGCACAGCTGACTTTAGAGTAATTTTCTGTGATCAATCGCAAATGGAGTTGGAGTTTAAAAGGGTGAAGTTTCAGGAAGCAGGACAGACAATCTATGCTACAAGTGAAAGCCTATTTATCTGGAAGTCTGGCTTGCAGTTACTTTCTCCCTCTGGACCGCAGCCCTGAATCTCTGAACCGAGTAGTGAGTAGCAAGGTGTCCCCAGTCTGGGAAGAAACTAAGGCTGTGTGCCCCATCCACAGCAAGAATCCTACTGTCTATCTCATGTAGAATTCATGGTTAACACCCAGGCTTGTATCTCTCTTTTTGCAGTTCACAGCAGCTTACCCTAGATGCCTTTATCTCAGCTAGCTTCACGTATACCAGGCGTGATGCTAAATGTCTCCACATACCTGATCCCCTTACTCTTCACAAAAAGCCTGTGCAGTCACTGTATGTTACAGACTAGGAAACTTCAGTTCAGGGTAGAGATGCCCAGCATCCAGGTTGCACATGTCTTTTGTCAATAGCTGCTTTGCTCATCCCTTCACTAATTGTGCTGGGGGAGGAGGGAAGGGCTGCTTTGGGGCCTCCACTGAATTGTTAAGAAATGCACTTTAGATCACTGGAGCTGCGTCTTTTCTCTGTATCCATCTATACAGACGGGTGTGATGTGTTTGCATAAAATTTCTCCCAGAAAACCTTAAAGAAAGGGAGGCAAACCAAGAGGGGGGGCTCAGAGTGGAGCTTGAAAGGGAGGTGCAAGTTGGAGAGGCGGACCACTCCCTCACCCCCCACCACGTCACCTCCGAGATAGACAGGCCCCAGCAGCATCCTGGGCCGGACCCTGGCATGTGGGGTGTGTTCTGTGTCGTTCAACTTCCTTCTAGAAAACCTAGAGCATGCCACACACCTGAGGTCCTTATTCACAGGTGCCTTTGTGTCGTTCGCTAGGTGTTTTAACCACGAGCGGGGTCCTCTTGTTCCCAACGTCTGGCAAGCATCTTGAAGCAAGGGACCATGCCTCACACTTCTTGTTTTCCTCTCCACGCAGGGCTCACTGCAATAAACAAGGCCTTGCGATGACTCACTTCGGAGGGTCTCCAGATCTTTCTTTACCTATGTGAATAAAAGTTAAAATTAAACACAGCTGCACTGGAATCTGGACCAAACGTAGATGTGTGTCCCTCAGCAAATTATTTCTCCTCTCCAGGCCTCAGTTTTTCCACTGAGAAAACGAAGCCGTTGGGCTGGGGTTCTTGGAGGAACTTCAGCTCTAAGACTTCTGGGTTCTAAGTCTCATCTTTGAGAATGTTTTTCCCTCTGAAAACTGATTTGACAAAGGCACTTGGTCTCCCCTCCGTGTCCCAGTGGCTTCTTTCCCACCAGCCATGCCTACCAGCCGAGCTGGGCACCCCTGGCGTGACTCCCCCCACCTCCCTTTGTTTGCCGGCTCTGGAATGGGGGAGAAGCCGGCCTCTCCTGGTTTCTGAGTCCTGCTGAATACAGAAACTGCCTCTTTTACATATTAGCATCGGTGCCAGTCTGAACCCAGCTGTGTGCAACGTATGATGAAATACAGAATCCCCCAACCCAGCCGCCGCTTCTCCACGCGACTAATCGGAAAGCTCCTGAGTGGGCCCACATCGCATATGCATAAGCTTTGGCGAGGGGGTGGGTGGAGGGCAATTTTGCTCTCTTTTCCACCGTCTCACCGTGGCTCTTTGGGTTTCCTTCAAGACTAGCAGGCCGTCAGGGCCGAAAAGCTGCTCCAAGGGACTTGGCCAGGCCCTGGCCTTGGGATCTCTGGGACTTGAGTCTTGAACTGGTCCCCGTCCACCTGCCCCCCTACCCACTCAGCATGGCGGCAGCTTGCTCAGGGAATCGGCCTTCATCTCCTGCAGGGTAAAGCAAGCTTCTCACATGGCTGAGGAGGCCTCGCTCCCTCAGCCTCAAGCTTCCTCCCACCTGCCCCCAGCCGTCCAGACTTACCCTCCATCTCCTGAACAGGCCAAGCAGTCCCTGGGCTCCAAACCCTCGCACTTGCATCTCTCTTGCCCTTTGAGATCTAGCTCTAGCACCCCCTGGGTAAGGAAGCAGGTGGGGTGGCGGGGACAGGAGGCTGAGAGGAGAATCCAGCACCCCCCACACCCCATGGTCCCACAGCCCATGGTGTGTGCTCAGCACACGGCTGCACTTGGACTCACGTCTGTCCCCAGAGACCCTCCCTGGGCCCCACCCGGCCCCTGCACACAGGTGATGCTCTTGAGGAGATGACCAAAGAAGGTTCGGGGCCAATGTTCCTCCACCCACTTTGTCAAGAACTTCGGTCTGAGAAACCCTGAATCTTGCCAGAGATTTAGTTTGCAGAGGTGGAGGAGAGCAGGGAAGGCCTAAGTGAGGGGCTCATCTGGGCGCCTTTAATGGGAAACGACTAAGCAGAGAGAGGGTTTTCTCCGGTAGGTTCGTGGGGGCTTTTGCTGCCGCCGCCGCTGAAGGCTAGCTTGGGAAGAAGCATCTCCGAGACCCCATGGAAACAGCGCGGAGGCCGGGCCGCCTGTCCGCCAGGGCCAGTGATGACCGTCCGGACCAGGGGAAGCCTTTCTGCGCCTGGCCGCCCGGAAGGGGTGGGTGCTGGGCGTGGCCTCCCTGCAGCCCCCCACCCTCCATCCGCCCCTGCCAGGTCTGTGGCTCCCTGTCTCCTTCCACTCGATCAGGGTGGCTGGAAGAGCAGAGGGGCTAAATTGAGCTTATATAGCTTCCCCTGTATATATTTAGAGACAAGAAGTTCATTTAGGGATTAGGGGCTGCTTCTTGTCTATGCATCATTGAGCATACCACATCTGCTACCGAGCTAGCAATCAGCAGAATATTGAGAAAAGTTATAAAGAAATCTTTGCTTCGGTTCATTTTCATTCCCAGCTCCCCGTGTCCTGCCTCTCAGACATTGGCGAGTGAGTGTACGGGAGGAAACAGGGCTGGGGCCGTTGAAGCCGAGCCTTGGTAGCCGGCCCGGAATTCAGAGGACTGAAGCAATTCAGCTTTGACCTGCTGCCTTCGCGTGGAGTGTGCATGTGCGTGTGTGTGTGTGTGTGGGGGGGGGGTGTGCAGGGGTGATGGTGGCTGGAGGCGATGGGGAAGCTGCACACACATTCTCCGGGTGGAGCACTGCCGGTGGAGCACGCCCAGGAGGGCACATGGCTTTGTGCAAAGCTGAGGCACCCCTGGCAGTACAGGGACACTGCTCTGGGGTCACTGGCCAGCCTGGAGACCAGACTTAGGTGCCATCTCCCTGTACGACCTTCCTTGACCAGTCCCCTCCTCTCTGTGGCCTTCTGTGACCTTCTGTCTCTTCATCTATGAAATGAGGGTTTGGACTGCATGGTCTCCAGCTTGATGAGTGGTTGAGAGGATGAGGGAGAAGGTGAGAACCTGCCAAGCTTGGAGCTAAGATTCTTCTCAATAAATAGTTGCTGGGATGCTGCTCGGCCCTGCTGCTTCCCTGCCCGGCTGGTGGCCTGGCCTTGGCTTGCTCAGTGTGGCAGTTGAGAGCTGCTGGCTGGAGGGATGTTTAGCAGGGGAGCAGCAGGCCCAGGTCTTTGGTTCCAAAGCTTCAGGGCCCTGGTTGGGGCAGGTCTGTCCTCTAAGGGCAGGCTCAGGGTTGGCAACCAGGGTGAAGGTGGTCCTGTGGAAGAGCCCAGAGAGCTGAGGAGCCTTGCTCTCCCTTCCTGGGATCCCTGGTGAGCCTGGCCTTTTTGGCTGGGGGCAAAGGGGGTAGGCGGATGGCCCCAGGCCTCCCCGTCCCCTGCCGGCTGCTGCCCCTCAGGGTGACATGCATGTGACGGGTTAAACTGCAGGTGTCACTGTTAGCCCTGAAATAGGGGCTCAGCTTGGCCAGCCCTATGCAACCCACAACTGCATCTTCTGGGCCTCCTACCTGGTTCCCAACCCCACAGGCTCAGGCATGAGCAACTTGGCCTAGGAGCCCCAGAACTAGCGTGGCTACCCCCTCCGTCCCACCACCCCCAGCCTGGCTGCTTGGAGGTCACCCCACCCCAGAGAAAGTAAAGATAATTCCGATCAACCACAGCCTGGCCCCAAAGAAAGCACTAAAGAAAGGTGAGCAATATGGCTCTCCCAGATGTCTGCAATTAGGAGGATGCTCAGAACTTGGGTGTTTGGGGATCAGTATTTAACCTCCATGAAGAAGCCTTGGCAAAAGAGAAGCCAAGATGCTGACTTGAGTCGGGGGTACCAAGCAGGGGCGCGTACCCGGTAGGTGGGATCTGAACACGGCCGCATCCTCGGGGGTATGCGGTCACCTTGGGGGGCCTTTGGGACCTTCCAGGGCCCATGGAGGGGCAGAGACCCAGAGGCCAAGCAGCAAGGGAGAAGAGACCCAAACCAGGACGGAGTGTCAACGCTCCTCTGTGTACCTCATATGGCAGCACCTGCCTCCCTTAGACACCTGCCAACCGTTTAGGGGTTCAAGGGATCAGAGACGAAAAAGGCCCCCTTTAAAAGTCTGCTTTTACAAAATGACCAGCCCGGACCTAGTGTTTCCAGGAAACTTACCCCAGAAACTACAACCCCTCCTTTTCACCCTGTCCCCGACCCCTCCGTAAACACAGCTCCCGGCCCTTCGCTGGGGGGATTCCAGCCTCTGCAAACCTTTGCTTTGCTCCCCTTCTTATAATTCTGCATTTCACTCTGGTCTGAGAAGACTCCTGAGCATGAAAAAAATATGTATCAGCTGAAACCAGGTTTTTGAGGCGTCTCTATTGGGGAACTGGCAGGTCCTGCCTCAGCCCAGCAACTGCAGGGAAAGGGGCTCCCCAACTCTGACCTCCCTCCTCTTAATATCTGTTCTAAGGGGACATAGAGGGGTGTGTGCGTGTGTGTGTGTGTGTGTGTGTGTGTGTGTGTGTTGGTGGGGAGTAGGGAGGGACATGGAATATTTTAAGACCTAAAAAAAAAAAAGGAAGAAAAATAAATTTTTGAATAAGAATGGTCCATGTACTGTGACCGCAGGGCAAATGCAAATGTCTGTTTTCAAACACAGGCTCGTGAATTCTTATTACCAGTTCGTGACTGCGCCTCCAAGCAGGACATTACATATTCATCGGAGCGAGGGACCCGCTCCCCTCGTCAGGTGTGGCCTTCCCAGCACCGATGTCCCTTTAGTCTTGGGGGAAGAAGAAGGAGGAAAAGAACCCCATGACCAGCCACATTTGGTCTGTTCCTTCAGTTCCTAAGCGTTAAGGGAATCGGAGATAAAAAGATGCACGCGGAAAAAGAAGCAGCCGCAGCGATACTCCACAAAGATCTTTTTAGTGTCAACTTAAATGTACACAAATAGGGGATGATGATCTCTTTTATTGGACTAACATTTATCCAGTAATATCCACACACTTTTAAACCATTGAGGCCTCCTCTTCAGGTGTTCATTTGAATAGAAATAGCTGAATGAGTGTTTTTTATAATTGATCCCATGAGAGCTGAATGTCTAGTGCTGCATAACCAACATTTTCCATGCTGGGTTTCCCCCCCACTCCCCCAAATTGCCACTCTGCAAAATTAGGATTTTGTACAGTTTTTGATAAGAGAATAACCTTCCACGTGCCAAGCTCCCTGAGCGTGAGGGGCTCCCAGGGAGCCGGCCTGGGCGCTTGCAACGGCTTCCTCTGGGAGCTTTGCAGCTTCTGGGTCCCCAGCGAGCAAGTAGTCCCCGCCCCGCGTGGCTCCGGCGCGCGACCCTCCCGCGTTCCCGACGCGCGCGCACACGTGGCTCTCGCGCGCGGCCCTGCAGGACCAGCCTTGCCCCTCCCCAAATGCCCGAGGTCCTGTCTGCTTCCTGAAGTGGCTTCTTTGGGGGCTTGGACCCGGAGAAACACATGAAAAGATTTCTCTTTTTTCTCCCTCAAGTGCTGTGTGCAGGGCTTCTTTTTGATGTTCACTCCAGCTTTCTGGTTAGAATTCGAACATATGCTCAACTGTAGGAAATTTGAGAACTGCTTAGAAGTAGAGAGTTGAAAATAAACAGTACCCCCAATTCCCCCACCTGGGACTAAATGCTGCTGTATTGCTTTCCAGTCTTTTTCTAGGTGTGTATATAATCCCATACATACAATTAGGATTAGACTGCACGTGTAGTTTTGTAGCCTGGTGTTTTTTCCTTCATTTAATAGTAAAACGTAGCATTCTCCATGTCCTTAAGCACTTTTTTTTTGTTCAGTATCACTTTTAGCAGCTGCACACACAGCCGTGAGTGGCTCTAGCTTAAAGGATTTTATCACCCTCTTGTGGATGGACAGGTATGTGGAGCGCTTCCTTTCCCGACTGAGTAAAAAGGAAATGTCAGTCACTGGTCATTCTGAGTGAAGCGTATTTAAACCAGGGTAAAAAAGATATTTAGGGAGAAAAAAAAACTTTCTTCGAGGATCGTGGTCTAGAAATGATGGCAAAAGCAGTTGCTTGCAGCAGGAAGTGGCCAGTGAAAGACGCCTTCCACACGCCGAGCCTGCAGCGCCCAGGGGCAGCCGGGGCCTGAGCGGTGCGCGCCCACCAGACCGTCTCGGCCTCTGCGCGCCCCTGCTAGCTCGGAGCAACGTTGCATTAGCTTAGTCCTGGCACCAGGGAGGCTGCGCTCAGCTGCTGGAAACAGAAAACCCCAGCTCCCTCACAGGACCGATGCCCGAGGTGGCAGCTCCAGGGCTGGCTCACTCGGCTACTCAGCAAGCATGCTAGGGACCAGGCCCTGGTCTCCTCCAGGCCACCCGCGGCATCGCAGCTCATCCGCAGCCACCCGCTCACGGTGAAGTCCAAAGGCAGAAAAGGCACTGCAGCTTCAAACGCAGGTGCTTTTTACCAGCGAGGACAAACTTTGCCAGAAGCCCAAGCCTCTGCTCCCCAGTCCAACTTCCCTCACATCCCATTGGCTAGAGCCAGGTCACGTGGCCACGGTTCAACCAATCACTGGGAAGGCGAATAGAATTCAATTCCCGCCGAGTCCCTGAGCCCCTGCACCCCGCCTTCTGCAGACCCCCTAGGCTATGGACAAACAACCTGGACGGTCAGCCGCTGGTGGGACATCCGGGGTCCTCATCCCCCTGAGTGCCCAGGATCCAAGAGTTAGCCCTGCTTGGCCTGTGTGGGACGTCTTCTGAGATTCAGGGAAAAAGATGTGCTCCTTTACCCTTGTCTTTCCGGGTGGTGAGCCTGAGATGGTAGCCATCTCACCTGAGAAGGAGGCCAACACAGAGGAAAGCTGAGTTAAGCCGGGGAAAGCCACCAGGCCCGATGACATCAGGCGAACCCCTGGATCAAGCCATGCCTGAAGCAGTAGTACTTCCGAAACGCTCATTTATGGAAGCAAACAGTTGTCCTTTTCTCTTGAATCCATCTGGGTTGGATTTTTGTGGCAACTGAAAGTGTGCTAACTAATTACCAACCCAATAGTTTTCCCTTCCAAAACCAGGATCCCATGGTGGATATGCTTTACCCACCGGCACTGCCTGCCCACTCAGGCTGCTGCACCCCCTCTGCCAGTCTGGACCCACCCCGGTGCTTTCCTTCCATCCCTGAGGATGAGGCAAACCAGGCTCCAATGAGGCTGACTTTGCCACTTCCTTTGGGTGCTGAAGGGGCCTCCTCAGGCCACAGAGCTGCTTTTCAGGAGAGCTCCTTCCTCAGCGCCCTGGAATGGATCTGGTGTCAGCTTTCGAGGAGAAATCCGGCAGAAACAGGAAAGGGCCTTTTTCCTTTACGCCCCCCTGCCATGAGCCCATCTTTTTTTTTCCCTATGCTTTCACAACTTTAGCGTTCATTTCCTGATAATTCAGCTGCAGATTTCCATGGCTCAGTTTCTACTTCTCTGAGTCACCCCCTCGGGCAGCTCTAATGACCCGTCTCCTTCCTGAGGCCCCCATCAGCCATCTCTGCCCACCCCCACCGTCACCCCCATTTAGCCAAACTCGGCACATTTCCTGTGCTCACCCTTCTTCATAAATCACCTCTCCAACCTGCAAATCGCCGTGGACACATTCCGAGGGATGCGCTGCGTGTTTTCGTTGGCTCTGGAGCTGAGCGGTCCTCTGGCCTCTTGTAGAAAGCAAGGGGCTTTTCCTCCAAAAGGCTGCATGGCCTGGAGTCCATATGCGCCGGGGCCAGAAGGGAAAGGAAGTGGATGAAGCAGGCCTTGGGGGGCAAGGAAGGGCGGTCTATGGCCAAATCGAGGGCCCATACCCTCCCCAAAGTGTAAAGCTTCCTCTCAGGCCACTCAATCATCGCCATGTGGGAATTGGGGCCCAGTGTGCCTAGATTTTATGAGTTCTCAAGGAAATCCCCATGTTTACATGAAATCCCTCAGTTTAAAAATGCTGACAATGAAATTAAAAAAAAATTAAGCGCTGTGTAGACCCAAACTGGCTCTTGGACGACTGGTTGGTGGCTTCCTGGGCTAGCAAAGGGCAGTGTGTGGAGTGCACAGACAGTGACCGGGGACAAAGGAGGCCTGGGTTCTGGCCCTAGCCCTGCTAACTGGTGACCTTGGGCAAATTATTGTGCCTCTAAAAACCTGGTTTATATATGTGCTTTAGCCCTTACAATGATCCTATAAGATGGACCTCCTTGTTCCCATTTGGAAGAGAAAACCCCACTCAGGGAGGTGCAGAGGTCACCCAAGGCAGCACAGCGGGAGGGGGCTGGGGCCTCTGTGGGCTGGTCCCACCTTCCCCGACTCTCTCTGAGCCTCGCACACCTCCTGGGCCCCCCGAGGAAGAGGCTGATGTCTCATGAGCTGCTTGGGCTGCTTGCAGTGCCCGGGCCCTCCAGGGTCACAGGCCGCAGCTTTTCTTCCTCTGGACTTGAGATTTTCTCCCTTGTCTCCCCTCTCCCCATCCAGTCTGCCTCCGTCCGTCTCTAGGCGCAGCATGTCTCCTTTCTTTGGCTCCATTCTGCCCCCTCCCATCCCTCACCCCCATATTCCTGGTTGGCATTGGGTTGGTAATTTCATGATCTAATTCAGAGAAATACGTATAAAGCATTGTCTCTGTGAGCTTGTCTCTGCCTCGTTGCTAGAACTATGAAGGCAGGGTCTTCATGGCTTCCCAATGTTCAATACATTTTCCGTCGCCCAAGAAAATGGTTTCTGAAAAGAGGGCGAGTCACAGCTCAGCCACTTAGGCTGATTAGCACTCAGCACTGGCTTCTCACTTCATTTTTGTTTCATTATTGGTGGTGAATAGTGATGACAGTGTCACACGGAGCCGATCAGAAGGAGAGACACCTAGAGATGGCGATCCATGCCAATTGGGGTAGGGTCACCCACAGAAGCAGGACTCACACTGCACTGGATGGAACGACGCTTTACTCATGCAGGGAAGGCAGAGCACAGCCAGCTTTGCCTGCAGCCGTCGGTTCTCCGTAGCCCGCGGGTCTCTGTCTGTGGCCTCTGCAGGGAGGTGCTCTATGTGCAGCCCCCCCCTCTCTTCTGTGTGTGTCCCTGAGGAAGAACTTGGCTTCCTTCCTGCCAGGGACAGATATATTGCCAGGGTGTGAACTGGATGTTGTAAAACATGCCCTTTAGAATCAGACTGTCTTCAGGGATCACGGTGGGGGGGAACGTTTGGGCAGTCCCCTTATCCACTAGGGAATTGTGTTTTATCCTGCCAGGCTGACACACCTGGTCCTCGGCACAGGATATATCTGTGGGTCCCCGGGACAGGTGGCAGGCTGTGTGAGGATTGACCCCTACCACACATTGGAATGTCCCCTTTCTTGTCCAAGGCCATGTTCTCTGAGAAGATCACCACAATTTACAGAAGCTTTGAGTTTTTACATTGTCCTTATAAAATACTCAAGGGAAAGCGGTATTGTGTTATTTTACAGACAGGAAAACAGAGGCTAAGTCTGCTTAAATAGCTTGCTTGGTAGACGCACATAGTAAAGCAATAGATAAAACTCATTGTAAATCTCTTATCTTAAATTTTACAATGATGTTTCCCCTTTCCATCCCTGCCCTGCTTGTCTTTGTTGAGGCATATTAAATAATTTGGATTCAGAAGCAGAGTTTATATTTCCCTAGAAATCGTTATCTGACATTCGCTCTTCTTTGTTCTGTATCTCTCCATTATCTCTTCTTCGGAAGTGGTTCTTCAACTGCTGGAATATAAGAATCAGGAGCGGACCAGGAGAGAGAGGACACGAGTTTGGTGACAGAGCCAGGTCTGACTTGCTGTGAGACTTTGGAGGAGTTTTTCCCCACACTGGGCTTTGGATCACCATCTCCAAAAGGTGGAGGGGTTAGCCCAGGTTAGAGGAGGCAAACGGCCATTTGGCTTACAGAATAAGTTTGAATAGGTTACCAGCCTTTAAGAATCAGAACCCGGCACCTAAAAATCTGAATTTCTACTTCTCTTGAAAAAGAAGCTCTGTCCCCACTGCACCTGCCATGGGCATCTCCCTCTGCCACAGCCCCTTCCCTCTCTGCCTGCTGCCTCATCCCCCACCGGTGGCCGGCCTGTCTGGCCCAGTAGCCAATGCATTTGGGGCCCCTGGCTCAGGTGGCCTCCAGGGGCCCAGCAGGCAGCCCAGGGGGCTTAATCCCAACACTCACTGGAAAGCAGCCTTCTTGTTTTGTTTCGTTTTGTTTTTTTTTCTTCCTAAAAATATATGCTTTATTAATGTGTGGATAGACAGTAATTACCAACAAATATACGACATTTTTTTTACCAGTAAGGGTGCATAATCAAAAAATGTTTGTAGACCACCACTCTATCCAGTTCATTCCTTCAGGATTTTGCAGTTGAAATCAATTTGGAAAATAAAAAGAAAATTCAATATGGCACTAATATCATATACAGTCTCTCTCCGACAATATCTGTATTTTTTTTTAAATTCAGTTTTATTGAGATATATTCACATACCATACAATCATCCATGGTGTACAATCAACTGTTCACAGTACAATACTATAGTTGTGCATTCAGCACCCCAATCTATTTTTGAACATTTTCCTTACACCAGAAAGAATCAGAATTAGAATAAAAAATAAAAAAAGACACCCAAATCATCCCCCCATCCCACCCTATTTTTCATTTAGGTTTTAGCCCCATTTTTCTACTCATCCATCCATACATTGGATAAAGAGAGTGTGGTCCACAGGGTTTTCACAATCACTCTGTCACCCCTTGTAAGCTACAATTGTCTTCAAGAGTCCAGGCTAGTGGGTTGGAGTTTGGTAGTTTCAGGTATTTACTTCTAGCTATTCCAATATATTGAAATCTAGAAAGTGTTATCTATTTAGTGCATAAGAATGTCCACCAGAGTGACCTCTCAACTCCATTTGAAATCTCTCAGCCACTGAAGCTTTATTTTGTTTCATTTAGCATCCTCCTTTTGGTCAAGAGGATGTTCTCAATCCCATGATGCCAGGTCCAGATTTATCCCTGGGAGTCATATCCTGTGTTGCCAGGGAGATTTACACCCCTGGAAGTCAGGTCCACGTAGGGGGGAGAGAAGCCAAGATGGCTTAGTTAGAGAGAGAGGGCCGCAACTGAGCAACAAAGAGACACTCAGGGGGAGACTCTTAGGCACAATTATGAGCAGGTTTAGCCTCTCCTTGCTTCAACAAGCTTCATAGGGGCCAGCCCCAAGACTGAGGGCTCAGCACATCAAGCCGTCAGTCCCCAATGTTTGTGAGAACATCAGCAACAATACAGGTGAGGAAGTCCAACACCTCTGCATTCTCCCCCAGCTCTTCAGGGGGGCCCCAAATATTTATTTTTATTCTCCACCCAAATTACTTTAAGATGTGTTGCTATTTCATTCTAATCTATACAGACCTACCATAGCTCACTTCCTATTCAAAGTTCCATGTAATTGCAGTGTTTGAACAAACTGACTGTAGAAGTTATACTGTTTAGAAAATATAGATCCTACACCAAATAAACGTCTCTTCCCTTGGTCTCACATGGAAGTTGAAGTTTGAACACAGTCAGTTTCAACCTTTACCCTTTGTCCCGATCTGCTCTAGCCTTAACCAGATCTGGAAAGCAGCATTTTGATGGTTCTTTCCCGCAATACAGGGGTGCCTCAGTTTAAGAAAACGTGATATATCTTTTATTATTATGTAAATTTAAAACATACAAAAGTGGACAGACTCATATAATGAACTCGAGGTAGTCATCAACCAGTTTCGACATTAGTAACTCACGGCCAGCCCTGTTTCACTTCTGCCCCCCGATCCATTATTTTAAAACAAATGGGTGCCAGACACCATATCATTTCATTCTGAAATAACTGCTGTAAGGCTCTAAATGTAACTATAATATTATGACACCTAAAAATAATAGTGATTCCTTAACAGCCCAATGCAATATCAGTATAAACGCACACCATCGATATATCCTGAAGTCCATCTTACTTCCAGGAGGACTGTGAAGAGGCTGGCAGCACCCAGTTTTAAAATTGGGTTTCAGTCCCTGCTCCCTTACTTTCCAGCCATATGACCTTGGGGTGGGCACTAAATCCCAGAGCCTTAGTTTTCTCATCTGTGAAATTGGAATAATTCTGAAATCTGCCCACCTCAAAAGGCTCCTGTGAGGGTTAAACGAGAAAGGCCTACGTGCAAGTTACCTTGTAAAGTTAGAAATTGTTATTATTAGTGTTTCTAATAGAGAAGAACAGGGTAAACTCAGTGACAGATAAATTTTTAGTCTAATATTGCTGAAGTTGGATAACAAATATAATAATTAGAATATCCCTTCCTGTCCATCCATAATGCTAAATATGGTGGGCATGCAGAGTTCTTCCTATGAGCCAGACACTGCTCTAAGTACTTTACATCTTGAAACTGTTTAATCCTCATCACATCCAAGGGGTGGGGACTACTATGGTCCACCTTTTACAGATGAAGAAACTGAGGCATGTTTAGGCTGAGTGACTTGCCCAAGGTCACAGAGCTAGTAGCAGCAGAACAAAGCTCCAACCCAGGTCTGGTGACTCTGAAGTCTGTTCTGGGCGGGGCCTCCCTCCTCCCCTCGTCCTCCCTCCTTCCCTCCTCCTTCCTCCTCTTCTCTCTTCTGCCCCCTCCCCCCCACCAGGCACATGCACAGAATGTGCTTTGCGGGTAAAACTCTTAGAAGCACCGCCCACTTTCATTTTTTTTTTTTAAAGTTCCCTGCTTTGGTTAGGGGAAGCAAAGTCCTTGGCCCCCCAGGCTCTGGCCCTCTAAACAATCTGCTTATATCCTCAGCACACTAGGACCCACCAGCTCTTCTTCTCTCCCTCTGCCCTGGCTGCGATGCTGCCTGGTCCTCATGAGGAGAGGCTGTCAGGGCCGACCATGCGTTATGGCGCTCCGGGTTCTGCTAAGTTTCTTCTGCTATGAAATGGGAATGGTCACAACCCACACAAAAGCTGCTGTGTACCTAGAACAGAAAAAAATGCTGCCGGGTGTTTGCTGTTTTTACTTTCATTCCCCAGTGTGCACTGCTGGGCGGCGTGTCCTGCCTGTCCTTCCTCCAGCCGAGGCAGCCCAGCATGGGCCCTCCCAGCCCCGGAGCAGCCTCCCTGCTGTTGCCTGTCTCTGCAGCCCATCAACTCCCAGAAGTGTGGCCAGCGGGCTCTCCCATCAGCAGAGGTTCCTGCCCCGAGGGACTCGCTGGGCTCCAGAGGGGCATGGGAGAATGGGTTAGTCATCCCCGTCAGGCCCCAAGCCAGCCCCGGACCCAGGGTGGCCCCAGCCCCTTGGGTGCCCCCGGAGCTGTGGGACGTTCGCTAACCTGAGAGACCCTCCCCAGCTCACCCACCGGCAAGGCAAACCTGACTTCATGGGCTTCTCTCCTTGGCCGCTGGCTTTATCCACTGGTGGGGCCCTCACCTGGCTGCAGCTGGCTCCCGGGCCTGCTCTCGGCTTGCGGGAGCCTCCTGCCCTGTCCGTGAGACGGAAGGAGCAGCCCTCTCCTGTCGGGAGGCAGTTACCACCATGGGACGCGCCCTCTTGCATCTATCCAGGTCCTTAGTTAATGCTTTCTCCCGCCTTGTATGAATTGAGCAGCACTTTGCCAAGAGTAGTTCCAAAGCTCCAGGTCTTGGGAGATGGAGAGCTGAGTTTGGGGGTAAGGATGGGAAAGAGCTGAATTGCTCTAAGAAAATAAGAGAAAAACATTGCAATGCCCTGGAGAGATAGGGAGCAGAAGCCAAGAGGGTCAGAGCAGAGACGGGGAGGAGAAACTCACCCGCAGGGGCCATGAGGGTGCCGAGAGGGAGGCCCTTGCCCTAGGTGCAGAATTTAAGGGGCCACCCAAGATTATCGCGATGAAAAGTATTTTAATGCCGGATTTTAAAAATTCAAAAATTTATGGGAAAAAACCCACAATGTACAAAGTGTCCACATTTTAAATAAAGACCCCCTCTGCCTCCATGTCCCAGGTTCACTGAAGGGCCTAGTCCACGGGCCACCTTAAAACGCTCCCCGGATTCCCACAGGAAAACACGCACCCAAGGTGTGGAGGCATTTTACTGAAGTCAGGCAAGTGGGTCAGGAGGACCAGCAGGCCCACCCTGCCCCAGATGAGCTGGGCTCAGCCCCCCAGGCCCTGCCTGGGGAAGGTCCAGCCCCAACTCGGCTAGTCTGTCTGAGCAGGTGCAGGAGGAGACGTTTGCCATCCTTGGCTCCGTCAGTGGTCCTCTCCCCTTCCCTTGATGGCCGGTCGGGTCCGGGTTGTTACATTCTCCAAAGGCCCCAGGGAGGGAGAACGTGCAGGGGGGATACCCTATAGGGAAATCTGTGTTAGGGCCATCCATCCCAGCAGTTTCAACAGAATGTGTTGAAACATTTGCCTTCTCCCATGTCCCATGCACCCTTGGAGCCCACACCGCACAGAAGGAAGAGCGTGGCTGGAAGCCTGCAGACCTGAGTTTGAATTCCGACTCCACTACCGGGAACCAGCAAATTCTTCGAGGACCAATTTTCTCATCTGCAAAACAAGATGACAGCTTCTTCTCAGGTTGTCGCAAAGATCATCTGCTCAGCCAGGTGTACACAGTAGATGCTTCATCAGTGCGGGCCCCCCTTCCAGTGCCCACCCTCCCTCCCTGCGCACCCCCCCGGACCACCCTCCATCCAAACAGCAGTGCCTTTCTGATTGAAGACTTGGCCACACTCTTAATTTGAATGTGCTTGTTTCAAACCTCAGTGTAGATGAAAAGGTGTAGAGGAAAAGTTATGCCCGGGGCAGATCCAGGATTTTGGGGGCCTGAAGCTTATACAATTTTGGGGGGGGGATCTTCTCACAAAACTGTGCATTCCAAATTGGATTCAGGGCCTTGGAAGGGGCCTGCGCAAGTGAGGGATCCCCAGGGCTAAGCTTCAGCAGCTTCCCTGCCCATCCCCTTTGATGGATTTGTGTTAGAATTTCAGAAGCCGGCCCGGGATGACTGCAGTGCTCCTGCCTCGGGGCCTGGACCTGAGCCCTTAGAGCAGAGCCTGTGGAGGGGGGGGTGGGGGCACTGGAGGGGGGTGTCCTGACGCCCTGTCCAGCTCCGGCAGCTCTGGGGTGAGAGGAGCCAAAGCCTGCACGTTGCCAAGACTGCTCTTGACACCTGGCCCCCGACCCATCAGAGGCTCCACTCTGTGTCCTCCGCCTCTGGGGTGACAGGGAGGTTGGAGCCAGGCGGCCGTGAAGCTGGGAGCCAAGCTGGGGCTCTGCCATGAGGTTTGCCCCAGGCCCGGAGACTGGCGTCCCCCCATCTCCAGCACCACCCCCTTCTCCTCTTCCTTCTCCTCCTCTCCCTCTTCCCCTTCCATATCTCCCCTCCTCCTTTCCCCCTTCTTCCTCCTTCCTTCCTCCTCTGCCTCTTCCTCTCCCTCCTCGCCTTTCTCTTCCCCCTTCTCGCCCTCCCATCCTCCTCCAGGCTGCCCCCTCCCTCCATCCCATAGCTGGGTTCTGGAAGCCTCTTCTCCCCCTGGAGGAGTCTGGAGTCCCCCCTCCTCGGCTCTAGCCCAGGCACAGCGGAGACCCTCTGGTGGCGGAACGGTCCGGTTGCCGGGGAAGGGCTGGCGGCAGACACAGCCCCGGAGAGCAAGTCCCCGGCCAGCTGGCGAGGGGATGGGCCCGAGCCAGGTAATTATTGCCTGGTGCAGAGGTCGAAAGCCGCAGAGCGGCGGATGTACTAATGAAACACAAATGGGACATCTGTGTCCAGGAGTTCAGCAAACCATGGAAAACCCAACTTTGCCAAGAGTTTATGTACTACCGAAAGCGGGATCACTCCTTGCAGCTAAGGGAGCAGTAAACACACCAGAAAACATTCCCCCCCCCTGCTTTGCTACAGATTCTTTATCTTGGGGGATGTTGCAACTTTCCTTGTCCCCAGGAAATTGTCCAGGTGCGCTGGCGGTGGAGAGCCTTTCCCAGGCGTCTGAAAGCCCCCCACCCAGGGGCTCTGGGAGACACTTATGGCGAGCAAAGGGGAGGAGGGTGAGTTTGTTTCCCTGCAGATCTCGGCCTCATCTCGTGACTCGGTTCTGCATCACAACGGGGCCTTCTCCTTCTCCCAGCAGCATCCGGGTGCCTGCGGCTGGGATGCTGTGGTGAGCGCCGAGGGGGCCCAGGGAAGACATGGAGTCCACCTGATTGTCCATAACAGGAGAGAGCAGGGTGGTGCCAGGAAGCCTGGGTTCTCGGGCCACCGTTCACTCCCTGTGCAGCCTTGGCAAGTCAAGGGCCAAGGCCCCTGGTTCATTCAGATTCCTTTGGCTGCAAGCAACAGAAACGGACCCCGACTCTGGCAGGAAACAGGGGTGCATCATGGCATAGCTCAGGGAGGACACAGGCAGCAGGAGGCAGAGGCCGTCTCCTGGGGGCCCTGCTCTTACTTGACTCAACTCTAGTGCCCCCCAAGTCTTGGCACCACCGTGCTTCAGTTTCCAAATCCTGGGGGGCAGACTCTTTCGCCCAGCCAGTGTAGGTGTCTTTCCTGGGGGTGGGGTGGGGTGAGTGCCATAGATGTGAGGAAACTGAGGCACAGAGAAGGAAGTGGAGGCAGCTGAACTAGAATTCTTCTGCTTGAGATTTTTTTATTACATTTACAGAAAAATCATGGAGAAAGTACAGAGTTCTCATATCTCCCTCCTCCACAATGCTGTTCCCCTAGTATTAATATCTTGCATTAAAATGGTGCATTTTTAAAAATTGACAAACCAACGCTGACACACTATCAGTAACTAAGGTCCACAGTTTTCGTTAGGGTTCACTCTTTGTGTTTTGCCAAATGTGTCATGTCGTGTATCCACCATTGCAGTGTCGTAAGATTAGTTTCACTGTCCTAGAAATGCCCTGTGTGCCCCAGTCATCCCTCCTCCCAAACCCCCGGCAACCACGGGTCTTTTTATTGTTTATTGTTTTGCCTTCTCCAGAGTGTTGGAATCATCCAGTTGGTCTTTTCAGATTGTCTTCTTGCACTTAGCAGTATGCATTTAAGTTTCCCATGTCTTTTCATGGCTAGATAGCTCGTTTCTTTTTTATCGCTGAATACTATTCCATTGAACGGATATGCCACAGTGTGTTTTGTCCAGTCACATATGAAGGACATTTGTGGTTGCTTCCAACTTTGGTCAATTATGAATAAAGCTGTTATAAATATTCATGTGCAGGTTTTTGATTGTACATAAGTTTTCAACTCCTTTGGGCAAATACCTATGAGTGCAGTTGCTGGGTCATATGGTGAGCCTATGTTTATATTTATAAGAAATATCTTCCACAGTGGCTGGACCATCTTGCATCCCCTCCAGCAATGAATGCAAGTTCCTGTTTGTCTGTATCCTTGCCAGCATCTGGTGTTGCCAGCCTTTTGGACTTCAACCATTCTAATAGGTGTGTAGTAGTATCTCATTGTTGTTTTAATTTGTAATTCTATAATGACATATGATGTTGAGCATCTCTTTATATGCTTATTTGTATATCTTTTTTGGTGAGGTACAGATCTTTTGCCGATCTTTTAATTGGGTTGGTTGTTTTCTTATTGTTGAGTTTTAAGTTCTTTGTATATTTTGGATATTAGTTCTTTATCAGATATGTGTTTTGAAAATATTTTCTCCTAGTCTGCAGCTTGTCTTTTCATTTTCTTAACAGTGTCTGTTGCAGAGCAGAAGTTTTTAATTTTAATTTAATTAAAATTTAATTTTAATTTCCAACTTACCAAATTCTTTCTTTCATGGATTGTGCTTTTGGGTTGGTATCTAAAAAGTCATTGCCAAACCCAAGGTCCTCTACATTTTCTCCCGTGTCATCTTCTAGACATTTTATAGTTTTGCCTTTTACCTTTAGGCAGTTGTGTGTCCAGTTGTTCCAGCCCTATTTGTTGAAAAGACTATCCTTTCTCCATTGAGTTGTTTCTACTCCCTTGTCAAAGATCGGTGGACTCTATTTTTGGGCTCTCTGTTTTGTTCCATTGATTTATGTGTCCGTTATTTCACCAGTACCACCCTCTCTTAATCGCTGTAGCTTTAAAGTAAGTTTTGAAGTCAGGCAGTGTCAGTCCCCCAACTTTGCTCGTCTTCAGTACTGTGTTGGCTTTTCTGGGTCTTTTGCCTTTTGAAATAAACTTTAGAATCAGTTTGTCAACATCCACAAAATAACTTGCTGGGTCTGCCTGAGATTTTAATAATGATACTAAACTAACGTTCTGACCTTTCCATCCAGAAGGCAAGTTCTTGCCCAGTGTGGGAGGAAGAAGGCAGCTTGTTGGTGTCATAGCTCAGTGGGTACCATACCCAGTTGGTGCTCCAGGCCCTAGACCGAGCTTGTCTTCTTTGCTCCAGAACCCCTGAGAATAGCACAGCACCTGCCACCCAGGAGATGCTCAATTAGTGTTTGTTGAGTGAATGAATGAGCACCTGTATTTGCACCTGGATTATCCTGAGCAGTTGTACAGAATGAAAAAATCAACCATTTTCTCACAGGGGTCTTAGGATAGAGCCTCTAGTATTACAGGTGTAGAAACAGGCCCAGAGAGGGTCTCAAATCACATGGTGGGTTGGAAAAAGTCAGTACTAGAATTCAGGGCTCCTGACATCCAGTCTAGCCCAGCCCAGGGGCCTCCATGCTTTATGTGGAGGACCCACCCCATGGTCAGGAGTGCTATAGTGAGGGGAAGAAAGTGGTGGATGTCCACGTCCATATCAGGGGGATGGGGGGAAGGGACATGAAAGAGCTAGCAAGGACTTGGTACCATAGGGGATACTGACAGGCACTATTGTCCACCCTGGGGTCGCTCAGTTATGGAAGTACTGTGGGAAATGTCCTTCGGCTGCCGAGCTGTGCCCTGCCCCATCTTCTGGCGAAGGCTAGAGAGCAGCCATACTTGATGGTGCTGGGTGACCAGCAAATCTGGACCAGTGTACTGAGATGATGTCAGAGAAGAACACTTGCTAGGCCCCCAGTCCCAGGCTGCCAAACCGTATGGCCCTTGGGCTGCATCTGGATGAAAGATGTCCTAACGGTCTTGCTCCAGGGTGGAGAGAGAGTGGGCTGGACAGAGGTCCATGGGGTGTCCCTGCACCAGGGCCCCCGAGCACCTTGCAGAACTGGCAGGACTAATGTGAAAGGCTCCGTAGGACTTGGCATTGTGCTGCCAGCAGTGAACTTTGCTCAAAAGTGCTCTGTTGGCAGAAAGAAGAGTGGCAAAAAGGGCTTTCATATGCTATTTCAGGATTGCTGGCCCTGAACATTTATCACTTACTGATGCATATAATTTGCCTGATGACTCAGTTTCATATATTTTAGTTTCCAAAGATAAACAGTTTTTGCATATTTCCTGCAAATGGGGGTTATATTTAATAATCTCTGGCTGGAAGGGTTGGATGCTGAATAGGGAGTTAGAGGAAGGCAGAGGGCTTGAGGCAATCGGGCACAGCAGCCTGGGGTCTTTGGGAATTTGGCCAGGGGGTCGCTTCAGACCACAAGGCCTATGGGAAGAGGGACGGAAGGTTGGTATGGCGTGGGGCTGATTTTAGAGCTGGTTGACTTGCTTGAATATGGGCTTGGGTGCCTGTTTTTGAGGTTTATGTGGTCTTTGTTTGCCCGCTGGGCTGGGCTGATATCAGAGTAAGAGCAGTCCCGTTCTAGTCAAGAACTTGGCTCAGTTAACTTGACCCCACAGGCAGCATGGTCACTGGCCATGGATTTCAGACCTGGGCTCGGCCGGCCATCTTACCACCCCTGGACACAAGTAGGCCAACCTTAGAGGAGTGACACCGTACTCCCAGTCCAACCTCTAAGACAGCCTTGAGTTGGAGCACAAGGAGCTGTGGAAGTACTAGGAGATACACCATCAACACCATTTAGATTTGGGCAAATGTGGGCTCCAGTTCCAACTTTGTCACTGATGACAGGTGTGACTCTGGACAGAAGGGGACTGTATTGGTTCTTATAACCAAACAGACCAATGGTTGCTGTCTTCAGACAGCTGGCTACAGGGGTCCACATCATGTTGTCAGGGCCTGGTCTTTGCTTGCTGTCCCTGGAGAGGCTCCGTGCTCATGCAGGCCGGTCCCTTTGAGGTGCCAAGACAGCAGCCAGAAGCTCCAGGTTGACGTTGGCTCAGATGGGAATAAATGTTTCTCTTCCCCTTTGGTTCAAATGAATCTCATTGGCTCAGCTGGGCTGGAAGAGCCATTACATGTTTCTGCCAGTTCTCTTCCTCTTTTCCTTTTGTTTCTAGAAGGAGCTGTCCCAAATGGAGTCTGGTTCCTCAGCCTTGATCTGAAAATGAAGACACATGGGACAGAGCTGCAGCTAACCTGAAGCCTATGTGAACTGTGAATGAAAGATAAATGTTTGCTATTGTGTCACTGAAATCTGGGGATCATTTGTTACTACAGCACAACCCAGTAAAAGCTGACTGATACAAAGAGGGAATGGATGGTAGGTAGACCGAAACAGCAGATATACCCCACAGAGGCAGGTGGGTGACACAATCCGAAAGCTCTGTGAATTTGGAGAGCAAGTCCTCATCCTGGCTTAGGGCTTGAAACTCAAGTGTTCAAAAAAATGGATGGATAAATAGACAGACAGACAGACAGACAGACACACACACACACACACACACACACACACACACACACACACAGAGAGAATGATTTGGCAAATGAGGCAAAATGTTGAAATTGGTGGGTCTGGGTTCCTGGAAGGTGAGATGGGGGCTTGTTGGATTCTCTGTATGTGGTTTGTATTATTTTGGTAAGTTTGAAAGTATTTCAAAATAAACAGTTTTCAAATAAAGCCAACTTTTCTGAGAGCCTTGCCCTGACCACGCTGGGTAATGTCAGTCCTGCCCTCTGCCCTGCCCACCATCACATGATTGCTTTTGGTTTATTTTCCCACAGTCCTTACCACTATTTGAAATTATCTTGCAAGGTCAGTGGGGGGCATTGGGGGGCAGCTAATTATCATGGGCCCAGGGCTCTGCGCTGCGACAGCTGGACCAGAATCACGTGCTCGGGTGCCTGCGTGTATTTCCTGTTGCTCTCCCTTGGTGGTTAGCTGACGCTTCCGTGAATGTCCTGGCCCGATTCAGATGTGCTCGGAGAACCGAGGGAAGGCACCGGGTCTGTGCCCAGAGGCTGCCAGCATCCGGAGAGATCCGCACGGACAAAGCCAGACCCTGTGGGTCAGAGTGAGGGTCTCCTGGTCCAGCTCCAGCAGACGTTCCCTCCTGGAGACACCTTCTTAGAGACTAACCCAGGTGGTTGTGGAGTGTGCTTTAATTATAGCCATTGCCTCGGTGGGGACCCCATAAGGACTAGTGTCTTCTCAGGCTCCTGGGGACCAGCAGGAGGCTGGGAAGCTGGTGCTGTCCAGATCCCGCATCCACAGTCGCTGCCTCACCTGCGGGGGTCAGGACGGAGCCTCGACAGAGGGGGGCCTTGCTGGGTGACCGCCCCACACACTGGGCCGTGTGTACTTTAGGCAGCGCTGGGGCTGTGACAGCCACTGCTTCTGTCTTATCATTCGTTCTCAGCACAACCTGCATGGCAGGTGTCGTGCGTGGTCCCTGAATTCCAGGTGAGGATCCTGAGACTCAGAGAAATGAACCGTGCTTGGCTAACTCACCTTCCTCTCTGCGGCTCCTGTCGCCTCCAGGTTTGCACAGCGGCCCCTCACTTCCTCTCTGTGGCAGGTGCCGACACCACACCCCCTAGGATCTGTGCTTCGTTTGCAGGCTAGAAATAGGTGTCTTTTGGACAGCCGGGGACATCGAGACTCAGAGAGACAAAAAAGGACTTACCAGGGTCGCCTGGGGCCAGGTCACCTGATGCTATTGAAAGCCCACATCCTCAGCAGAGCTGCCAGGGTGTGGAGGGCTCGGCCCAGACATGCTCCCCAGCCTGGCCCCTGCCCCTGCCCCGTCCCCCGCTCGGGTCATCCCACCTCCCAGCAAGCCCTCTCCACCTCGGAACGTGAGCGTGTGCTCTCCCCTAGGCCTGGAACTTTCTCCCCTCTTTGCTCCCCTCTTTGCAGCTCACTGCTCCTATGTCACCCATTCAGGTTCACTGTCCCTTCCTCCAGGACCTCTTCCCTGCTGTCTTTTTGCTTGTTTGTTTGGGGACTCAATCCATTCTTTTAATATTAACAGAATGTAGTAAGATTTTTTTTTTTTTTTACTTATTCCTCCCATTTTGTCTCCTTTAAATGCACAAATATTAGAGAATAGACAGAACACACCCAGCCTTTAGCTGTGTTGTATAAAGCGTGTACACCTTCATGGTTTTTATTGTGGTTTTCCTTAAGTTACCCTTATTGGGATAAAGTTTGTGCATTTCTACATTACTCTTGACTAAGTCTCAAGTCACGATAAAAACATATAAAAATTGTTTTTTTTTTTTTAAGAAGGAAACTCAGAACAAAATAACTCATGTACTGTGAGAACTTTCTTTCATTCCTCTATCTAGATTTTTAAGGCCTCTGAAAATCAACATGAATTAAAATGGAGAACTAAGTCTGTCACAATTTTATGGAAGTTCTCTCTTTCTTAAACCAAAACTACACATGTTAAAATTAATTTGAATGAAACATTTAAAAATAAAAATCTACAGGGTCATCCTTAGAAGCCTTTAAAAAATTCTTTCTGATACACACATAGGTTCCTAATACTTTAGATAGCATTATGTTAATAAATCCCAAATAAAGATTAAAAAATAAACATCAATTTAGATATAACTTTGATTGCTCCCATATGCTATATGATGATTTAAACTGCAATCTGGGTTTTATGAAAATATACACATACATATATTCTTACCTATAAAAATACTAGCATACAAACTTGAAACTATAAGGTTATCCAAAGTGACATAAATGTTCTAAACGTTAGGGAAACTTAAAAATGCCTTTTCTATTTATAATATATGAGTGGAGTAAAAGTGATCTAACTGTGTGGTTAGAAATTTGTTCTGGGAACTTGTTAATAAATTGTAGGTGAAAATTCTTAATACCCATTATACTGTGTTCTGAAACAGACTCAATCATTTTCTTCAGCAAAAAAGTGATAGGTCCACTAACAGCCTGCAGGTCAGTCATCACCTGTTACAGCTGAGAGAGCTCCAGGATAGTCAACGTGTGGTCAACACAGGAGCTCAGAGTCGGCCGAGCCCTGGGGTGCTCACTCTGAAAATCTGAGGGCAACCTACCTGTTCCAGTTTGCTAATGCTGTATTAGTTAGGGTTCTCCTTGGAAACAGAATCAATGAGAGATGTCTCTTATTATCAAATTGTAAAAGTGACTCACGCAACTGCGGGAGCGCACGAGTCCAAATTCTGCAGAGCCGTCAACAAGCTGTCAACTCCAAGGAAGACGTCCGACGAACTCCTCGGGAAACGAACCGACAACTTTGACGAACTCCTCAGGAAACGAACCGGCAACTTTGAAGAACTCAGGAAACGAACCGACAACTTTGACGAACTCCTCAGGAAACGAACTGGCAACTTCGACGAGCTCCCCAGGAAAAGCTTCACTGAGCAGCTGAAGAAGAAGTGAAGGTTCTCTAACTGTCCGGCTTATAAGCCTCCAACTGATCACCTGGACCAAATCCAGCCAATTGCATTCTCTCACTGTGGAAGCACGCCCCTTGATGAATCATCAGTCAGCTGCAGTCAATTGACTGATGATCCGACAAACCAACCAGCCTCAAATAGCCTCACAGGAATCATCAGGCCAGTGCCCGCTTGACCAGACAGCTAGGCCACCTAGCCAAGTTGACACATGAACCCAACCATCACAGGGGGTTTATTTGGTTACACAGCTACAGTCCTAAGGTCATAAAAGTGTCCAAGCTAAGGCATCAACAATAGGGTGCCGTCACTGAAGGATGGCTGATGGTGTCCAGAAAACTTCTGTTAGCTGGAAAGGCAACGTGGCTGGCGTCTGTTGATGCTGGGTTGTGTTCCAGCTCCTCTCTAAGCACCTGGGGGTCCTGTCTTAACATATCCCAGGGCAAACTCTGGGCTTCATCTCTCTCAGCTTCTCTGGAGCCAATGCTGGGCTAGCAAAAGTCTGCTATCAATGGCCATCTCCAAAATGTCACCCTCAGCTGCTGCAGTGAGCTCTTTCTGTCTCAGCTCTTTTATAGGACTCCAGTGATTAAATCAAGACCCACCATGAATGGACCGGGTGGGGTACATATCTCCATGGAAATAATTCAGTCAAACATTTCACCCAGAGTTGATTGAGTCACATCTCCATGGAAACACTCAATCAAAGGAATCCAACCCAATCAATACTAATACATCTGCCCCCACAAGATTTCGTCAAAGAACATGGCATTTTGGGAGACATAATACATCCAACTGGCGCACTACCTTTGGGACTATTTTATCTGTAGACACAGACAATGTGTGCCTTTTAATCCTGTTTTTTAAAGTTTGTGTTACTGGTCTACAACAGTTAGCAAGGAGGTAGCTTTAGTGGTAGATGAAGCAAGAGGGAAAGGTGTTCCAGGAGAAACATTTAATTCCTGAAGAGGTGCCAACAGCTGCCTATCGATCAGATTAAACTCCTGAGCAAAGAAAATAAAGTGCTTAAAGGACGTGATGAAGAGCCCCTCTCGCAGCTCTTCACTGAATCAGAGTGCTGGTGTCAAATATGGGCACAAAGGTGCTGCACCATCGTCTTTAGCACAGGTCTAAAGTTTTTGGGAAATGGGACACCAATCTTAGAAGGAAAAAGAGTTTCCTCATCAAGCTGATCCTGAGCCCAAGTCATCAGATCATCAGTGTCTTCTGGAGCAGGACATTTGATCGGCTTTTTGATATCAGTGCCACCTGCCCAGTGTGCTCACACTGTGGACCTGCAGACACGACTGGGCAGCTGGCTTCGGTGCAGAGTTCTGTCACGGGTCCATATAAAGTGCTGGCCCGGCTGGAGAAACCCAGCATGTTAAGGGCGACCCGTTCACCGAGGTCCACTCCCTCTCGGATTCCCACTTCCTAGAGCGGCTTCTGCATGCTGTAAGAGTTCACACAGGTGAGACCCTGCAGGGGTATTCTTCCTTGGCTGAATGTTTCAGAAGTGTGGCTGCAGAAAAGGAAGCTCATCTTTGGTCCTGGGGGTGGGGGTGGGGGGCAGAGGGACCAGAGGACCCCCTCACCTGTGGCCTGGATCTGGGGCCCGAGAGAATCTTGAGGGAGTGGACGGTTCTCGGCCTCAGCCGGGCCGCCCCTGCTCCAAGCCGGTGGAGTCAGGTGGAACCAGGTGGAGCCCATGTGAGTGGCTTCGTCCAGCCCTCCTGACACCCCCAGCTGTCCCTGGTGTCTTTTGAAGCCCTCATCATAAGGGCAATCGACGTCAATCACCCCGCACCCCACCCCATCTATGGTGACCTCCACATGGGTAGGGGCCAGACTGTGAGGTGCTGCCCTGGGTGATCAGAGCACACCTGAAGTGGGGCGCTGGGTCTGCTCTCACTTTGAATGAGCCTGTTGCTGTCAAGGCTTATGACCTCAGCCTTATTGATTTATGGGGTCCCCCCATGGTGGGGAAGGCCCAGCAGCAGCTCCCCCAGCAGCTCCTTAGCGCTCAGGTATGTGTGTGGGCTGGAAGGGCTGGGAGAGGAGGGGAAGGAGGGGAGCAGGGAGGAAAGCAGCAGGCAGACCCCTGGCCCTGGGCTTCGTCCTTCTCAGGGACACTGAGAGGTGGACACGGGCAGAGCAGGAGACGGGATCAAGAAAAGTTCATAGGCACAAGATGCCTTCTGGAAGGAAAAAAAGGAGTATAAGGTGGCTGGGGGATAGACATAACATTTACTCTGCTCTTATAATGTGCCTGGCAGTTTAAACGCAGGCTGCCTTTCTTATGAGGGAAACCAAGGCTCTGAGGCAATGCCAGGGATGAGTGACAGAGAGAAGGAGAATGCCCCATGCCTGATGGGTGAAGTCCAGTGTGCCCAGTAGGTCGGCAGCTGTTAACACCTGGGACCCCTCTTTCTGCCTGGTTTAGCCCATTCTCTTCATCTGCAGACCCCGGACCCAGCTGGCCTCTCAGCTGTCCTGACCACTCTGCTCCAGTGACTTACTGTGCTCATTCTCCTTGGAATGTTTGTGCTGAAAGGGGCCCTTTGGGAGAGGACACTGGTGATGTGCAGCATGGCGGGGAGGGAGGTTCGTCAGGGTGGGGTCAGCCATCTCCCAACCTCCCAACCCCTGACATCCTCTGCCCTGCACTGATTCCCGAGGACAGCAGGAGGGTGCTTCATGGTCTTTTCCTGCTTGGGCTCTGTTTCCCTGGCAGGTACAGTAGTGTAAGGTGGTGAAGGAAGATCCTGGGGTCCAAGTGTCTTCCACGGCAGTGAGACCAGTGAAGAGGCCAGAGGGCTGGGTGGCCCCTCACTGGCCAGTCCTGGGATGGTGGGAGTGAGCACTGGCCAGGGAGTCCATCGTTGGCCATGTCTTCCCTGAGTAGCTTCTCTAGGCCAGCCCCGTATAGGCTCTGAGGACCCAGCAGGAAACAAGACTGCTTCCTCACAGCCTCATCCAGGAGATACATAGCCAAGTCACTGTGTGACAAGTGGGTGCTCAGGGGAACCCCCAGACCCTCCCTGGGCACCAAGGAAGGCTTCTCAGAGGAGAAGGCAGCTGAGTGCATCAGAGTCTATAGCCTCAGTCACGGTTGTCAAGGTCTATCAGCCACGGAGCCCCAGCAGCTCTTGAACTGAGGTTCGCAGGCTGGGTGGAAAGCAGTGCACTGAAGGAGGCGAGGGAGAGGCCAGGAGCCAAGACTGGAGGGGGAAGGAACGTGGCCGCTCTGGTCCATGGGATGCCAGGGTCATCACATGCAAAGGGCTGGCCCTTGACCCTGGGGAGGTGGGGCCATGGGCCCATCTTGTTTGGACATGGCGTGAGGACTGCACAGCAGGACAGGCTGTGAACCTGGAGGATGGAGACCCCATCAGTATGTACTCATTCTCCAGAGATGAGAACAGCTCTCAGCAGGGGAGACCCACCGGTCGCCTGAATCCCAGTCCCTCTCCAGGAAGCCTGGGAACTTAGCACAGGACATGTGTGGATTCCACTCGAGAGATTTACCATCACTCCTGGAGCCCTCCTCTTTCCATCTTGAGGACCCCCAGGCAGTGGGGGCCTTTCCAGTCCTCAGTGGGACCTGCCCCAAATCGAGCAGAAAGCCCCAAATAGCGACGGCACAGGCCTCCCCAGTTCGATTTGGTTCTCCTGGAGGTGCTGTGGGATTGCTGGGGAACCTGGGGGTGGTCTCCAGGCAGATGGGCGCATCCTGGTGGGCACTCAGGGACATGGTGCTGGGCAGAGGAAGGTCAGTTTCAACCATCCAGAGAGGTGAAAGTTGGGGCGAGCAGGGTGTGTTTCTCGACTGACCTAGTGGCAGATTGAATTATGGACTCAGTTTAGACACGTGCTTAATCTTAATCCACATTCCTGTGGGTGTGAACCCGTTGTAAATGGGTTTACATTGGGTTGAAGATGTCGTTTTTAGTTAAGGAGTGACTAATCGTGGCAGGGTAGGCCTTGATCCAGATTACTGGGTTTTATAAAGAGAAGAAACTGAAGCCAGGACAGAGAAGGCCACAGGGAGAAGCAGGAATTCAGTGGGGACCTGGAAGGAAAGGAGAGGACATTGCTGTGTGACGGGAGGTGGGATGCAAGCCAAGGACCCCCAAGGACCACCAGCAGCCGGCACCAGAATGTTACAGATTTTGGGGAGAAAGCCTGGCTGTGATGGCACCTTGATTTTGGACTTCTCCTAGCCTCAAAACTGTGGGTCAATAAATCCCTGTTGTTTAAGCCAACCCCCAAGTGGTATTTGTCATAGCAGCCTGGAAAACTAAGACACACCTCTACCGTCCACCTCGGTCCACCACCTCCCTGGGTAAGGTTCTCTAAAGCCATGTGGCAAGGTGAGGCTTTGAGTGGGACATGAGTGAGGTGACCTGGGCTTGGAGTCTTAACTTTGCTACCCGTGTGTGTGAGCTCCACCTTCTGAGCCTCAGTTTCCTCACTGGGGTACGGAGGCAACGATGCCGCCCCTGGTGGTGCTGAGAGACCTGAAGGAGGACCAGCTCTTCTTGTAACCGTGACCATCATCCCCCTCGTTGTGATGTTACTGATAGTCACGTGGTCACTATGACCCTCTTCCTTTGTAGTTTTTTTCTTTTTCTTAAGAGAAGTAAGCCTTTATTTCCTCACTTCACAAATAAAGCTAGTTGAGTTGGCTGCTTCTTGGTGACTGGTCAAAGCGACCAAATCCCATATCGTCGTCCGACTCCTCCAGCTCTTCCTTTGCTTCAACGTTGGCTGGGGCTGCAGCGGCAGCAGGAGCAGCAGTGGTGGCGGTGGTCACCGGGGCAGCAGCCACAAATGCAGATGGATCAGCCAAGAAGGCCTTGACCTTTTCAGCAAGCGGGAAGGTATAATCAGTCTCCACAGACAAAGTCAGAACTCGCTTGTACCCACTGATGATAGAATGGGGTACTGATGCGGCAGTTGGGCAACCAACCTGTAGACATACACTGGCAACATTGCGGACACCCTCCAGGAAGCAGGAGTGCAGCGTTTCCTCTGTGATGTCAGGTACTTCAGGGTCGTCAAACACCTGCTGGATCACCAGCCCAAAGGAGAAGGGAGAGATATTCAGCACGGTCAGCAGCGTGGCTTTGCTGGCTCCCACTTTGTCTCCAGTCTTCATCAGCTGCACATCACTCAAGATTTCAATGGTACCCCTGGAGAGCTTAGTGGTGATGACTACAGCCTGGAAGAAGGAGGCCTTCTCGGGACCCAGACCAGTGTTCTGGGCGGGCACAGTGACTTCACATGGGGCAATGGCACCAGCATGGAAGGCAGCTGGCACCTTGTTGGCCATCAGCATGTCCCTGATCTCAGTGAGGGCCTCCTTGGTGAACACAAAGCCCACATTCCCCTGGATATGAGGCGAAAGTTTCTCCAGGGCCGCGTTGTTTTCCAGATGCCCTCAGATGGCCTTGCGCATCATGGTGTTCATGCCCATCAGCACCACAGCCTTCCCACAGAGGGACATGCAGATCTGCTGCATCTGCTTGGAGCCCACGTTGTCTGCTCCCACAATGGAGCATTTTAGATAATCATCCAGAAATTGGATTATTTTTAGGAAGTAGTTGGACTTCCAGGTCACCCCGTCTTCCCTGGGCATCACGGCGGTGCATCAGGGATTGCCATGTGGGGTTTAAAGACAATGTCACTCTCAATGAGGATGCCTGGTGAGAGCTTTTAGTTTTTTAAAAAAATGCTTTCTTACCTAAGTGAACTTCTGAGGAGCTGAAGCCCTCTTCTCCCCGTATGGGACCCCCAGTGCTCCCTGGGGTGGAATTCTTTAGGAAACTGCCTGGAAGATGTCAAGCGTGGGATATATGTGCTAGAACGGGATCTGGCCCAGCCCTCTGGTTTGGGGCCGCGCTAAGGCCCTATCCACAATTGTATGTCCAGTGCTGGCAGCGCCTGGCACTGACGAGGCATTTGTTAAGTTTGTTGAATGAAAGCATGAGCTAAAGTCTTCTTGGGTGGTGAGAGATGTTATAAGCCTCCTCAGTTACACGAAGGACCCACTGTCAGACTCGTCCCATTTGACAGCTCTCGGGCTTTGCTTTGAGCCCAGCTCTTCCTGTCTGCTCCTCTGTGACATGGAGAAAAATGATCCACCCTCCCTAAATTCAGGTTCTTGATCCCTTTTCAGTTGCTGCATAATTGGTTGTCCCAGCCACCAGCATCCCACAGCTCTGTCCCACCCAGGCCCTGGGCCAGGGGCGTGTTTGGGGAGCTCCCTCCCCTGCTAGGTGGGCCCTGGGAAGGCCCTGCTGCCTGATGCCTGGGTCTGGGTGCCATGGAGAATAAAGGGTCTGCTTGGGCCTTCCTCCCTGGCTCATCCCCACCCCCATCTCCCCAGGCTCCCAGCAAGCTTCTGATTGTGCAGTCATGGTCTTTTGACTATGACATCTTTATATATTTTTTTCATCTGACTATAAAATTAATATGTGCCCATTGAGGGACATTTGGAAAACATACAAAATGACAGAGAAGAGAGTAACAGATAGCTAATATTCCCATTTTGGCGTGTGGGAATTGTGTTGTGAATGCTTTGCTTTTCTTGGTTCTGGCTTTGAGGAAGTTTCCTCAACTTTGCCTTCTGATCGGTCTTATTGAATTTAAATTTTCTTCCATCGTATTTTTAACTTGTTCGTCTCTTTTCTAGCTCTCTGGTTGTTTGGTTTTGTTGTTGTTTTAATAGCATCCAGTTTTATTTAATAGATGAGGTTTTTAAAAAAATATTTCTGTCATTGTTTCCATAGGAGACTTTTTTTGGTCAGTCTTTTTCTTTCTTCCTTTCTAGTAAAGGCTTTTCTCAAATCTGGTGATCATGTCTTGTGATCCTCAGCTGCCCATCCATATTTAAGAGTGAGACACTAAAAAGCTGAGTGGATGCTCCGGGTGCAGGGGTGAAACTGATGATTCTCATCATGGGGTATTTGGGTGGTCATCTGGTCTTTCTCTGGGGGATCCCCCAAATGTCAGTTTCTGTAAATCTTTTCTCTTGGAGAGTTTCCTCTAAGGGGACCCTCCAGATCCCCTCCTGGGGATGGATGTGTGTGGAAGTGTTCAGATGTAAACCTGACTGCTAAGATTGAGAACTAACCAAGGAAAGAGGCCCAAGGGTCCGGTCCCACCTTATTATTTCTCTTACCCACCCTCCCCATTTTCAGTAGGGTCTTCACATCTGGTTCACTCTCTCCATAAAGTAAACTTTATTTCTGTCCTCTCCTGGGATGGGGAAGGGGAAAGTTCATGGGAGCACAGGACAGGGAAGAAGATATGGTTGGCTTGGGACTGTCTGGTTTTAGCACCGAGAATCCCCAGGAAAACTCCTCAGTCCCAGGCAAACCAGAACAGGTGGTCACTCTATCTGGTGGTCTTACTGCTGCTTACACAGGTGTTCCACCAATCCTCTGTCCTCAGCCCCACCCCACCCTCCAGCCTTTAGAGGTCCTTGGTCCTTTGGGATCCTGAGCTTTTCTGGGGTCCTGTGTGGGGAACTGGCTTGCTTCTTGTATGCCCATCCTCCTGCCCACCCCTTGAGAGGAGTTAAGTTTTAGCTATCTAGTCTGCTATGTCAATACCACTGGTCCATCAACTTCCATTCCGTTGGTTTGTCTTCCATATTGGTTTATAGCTCTTTTGTTCCGTTATCATCATTTAGGTGGGTGTTTCGGTTTGCTAAAGCAGCCAGAATGCAATATACCAGAAATGGGTTGGCTTTTACAATACAGATTTATTAGTTTACAAATTTACAGTTCTAAGGCCATGAAAATGTCTCAATTCAGGCATCAACAGGATGATACCTTCTCTGAAGAAAGGCCACTGGCGTCTGGGGTTTCTCTGTCAGACAGCAAGGCACATGGCTTTCATCTCCTGATCCTTCACTCCCGGATTTCATCATTTTCAACTCCTGGTTCCAGTGACCTCATCTCTGAGCTGCTGTGGGTCGTCTCCTAGTATCTCTGGGGTTTTTCTCTCTGTAAGCTCTCTCAGATTTTTCTGTCCTTTATCCTCCACTAAAGGACTCTAGTAAAAGGATCAAGGCCCACCTTGAATGGGGTGAGTCACATCTCATTTGAAACAACCTAATCAAATGGTCCCACCCACAATGGGTTGCACCCACAGGAATAGATTAAAAGAACACGACTTTTTCTGGGGTACATGACAGCATCAATCCAGCACAGTGGGCTCCTGAGATCAAAGTAAATGCCTGCACTTCTTCTCTTTTGCTTAATTGCAAGTCCCTCTGGGTTTCCATTTTCACCAGTATCAATGGGACTCCCAGCACTGAGGAAGACACTCACACTTCCTTCCTTCCCCCACCACCCCCCAGTTTTGGGTATTTTACAATTCCAAGTTGCTTCCAAAAGTTGTCTCTTCCAAATCATTGAATTTTAGTTCTCTATTTAAATAGACCCGATTCCTGCTGCTGGTGGCTTCCTTTCATGGTTCTTTATAAGATTTCAATGGCAAGTTGTTTCAAGTGCTTGGATGCTGTGGCTCTGAACTTCTTCATGTTTGAGAATATCTCCTGTTACCATTACAATCAAATTGCACCTTTTCTGGTGCTAACTTTCTTGGTCACTCTGTTGTTACTCTAGGATCATGTAACCATTGCTCTGGAGCATTGCTGCTGAGAAGCCTTGGGCCAACGAGACGTTGTTCTCCTTGCAAGTGATTTGCCTTTTCTGTCTCAGCCTTTCAAGAACTCAGTTTTATTGTTGACGTTCTAATGTTTAACCAGGCAGTCTGTCAGTTTTGATGGTTCTGGATCAAGTTTTCCCAGAATATTGTATAGCTTTTTTTTTTTTTTTTAATCTACTCACCAATGTATTCATTTAAGGGAAATTTTCTTGTATTTTTTCTTTAACTACATCTTCTGTTCCATATGTTGGGTTCTTTATTTAAGGCACAGAAATCATTCTTACCTCATGCCATATTCATCCATTCTCTATATCAACATCTCAAATTTAATCCCTTTATCTATTTCATCTGCATTCACCATGATTTTCCCAACTGTTCCATTATGTTAGGAATTTTAGTTTAAGAAACGTCTCTATCGGTTCCTTGTTGTTAATAATTTAGTTATTCCTTTTACAGTGATATTTTCATCTTCAATCTGTTCCCTTAGGTCTAGGCAATCTCCCTTTTCATCCCCTCCTGTTGTTTTATCTTGTCTGTGTGCTCTTGTTTTATTGAGTTACTATTCTCATAAGTTGTTCAATAATGAGCAATTTTCTTCTCTTCCTTGAGTTATGTTTTCCTTGAGGTCAGGTTCTTTGTTTTTCTCTGCTTCTCTCTTTCTTTTCCTTCTTGATTGCTGTAGCTTGGCTTCCCTTCCTCCCTCCTTCCCTCTTTCCCTCCTTCCCTCTTTCCTCCCTCTCTTCCTTCCTCCTCCTCCCAGGGATTGCCTATGTGGGTGCCAAGTCACTCATTTTCACATTATGCCCATTGGGCGGCTCTGCCCAGACTCTGCCTGCTGTGATGGAATGGCCTTGGGTAGACACCAGTGGGTGTGTGGGTGACTTCCTGCCTTCTGTCCCACCATATGGACATCAGTTGGTTTTCTCTTTCAGGCTGTAGTGTGAGGGTATGTGGAGTTCTACCTACTACTTTTCTGTAACTGGGGGATGGCAGGGGCCAGGAGAGGGTTCAGCTGAGGGAGCAGGTGTCTTTGTCAGGATGCAAGAGCTCTGCTCCTTCTTTGGGGATTACGTGAAACATCCTCTATCAGAGTTTGCTTCCTTGATCGTGGGGTGGGTCCTTTCCATGAGGGACTTTGGATGGTTTCCCTAATTTAGGGATCAGGCAGAAGAAGGGAGTGCCATGTGGGCTCTTGGGGTGAGTGTCTAAAAGGAGGCTGGGGCAGGGACAGGATGAAGGGCTGGGCGTTTGGATACTTGGGCCCAGGGGTGATGTCTAGCTGGTTTGGCACACTGGCCAGCATCTGTTCTGGTCGTTAAATATTTTCAATATCTGCCTGCTTGGGCGTCATCCCCGAGAAAGGTCCTTGGTGGCCAGTGGCCTGGCACCTGCCAGGTTTGAGAATTCCCATTAGGAAGTCACACGGATGCACAGAGCTGAGGAGGCAGAGGACTGACCCAGCCGTGGCCAGGGGATGATACGCTGGCAAAGCCTTCCGAGCTCAGACCTGGCCCAGCCCCAGGGTGGGTGGGTTGACTTCCTCCCTGTGCTCTCAGACCCCACGTGCCACATCTCCCATCCATGCTGTGAGGACACCTCTCTGAAACCCTCAGGCCTCTGTAAGTCCTGGGGGCACCGTGGGTCCCTGTGTGCAGGGGGGAAAGGACCACCCATCCCTGGTCTGATGACCAATCTGAGGATAGAGGGGAGTGGTCACCCCAGGTATACCCCATTAGTAACCCCAGCTGCCCAGAGTGAAGAGGGCTGGGGCAAACCCCCTTTCTCCTCTCTGGGGACACCCTGGGCTTGGACGCTTCTTCCAAAGAATGGGAAACTGATTCCTGACCCTCAAAGTGAAGGGGTGTCCCTCCTCTGTGCTCCCCCCACCCCATTTTTATCTCCTTCATAGTACCTATTGCTCTGGTCTGGAGCTGACCATCTACACGAGTGTCTACACTTCACCCATGACCTTCCCTAGGGCAGGTCCCAAATCTCGTCCATCCAGTGCCCAGCACACAGTAAGTGCTCACAAATTGTCTATTGAGTGAATGAATGATTTCACCAAAAAGAAACAGGCCTCCCATCTTCTCTGCTGCCCCCCAAAGACCACCACGCACACATGGGCACACCTTTAGTGAGCGAGCAATTTTAAGGCTAATAGGACTCATCCATAATTGCACACTTAAGTAAAATTTACGTTTGGTGGAATCAGCCAGGCTCCCTGAGGACAGCCTCAACCAGAGAGACGCTCTGCTCCAAAGTCCCTGTTTAAAATAGTTTGCCATTCTTTTGTGGCAATGGCTAAGAGCTCCTGGAGGCACACGGATGCTTATTTACTGATCCACAGATGACGGATGGTAGATCCCTGCTTTGTTTGGAAGGGAAAACTTGAACAGCTTGTCCGCACCTCTCCACTCGGACATTAAATCAACATGGCTCTATTAGTGGCCTTGGGATGCCAGCTGAGCTGTCTCTGAGCCTGTCACTGTGATGTCTTCATCTGTAACCAGAGCAGACGTGAGCTCCTGGCAGCTTCAGGAGGTGACAACAAATCCAATTAGCTCCTCTCCACGGCGCCACAGTGCTGCTGCGAAACCGGCCTGACAGGGAGGTGGTCGCCGTCGGAGGGGGGAGGGAGGCGAGCGGAGGGGAAACAAAGGACCGCGCTCAACTGTCAGCGACGTCCGCGGGAGCAGGGAGACCTGGGGCCGCCGGGTCTGCCCCTCCGAGCCCGACGGCTGCTGAGGCCACCAGGAGCCCGGCTGGGAGGCTCAATCGCAGCGCTGAAGCCTTGCTTGACTTTGATGGTGCTTGTCTTGGGGGCCTATTAAGTAGCTCAGTTCCCTCCTGCACCGCCGCCTTCCCACCTTCCCTCCTTGTTCCCAGGCTCCGGGCACAGAAAACACCAGAACTTTCAGTGCTGGTGGGAAGCAACTGCTTGGTGTTTCTCTTGGCCAAGGTGGGGGCCTGAAGACAGATTCCATCTTGGAAGGGGGCTGGGGCTGGGGGGTGGGCGCAGGGTGAGGGAGAAGGTGCTGGAAGGAGGCAGGGGAGGAAAGCTTGCAACTTGGAACCTCAAATGGGAGTGGAAGAGAAAGCTGCTGGATGCAGAAACGTGGCTGCTGCTCCGGGATTAGTTACTGGGGGGGGGGGGAAGCAAAGAAAAAGAACCACCAAGGAAGCCCCAACTCAGACCAGCTCTGTCTGAGAGTTCACCCAAGTTTCCCAATTCCTGGAGAGGAACACGAAACTCAGGCTTTCGGGGTCATTGGCTCCCTAAGAGCAGCTCCCCTGCGGGCCGTGGGACATGGGCAGCGTGGCCAGGCCTGGGGCCCCTTCTGGAAGCAGGTGTCCCGGTCTCCAAGCACAGCTAGGGGTGAGGGCGGGACCCGGGGCTGGGGGCCTGGGGAGCCAGTGCGAGGGCTGGGAGGAAAAGGGGGACATAGAGGAAGAAGTAACTGGACCTCCGCTATTACCTCGATCTGCAGCCCCCACCCCCCAGTGGTAAAGGGAACAAGAGATGGGGGTGGGGAGCCAAGGAGGGTAACCTGAGGGTAACTAGTGAGAGCACTGACAGGTGCGCAGGTCCATCCTTCCCCTCCCTCCCTCCCTCCTTTCTTTCCTAGTCTTTCCTGGCGTCTTTTCGCCTCTCATCCTTTACATTCTTTGGGGAGCACAAAGGGTGGGAGACAGGTCCCTGCCTGCAGAAGCCAGGCCTTGAGATAGCCTCTTGCCTCCAAAGAAGTCTCGTTCCAGGGAAGGGTTCGGTGTGCCACCCCCACCCCCCCACCTCCCCAGGGTGGCAGGGAGCGGAATCTGCGAGCGCTGCCTGTGGATGCCAGCAGGCCCGTGGTCAGGGCCAATGCTGGCCGTGCAGGGGTCTCTGCTGCCAGCTCGCCGCCGGGGCTGTCGCTTTCTGCCGCAACCTGGTACCAGCCACTTTTGGGCGGCTGACAGCAGCAGGGCCCTCGGGTTGGGCGACAGAAGGGGGCGAGGAGGGGTGGAGGGCCTGAGACCAGGAGGTGGCTTTCTGATCCTTCTTCCAAAAGTAGGTTGTTGTGAGTGTCCATTGTCACAGTCCAGCTCATTCCAGATCAGCTGGGCACGGTGTCGAGGCATCTGGCTGCTGCACAGAGCGGCCGCGGATTCTGCATGCACTGGAACACCGGGCGGCCCTTGGCACCGGCCCCACTGCTGCCAGGCACAATTATTTTCAGCAATGTCTTCCTGCCACAGAAACTTAGGACTGTGGGCTTGGCATCAGAGCCAAGTGCCGATTTGTGAGCTCACAAACCGACGCGATCCTTGATGCAAGATGCCATTCGGGCTGGATGGCAGGGAGAAGGGCCCCCCCAGCTCCCTGCCCTCTGCCCCTGGGCGTGTTTGCAGGAAAGTTTACGGGTGGTTGTCGTGGTGAGAATGAAGCCAGAGGGGTAGCTCGGGGCCAGGTCACAGGTCACGAAGGGTCTCCTAGGTGAAGCTGGGGTATCTGGACTTTAGCCTGTAACAATGAGGAGGACCCCCTAAGACTGTGTCAAGAGCCCCGTGAACTCACGGAACCATCCACTCTGCCTCGGCTCATGCTCCGTGGGGCAGTTAATTTTTTACTTGCTGCTACCACTGGACTTTGAGCTCCTTGGGAGGAGAGCTGCCCTTGGTCGCCGTGGATTCCCTGACACCCAGCACGTGTTGGATGCTCAGTCAGTGTTCGCGGGAGGGGGCACCTCTAGCAGGGAGAAGCGTGACCGGATTAGCAGCCACAGCATCGGGGTGGGCTGAGGACAGGGATCCCGGAAGCAGGAGCCCCACATGGGATAAAAGGTGAGTGGTCCAGGTAAGAGACGACGATGCTTGCATCTGAGTAGAAGAGATGGAAAAGAGGTGACCCGTGAAAGAGATTGTAGAGGAGTTGAATTAATATGGTTTGGCCATTCTTGGGGTCTGATGTTAAAGGAAGGAAGGAATCCAGGATGTCCCCGGTGTTCCATCTGGGGATCTGGATGGTGGGAACACAGGCAGGGGGACAGGAATTTTGGGGAGAGGACAGGCTCAGCTCTGGGCACAGTGGACTTCTGCTGGATCCAGCGCCTGGGGCTATATGTGCCATTGACCATGGGCATGGACGAGCATGGGCTAGAAGGCCCAGGGAGAGGCTGAGAGTGGGACGAGAAGAGGGCAAGGGACCGAAGGGTGGCATTTCAGTGTCGGGGAGAAGGGCTGGCAGGGAATCCAAGGACAAGCAGCTGGAGAGCTGTAGGGACAACAGGCACGTGTCGTGGTGCCACAAAGGAAGGGGACGGGAGAAACCTGAACGGCGGCCTTTGGGTGTGGCCACAAGGTGGTTCCTGGAGGCCTGGAATGGGGCACTGTGGGTGGGGGAGGGATGGCCATGGGCTGAGGAGCACAGGGGACCTCTTGGTCACCAACATGCTGCCTCTTAGAGCTTTTGATTCCAGTCATGTGTGGAGTCAGGCCATCAGGGTGGGGTGGAGGCGAGGAAGGCTGGCTCCTGGGACCTTCCTTTCTCCAGGGCTTGCCCAGCCCTGGACTCTGATCTTTTTAGATCTGGGTCCAAACTCTGGCTCTTCTACCTGCTGGCAGATGACCTGGAGGTGCTACGTGACCTCTCTGAGCCTCAGTTTCCCTCAGCTGGGAATTATAGGAGGATTATGTGAGACAATTCACATAAAGGGCCCAGCCCAGTACCCTGCTTAGTCTGGGCTCCCAGGATGGGGGCTCTTACAAATCCTCAGAATGACCAGGGTAGATACAATTATTCCTCTCACTTTCCAGGTGAGAATCTGAGGTTCACAGAGGTTAAGGAACAGATCCACAGCCACGCAGCCAGGAAGTGGCTAGATTTGATTCCAGGCAGCCTGGCTGCAGAGTCCAGCCCAGCCCAGCCCCAGAACTATGTGAAGGAACCGACCAGGGTCTTGCCTCTGCAATGCTGCTGTTAGATGGGTATCGAATCAACAAATGTGTGAAAGAGAAGAATGCAGCCAACCTCATTCCAGAGAGAGCTGCAGTGTTGCATGAGTCATGGGGTTTTAGACTCCTCCTCCCCCCTGGGATTTGATGTGTCCCTGTGGTCCTAGAGATAGAGCCACACAGTCTGCTCTATATGGAGGGGTCTTCTTGATGGGATCATAGTCTCGGGATGAGTGAGGGTCCAGCCAAAGCTTTGCATGAAGCCCTAGCATCCTTTCACCTTCTGTTCTTCCCAAAGTTCCCTCTTCCTCATGAACTAGCACTTAATGACTGCCCTTCCTCCTGCCCCTTCGTCTACACGGTGGCGCTGGGAAGAAGCTAAGATGAATGATCATGGTGGGGTGGGGTCACAGACGGAGGAGAGACCAGAAGGCCCGGTGCTGTCCCACGGCTTGCACCCTGAGAGCCAGAGGAGGGGTGGGTATGCAGGGTGCTGGGGAGCACGGAGGAGGTCTCAGCTCAGCCTGGGAGGAGGCATGGGGGTGGGGGGTGTCATGGGAGGCTCTCCAGAGGAGGTAACATGTGGACTGGGTCTTGTGTACCCAAGGTGGAGGGTGCATTCGAGGGGGAGAAAACACCACGAAAGAGAGCATGGGGATGGGGTGGGGTGGGCAAGCATGTGGGATATGTTTGGGGAGTTAAGAACAGTAAGGAGAGGTGGGTCCATCCCAGGTGCCAGCCTCCTTTAGACGTCTCCCCTGCCCACCCGGGCAAAGCCGCCAACCCCTGCAGCCCAGAGCAAGACCTTACCATGTTCATGGTGCCCCAAGAAAGCACTCCATGGAATTGTTGCCAATTAAGAGAACACCAGCAACACATTCCCATTCCCCTCCATGTCTGTTCTACTGGAGATGTAGAAAGCAATGGGGAAAGGAGGAACCAGAACCCCTGGGTTCCAAATTAAGAGGCAGAGCTTGACCATTATGGTGTATCTGGGCAAGAAGTGTTTAGAGTCCAAGACATCAGCGAACATTGGCAGGAGGTCATGAAGGAGGGCACTGACCTAGGGCAGGAAAGGCTTAACCCCTATGCACTTCCTTTCAGCCTATTATGAGTGGGGGCCCCAGGGTCCCTAGGTATTAACTCTGCCCAGGAAAGGAAGATAGAAGAAGCCATAAAACCATAGCAGATTGGATAATTCAGAAGAGGGGTAGCAACTTCAAGAGGAATTTCTCACTGGGTGGGATTGCTTGGGTGTAACCCCCTTGTGTTTTGGGGTCATTGGTATATCCCCAATGCCTACCATGGCACCAGGCATGCAGTAGGTGAAGGACTTAACAAATGCTTCATTGAAGGAGTAAATGAATGAATGATGACCCATTCAGCAGAAATCACACATTTGGATGGTTACTTTGCCCATAGTCTAAGCTATGGCTAATTCCAATTTTATCCAGATAATTCCAACAGCCTGAACTTTCAGACAAAGGGGATACACTGAAAGAACAAGCAGAAATGAGCAGCATTAAAAAAATACAATAAAGATCAGAGTATTAATACCTTGGGTGTGTGTGTGTGGGGGATGATTCTAAGCTCCCTTCAAGAGTAAGCCATGTATGTCTCTTTCCCTGGAGTCAACTTTATCTAGAACATTAACCTGCAGAGCTGGTCAGCCATGGAAATGCTCATCAGTGATAAAGAAGGTCAGTCCCTTGTTGGGTTTATTGCAACTCCTGATAGAATTGAGCTTGGGCAGAAAGTTCCAGGCCTTGGGAGACAAGGTGGCTGAGAGTTAGAGAGTTGAGGCTCCAGCCACAGAGTTGAGGTACCATTGACAGTGTAGGTGGAGGCCTTCCCAGGCCTGGGGCTCCCTTTCTTACAATCAGGGCTGGTTAACTGTGGTGGATTGAATTGTGGACCCCAGTTGGACTGTTCTTGGTCTTGGTCTGCATTCGGGTGGGTGTGGACCCAGTGTAAAAGGATCTCCTGAAGCTGTCACTTCAGTGAACTGAATCAGGCTGGGCTATAATCTGGCTTACTGGAGTCCTTGATAGACGGAATGAAATCCAGACAAAGAGAAAGCAGTGGGAAACAGCCAGAAGTCAACAGAACTTGAAAGAGAACAGAGAAGACATAACCATGTACACTTCCATGTACAGAAAAGCCAAAGATCAAGGACTGCCGGCAGCCAGCCCCAGAACGCCACAGTCTTTGGGAGAGAGCCTTGCCTTGCTGATGCCTTGATTTTGGACATCTCCTAGCCTCAAAACCATTAGCCAATTATTTCCCGTTGTTTAAGCCAACCCAGTGTATGGTATTTGTTTTGGCAACTGGGAAACTTAGGATAGTAATCAATGGAATTTTTTGCTGTACAAACCAGTGAGCTTCAGAACATGGGAGGTGTTCGAACAAGTCTGCATCGCCGTGAGTCAAGAGTGCTGTGGAGGGGCTCTGCCTCTGAGCGAAACTCCTGAGAGTCCAGGATTCGTGTGAGTGGCCATTTTCAATAGAGGCCCTGTGATGTGAAGCTCAGGAAGGGGCCAGGTGACATGGCTGCGTGTTGCCTTGTTTCCCTGAGGCTTTGGGGTGTGCTGTGGGGGAGAGAGTAGCAAAGGCTGAACCTAGTGGACTTATGGACTATAGGGTTCATTCGTTCATCCATTCATTTAAAAACATGTGTTAAATGCTTACCATGGACTAGATTTCATGTCAAGTGTCCTGGGAGTGCAGTGGTACCCACAGCTGAACAACCTAGCATGAGAAAAGCCTCCAATTTGCTGATGGATGAGATTTTAGCTATCTTCCACTAGCTTAAGGCCTGAGCTACAGAAACAAACTGTGTTGACTGACCCTGGTGTCTCACCCTCTTTCTCCCACCCAGGCTCCTGCTGGTGGCTTCCCACCGGTGTCTTCCCTGGGGTGGCTCACGGACTCCTCCCCACCAGCCGCCAAAGTGGGGGCTCTCCCATGGGAATGGTGGCCCTACATCGGTGTGTGTTGCTAACCTTCCTTCAGCTTTCTACACATCCCCCTTGGATTCCCCTGATTATCTTCTTTCTTCATAGTACCATCTTATGAAGTTTATCTTTTTTGGAGGGAGGTTTTTCTGTGTGTGTTGGAACTCAAGGGCACAAATCGAAATGATCTATCCACTCACCTCTCTCCTCAGCCAGGGACTCAGTTTCCTCATTGGTCCAGCTCCAGCCCCACCTCTACGCCTGTGCTGGTTTGAATGCATTGTGTCCCCCAAATGCCATTATCTTTGTAGTCTTGTGGGGCAGAAGTTTCGGTGCTGGTTAGATTTGCTTGGAATGTGCCCCACCCAGCTGTGGGAGATGATTCTGATGAGATGTTCCCATGGAGGCGTGGCCCCGCCCATTCAGTGTGGGCCTTGATCAGTGGAGCTATATAAATGAGCTGACTGAGAGAGAAAAAACTCACTGAGTGCAGCTGGGAGTGATGTTTTGAAGAGGAGCAAGCTTGCTAGAGAGGAACGTCCTGGGAGAAAGCCATTTTGAAACCAGAACTTTGGAGCAGACGCCAGCCAGATGCCTTCCCAGCTAACAGAGGTTTTCCGGATGCCATTTGCCATCCTCCAGTGAAGGTACCTGATTACTGATGTGTTACCTTGGATACTTTATGGCCTTAAGACTGTAACTGTGTAGCCAAATAAACCCCCTTTTTATAAAAGCCAATCCATCTCTGGTGTTTTGCATTCTGCAGCATTAGCAAACTAGAACAACGCCCATCCTACCCCTCCCCCAACTGCTGAATCTCACTAACTTGTGTGTAGCCTTTCAATTCCCCTCTGTATTTTTCCATAGTTGTGTACATGAAAATAATATGATACTGTCTTTCATATTTAAGAAAATTTCCTTAAAATTGTATCATACTATGCATTTAATTCTACAACTCATTTTTTTCTAACTAACATGATTTTTTGATTCCTTCCAGTGGTAAATAGAGATCTAGTTCATTTTTTACATTGCTGTACAGTTTTCCAATGTACAAACATGCCAGTTTTCATGCATATACTCTCCCAATGATGAGCATTTTTATTTTTGACTTTGCCTTAGTAAACAATGCTCTAATGAACACAATGTACCCTTCAGTTTATATCTGAGTTTCTCTAGGTCTAGGATATATATTTAGGAATGGAATTGCTGAGTTGCAGAGCAGGGGTGGTTGGAAGACATGGCGGCAATACTTTGCAGCTCCTCTCATCAAGTGGTGGAGTCTATATCCCCACCTCTAGCAGCTTCCACCCAGGAAGGGTGGACTCTGAGGGTACCCCCAAGGTCCTTGCCATGCCCCTGAGCCACCAATGTGAAACACAAATGGCTTACTGCCAGATGACACCCACTCATCTCCTTCAATCCATGGGGCCTCAGGGTGGGATGGGTTGGGCAGACGCCTCTTGACTCGCCAAGACCACAAGGACTGGAAGCCAGGAGAACAGCCGTGGTCCCAGCTCTTGCATCTCTTGTGTGACCTTATGCAAGTCACCTGCTCAGCCCACCTCAGGCCACCAGCAGCTTGATTCCTCTCCTCTTGGCCCCGGCCCAGGCTCTCTTCCGGGTCTGAGAACAGCTGTCAGCCCCAACAACATCTCTTTGGACTAATCATCCAAGAGGAAGAAAGGCAGGAAAGGGGGAAAAAGAGGCAGAACAGTTTTTACAGCTCCCTCATCCCCCAACCTGCCCCCACAACTTGTGAAGTCTCCCTGATAAGGAGGGGAAAGAAGGGAGAGGATGGCCATTGTGTGTATCGTGTGTGTGTGTGTGTGTGTGTGTGTGTGTGTGTGTGTGTGTGTGTTCTACCTATTCTAGGCCTTTCTTCTCCAGGATGTTCTTTAGCTTCTCTGAGAATGAGTCTTGGGTGCCTGGTGGCACTCCCTGGAAGGCTGGGAAAAGAAACAGACAGACACAGCTTATGCTCCTCTTGAGGGAGAAATTAGGGGTTCACAGAGAAGACGCCTCTTGGAAGGTCAATTTCTAAACTTCCTGAGGCTCCTTAAAACCTTCCTGTGTCCAGCTGGGTGTGAGGTTCAGTCTCTCAGGGTCTCTCATGAGTGTCTAGTCAGTGCTGCCCCCAGCAGCCCTGAAATACCTCAGCTGTGTCCCCCACACATTTATCCAAGGCCATGGGAGATAGATACTATGCCCGGATCCCCAGGCCCCCCAAATCTGTTACCCACCTCAGCTCTGCCAGGTGTCATGTCCAGACAACTTCCCTGGACATGGTCACGGCATAGCAGTGCATGATTGCGTCCCCACCGTGCTGGCAGTATGTCCCAAGCAAAACAACATCTGTGGCATGAAACCCCAGGACTTGCAGCACGGGACCCTAATAGAGCTCCTCTGTTTAACAGTTAGACTTGCTTATCAGTCTTTCTTCTGGCTTGATTTGGAGAAGTTAAAATCGTGACATGTGGAAAGCCTCTCTCCTGTCCACACCGTCTCCGTGTTCTGTCCAGTTCTCCCGTCGTGTGGCCATCCGTCTGAGCCTGGTCTCCTGGTGCTGTCCCAATTGATGATGCTCTCCCCAAGGGTCACATGGAGCATGAATCTGCTTCCACTCAGCTTGGCCTTTTCCACCTGCAAGTCTGGTGGGAAGGGCAGTGCATGACCACCCACCGTCACCTCTCCCCAATTCTGCTCAGTTCTAGGGCCTTTGGATCTCCTCAAACACCCTCCCAGCCCTGCACTGACCAAGCAACAAGCAGAACTGATGGCCAAGGGGGCCCGCGGCAGGGGCAACTGAGCAAAGTAAAGGTTCTTGGGGTCCCACAGTGACCCAGCTTTGGGCAGCAGTCTAGGTCTTAGGTCATGGAGAAGCGATTTTTCCAGCTGGTGTAGCTGGGCAGAGGATGTGCATGTCCAGACTAAATGGACGTGGGGCTGGTGCCTTGTCGTCAGCTTCTCTGCCAGCGCTCTGGGGTTTCCCATCTGTGAATCGTAAATGCAGTTGCAGTTAGGAGGAATTTCTCAATTATAGATTGGTTTGTGTTCCCCGTTACCCCTTCAGTAAGATTCTCTTCCCTAGAGGAAAACCCCCCATTCCTGGAAAGTAGCACCAGGAACACCTACTTGTGTCTTTGGGAGAAATTTAGGACTTTGTAACTTGTAACCCCCGAGTTTCTGGGTTTTGGTGAAGGTCCCCTCCGTGCCCCCTGCCTCATGAGGGTTCACGTCTCAGCATATTTAAAGCCTGTTGATCACCTTTTCCAGCGGCCCATGCCCCTTTGTCTTCTGTTTTCTGGACACATTTCCTGAAATGTGTGGGTTAGCATTCCTCCTTTGGGAACAGCACCCCTGGCCCCGTTGGCATGAGGCCACTCAGCAGGCCACGGCCAAGGCCCAGCCTTCCCCACCAGCACCTCTGCCCGTTCTCCTGGCCGTCTCCTGGGCCAGCTCTTCCCCAGCCCTTGTGGAGCCAACCCTGTCCCGCTGCCTTCTACTTCACATTGCACCGGCCTGCGCCTCCTGCCCTCTGGAGAAGGGGAGCCTTTTCCTCTCGTTCCTGTGTGTGCCTCATTCCTGGAACCTGGAAATATCTGACAACTGTCCTGAGCCAGGCCTGTGCGCTCAGAGGCCCTGTGAGAAACATCGAGTGCTTCTCTGCTGGGTCTCCCTTCCCTTCCAAGCGAGCCTCCTGCCTGCGGCCTGGCATCCCCCCGACCTCGGGGAGCTCCCTCAAGCCCCAGGGGCTGTCACTCCTTCTCCAGGCCATCAGGTGCTGGCTGGGTCTCGGGGAGTTTGCCAGACCCCAGCCTCCTGCCGTTCTTCTGCCATCTGAGTTAAGCCTTCCAGTGTTTGCCAGCTCTCTCTCTCTCTCTCTCTTTCCTGTTGTTCCCATCTGGACTGCAGGGGGCAAAACTTTTAAGCTGATCCCACACTTCTCTGAGTTCCTGGTGAATTTTTGCCCATGAAGTTGAGAGGCCCTACGTGGTGGCCTTCTGGCCTCAGAGCATGACCGGAACCTTCCTCCTCCTTCCTTCCCCTTCCTCATAGCTTCTGTGCTGACCGTAGGGTATAATCTTGACTTTGGAGCTTCCTGCCTGCCTTTTGGACACTTTGAAAGCCTCCTCCTCGGGCTCATCCCCACAGCACCTTCCCCACCTTCACGTCCCAGTGCTTGGCACAGGCGAGGTATCCACTGGATGTCTCCAGAGCAAATGCGTGAGCAGGCAGGGAGGGCTGTGGGGCCCCTCGTGATGGGCCCAGAGAGGGTGTGGGGTGCAGAGGGGAGCAGCTCCTGTGTGGGCATGTGTGTGGGTGCTTCCCCCAGGCATGGATGGACCCTCTTGGGCCCGTCTGGGGTGGGGAGCGGGGTGGAGGTGGGTGGCAGTCACAGAGTGTGTGGTGGGGCCTTCTCACACCCCCCCGGCCAGGCCTCTACCCCGGGCCTCCGCTGGCCCGAAGCGCGAGCAAGCTCCCATCACTGGAGCTGGATTCCACTCTGAGCCTGGGCAGGGAAATAAAGAGGCTCTGCTGCCAGCGCTTTCTTCCCATTTATGATTTTTGGCCATGCCCCCCAGTGCTCACACAGCCGCCATCTGGCTCTCTCTGCTGTGGCACAGCCCCTGCAGGCTCCCAGGCCTTCCCGGGAGAGGCTGTTTGCTTGTGAAAACCCAGGGCCTGGGGTAGCAGCATGTGGGATGCCAGGCTGGAATTTTTGAAATTCTAGGACTGTCTCCCCAGCCGGGTCCCTGGCTGGCCTCTGCCAGCTCCTGTGAGGCTCAGGCCTCAGTTTCCTTCCCAGAGCTGTGGAAGGAGCAGGCAGGTCCCCCCCTAACATCTCAGCCCAGGGGAAGCAGACAAATCAGAGGCATCTTTGGGGGGTGCTGAAAGCTACCTCTGGGCATGCAATCAGCTTGAAGCATACTCGGGGTTCCACTTCATGGACTGACAGCTTTTATGGATGGCCCCCCTCGTCCTCCCACTCAAACACATCCCCTCGATTTTATTTTAAGGAAATAATAACAACAACAATTAGCTATTGCTTTGTATGGCTCCAGTAAAGGAATAATTTAAAGGGACCAGCACTCTGGAATTGCCCCTCTCATCCTCGTTGGGAGGAGGCAGGGATGGGGAAAAGCTTGGGAAGGAAGACAGCCCTACTGTGCATCAGCTTGGGGCTCACGGTTGAGCTGCTGGTTGAAGGCTGCGCACACTTTCGGGAGCTCTGAGCCCCTGGTGTGGCCTGGAGGGGTTAAAACACACACTCCCAAGGAGTTAAAGCAAAAATGGACAGACGAGCTAACAGATCAAACATGACACTTCAAAGACAAGAAAAGCCACAAGGATGAAGCAATCGGGCATTCCGGTCCCCAAATGCTGGGACACAAAGGCAGGTCCCCCAGCCCAGGGCTCTGCTGCTGTCGGAATCCTCTCCCAGTGCTGGGGACAGGTCCTCAGGGACGACATGGTCAGTTCTTGCACTCTGCGTGCTCAAGCACTCTGAGGGGCTAATTAGTGCTTTTAATATGCAAATCAGAGACTGGGCAGATTAAACCTAGATTAAAAAAAAGCAGCTGGTGTATATGTTATTTTAATTATTACTCCAAAGGAAATATGGGCCTGGCTTAAGAGGACAGAAGGCGGTGGGCATGAAGTTCTTGCAGAAAGACCATTGGTAAATGGGAGCAACCAGGCTTGGAAGAGACGCAGGGGCCTGGTGTGCAGGTGAGGGCTGGGGGAGGGGTGTTAGAGACCAGGTGCACATCCTGGCCAGGCCCCACCTGGCTGTACTCTTCTGGGCAAATTGCTTTACCCCTGGGGTCTCAGTTTCATCATTGATAACATCAGAAGCTTGGCTATGATCATCTGGTTTGTTCATTCATTCGTTCATTCAGTCAACAGGTGTTTATGGGCCACAATATCATGTGCCAGGTGTTGGGGATATTACGGTGAAGAGCAGCAGGGGCCCTGCTCTCAGGGGGAGAAGGCTGGCATTAAACAAGTGTGATGGTTTGGAGCTGTAAGGACCCCAGAAAAGTATGTTCTTAAAGATTGTAAGTAGGATCTTTTGGTGAGTAGGATCTTAAGACATGACCCACCTCAGTCAGGGTGGGTCTTAATCCTCTTACTGGAGTCCTTTATAAGAGAATGAAATTCAGACAAAGAGAGAGAAAGCCATGGAAGCAAGAAGCTGAAAGCAGCAAAACCTGTAAGAGAAGAGAGAGACCAGCAGATGCCGCCATGTGCCAGAGGAGCCAAGGATCGCCGGCAGCCGGCCTCCAGGAAGGAAGCATTGACTTGATTTGGACATTTTCATGGCTTCGAAATTGTAAGCTTGTAAGCTAATAAATTCTCATAGTTAAAGGCAACACATTTTGTGGTATCTGCTTTTGGCAGCTTAGTAAACTAGAACAACAAGTACTATACAAATAAATAAAATAGCTAGAGATTGATGGAAGTGCTGAGAAGGAACAAACCCAAGGCTAGGATAGAGGAAAATGAGGACCGTTGCTTGTTTGGGTAAAGTGGCAGGGAAACTTCTCGCCCAGGTGTCATTTACTCCTTACTCCATTTACCCCAACTCCTAAGAGTTGGAGGATGGATTGGAGCAGGGTTATGATAAAGCACAAAAACCCCGTGGAACTGCCCTCTGACACTGGGATCACAGATCCAGCAACACTGGACCGGGTTGTATTAGGGGAAATGCAGGAGCAGAGAGAGAGGTGACATCCTCAAGGTACACAGAAAACAAATCCAGGTGAGGAGACCCTGACGCAATTTCTCTTCTGAAACTGGAACAAGAAAGAGAAAGACTCCCTAGAGGGGTGTGCCAGTTTGAATGTATTATGTCCCCCAAAACACCACTATCTTTGATGCAATCTTGTCAGGGCAGACGTATTAATGTTGATTAGATTGTAATTCTTTGAGTGTTTCCATGGAGATGTGACCCACCCAGCTGTAGGTGATAATTCTGATTAGATGATTTCCATGGATATGTGACTCAATCAAATGTGGGCGAGAACTTTCACTGGATTATTTCCATGGAGGTGTTGCCCCATCCATTCAGGGTGGGGCTTTATTGGATCACTGGAGTACTTTAAAAAGAGCCACACTGGCCCAGACGCAGAGCAACTACGAGTGACATTTTGAAGAGCAGCTGCAGCTAAGAAAGGACAAAACTCCCCAAGAGCAACATTTTGGAGAATGCCATTTTGAAATGCAATCTTGGAGCAAGCAGATGCCAGCCACGTGCCTTCCCAGCTAATAGAGGTTTTCCGGACACCATTGGCCATCCTCCAGTGAAGGTACCCGATTGCTGTTACATTATCTTGGACACTTTATGGCCTTGAGACTGTAACTTTGTAAACAAATAAACCCCTTTATAAAAGCCGATCCATCTCTGGTATTTTGCATTCCGGCAGCATTAGCAAACTGGAACAAGAGGCATCTGTTTTCCCCATGATCTTCCTTATCACCTTGGCTCCTGTGGCCCAAGACCCTGATCCAGGAGAAATGTTTGTCAGTGAGATGGGTGAGATCTACACAGGACCTCCCTCAAATGGGTGTGTGTGTGCACATGAGAGTGTGCACACAATGGGTGCCCTTGGCTAGAAACGTGACTTCAGTTCCTGCATCCTTGGAAAGTCTGAGAAGACTTTCTAGCAGGTTCCTACCTCCCTGCTGGGGACGGGAGCCAGAGGCAGCTGCCCCAGCTCACATGACCACCGGCAAGGGCAGAGGCCACGGTTGTGCCCAGAGGCTGACTGCGTGCCCGTCCACCTCACTGCTCTTCGGAGTGGGCTCTCCTTCTACTGGAAATGACAAGACAAAACTCAGAGATCAAGGGGTGTCATCTCTCTAGTCACGTACAGAGGGACGTGAATTCTGCTTTCTTGGGTACAGGAGCAGAATAATGGAAAAACAAATGAAGAATACATTCTCTTCCACCAACTTTGCCTGGGGGCAGCAGGGGAAAATTCTTTGCACAGGATGGAGGGTGGAAAAAGAGAAGTGTGTGATGAATGAGAGCAAAAGAGCCAAAGAGGAGAGAAAGAAGAGAAAAGAGAGAGAGGCATACAGAGAGAGAGAGAGAGGTGTTGGAGAGGAGAAGAGAGAGGAGAGGGGTGGGGAGAGATGCAGAGCCAGTTGTAGGTGGGCACAGCTGGGCACCCTGCCCCCCAGGCACCCCGGCTGTGGGAGGGTGGGGTGCAGACCCCGGCTCGTCAGGCAGTCTGTCTGAGGGCAACCGTGAGCTGCTGCAAGGACAAAAAACGCCTGCTTTCCAATAAGAGCCTGCAGCGCACATGTGGCGCCCCCGGGCCCCCGCCCCACGTTTTCACCAACAGTTGAGTCTTGCCTTCACTGGGCCCCTGAACGGAAGTGTAGGGAGTTGAGCCATTTGACTGAAGGGCCAGGCCCAGCAGCTGCCCATGCTGTGCTGCCCCTTAAGACCACGGGGCTTTGCTTTCATGTCTAAACTCCTGCCATCCGCTTAGCAGACACTTACTTGGCACCACGTCTGCACCAGGCACTGGGCACAGCTGCCGGGTCCTTCCCCGGGGGAGCACGTGGTTAGATGAGGAGGCAGGAGGAGGCATGAGGGTTGGGGTGAAGGTGGGGACAGAAGCGCAGAGGGTAATAGTAATGGTCGCTGCAGACTGTGAGGTGTCTCCTCCAGGCCCGGCGCCACACAGCGTGCCCAGTGGGACTCAGCTAACCCTCGCACTGGTCGGGCACATGGGTGTGGCTCCCACCCTCCCCAAGTCCCAAGGTCTCAGGTGAGGCGGCTGAGGATGTCACCAATGGGGCTTCGGGGGGCTTTCTGGAGGAGATGGTGTCTGAGCTGAGTTTGGGAGGCTGGCAAGGAGCTATCCAGGTGAGGAATGGTGGAAAGGGGCTAAGAAGCAGGAGGGAGAGCAGACGCAGAGGCCTGGAGGCCTGGATGAGCATTTGCGGGCAAATGCAAGATGTGTGGTTTTAGCACATCTTACAGCATGAGGCAGGGAGCCGTGGGAGTTGAGGATGATCAGGTGGACGGGGACAGTGCACAGAGGGTAAAGGGGGTCACTGAAGAGTTTTAGGAAAGGGGCACAATGATTCGAGAGGGGTTCTGGAAAGTTCCCTGTGTCTGTGGCTTGTGGCCATTGATCTCTGTGCCTTCGATCCATAGATGTAAGAGAAACCTGTCAGGACCATGTGGCAATGACCCAGGCCGAGAAGCCAAGGTGTACATGGGGATCGAACAGAGGGGACAGATTTAAGAAATTTTGGGGGGAGAGGAGTAGATGGGACTTGCCGAGTGTTTGGAAGCTGGGGAAGGAGCCGAGGGTGGCTCCCAGGTTTTGGTCCCAGGCTGGGCGGCTGGAGGTGCTGCTCTCTGAGAGGGGGCGGCAGAGAAGGAGCAGGGGGCTTTACGCCTTCCAGGCACGGTGAGTCCGAGGAGCTCCGGGACACCTGCAGTCGGACACTCAGGGGACAGGTCTGGACTGGAGGCAGGGCTCTGAGGTGGGAGTTGTCCCTGTGTGCATGAGGCAGGCCTCTTCCCAAGGAGGACGGGAGAGAAAGGGGAGCGGTGGGCTGAGGTGGGACCCTAGAGGACACCTGTTGTTGTACCGTGGGCAGAGGAAGTGGAGTCCACCAGCGGAGGACCGGTCAGAGGGGAACCGGGAGCCAGCACGTTGTGGAGGCGAGGGAGCACGGTGGAGGAGGGTCAGCGGTGGCAGCTGGGGGTAACTGGGCATCTTCAGCTAAGGGCAGAGGCCAGCAGTCCGTGGGTGCAGAATAGGTGGGCTCACAGGGGCGCGCCCCACCCTCTCAGCATGCTTACTCTGCAGACGGAGAGAGAACGAGGGCAGGAGGTGGCGACCGGTCAAGAAGAGGTTTCTACAGAAAGGGAGAGACTTGTTGGCAGACTGGAAGGGCACAGCTGAAAACCGGGAGCGGGAAAGAACGAGAGGGGAGCAGGAGCCTGGGAAAGGGGCTTGTCTTGAGCAGGGGTGTATAGGGGCAGGGAGGGGGCCGGGGAGCAGGCCTCAGGCCCTGTGACTGGAAGGAAGACAGTAGAATGTGGGCTGGTAGAGATGCCGTGCTGGGAGGAGGGCCGGGGAGGGGGGACTGTTCACCTTTGACTGTCCCATTTCCTCCACCCTGTAAAGTGGGAGGCAGGTTTCTTCACTGAGAATAGAAGGATTGGTTGTTGAGTGGGTACTTGAGGAAGCGAAAGTTTGGCTGAAAGGGAACGAGAAGGGAGCTCCCAAGATAAGTAAAAGGCGGCACAACTATATTAGCTATCTATTACTGCGTAACAAATTACCCCCAAACTTGGCAGCTTAAAACAACAAACATTTACTCTCTCACATCATTCCTGAGTGTTGGAGAGCCAGGAGTGGCTGGACTGGGTGGTTCCGAAGGCTTGACAGCGGTGGGAGCTCGTTCATGTGGATGTTGGCTGGGCCTTCAGTTCCTCGCCGTGTGGGCCTGTCCGAGGGCCTGCTCGAGCGTCCCCTTGACACAGCAGGTGGCTGCTCCCAGAGCAAGTGATCTGGGGGTGGGGTGGGGTCTGCAAGGCCTTTTTGGACCTGGTTTTGGAAGTCATGGGCCATCCCTTCCACCACATTCTATTCATCACAAACAGGTTACTAAGTCTGGTCCGTGCTCAACAGGAGGGGCTCCCCATTTTGAGGTGAGGATTGTCGAAGAATGTGCGGGCTTTCTTTAAAATCACCTCACAGGTCCACTGTGGATGGAGAATGTGAAATCGTGGCGGCAGTGACCTGCGTAGCTGGCATCAGCTGTCTGGGGAGAGGAGCAGGGAGGGTGGGACCAGCGAGCCCAGGGCTGTGGTCGTGCAGTCCAAGGATGGCTGGAGCTCAGAGGGTCACAAGGGGTCCAGGCTGGGTCAGGGAAAGGCCAGAAGAAGCCTGAAGCCTGGAACAAAAGGAGGGACGAAGTACCGGAAGGCTCTGGGAGGGTGGAGAGCAGAGGGAGAAAACCAGAGTGTGAAATTCCTGCAAGCTCAGCCATTGGCCCATGTTGCCTGGAAATCAAATCTGAGGCCAAAGCTTGGACGCTGTCACTTCACTGGGGAGTGAAAACCCAGGGAAGCAGGAGGGAAGACAGAGAGAGAGAAAATATACTAGGGAGTAGGTATCCACCAGTACTTGTTTCCCAATGGGGTGCCTTTTCCTGCGGGCCATGAGCTTTCTGCTCTCACAGGTGGCACTGCCCGGCTCCTTCAGCAGCTGCTGGGGAAGCTACGAGTCAAGACCCGAGCTTGAAACCCACAGCCTGTGGGCCCATCTGGCCGAGCCCCCACGGCAGTTGTGTGGGCACCTCTAGGTCCATCTGCAGAAACCCAGAGGCTGTGGGAGGGAGGTGAGAGGATGCGGCAGGAGGTGAGGGGTGAGGTGCTGACTTGGCTACAGCGGTCCACCCACGCAGGCAAGCGGGCTTGACACCCTGGCGGAAAGCCCCTGTCAGGAAAATGACAAGGAGCTCGAATTCTACCTTCTGTGGCTTGGGTTGCTGCTGGTGCCAGGTGATCCCCCAGAGGGTCATCAGTAACATCGAGCAGCAAATCAAGGTGGGACAGACCCAGGGATCCCCATCGGACAGCTCAGCACGGCTTGTCATGTGCAAGGTGCTGGGCAGATGCTGGAATACAAAGATGCAGCAGACACGGCCCCTCCCCGTCATCAAGGAACTCACAGTCCAGTGGGAGGAGAGATAGACAGACAGTGACTGTACGTGGTTTCGAATGCTCTGATGGAGGGGAGCCAATGGGATGTTTGGAGCCCAGAGAAGGGTCCCCAGCAAAAAGCGAAGCCTGCTCCAAAGTGAACGAGGGAAAGAAGCTTCTAGTGGTGTTGGCAGGCAAGTGTGTGCCATGGAGGCAAAAATATCTAGGGGATCTAAATAAAAACAAAGACAGTTATAATGACATAAAATGACAGTTAATAATAATGATCTAATAATGATATCAAGCTAACAAGAGAGAAAACGCACATTCTACGCTATACAAAGCACTTCATCATCTCCTTTGAACATCTCAGTGACGAGGAAACAAAGATGAGGAGAAGACGGGAGACCAGCCCAGTCCCACCGTTACTCAGTGGCAGGACCGGGAGGCCAATCTCACGCTTTGCATCAGGCTGGAAGATAGCAATTATAATAATCTGTTATTTTTGCATTGCTTTTTTTTTTTGTAATTTATGGAGCACATTTCAATTTATGATCTCACTTGAATCTCATCATAATCCCATGATGTTTATATGCATTAATATTCTTATTTTGTAGAAGAGGAAGCCAATAAGTCATAGAAGTGGCAGGGAGTGGTTTCCAACTTGACGTCGTCCCAGAGCTGCCAGTGCTGTCAGGAGCTTGGGGTCAGAAGTCGTTCACTGGCCATGTCTGGGTTTTGTTGCTGCGTGTCAGAGTTGATTATGATCAAGGCTTGTTTTTCTGGTCTTTTAAAATTTCTGGTGACACACACACAAAAAAACAACAGAACACTATCCAATAGATCTCTTTCTGTTCTTTGAGTTTTCAGAGCAGGGCCGGCAAATTAAGACCTGTGGGCCTTTTGGCCCCTTGGATGCTTTTGTAAATAAAGTTGTATTGGCACATAGCCATGCGCATCTTGGGCACGTTTACAGATTCTCTGCGGCTGTTGTTACAATAAACAGCGGGATAAGGAGTTGCAAGACACTCTGCCTGGCCCGTAGAGACTAAACTATTGATTATGTAGCCCTTTGAAAAAAGCTTGCTGACTCTTGTCTTAGGGCCTATTTTAGGTCCTGGCTCAATCAATATTTGTTAGAGTGAATGAGTTCCAGGTAAAAATATTAACCCCCAAGAATACAGATTGTTGTGTTGACAGTTGATATCTTCTTGGCTTCACTTTGATAAAAAGGGGTGATTAAACCAGATGAAGTGAACTGAGTTGAGAGTCGTTTTTTCCTCAATGAGGAAATATTTTGAATTGCTCCAAAGGCCAGGTGTGCTGGCCAGGATGGGTTAGTGATAGGTTTGTCACAGACTCAGGGAAAAAGGGTACTGCCCTCCTTGCTGGGAATCCCGATGCCCGGTGGCAAGCCAAGGAGGAGTTTTGAGCGGGCATTTCTGAGCAGAGCTGTGGTTTGATGCGTGAGGGGTTCACACATCCACCTGCAGGGCTGTGGCCTCCCATGTCTTTAAGGTGTGGGAAGAAAGCCTGAGAGAGTAGGGGCTGTGATCGTGCGTCTGCACCTGCATCTCATGGGGTTTGCCCTCAGAGGCTGATTGGCATTCACGGCCATGCACATTCATAGCGTCCATTAAGCCCTGGTGGGTGGCAGGCAAGGGCACTGGGATCCTGGAGGGGCTGCCAGCGGTCACGCAGTCTGGCCTCCTGCTTGCAGGCTGGGTCAGAGTCCTTGCCAGTGGTTGGCAGTGTTCCAAAAGGCAGCTCCGATCTCGTCCAGGTTGAGGGCGTCAGTGTCAGTCACGGCTCTGCCGCTCCTCAAATCACTGTCAGCTGGAACTTTCAAGTTAGTTCCGTGCTGGGAATTTGAAGGTCGTATATGGAATTAGGGAACTCTTTCTTCTGCGAGTTGGCTGGGGCCTTTCTCATGCCTGGTTTAACATTTCTCCTAGCTCTGGTTGAAGCTTGGATATCCCCAGGGATAAGGTTCTTGCTACCTCTTACGAAAGCTCATTCTGCTAGTGAACATTCCACTGCTAGAGTTCCTCGTTTTGACCAAAATATGCTGTCCTGTAATGCTCTCCCATCGTCCTCCTCTTGTCTTCTGGAACCTCCAGGCAAATGTCCACTCTTTGCATCAAAATTAGGGAGCAGTGGGCATGGAATCAGACTGCCTGGGGGACGCCAGGTCTCCCTGCTGAGGAGGGATGAGGAGGGTGAGAACCTGTGAGTTCTAGTTTCTCTATCTGAAATGTCAATAGCAGTAGGAAACAGGACAGGGCAGAGGGAGAAATCAAGCTGTGGGTCTTGGGGTCCCCATGGTGAATTTTGGAACTAGAACAGCCCTTCATAGTTGGCCCGAGTTGAACTGAGACAGCCAGCCCTTTGACACTCACGGGGACCCTCCAGGATCTGTTTCCTGATCTTTTGCCCTGCTCTCCCCTCACCAGCCAGCTGTGCCTTATCAGCCACCTACCCTCCTGAGCCATCAGGGGTCCCTCATCCAGGGACTGGCTGCTCCTGGCCAGGACTCCTGCCTGCTGACACCAGCCAGCTGTTCTGTTTGCTGCTACTGGGGTCGAGTCCTGGCGTCCGGGCACCTGCCTGACTTCTGGAACCCACTGTCGCCTGCCCCACCCCTGTGGCCCGCCACCTGTTGGTGTCCTTGGTCCTGGCCAGGTCCCGACATGGCCTGGCTGCCTGTGGCCGATGGATCTTGGTACGAGAAACCTTCCTTCAGGCGCAGGTGGAGGAATAAATCCAACCCACCCCGTGGGGCACCGAATCACGGCTTTTCATCTGGATATAATGAAGGCAGCAGCTTTTTGATGAGACCCTTGGGCTCACAGAGAGTCAGGGATGCATCCAAATCCTCCCAGCTCTAGAGTGGGGGCCCAAAGCACCGAGGGCTGGCTGGTGCCCCCTAGATAAGAGGAATGGAAATTTCTCACTGTGGTTTCCCTGACTGGCTCCAGGAGAAATTCCCCTTGGGGAGCTGTGCATATCAAATGTTCACCTGGTAAAGGCAGCTGCAGGCCCCCAGTTCTCGGGAGGGACTAGGGGGCAGGGGCATTGGAGGACTATGATTATTTCTCCCTGGGGGCCGGAAGCCCTGGTCCCACCCCAGAGCTGTTCTAAATCTGGGGGTGGGGAGTGACCTTGGGGGTGGCTGCTGCTTCAGGAGGTGTTGACAGTTGAGGAAGGGGTGTGGCTCGGGAGAAGGGGTGCTCAGAGGATGTGGGTGGGAATGTCTGACGAGATTCAAAAAATTTTCAAAATATTTAAACCTTAACCTTTCCTCTCTGCCCTGACCCTAAACTTTCAGTAGAGAGATGGCATTTGTCTGTTGTCCCTGTAGAAGCCAAAGGGTCAGGTGGGGACCCTATCCCCTTCAACCCCCTTCTGAGGCACTGGCTTGTTTATATATATATATATATATATATATATATATATATATATATATATATACACACACACACACACACACACACATATACATAGCTTTATTGAGATATACCTTAAATACCATAAAATTCACTTCTCTTAAGTGTACAATTAAATTATGTTTAGTAAATTTACGGAGTTGTGGCAGCCGTCACCATAATTTAGCTTTAGACCATTTCCATCACCCCAACAAGTTCCACTCTCCATTCCCACACCCAGCCCGGGACATCTGCTTTCTGCCTCTATAAATTTGCTTTTTCTGGACTTTTCATGTAAATGGAATAATACTATATGTACTCTTTTGTGGTTGGCTTCTTTCACTTAGCATAATGTTTTTGAGGTGCATCCAAGTTGTAGCAAGGATGAGGAGTGTTCCGGTTTGCTAATGCTGCCCGTTATGCAAAATACCAGAAATGATTGGCTTTTAGAAAGGCGGTTTATTTGGTTACAAAGTTACAGTCTTAAGGCCATAAAGTGTCCAAGGTAAGGCATCAACAACAGAAGAATGGCCAATGGTGTCCGGAAAAACTCTATTAGTTGGGAAGGCACATGGCTGGCGTCTGGTGATCCCGAGTTGTGTTCCAGCTCTTCTGTCAGCTCCTGTGTGTTCTCCAAAATGTTTACATCAGCTTCCCATGGTGTTTTTCAGAATGTGTCTCTCAGCTGCAGCTCCTCTCCAAAATGTCACTCTCAGCTGCTCTGAGGCCCTCCTGTCTGTGAACTCCTTTATACCACTCCAGTGATCCAGTTAACACCCACCCTGAATGGGTGGGGTAACATCTCCATGGAAATTATCCAATCAAATTTCACTCACATTTGATTGCTCCACATCTCCATGGAAACACTCAATCAAAGGATTCCAATCTAATAAACACTAATACATCTGCCCCCCCCCCCAAGATTGCATCAAAGAATGTGGTGTTTTGGGGGATGCAATACATCCAAACTAGCACAAATAGTTGATTCCTTTTTATTGCTGAATGCAATTCCATTGTAAAGATGTACTGCATTTGTTTATCCATTTGCCAATTTATGGACATGTGGGGAGTTTCAAGTTTGGGCTACTATGAATAATGTTGCTGTGGGCACTCATGTACAAGCCCTGATGTGGGCAAATGTTTTCATTTCTTTTGAGCTGACACCTAGAAGTGCAATTACTGCCATGTGGTGTGGTAAGTTTATGTTTAACTTTTCAAGTAAATGCCAAGCTGTTTTCCGAAACGGCTGTACCGTTTTACATTCCCTCCAACAAGATAGGAGGGTTCTAGTTTCCCCACATCCTCACCAAACTTGTTACTGTCTTTTTGATGATAGCCCCTCTCTCCATGGGTGTGTAATGGTATCTCATTGTGGTTTTGGTTTGCATTTTTCTAATGACTAAAGATGTTGAACATTTTTTCATGTGCTTATCAACCATATGTATATCTCCGTTGGGGAAATGTTTATACAATTTAGTCTATTAAAATTTTTTTTGTCTTCTTACTGAGTTGTAATAGTTCTTTATATATTCTGGATATAAATCCTTTGTCAGATATATGCCTAGGGAATATTTTCTCCAGTCTGTGTTGTCTTTTGCTTTCTTAATGGTGTCTTTTGTAGCACAAAATTTTTAATTTTGATGAAGTTCAATTTCCAGGCCTTTCTTTTATGGATTATGCTTTTGGTAAAGACGAAGAACTCTTTGCCCAACCCTGGGTTATGAATTTATTTTACTATGCTTTCTTCTGAAAACTTTATAATTTTAGGTCAAATATTTAGGTTTATGAGCCATTTAGAATTAATGTTTGTGAATGGCGTGAGGTAAAGATCTAAATTCATCCTTTTGCATATGTATATCCACTTGTCCCAGTGCCATTTATAGAAAAGACTCTTCTTTCTCAATTGAATTCCTTTTCCACCTTTGTTGAAAATCCATTGATGATAAATGTCATAATGTGATAAGAGGGGCTCTCAATTCTGTTCCATTGATCTATACACCTGTTCTCATGTCAGAACCACCTTGTTTTAACTAGTCACTTTTAGTAAGTTTTGAAGCTGGTATAATTTCTCCAACTTTGTTCTCCTTTTTCAAAATTGTTTTGGTTATTTTGGGTCCTTTGCATTTCCATATGAATTTTAGGACCAGCTTGTCAATTTCTACCAAAAAAAGAGACCTGCTGGGATTTTGATGGGTATTATGTTGAATCGATAAATCAATTTGAGGAGAATTGCCATCTTAATAATATTGAGTTTTCCAATCCATGTGCAGGAATGTCTCTTCATTTATTTAGATTTTCTTTAATTTCTCTCAGTAATGTTTTGTAGTTTCAGTGCACAAAACATACATTTCTTTTGTTAAGTTTATTCCTAAATATTTAATTGTTTTTTATATTATTGTGACTGAAATTTTTTTCTTAATTCTAGTTTGAGATTGTTTGTTGTTAGCGTATAGAAATGCAATTAATTTTCTCATATTGGTCTTGCATCTTGTGACCTCGCTGAATTCATTTATTAGCTGTAGCAGTTTTGTTTCTTGAGTGTATGTGTGTGGATTCCTTATGCTTTCCCATCTACAGGATCATGTCATCTGTGACTAAAGACAGTTTTACTTCTTGTCCAATCTGGATGCCTTTTATTTATCATCTTTGCCTGACTGCACTGGCTAGAACTGTCAGTACAGTGTTGAATGGAAGTGGTAGGAAGAGACATCATTGCCTTATTCTCAATTTTATGGGGATTGTATTCAGTCTTTCACAATTAAATATGATGCTATTGATTACTTTTTTTTTTTTTTTTGGTAGATAGATGCCCTTTATCAATCAGGTTGAGGAAGTTCCCTTTTATTCTCATTTTGATGAAGGTTTTATCATGAATGAGTGCTGAAGCTTGCCGAATGTTGTTTTCTTCATCTATTGAAATGATCCTGTGGCTTGTCCTTATCTCTTAATATGGTGTATTATTTATTGATTTACAGATATTAAACCAATCTTGTGTTCCTGGGACATTGGTCAGGATGAATAATCCTTTTTATATATTGCTGGATTTGGCTTACCAATATTTTGTTAAAAATTTTTACATCTATTCATGAGAAATATTGATCTGTGGCTTTTTTTCTTATGATGTCTTCATATGGATTTGGTATCAAGGTAATACCGGTCTTATAAAATGAGTTTTCTGAAAAAGCTCGTAAAGGATTGGTGTTTTTTTCTTCTTTAAGTATTTGGTAGAATTCACCAGTTAAGCCAGCTGGGCCTGGGCTTCTCTTTGTGGGAAAATTTCCAATTATTTATTATAGATCTGTTCAGATTTTCTATGTCTTCTTGAGTCAGTTTTGGTCATTTTTGTCTTTCTAGAAATTTTTCCATTTCTCATGAGTCATCTAGTTGATTGGCATAAAGTTGTTCATAGTATTCCCTTATAATCCTTTCCAGCTTCTGATTGGTTGGAGAATCTGAACTTTTAATTTGTACCTTTTTTCTTTTTTTCTTGGTCACACTAATTAAAGATTTGTCAACTTTGTTGATCTTTTGAAAGAATGAGTTTTTGTTTTCATTGTTTTTCTCTATTGTTTTTCCATTTTCTATTTCATTAATTTTTAATGTAATTTTATTGAAATATATTCACATACCATATCATCATCCAAAGTGTACAGCAGCTGTTCACAGTATCATCATATAGTTGTGCATTCATCACCACAGTCAATCTTTAAATATTTTAATTATTGCAAAAAATAAAAATGAGAATAAAAATAAAAGTAAACAGAACATCCCAAATGTCCCATACCCCCTTCTCCATATTATTCATTTACTCTTTGTCTCCATTTTCTACTCATTTATCCATACACTGGGTAAAAGGAGTGTGAGCCATAAGGTTTTCACAATAACAGGGTCATACCACATAAGTTATATAGTTATACCATCACCTCTAAGAATCAAGGATGCTGGATTGCAGTTCAACAGTTTCAGGTATTTCCTTCCAACTATTCTAATGAACTAAAAACTAAAAAGGATATCTATGTAACACATAAGAGTCACCTCCAGAATGACCTCTCGACTCCATTTGAAATCTCTCAGCCACTAAAAATTTATTTTGTTTCAATTCTCTTCCCCCTTTTTGTCCAGAATTCTATCTCAATCATGTGATGGTGGGTCCAGGCTCATCCCTGGGAGTCAAGTTCCACATTGCCAGGGAAATTTATACCCCTGGGAGTCATGTCCCATGTGGGGGGGAGGGTAGTGAGTTTACCTGCGGAGTTGACTTAGGCCACATCTGAGTAAAAAAAAGAGGCCCTCTGGGGGTGACTCTTAGGCACAATTATGAGTAGGCTTAGCCTCTCCTTTGCAGTAACAAGCTTTGTAAGGGCAAGCCCCAAGATTGAGGGCTCGACCTACTAAGCTGGTGATCCCCAATTGCAAGAATATCAGGAATTCCCGGGTGGGGAAGTTTAATATTTCCACATTTTTTTCCCACAGTCCCTCAAGGGGGCTTTGCAAATACTTTTTATTCTCTGCCCAAATTACTCTGGATTGTATTGGGGCTTTATGCTAATCTGTACAAACCAACAAGGTCTCACTCCCTAGTCAAGTTTCCATGTAATTATGGCATTTGAGTAAACTGACCATACAAGTTAAATTATATAGTGTGTTACAGAAAATATAGATTTTGCACCACATAATCATCTCTACCTTTGGTCCCACACAGAAGCCAAAGTCTGATCTACCCCAATCTCAACCAAGTTCATTTTGTTAATATCTCCAATTGAAGTCTGATCTCCTTTTCAGCCTCTTTAACAGTTGATTCATGGGGTGATGAACATTTTAATAAACTAAAAACTAAAAAGGGATGCTATATAATGCATGAGTCACCTCCAAAATGATCTCTTCACTCCATTTGAAATTTCTCGGCCACTGAAACTTTATTTTGTTCCAATTCTCTTCCCCCTTTTGGTCCCAAACTCACAGCTGCCGAACTTGGGCTCTGAGTCCCAGATGCCAAACAGACATCCGAAGCCCCAGGGACTGACCACATCACACACAAACAGCTCAGAGTACCAAAATTTAGAAATAACTGTTACAACTCTTGAATAAACTTGACTGCAATAAGGGCTTACAATCTAGGAACCTTTATGTAAGCTTTGCCCTTATAACCCATGCTCTCAGATTCAATTCTCAGAGTTTACACATTATTATTATTCCATATTAGTGAGGCATTATAATGTCTTTTCATTTCTGGTTTATTTCACTCAACATACTGTCCTCACAGTCCATTCACTTTGTTCACCTCACAACTTCATTCCTTCTTGCTGCTCCCTTATGCAAAAACATTCTTATATTTGTACATTTAATCACACTCACTGACCTCTCTAGGTTTCACTAAGTTATATAGTCCCAGTCTTTATATCTAGCTTTCCTTCTGGTGTCACATAGACCCCAATCATCCTCTTTCAACTGTACTCACAGTCATCTTTTTTCAGTGTACTTACAATATTGTGCTACGATCACACAATATTGTGCTATCCATTTCTAGATCTACACAATCAATTCTCTAGAACATTCTATACTCCTTCAACATCAAATACCCAATCTCTACCCTCCTTCTATCTCCTGATAGCTTCATTTCTACATTCTTCTCCAAACCTCTCTCTTCTGTCTTTTCCTGTCTCTCTGTAGCATTCCCTTTAGTATTTCCTGTAGAGGAGGTCTCTTGTTCATGAACTATCTCAGCATCTGTTTATCTGTAAATATTTTAAACTCTCCCTCATTTTTGAAGAACAGTTTTGCTGGATATAGGATTCTTGGTTGGCAGTTTTTCTCTTTCAGTATCTTGAATATATCATACCACTGCCTTCTTGCCTCCACAATTTCTGCTGAGAGATTTGCACTTAGTCGAGCTTCCCTTGCATGTAATGGATTGCTTTTCTCTTGCTGCTTTCAGAATTCTCTTTGTCTTTGACATCTGAAAATCTGATTAGTAAGTGTCTTGGAGTAGGTCTATTTGGATCAACTCTGTTTGGGGTACATTGCACTTCTTGGACCTGTAATTTTATGTCTTTCCTAACAGTTGGGAAATTTTCATTGATTATTTCCTCAATTATTCCTTCTGCCACTTTTCCCTTCTCTTCTCCTTCTGGGGCACCTATAACATATATGTTTGTAGGCTTCATGTTGCCATTCAGTTCCTTGAGCCCCTGCTCATATTTTTCCACTCTTTTCCCTATGTTCCTCTGTGTCCAGGATTTCAGATGTCCTGTCCTCCATTTCACTGAGCCTTTCTTCTGTCTCTCCAAGTCTGCTGTTGTATAACTCCATTGTGTTTTTCATCTCTTCTATTGTGACTTCCATTCCCATAAGTTCTGCCATTTGTTTTTTCAAGCTTATGAATTCTTCCTTATGATCACCCAGTGTCTTCTTTATATCTTTCATCTCTTTTGTCACATTCTCTCTCACCTTGTTGATTTGATTTAAAAGATTTGTTGAACATCTATAATTAGTTGTTTCAACTCCTGAATCTCAGTTGAAATGTTAGCTTCTTTCTTTGACTGGGCCATATATTCCCATTTCCTGATGTGGCTCATGATTTTTTGCTGAAGTCTAGGCATCTGATTTTCTTGATTGGTTTATTCTGGAGGTTGTTTTCTCTCTTATGCCTAAGGTTTTCTTGTTGGTTGACTTTGATCTCTATGTTTTCTTTTTTCTCTCCCTGGCTAGTTGTCAGATTGGCTCTACCCCCCCCCCCCCATATTCCCCTCAAAATCAGGTGTCCACCGTGGCCTGCCACAGGGATGCGTGTTAGGCACTGGGCACCCCAGCAAGTTCACTGTGTGTGGTAACACAAATCTGCTGGCTTCCAGTGGTGCTCTATTTTCCACTGGCTAGCAAGACCTGAGTTTGTTTAGGGACGCTGCTTTAACACTTGGGTCTTCCCTATTTCTTAGCCCAAACAGGGCTGGGTTTCTGTACCGGGCAGGTAGACCAGTTCCTGTGTTCCTAAGAAAGGGCTGTCCAGCAGATGGCACTGTTTGGTAGCATAATCTTCCTCAGAGGCTGCTTTGCCTCCAAGCACAGGTTTTGTTTCACCCACCTGGGTGAAACTGTGGCATTCCTATGTGCCTGCACTTTGCTGGCCAAAATCTGGCTTGATGTGGGGCTTCCTCAGCCAACCCAGCACTCCACCTCTCTCCAAAGCAAGGAAATGGCTGCTGGCTGCTGCTTCCCTCAAGGTTGGGGGAAGGGCTTTCAGACCCAGGGTTGGAATTGCATCTCTGTCCACGTTTTCTCAGTCTCTTTGTCACTCACTGATCTGGGCCTTGAAATGCCCTCCTCTGTCCACCGGGTATTCAAGCAGAGAGGGCATTTTTCACTGCTGTGAATTTTAGAAGTCTGTGTCCCTGGTGGGAGGCTTCCTGTCTGCTGATTCTGTGCCTTTCCTGCATGGAGACCAAGTGAGGTGGTGGGGTATGATGACCGGCTGGTCTGGGATGGAAAATTCCTATCTGATATTTCTTCAGTTCGGCATTTGCATGGTCTTTCTCTAGTCTATATCTTCTTCCAGAGTTTTAAACAATTCAGAATTGTCCTTTTTTGTTGTTGAATCTCTGGAGTGAAGTTTTCAGTAGCTATTTCTGTCACCATGTTGATGACATCACTCCTATTTCATTAATTTTTGCTCTCATGTTTGTTATTTACTTCCATCCATCAATTTGCTTTGGGTTTAATTTGCACTTAGTTTTTTAGTTTCTTAAGGTGGAAGCTTAAGTTATTGATTTGAGACCTTTTTTTTTCTTTTCTAATATAGATGTCGGAAGCTATAAATTTTCCTCTAAGCCCTGTTTTTGGTGTGTCTTATTTTCTTGGCTGCTAAGGCAGATACCACACAGTGGGTTGGCTTAAAGCAACAGGAATTTATTGTTTCATGGATTCAGAGGCTAGAAGGCTTGCTTCTTCCTGGGATCAGTAGCATTCTGGCTGGCTGGAGATTCTTGGGTTCCTTGACTTTCCTGTCACATGGTGATGTCCTCTCCTTTCTCTTCTAGGTTCCATTGACTTCCGGTTTCCTTTTCTTCCCCGTGGCTTTATCTTCTGTGTCCAATTTCCTTTGCTTATAAGGACCTCGGCCATATCGGATTGAGGCAACCCTCCCATTCAGTTTGGGCACAGCTTAATCAATAATAACATCTTCAAAGGCCCTGTTTACAAATAGGTCCACATCCACAGGAACAGGGGTTAGGATATGATTCAATCCTCAACAAGTGGCATCCCATAAATTTTGTCATGTTGTATTTTTGTTTTCATTCAATTCAAGATATTATCTAAATTCTCTTGTGATTTTTTTCCTTGACCCATGGGTTATTTATAAGTATGTTGTTTACTTTCCAAATATGTGGAGATTTCTCAAATTTCTTCCTGTTGTTAATTTCTAATTTAATTCCTTTGTGATTATAGAACATATTCTCTATGATATCAATCCTTCTCAATTTATTGAAACTTGTTTTATGGTCTAGCATATAATCCTTGAGAAATTTCCATGTGTGCTTGAAATGAAAGTGTATTCTGCTGTCATTGGATGAGTACACTACAGATGTCAGTTTGAGTGACTCACTAATTATTCTATCAATTATTGAAAATAGGGTATTGAAGCATCCAGTTACCATCTTTGAATTGTCTATTTCTCCTTTCAATTTTGTTAATTTTTACTTTGTACATTTTGGGACTCTGTGGTTAGGAGTGTTATTGGTAATTGTTGTATTTTGCTAATAAATTAATCCTTTTATCATTAGGAAATGTCCCTCTTTGTCTCTATTTGTATTTCTTGTCTTAAAGTGTATTTTTTGGACATTAATATAGCCATTTCAGCTCTATTATGATTATGGCTTACATGGTATGTCTTTTTCTATCTTTTTACTTTTAACTCCTTGTGTCTTTGAATCTTCAGTGGATCTCTTGGATGTCTTGGAGACAGCATATTGTTGGATCTTGTTTTTAAAAAATCCAGTCTGATAATCTTTGCCTTTTTATAGGAGTGTTTTGTTGTTTAACATTTAATATAATTATCGATGTGATTAAATTTATATCTCCCATTTTGTGATTTGTTTTCTATATGCCTCATGTATTTTTATTCCTTTGTTCCTTCTCTTCTGCTTTCTGTTGTGTTAAACAGATGATTTTTAGTGTACCAAGTGTGCCAATTCCTTTTCTTGGCTTTTTTTTTTTGAACTATTTTTGAGTTTTTGTCTGTTTGTGGTGGCTCTGGGAATTACAATATGCATCCTAATTTATCACAATCTACTTCAGAGTAATAGTAACTCAATTAATTCAAAATATAGAAACTTTGCTTCAATGTATCTCTATTTCTTTCCCTCTCTTTTTGTTATTATTGTTATATACATTATATATAGATATTACATATATGTGTGGTGTATGTGTGTGCATGTTATAAGTCAAATGATACATTGTTATAACTATTGTTTTTTACAATCTTATGCCTCTTAAAGACATTACAAAAGATAAGAAAAAATATAATCTTTCGTATTTACCTGCATATTTACCTCTTCTGTGCTCTTCATTTCTTTGCATAGATTCCAGTTACTCTCTGGTGTTATTTCCTTTCAACCTAAAGGACTTCCTTTAAAATTTCTGGCAAGGCAGGTCTGATGCCAACAAATTGTCTTAGTCATTGTTTATTTGAGAATGTCTTGATTTCACTTTTACTCTTGAGGGATAGTTTTGGTGGATATAGAATTCTTAGTTGCCAGTTTTTTTTCTCTTTCAGCATTTTGAATAATGCCATCTCACTGCCTTCTGGCCTCCATCATTTCTGATGAGAAGCCAGCCATCAATCATATTGCTGTATGTGATGAGCTGTTTTTCTCCTGATGCTTTCAAGATTTTCTCTTTGTCTTTCAACAATTTAACTATCATGTGTCTAGGGTAGATCTCATTGTACGTATTCTACTTGTGGTTCATTGAGTTTCTTGGATACGTAGATTCTATTTTTCATCAAGTTTGGGAAGATTGGGTTATTATTTCTTCATATTTGTCTCTCATCTCCTTCTGGGATTGCCATTACACTTACATCGGTAGGCTTGATGTTGTCTCATATATCTCTGAGGCTTGTTCATTAGTCTTTATTCTTTCTTTTTCTTTCAGATTGAATAATTTCTATTGATCTGTCTTCAAGTTTTAATTTTTTCTTCTGCCCATCTCAAATCTGGTGTTGAGACCATCATGAATTTTTTTTTTTTTTAATTTTGGTAACTTTCCACTCCAGACTTTCCACTTAGTTCTTTTTTTATTTTATGATTTCTATGTCTTTGTTGATATTATTTGTTTATTGACTTCTTACCAAAATATTTTCCTTTAAGTCATATATATATAAATATCTATATATATTTATTTATTGAGATTGTTCACATACCATATAACTATCCAAAGATCCAAAGTGGACAATCAATTGCCCATGGTACCATCATACAGCTGTGCATCCATCACAATTAATATTTTTTCAATTTTTAGAACATTTTCATTACTCCAGAAAAGAAATAAAGACAAAAGAAGGAAACTCAAATCCTCTCATTTCCCTAACCACCCCCCCTTCATTAATGATTCATAGTTTTGGTATAGTACATTTGTTACTGTTGATGAAAGAATGTTAAAATACAACTAACTGTAGTATACAGTTTGCAGTAGGTATATATATTTTTCCTACATGCCCATCTATTATTAACTTCTAGTTATAGTGTCATACATTTGTTCTAGTTCATGAGAGAGATTTCTAATATTTGTGTAGTTAATCACAGACATTGTCCAGCACGATTCACTGTTTTATACATTCCCATCTTTTAATCTCCAACTTTCTTTCGGGTGACATATGTGGCTCTGAGCTTACCCTTTCCACGACCTTCACACACCTTTCAGCACTGTTAGTTATTCTTACAACATGCTGCCCTCACCCCTTCCCATTTCCAAACATTTAAGTTCACCCTAGTTGAACATTCTGCTCATAATAAGCAACCACTCCCCATTCTTTAGCTTCCTTCTATATCCTGGTAACTTATATTTCATGTCTATCAGTTTACATATTATAATTAGTTCATATCAGTGAGACCCTGCAATATTTGCCTTTATGTGTCTGTCTTATTTCACTCAATATAGTGCCCTCAAGGTTTCTTCATCAACCCATTTCTTTTAAGATGGTTTTGTTCAAACACTATACATTCCATCCTAAGTAAACAATCGTTCGTTCCCCGTATAGTCACATATTTATTAGTCACATATATTCAGCACCATCACCACTCTCTATATAAGGACATTTCTTCCACAAAGATGGAGGAAGAGTCAAAGAAGGCAGAGAGGCAAAAGAAAAAGGCAAGAGAAAGAGACAAAAACAAACAAACCAAAAACTTGATAGCTAGAAAGTGACAAAAGGAAAGATAGCATTAACCTAAAGTAGAGTAAAGAGTCAGACAACATCACCAATGCCTGGAGTCCCATACCCTTCCTCTATTCCCCACCCCCCCCATATGCATTTAGCTTTGGTATATTGCTTTTGTTACATTAAAGGAAGCATGATACAATGTTTCTGTTAATTCTAGCCTCTAGTTTGCATTGATTGTACTTTCCCCCCAATCCCACCCTATTTTTAACACCTTGCAATGTTGACATTCATTTGTTCTACCTCTTGTAAAAACATATTTGTACCTTTTATTACAATCGTTGAGCATCCTAGGTTTCCCTGAGTTACACAGTCCCAGTCTTTATCATTCATCTTTTTTTCTGGTGTCCCACATGATCCCAGCCTTCCTCTTTCAACCATATTCACAGTCATCTTTGTTCAGTGTACTTACATTGCTGTGCTACTATCTCCCAAAATTGTTTTTCAAATCTCTCACTCCTGTCTTTTCCTTTCTGTCTGCAGTGCTTCCTTTAGTTTTTCCTGTAGAGCAGGTATCTTGTTCACAAACTCTGTCATTGTCTGTTTGTCAGAGAATATTTTAAGCTCTCCCTCATATCTGAAGGATAGTTTTGCTGGATATAGGATTCTTGGTTGGTGGTTTTTCTCTTTCAGTATCTTAAATGTATCACCCCACTTCCTTCTTGTCTCCATGGTTTCTATTGAGAAATCCACACATAGTCTTATCAAGCTTCCTTTGTATGTGATGGATCTTTTCTCTCTTGCTGCTTTCAGGATTTTCTCTTTATCTTTGATGTTTGATAATCTGATTATTAACTGTCTTGGTGTAGGCCTATTCAGATCTATTCTGTTTGGAGTATGCTGTGCTTCTTGGATCCGTAATTTTATGTCTTTCATAAGAGATGGGAAATTTTCATTGATTATTGCCTCTTTTATTGTTTCTGCCCCTTTTCCCTTCTCTTTTCCTTCTGGGACACCAATGACACATAAATTCTTGCTTTTCATTTTGTCTTTAAGTTCCCGGAGATGTTGCTCATATTTTTCCATTCTTTTCTCTATTTGTTCTTTTGTGTGTAGGCTTTCAGGTGCCTTGTTCTCCAGTTCCTGAGTGTTTTCTTCTGCCTCTTGAGATCTGCTGTTGTATGTTTGCAGTGTGTCTTTCAACTCTTGTGTTGTGCCTTTCATTTCCATAGATTCTGCCAGTTGGCTTTTTGAATTTTCATTTTCTACCTCATGTACACCCAGTGTTTTCATTATACAGTTCATCTCTTTTGCCATCACTTCCCTAAACTTTTTGAATTGACTTAGTATTAGTTGTTTAAATTCCTGTATCTCAGTTGAAGTGTTTGTTACTTTTTTGGGCCATAAATTTGTTTTTCTTAGTGTAGGTTGTAGTTTTCTGTTGTCTAGGCATGGTTTCCTTGGTTACCCCAATCAGGTTTTCCCAGACAAAAATGAGTTCTGGTCCCAGATGGAAGAAATATTCAGTATTCGGTTTCCCTGAGGGTGTCTTAGAAAATTGGCACACCCTGGGAGGCCTGAGATCACTGTGCTTTTCTGCCCAACAAGTGGTGCCTGTCAGCCTGTACCTCCAGACTGGTGTGAGGAAGTGCGGTCCATGGATGTTTTCCCCCAGGCTCTGCGGTCTGGTTCTGAATGGAAGGCAGGTAGTAGAGCTGGGGCCCACCTCTTTCCTCTTAGGAAAGATAGAGCCTTAGGGAGAGATCATTAGCATTTGAATGATGTCTCTCTGCCTGTGCTATCTCCACACTTGTCTCAGTCAGAGCACTGGGAACTGAAAATGGCTGATGCTTTCTCCACTGAGCCAAAACAGTGACAGAAAGTCCCCTTCAGGGCCAGTCCATGGCTACCCTCTGGCTCTCCAAGGTCAGACATCATCCAAAGCCTGTGTCTGCTTGTTGGGGATTTGTATTGAGCAGTCCATGCTTGTTAATTAAAACCCCAGTTGGAGCTCAGCTAAGCTATGTTTGCTCAGAGAGAGCTGCTCTCTAGCACCATGAGGCTTTGCAGCTCAGGCCATGGGGGCAGGGAGTTCCTGGCTTGGATCCGCAGGTTTTACTTACAGATTTTATGCTGCAATCTCAGGCATTTCTCTGAATTCAGGTTGGGGTATGATGAGTGGATGCTCACAGTTGTCCTCCCACAGTTATTTTTTGTTTGTTTGTTTGTTTGTTTTTTAATCTTCATTTTATTGAGATATATTCACTTACCATGCAGTCATACAAAATAAATCGTACATTTGATTGTTCACAGTACCATTACATAGTTGTACATTCATCACCTAAATCAATCCCTGACACCTTCATCAGCACACACACAAAAATATTAAGAATAATAATTAAAGTGAAAAAGAGCAATTGAAGTAAAAAAGAACACTGGGTACCTTTGTCTGTTTGTTTGTTTGTTTCCTTCCCTATTTTTCTACTCATCCATCCATAAACTAGACAAAGTGGAGTGTGGTCCTTATGGCTTTCCCAATCCCATTGTTACCTCTCGTAAGCTACATTTTTATACAATTGTCTTCGAGATTCATGGGTTCTGGGTTGTAGTTTGATACTTTCAGGTATCCACCACCAGCTACCCCAATTCTTTAGAACCTAAAAAGGGTTGTCTAAATTGTGTGTAAGAGTGCCCACCAGAGTGACCTCTCGGCTCCTTTTGGAATCTCTCTGCTACTGAAGCTTATTTCATTTCCTTTCACATCCCCCTTTTGGTCAAGAAGATGTTCTCCGTCCCACGATGCCGGGTCTACATTCCTCCCCGGGAGTCATATTCCACGTTGCCAGGGAGATTCACTCCCCTGGGTGTCTGATCCCACGTAGGGGGGAGGGCAGCGATTTCACCTTTCAAGTTGGCTTAGCTAGAGAGAGAGGGCCACATCTGAGCAACAAAGAGGCATTCGGGAGGAGGCTCTTAGGCACAATTATAGGGAGGCCTAGCCTCTCCTTTGCAGCAACCGTCTTCCCAAGCGTAAAACCTACGGTAGAGGGCTCAACCCATCAAACCACCAGTTCTCTATGTCTGTGGTCATGTTAGCAACCATTGAGGTGGGGTAGGCCAATACCCCTGCATTCTCCACAGGCTCCTCAAGGGGGCACTACATATTTTTTTACTTGTTTTTTTTTTTTAACCTTTTTTTCCTTTTTAAATCAACTGTATGGAAAAACAAAAGTTAAAAAAAAACAAAAAACAAAAAAGAAAAACATACAATAAAAGAACATTTCAAAGAGACCATAACAAGGGAGTAAGAAAAAGACAACTAACCTAAGATAACTGCTTTACTTCCCACCTGTTCCTACTTTACCCCAAGAAAGTTATATAATATAGCAACATTTCTGTGAGCTTGCTCCTACTATATCCATCAGAAATTAACAGACCATAGTCATTCCTGGGCATCCCCAGAATGTTAAATAGCATATCTGTTCTTCTTGGATTACTGTTCCCCCTTCCTTAATTGCTCTCTATTGCTAGTTCCCCTACATTCTACATTATAAACCATTCGTTTTACATTTTTCAAAGTTCACATTAGTGGTAGCATATAATATTTCTCTTTCTGTGCCTGGCTTATTTCGCTCAGCATTATGTCTTGAAGGTTCATCCATGTTGTCATATGTTTCACGAGGTCGTTCCTTCTTATTGCCGTGTAGTATTCCATCGTGTGTATATACCACATTTTATTTATCCACTCATCTGTTGAAGGACATTTGGGTTGTTTCCATCTCTTGGCAATTGTGAATAATGCTGCTATGAACATTGGCGTGCAGATATCTGTTCGTGTCACTGCTTTCCAACCTTCCGGGTATATACCAAAAAGTGCAATCACTGGATCGAATGGTAACTCTATTTCTAGTTTTCTAAGGAACTGCCAGACTGACTTCCAGAGTGGCTGACCATTATACAGTCCCACCAACAATGAACAAGAGTTCCAATTTCTCCACATCCCCTCCAACATTTGTAGTTTCCTGTTTGTTTAATGGCAGCCACTCTAATAGGTGTTAGATGGTATCTCATTGTGGTCTTAATTTGCATCTCTCTAATAGCTAGTGAAGCTGAACATTTTTTCATGTGTTTCTTGGCCATTTGTATTTCCTCTTCAGAGAACTGTCTTTTCATATCTGTTGCCCATTTTATAATCGGGCTGTCTGTACTATTGTCATTGAGTTGTAGGATTTCTTTATATATGCAAGATATCAGTCTTTTGTCAGATATATGGTTTCCAAAAATGTTTTCCCATTGAGTTGGCTGCCTCTTTACCTTTTTGAGAAATTCCTTTGAGGTACAGAAACTTCTAAGCTTGAGGAGTTCCCATTTATCTATTTTTTCTTTTGTTGCTTGTGCTTTGGGTGTAAAGTCTAGGAAGTGGCCGCCTAATACAAGGTCTTGAAGATGTTTTCCTACATTATCTTCTAGGAGTTTTATAGTACTTTCTTTTATATTGAGATCTTTCATCCATTTTGAGTTAATTTTTGTGTAGGGTGTAAGGTACGGGTCCTCTCCTCCCACAGTTATTATGGATTACTTACTAGTTGTTCCTGGTTGTTTATTAGTTGTTCCAGGGAGACAAACTAGCTTCCACTCCTCTCTATGCCACCATCTTAGATGAGTCTCCCCTCCTTTAAGTTTTAAAACATGGTTTCCTTTAGTTTTTTGAACATATTTATAATAGCTGCTGTGATGCCTTTGTTAATTCCAAAATCTGAGCCCCCGCTTAGACACAGTTTCTAGTGAGTACTCCCTCCCCCCAGTATGGGTCACACTTTCTATTTCTTTACAGATCTCATAAATTTTTGTGAATAGATTATATAGTGTAGCAATTCTGGATTCTGATTCTCCCTTACCCCCTAAGGGTTGTTGTTGTGGCTACTTCATTGTTGTTTAATTACTTGCCTGAACTAAATCCATGTATCACAGTGTGTAGCTGTGGATGTCTCTGCTCAGTTTTTAAAAATTCTTCCTTCCTTCTTTCCTTCCTTCCTTCCTTCTTTCCTTCCTTCCTTCCTTCCTCTTTCATTTTTTCCTTCTTTCTTTCTCCTGGCTTGCTAGGCCTTCCCCATGTGTCCATATAGCCTAGTGGTCAGCCAATGATTGATCAGATGTTGTGCTCAGAAGCCTTGAGTGAATAAGACTCCTACCTTCTGCTGATAGATTGGTGTTTGTAGATAGAGGAGCATATTCAAAGTTCAGGTGGCTTTTAAGTCAGCTCCGGGATTTACTCTCATATCTCCATAGCATATGTGTGCAGGCTCACAGTCAGCCGGGAAGGGTGGATGGCTTGGACCCTCTCTGGTGTCTCCTATGTTGATGTGTTCAGAACTTATCAAGGCTCCCTATTGCTGCCTCATTTCCAAGATTTCCTTGTTAAATTTCTGGCTAGTCTACTTGTCTGTACTTCACCCAAACAGAGCCACAACTTCAAGATAGATGAACTTCTGGTTTTCCCTGTTCATTTGCCACTGAGATAGCCACCTAACTTATAGTGTCACTGGGTATGAGGTTTTTCTGTGCTCCAGTACAAATATAGCCAACCCCTCTGCATCAAAGCTGCTGTTTTTTATGTCTTTCTCTACCTTGGGAGAACTATTATGCTGATGGACCTAGGGTTGGAGATAGGAGCAGTCCCAGTTCTACAGTTCATATCTGAAGTTCAGTAGTTTTTCAGTAACCTCATCTCTTTTTGGTGTGTAACTTGGGTCAATTTAGAGATCACTAAATGGTTGTTATTTTCCACAATTTTGCTCAATTCTATCAATGGTTTTTGGGTAGGGGATTTCCCAAGGTATTTACTCCGCTGTACTGGAAGTCCTGCCAGCATTGCCTTTTTTTAAAATGCAATTTTATTGAGATATATCCACATACCATACAGTCATTCCAAGTGTACAATCAGTTGTTCACAGTATCATCACATAGTTGTACATTCATCGCCACAATAAATTTTTTGAATATTTTCATTACTCCAAAAAATAAGAATAAAAATAAAAATAAAAGTAAAATAGAACACCCCAAACATCCCATATTCCTTCCCCCGACTATTATTCTAATTTTCTACTCATTTGTTCATACACTGGATAAAGGGAGTATGAGCCACAAGATTTTCACAATCACATAGTCACACCGTATAAGCTATATAGTTACACAATCATCTTCAAGAATCAAGGATACTGGATTGTGGTTCAACAGCTTCAGGTATTTCCTTCTAGCTATTCTAGTACACTAGAAACTAAAAAGGGATATCTATATGATGCATAACAATAACCTCTAGAATGACCTCTCGGCTCCATTTGATAACCTGTGCTCTCAGATTCAATTCTCAGAGTTTGCACATTATAGTTAGTCCATATAAATGAGGCACTATAATGTTTGTCTTTTCAATTCTGGCTTATTTCACTCAACATACTATCCTCAAGTTCCATTCACCAAGGTGCATAACTCACAGCCTCACTTCTTCTTGCTGCTACTCAGTATTCTATTGTATGTATACAAACAGTTCACCATTCTATTTATCAGTCTATGTACCCTTGGGCCACCTCCATCCATTGCAAATCATGAATATGGCTGCCGTAAACACCAGTGTGCAATGGCCACTCATGTCCCTGCTCTCAGTTCTTCAAAGTATATATCCAATAACAGAGTTGCAGGACCAAATGGCGACCCCTTAACTTCCTTTGAAACCACCACACTGCCCTTCAGCTGCGCTGTGCCATTCTACTTCCCTCTCAACAGGGAATAGGTACATCTCTCTCTCCACATTTTCTCCAGCACTTGTATCCCTCTGTTTATTTTTTAAACAGTTTTATTCACACACCATAGAATCAACCCTAAGTAAATAATCAATGATTCCTGGTAAAATCACATAATCATTCATTTAAAACCACAATCTATATGAGGAAATTTCCATTTCTTCCCCCAAAAAAGAGGAAAAGGAAAAAAAATGAAGAATAAAAATATAAAAGATAGAAGAAAAATAAAAATAAAATACAATGTAAAGGTCATACAACATCACCACCATCAAGAATCCCACATCACTGCCTTATATCCTCCTCCTATAGACACTTAGCTTTCGTATATTACCTTTGTTACAATTAATGGAAACATATTACAATATTACTGTTAATTATAGACTCTAGTTTGCATTGATTGTATTTTTCCCTGTATACCATGCAGTTTTCAACACCTTGCAATGTTGACATTCGTTCCCCCTCGTTTAAAAACATTCTTATATTTGTACATTCAGTCACCATCATTGACCACTCTAGGTTTCGCTAAGTTATACAATCCCAGCCTTTATCTTCTATTTTTCCTTCTGGTATCATACCCACCCTTAGCCTTCTTCTTTCAACCATACTCACATTCATCTTTGTTCAGAATATTTACAATATTGTGTTACCATCACACGCTATTATTCTATCCATTCCATTTCTGGATCTATACAATCAATCCTGTTCAACCTTCTGTACTCCTTCAGCATCAAATCCCGATCTCTAACCTCTTTCTATCTCCTGATAATCTGTGTTCTCAACTCTCAAATACCACTCATCAGTTTTAGTCCATATTAGTAAGGCCATACAGTATCTGTCTTTTTGTTTCTGGCTATTTTCACTCAGTGTATTGTCTACTGTCTAGCATTTTGTCTTTTGGATTTTATATGTCATATCTTATTTTATTTTTATTTTTTCCCCTCTCTCTCTTTTTACCTTTACTGATATTCTTCATTTCTATACTCTTCTCCAAACCTCTTTCTCTTATCTTTTCATATCTGCCTGTGGTTCTCCCTTTAGTATTTCTTGTAGAGCAGGTATCTTGTTCAAAAACTCTCTCAGTGTCTGTTTGAAAATATTTTAAACTCCTCCTCATTTTTGAAGGACAGTTTTGCTGGATATAGAATTCTTGGTTGGCAGTTTTTCTTTTTCAGTATCTTAAATATATCATACCATTGCCTTCTTGTTTCAATGGTTGCTACTGAGAAATCTGCACATATTCTTGTCGAGCTTCCTTTATATGTGATGGATCACTTTTCTCTTGCTGCTTTCAGAATCCTCTCTTTGTCTTTGACATTTGATAATCCGATTATTAAGTGTCTTGGAGTTGGTCTACTCAGATCTATTCTGTTTGGGCTATGCTGTGCTTCTTGGATCTGTAATTTTATGTCTTTCATAACAGATGGGAAATTTTCAGTGATTATTTCATCCATTATTCTTTCTGCCCCTTTTCCCTTCTCTTCTCCTTTGGGGAAACCCATGACATGTATATTCATGTGCTTCGTGTTATCATTCATTTCCCTGAAACCCTGCTCATATTTTTCTATTCTTTTCCCTATCTTTTCTTTTATGTGTAGGATTTCAGCTGTCCTGTCCTCCAGTTCATGAATCCTTTCCTCTGCCTCTTCAAATCTTCTATTATATGTCTCCATTGTGCTTTTCATCTCTTCTGTTGTGCTTTTCATTCCCATAAGTTCTGCCAAATTTTTTTCAAACTTTTGATTTCTTCCTTATGTTTGCCCAGTGTCTTCTTTATATCATTCATCCCTTTTACCATATGTTCCCCCAACTCATTGATTTGATTTTTGAATTGGTTTAGCAGATTTGTTTGATTAATAACTAGTTTCAATTCCTGTATCTCAGGTGAAGTGTAAAGTTTTTCCTTTGACTGGGCCATATCTTCATTTTTCCTAGTACGATTTGTAATTTTATCTAGTATGATTTGTCTAGGCATCTGGTTTCCTTGATTACCCCAATCAGATTTTCCCAGACCAGATGGGCCCAGATCTTAGGAGGTGTGGTGTATTTCATTCCCAGTGGACCCTGTCCCCGCCAGAGATGGAGAGTGTCAGAAGCCAAGCTTAGGCTGTTTCCGTTTCCACCCCGCCCCCAGGCCCTGGAGTCTGAGTTTTCTGAGGGAGGACCACCATTTGAGCTGGGCCCTGCCCCCCCCACCTTTCTTACAGAAGATAAGCCCTTTAGGGAATTGTCTCCTACACTTGAGTTTTTCCTGTGACTTTCTGACTACTTTAACTCCACCCTTGCCTGGGTCAGTGCTGACAATTGAAACTGCCTGAGGCTTTCTCTAATGAGCTACTTCTTATGAAAGAAAAAAAAAAAAAAAGAAAAAAGCAGGAAGCTCCCTTTTCAGAACCAGTCCCCAGACCTCAAGGTCACCAGGCAAGAACCAGAGTTGGTACTCGATTCTATGTGCCTCTTCTCTTGGGGCACAGCCCTTTTCCAGTATTCTGAGCTCAGCAGACTCCAAAAGCCTCTGTTTTTGTTTATGTTTTTTTTTTTTCTGCCTCCTTTCTGACAGGTTAAACCTCTGGGTTCTCTCCTGTTTGCTCCAGGTTTATCTATGCTTGTCACATGTATTCAGTAGCCCCAGTTTGTTAATTAAAGCTGCAATTGGAGTTTGGTTGAGCTACATTCCCTTGCTCCCGGCAGGGACTGCTTCTTTTTCCTACAGCGAAGTTTTGCAACTCAGCCTGTCATGCTGGTGGGGGAGGGGTACCAGCTTCACAGTTTGGGGATTTTACTTACAGTTCTGTGCTGTGATCTCAGTCATTCTACCCAATTCCAGGCTGGCATATGATGTTGTCCTGTTATGGATATCCCCCCATCAATTGTTCCAGACTATTTTCTAACTGTTTCTATTTACTAGTTGCTCTAGGGGACTAACTAAATTCCACACCTGCCCTTGCCACTGTCTTGCCCCACCTCTCCTAGCATTGCCTTTTAAGGGCTTGGAGTCATGGGAAACCTGGATTACATTTGTAAGAAAAACTTAAGAAAAAATCTTCCAGTTTGTCCCTAAATTTGCAGATGCTGCCCCCTTGAGAATGAAGCCACTGAGAACTCCTGAGATACACATCTATCCATCCATTTATCACACCTTTATCAAGTGTTCACCCTGTCACAGGCACTGTGCTAGGAGCTCAGAGAAGAAAACCAACTAAGACGATGTCATTGCTCTCAAAAAAGCACATGGGAGGGAAGAGAGCCATAGTGGTGAGCATTTCCTAAATGTAGCTGAGAGAGTCTGAACAGGATCAGGGAGGAGGGTGAGGTGAGGGTGGAAGCCCAGCAGAGTGGGGTGTTTCTCTGACCTTTTCCATAGCTTCTTAGCTCCCTGTTCCTGCCTGACACACTTAACTCCCTACCTAGAGGCTAGGAGCCCATATAGCTTTGGGGGAATCATCTTTCTGCTTCATATCACAAAACTCTAGATGGCAGTTCTTTATCTTCAACTGAGAACTGTTTCATGCTCTGGCATAGCAAAGTGTCTGCAGACAGAGATAAGCTGTGTTTTTTTCATTTTTGTCTATAAAATTAATGATCTATTACTATAATGAAACCATCATCTCCTGTCACCATTGAAAATGCAAACATTTTGAGCCTAAAAAAAAAAATAGCATGAAACTTCAGCAGCAAAAGTGCAGATATTTTTAATTTTCCTTTTTTTTCAATAGTATTTGCATTTATCAGAAACATGGAATCATGTAATATTATTGCTGGAATGCCTCTAGGAAATTTTCTAGTCCAAAGTCTTCATTTTACCAGTAGGGCAGTGGGAGACATGTCCAGGGGTGCTTGGTGAGGGGTTCTGCCAGGTCTAGGACTCAGAGTCTCCATTGTCAGCTTTGTTTTCTGTTCTTCAATTGTCCAGGGGTGAGTTTAGATTCTCTGCCTGCAGGAAGGTCCCAACCCAGTTCCTGTGAAGCTGCCGGACAGAAGTTCACCAGCCCTGTCATCTTCTGCTGCCTCGTCTGTGTTTGCTGATTCCAGATTCAGAACCACTCACATTTCTGCTTTTGGTTAAGTCCCTTACTCTTCTACTCAGACTCCTAGGAACTTACAAGGCTCTCACATGTAATGATTAAGAGCTGGCTGACATTTGGCAGGGAGGCTCCTTGTATGGCTGCACCAGTTGTTAAAACACTGAAATGTTTCCATTGGTTGATAGCTGCTCCCTGACCCCTGCAGGGCCCCACCTCTACTGCCCTGAGCACCCTATAATTCAGCAACCTAGGGATTAATTCTGGCCATCAGGGGCCCCCAGGACCCTGCCCCAGCCTCAATGCTGGCATCTACTCTGATTGGTTGGTGCCCGTAGCCTCCTCATTGTTAAATATTTTGAATATCAGCCCTGGTTAATAGCAGGAGCCTGTCTGGGTTGAAACACTGCTTCCTCTCTAGCTCTGTGACCTTGGTCGAGTGGTTTTAACACTCCAAGACTCAGTTTCCCCATCTGCAAGTGGGGATAAATACACCCCCAGGGGGTTGCTTAGAGATTCTCACAAATAAAAATATCCTGGTGTTTTGCTAGTTCTCCTGCGAGCATCCCATACTTTCAGTTTCTTTATTGCTAGTTCTCCATTCTAGGGCCTCTTACTTTCTCCCCACTTCCCAAAATCAACAATGAGGATAGCTGTGGATCTCCATATTGTTTCCAGACTGTGTACAGCCACACAGCCAGGACCATGAGAGGACAGAAAACAGGCTGTGCTGAGGAGTCTTCCCTCTTGCGCCACATGCGCGGATCTGCCTGCCCAGATCAGTGGGTGCCCCTTTCCCAGCAGGACCTCTGGTTCTCCTCCCTCAGAGTCAGTTCTCCCCTCTCAACACCCACATTCTAACATCAGCCAGGGCTGCTGTCCGCCCAACCCGTGCCTTTGTCTGACTCGGCGTCTGACTTGGCGAGTGGACCGCAGGCTGGATTTCAGGCTCCTCTCACCCCTCTGGCCGTCACCCCTTATGCAGTGCACATCCTGTACAACTGTACACAGCAGCTCTGCTGGCAGCACTTAGGGTCATTTAAGAATAGTGCTGATAGATTTGCAAACACTGGAGTCTGTAAAGAAAACAGCTAATTACAATCATTAGTCCAAGCTTTGCTTTACAATCAAATGGCATGACTAATAAAGAAAGTGTCCCAAACTCTTAATTTTTATTCAATCATCATTTGTTGAGAGCCTACCAGTGTCAGACTCCAAGGATACAGACATGACCGGGACCTGAAGTTGGTGCTTGAGGGGTTTGGCGTCTAGGAGAGAAGCAGCCTTTTGGAACTAGAGGTATGGCCTTGAACTAGTCAGGACCTGCCCTGGGGTCAAAGGGCAGGAAAACCCACCTGGGGCTGGAACCCAGGAGTGAGTGAGGGACCTTGAGCCGGGGAGCAACATGTGCTTTCCTTGGCTGGGCCTTCCTGCCAGGGTTGGTCTTTGCTCTGACTTCAGCCCCTCTGGTAGAAACACTCAGCTTTCTCACAGCTCCACCTGCGCGCCTACCTGGAAGCCCCTCCCCCACAATGCATTGTCTTTCTTTTTTGAGGGGGGGTCCAAGGCTGAACTCTGCTGTCTCAGCCCAGATGCCCCGGGAGGTGAGGCGCTGCCCCCCTGGGGAGCCTACAGCACACTCTCTACAACTTTGCAAATGCAGACGATGGGAGAGACGACACATTAAGCCCGTGCGGTTGCACACAGCGAATTTTTGCCGACGCGTGCTCCTGGAACAAAATCACCTTTTGTACGGTATTAATGTAAAAGTTTCATTTAAAAGACACCAGCTGTGGTCCTACCCAGGTTTATTCATATGGGACCTTCACTGGGTCAACTTAATACTTAACTACTGCTTATTATCCCATCAGTCTTCAGGGACAACCCATGATCTAATTGCCCAGCATTTATGTTGCTTGGTAACCACAAATAGAGAATAATAGTCCTTAAAGGGGCAGTGTGGAATTTCATGCCCCTGCAGTGAAGTACACTTCATTTCCCAGAGCACCCTGTGTTTTTTAATTCAGTGAATAAAAATGTGCAATGAATAATTAATTATGTGCTTGGAGGCACAATAGCTGCCTACTTTTGAATATTCATCAGTGGCATTATTAATTCACTAGAAATCCCAGGGAGGAGTGGGATAGGCTTTTAGCCTAGCTGGAAGACTTAAAGATAATGCTTTGCAACACGTGCAAACTTTTTTAAAGCTGACTTTTCTTTGGGAGATGTTTTCTGGGTAATTTTCTTCTTTTAAGAACATTTCACAGGGTCCGGATTCCTGCAGAGCTGGTGGGACACAGGGACCACCAGTGACCATGGAAAAGGCCCACTCTGGGAAAGCCCACTTGGAAAGTACATTACATGAGCAGGCCCACTGGCCTCCCGCGGCCGGAGTGCACTAACGGGAGCCAGAGGCGACAGCCGTGGAGGCAGGGCCCGTGCTCACTCCGGGAAGGGAAAGCAGAGCGGGTGTTGGACAGGCTTGCATGAGGCTCCCTGGGGGCCCTCTCCTGTCGGGGTGCTGGTGGCTGTGGACGCTCCCTCTGCGGCCTCCAACGGGCTGCTCTGAGCCACCCCAGGCCAGGGAGGTGTATGGGGCCACTCTCACTGGGCTCTGCCGGAACCGAGGTCTGAGGCCAGTTCAGGTCAGAGCCAGGACTAGAAGCCAGGCCTCTAGCACACCTGCTTGTGAGCCCCACAAGAAAAAGCCTGTGCTAAGTTTCCTCTTGCAGCTCTCGGAGACCTTCGTGCTGGTGTAACTCCTAACCTCACTTTCTCCTGTGGAAATCTTCCTGTGGCCAGGATGGCTAATGGCCTTCCGTACACACCCTCCTCCCCCTCCACCTTGCTAATATAACCTCAGTATGACATGGGCAGCCTGGCGTCCAGCTAAGACATCACACTTCCTGGACTCCCTTGCAGCTAGAAGTGGTCACCTGACAAATTCTGGCCAATGAGATGCAGGCAAAGGTGGGTGGAAGGAGCTTCTGGGCGGTCTTCTTAAAAGGGGGGTGGGGTGAGAGTCCTGTTTCCCCTGTTACCCTCCTTCTCTTTTCCAGCCTGTGTTGTAGATGTGATGGTTGAAGCTCCAGCAGCCATGTTGGACCGTGAGGTAACCTTGAGGATGGAATCAATGTGCTAGGGTGTTGGGTAAGAAAGAAGGAGCTTGGAAGCCTGGTGACTGTAGAACTGTGGCACTGGCCCAGAATTGCCTCCACCAATCTTCTTTCACAGGAGAGAGAAATCAACCTCTAACTTGTTTAAGCCTGATTATTCTGAGCTTTCAGTTGTGTATTGCTGAACCCAATCTTTTTTTTTTTTTTTAATTGTTTTATTTTTTTATTTTTTTATCTTCATTTTATTGAGATATATTCACATACCATGCAGTCATACAAAACAAATCGTACTTTCGATTGTTCACAGTACCATTACGTAGTTGTACATTCATCACCTAAATCAATCCCTGACACCTTCATTAGCACACACACAAAAATAACAAGAATAATAATTAGATGAAAAAGAGCAATTGAAATAAAAAAGAACACTGGGTACCTTTGTCTGTTTGTTTCCTTCCCCTATTTTTCTACTCATCCATCCATAAACTAGACAAAGTGGAGTGTGGTCCTTATGGCTTTCCCAATCCCATTGTCACCCCTCATAAGCTACATTTTTATACAACTGTCTTCGAGATTCATGGGTTCTGGGTTGTAGTTTGATAGTTTCAGGTATCCACCTCCAGCTACCCCAATTCTTTAGAACCTAAAAAGGGTTGTCTAAAGTGTGTGTAAGAGTGCCCACCAGAGTGATCTCTCGGCTCCTTTTGGAATCTCCCTGCCACTGAAGCTTATTTCATTTCCTTTCACATCCCCCTTTTGGTCAAGAAGATGTTCTCCTTCCCACAATGCCAGGTCTACATTCCTCCCCGGGAGTCGTATTCCACGTTGCCAGGGAGATTCACTCCCCTGGGTGTCTGATCCCACGTAGCGGGGAGGGCAGTGATTTCACCTTTCAAGTTGGCTTAGCCAGAGAGAGAGGGCCACATCTGAGCAACAAAGAGGCATTCAGGAGGAGGCTCTTAGGCACAACCATAGGGAGGCCTAGCCTCTCCTTTGCAGCAACCGTCTTCCCAAGGTGCTGAACCTAATCTTAATCTTGTTCCCCTGCTCAGAGTTCTGTCGTTGTTTTTGCATTCGCTCTAGATTTCTTGGTGCTTACTCTTTTTTATAGATATGAAATTTCCTTGAAAAGTTAACGTCTTGCATAATAATAAATAACCTGTGTAAACCAAGCAGAAGTGCTTTAAAAGCAATATTCTGTAAGGAGCTCTGTAGGCCTCTCCATCCATTTCCTTGGGTACCCCAGAATCTTGACTGGAAAAGGCAGGAGGGAACTGCTTAGTTTGGGCATCTATCTTTAATTGTGGCTTGGAGGAGTTCTTGAATTTGGGACCTTTGAAGTGGTTAATGAAAGGACTATTTGAACCTGGTTAAACCCAAGCTCTGAAATGAGAACTTCCACCATTCTTCTTATCTAAGACACTATCAAATATAAGGTGCACCATATTTTATATACCAACAAGGAAGAAAAAGTTCTGTCCATTATAATTGGAAGATGTATCCTGATTTCATAAATCTTAAATGTGGGAAAAATATGTACCATATTTCATTTTTAGAATCAATGAAATATGGTACATATTGTTGACTATATAGTCAATTTGAACATAATTACCCGTAACCAACTACAACTACTACCTAGAATTCTGTTACTAACTTTCTGCTCCATTCTTGCCAAGAAAAAGGTGAGACTTTGCTGGATCCCAGACAGTTTTTGTTCCATAATGAGAATAACTTTCTGGAATTAGACCCTTATTTCTATTTGTCAAGCATATCTGAGTCTCTGCATAGGATATGAGAGTACTAAGTGTTTGCTTTCAGTGCTAATTCTCTCTCCCTGGTGATCCTGGGGTGGTTGCCCCTCTCCGCTCTGCTCAGGAGAATGCCCAGTGATGGTTATTCATTGACCTAGACATGGCTTTTCTTGGCTTGGTCCCCTCTTCCTCTGTCTGGGCTGTGTGTTCCATTGTGCATGTTGGCTGCATTGTACTTGTATTTTGGTGATGGGAGAGATGTCCTTGTCTCTCTGGATCGGATGCTGTTGATGCCCCAAGTGTATCCCCCCAATCCAGTGACTGGCCTGCAGCTAGATTGGACCTTGCCAGTCCCCCCTCCCCTGCATAGTTGTCCACCTCTAGTGTCTGAGTGTCTCTTTATCTCTGATTTACGGTCTCCCCATCCTCTCTGAAATTACTTCACCTGCTCAACCAGCGGCAGACAAATGCTCCAGCTTCCCCATTCGCTGTTGGAAATTTCTGAGATCTTCCCATGTGATTTCTCAGAGAGTTCCCAGCAGGATTGAGCTCCAGCTGCCCACAGTGGTAACTTAGTCATTAACACCTATTTAATTGTGTTTCCTTCCTCCTCCGTATCCTTTTGCCCACTCTCTCCCTTGGGCTCCCTAGGATTGCTTCCCAAGTAAACTACCTGCACCGGAACATGCTTTGGGGGGAAGCTCTGTTTAACAGAAAGAGTAACTTCCAGATTGGAATCCAGGCTGAAAGTGTTTTCTTCCAACAGACAGAAAAGTTGACACCATTTAAAAAATCCTTCAGTGCTGCTGTAGCCGCCAAGGGGTTGTGACAGATTGCTGCAGGGATGACCCCGGATGAGTCACACCTCCCAGGATCCCTGCCTCTGTGTAGCCTTCTCACATCAACTCTGGTCCAGGATGCATGATTTTCTTTGGTCATTGGAACATCAGCAAATAGGACGTAAATAGAAGCAATCAGAGCTTGAGCATTTGAGTGTGTCCTTTGGGAACATTTCTGCCAAGATGCAAAGAAGCCCAGTCTAGGCTACTGGAGGGTGAAAGACCTCGTCGAGGAGGACTAAGGTGCTCCAGCCAACAGCCAGCACCACCTTCCTGACATGGAGGAGACCATCCTAGACCGTCTGGTTTCAGTTGAGCTCTTGGAGGCCTTGAGCTGCATCCATGATCCCAGGGAGTCCAGAAGAACTGCCCCTGTGACCTTGGAAGACTCCAGTCCTGGTCCCAGCAGGGACACCTGGCTCATTCTGTCACCTGGACCAGGAATGCCTTAGCCCTCCGGTTCTCTGTTTCTCCGTCTACAAACAAATGGTGGTGGGTGGAGAGTGGGAGTGGGTGGGAATGAACAGAGTTTTAAACTTTACTTCCTACTTAATAAGAGGTCAATCCAAGTTCTATCAATACATTTGCATATGAGATTCCATAGTAACCAGGAAAGGCCTAGGCTTTTAGAAGTCATTGTTAGAGCAGCCACCGTGGTGGAATAGAGGTGATTTTTTGTTTGAGTCGGGGGCATGGGTTTGACTGCTGGCCTCTAGGGTCCATGCATATGAAGGCCGTCTCCCTGCCCTGGCGCTGCACTGCTCTTTGGATGTTTTGATTGCAGTGAAGGGGAAATGACTGGACACCAAGAGACAGAGAGTAGTCCACAGGCTCCTCTTTCCTTTGCTCCTTGGCAGAGGCAATGCCCAACACCATCCCCAGCCATTCCCCGCCCTCTTCCTGGGTTTCTGGCTGAAAGCTGGATGTGTCAATTGTCCAGATGGCCCTGAGCCCCCAAGTTTTTATTGCCCATTTGATGATTGGGGAGCAGACGTCAGGGGGTTTCTCCGGGAACCTGCAGCTGAGCCCTTGCAGGGGCTTGTGGGCGACTGTTCTGCAAGCCCAGAGGGTGGCTCATCCCAGGACAGAAAGTGTGGGTTTGTGGCCTTATTCAGTGTGACTTGATTCTGCCTGATGAGCTGGTTGTCTTCTGCTGCTTTTTCAGGTCCTCTCTCCTCTCGCCTCCCTCCTCTGCCCCAGGAAGCTGGCCTGTGTGGGTGACCTCAGCGGGCACCCCTGCCCTTTGGCCTCTGGTGGGTTCAGACAATGGGGAGCTGGGGCAGGGGCAGCGTGGGATCAGACTCAGCTCTTCCGGGGTCACCTCAAGGCGCTTGCTGGGTCCCTTGACTGGGAGTCACTGCTCATTTCAGGGTGGTCTTCTCTAGTCCCAGGCCCTTCCCAGGTGGTACCCTCTCCTTCCCCACGCCTCCCTCCCAAGGGTGGTGACGACCCTCACTCTCCCATCCCGTATACTCACACACGTGTAAATGAACCCGCCCTCAAAGTCTCCTTCAGCATGGCGTGTGTCTCCTGTGTGTATCCTCACTGGCTGATAGATGGTATCTGGAATTCAATAGCATAAAACTCTTCCCAACATTCCTACGGAGTTAAAGATCAAAAAAGAAAACGAGGAAAGGAAGCTGAAATTTTAACCAGGTTATAATGAGAGAATTGAATTGCAGCTGTCACTGCTTCCACCCTCCACACACACACACACACACACACACACACACACACACACACGCAGTCTATAAATGTGGCCTGTCTTTGAGAAGGACTTTCGGAACCTTGGTACAGCTCACCAGAAGACAATAGGGACAGTCTATCCGTTTATTTTGTTCTCAAAAGAAGGAAAGTTCATTTTGGGTGCGCCGGGGACTCAGGCTTCATTTTGGGGATTTCCAGGGTAGCCCCATAAATCTGCCTCTTCCACTAAACGTGTGATCCTGGCTCCCGCCCTGAGCCTGTTTCCTTCTGTGCGGAGTGAGGGTGTTGATGTGCACATCCACAGGCGGTCGAGGGGGCTGAAGGCGACTCCAGGCGTGGGAGAGATCCAGCCAGTGTCCGAGCTGGTGATGTCGGCTCCTGTCCCAGGGCTGCCTTTCCCGCTTAGGACTGAGACGTGGCCCCCTCCCCTCAGGGAACCTGCAGCCGCCGGGGAAGGGCCTGCTCACCCCTAACCAACACTAACCACACATCTCACAACTAGGGCCTCAATGAAGTTGCACTGTTTGGATGGCAAGTATCAAAGAATTATTTCATTATTTTGACTGTGATGGAGAAGACTTTCCCAGGGAGGGAAGGTTGGGATGGACCTGGAAGAATGAGTAGAGTTTGAAAGAAGGGGAGAAAAGGTGCAAAACCAAGTGTGATGTGTCAAAAAATCATCAACTTGTGAATGCACCAAACTTTCTCCTCTGCCCGCTAAAGAAGGGTCTGGCTTTGCCCACCCCTTCTACCGACTCTATGTCCCTTTGAAGAGGATTCTGTGGTTACCAAGCTAGTTCTTTGGGTCTTTGACAGATGGGGGAGGGGGAAAGTCAGAAAAGACTGCAACCACCAGGGCTGAAACTCTCAAGAAAAGCAGTGGTAGGTGAGTTACCCACCCCTGGGGGTTGTGGGTGGCTGAGAGCCTGAAATGACAGGGCTCGGTGGTGGAGTAGTGGCCCAGGGCAAGAGGGCAGAGAGAGAAGTGAGAGAAGAGAAAAGCTTTCTGGGTGGGAGAGGGAAAGTCTCCCAGGAGCTGCAGGGCTTCAGAAGTAAGGAGAAAACAGTTGCTTTCTTTAAGAGACGCCGTGGATTATATTCATGTGGTGTCAACAATGAGAGACGCCCCTGTTGGACTTGGGTTCTTGGAATGGGACATTGTTCTTAGAATGGATCATTTGGTTCCAGGCCTTATGCTGGGGCACAATGAATAGTCATCAAATACACTTTTTTTTTTTAAAGCCCTCTGGTCAAAAACTAGTTTCCTAGAGTTTTTCTTTCACCAAATTCTTGACTAAGACACAGTGTTTCCACTTTCAACCAGTGAAATGACAATATCCTTGCGGTCATTGCTTGAATCATCACGATCATCATTTTCCTCAGCAAATTCACATTTTCATTAGAGTTTGCTGGGGAGCTCAGGTGCATGGGCTTAGACCAATGAAAATCTTCTGGCATTTTGCTCTTAGCTTGGGTTGAGACTGGAAGTAATATTTACATGTATCTTTTATTCCTAAGAGTGTAACACTGTGCTAATAATAACTCTAAGAAAGCAAGCAAACTCTGCATCCTAGACTCCCTGCCCACCTCCCCCTACCCCCTAATGCTTCAAGTGAGAGTGGAAGAATCATGAATAATAAATATGGAGATAAGAGAATGAAACTGGGAAATCAATTTACTGCAAAATATTTGCATATTTTATTAAAAGAAACTGTGTATGAGACCCATAACAGGGTGGGATGATTTATATTTTGATTTGATTTGTGAACATTACACCCCTGGGAGAAGGGATGAAGCTCAGCCATCCAGGCAGGACTTTCCTTTCCCAGTGATGTCAAAAACTCATGGGGCCTTAGGATTCATAGGGACTTAGCTATTGACTTACACCTCTTACTTTACGGACAGGGAAACTGAGGTCTGGAAAAACTCTGTGGGTTGGTGGCGGAGCCAAGATTCACCTGGAAAGAAATCCTTTGTCTTAAAAATTTAAGGAACATGGTAAAGGCATAAAGAAAATCCTACCAGCGGGCACAGCTATGGTTTTTTACATTTTTGGTCAAAATTAAGAAAATAATCCTTGTCTCCCGTTCTCCTTGAAAACACACATATAAACCCCGACAAATGCACATTTGACATTTATTTTTAGAGAGACAAGAAAGATGAAATCTTCATTGAATATATACAACACACACACACACACACACACACACACACACACACACACACACACACAGACAGAGTCATTCTCCAAGAAAGGTTTCTAGCAGCTTCTTCTTAGAGCAAACAGATCCTTCATCGGTGAAATGGTGGGGCATTTGTTGGCTTTCTCCTCTCCCCTCCAAGCCCTCTCCATTACACAAAAATCCTTTAAAAGTTACGTCCCTCATTGCAAGTACTGCTTGTTTGACCAAACATAAAGCTCGAGGATTGCTACCCACTTCAAACCAGGTTGGTGACTTCCTGCTGGGTTTTCCACAGTTCGCGTCATCCACACAGCCACGGTTCCGTTTGGTGGCTTCCAGCTCAGGGTTAATCTTCCCAGGAGCCCACTACTCCCTTTCAGCTGCTGCCCTGCAGATTCACAGTCTCCCGCTGCTGATGGGTTCCCCATGCTGCTCAGGAAACCCCCGAGGCTCCTAGACAGTGCCCTCTCCCATTTCCCACTGAGGTTCTTCCGAACTGTCTCCACTGTCCTCACACTGTGCTCCCCACCATCCCTCCCTCATAGAGGATGGCTGTGCCCCCTGTGAGAATGGGATTCAGCTTAGCTTTCACACAGGGTGGGGACAGTTCGGGGGCTGGCAGAGGGTTAAGAAGCCGAGCTGCAATCAGTGGCTGGTCCTCCTGTTTATCCGCCCACTGTCCTTGCAAGGTGGAGACTCCGGGGTGGAGTTTCCTAAAATAGCCTCATAACTTGTTACCAAACTAGCTCAGACTGGCTCTGCAGTTAAAGAACAAATGAAAGAGGCTGCATAAGCATAGAAGTGGTATCAGTGCCTTATGTGGGCAAAACAGTTACAGTCAGGGGTGGAGACTTGTTTCAAATGTTTCTTGTTTCAAATGTTTCAAATTTGCAGGAGAGACTTATTTCGATTGTTTCAAGTTTGCAGGGGCTGCATGTTTCAAATTTGCATGGGTTAGTTAGGCCTGTTGAATAGTCTGTAACCTCTGGAGTATCCAGCCAACAGAGAAACAGGGGAGGGACTTGCGTGTTAGGCTTAGGGCATAAATAATACTCTGTTCTGTTGTTCTGCACGCCAACCACCACGTTTGGGTTGTGCAACCATTCTTGCAAGATCATGAATAAATTCTTTTCTTCTCCACAATTGGGTAAGCATTTATTCCTTTTTAGGTATAGTGCTTATTTCTCACACTCCTATTTGCTGGTGTAAACAGAGCAGGACCATAAAACTGCCTGCTTTTAGCAAATGCTGGGCACAGAGCAGGTGCTCATTAAATACTTTGAGTATTAATTCCAATTCATTAATTTTAATGAAGCAGCAGCCCTAAGGGGCACAGGTCCAGTGGAACAGTAGTTCAATCAAACTAAGCAAAGGCAGTGTCACCGCATCTATGGATTGGGGAGAAAATGAAAGAATTCCTTTGGGAATGCCTGTTCCAGAGCGGGACACTTAGGATCTAAAGCCAGGTCTGTTGTCAACTGTCCACATGACTCTTGGAAAATGTTCTGTCCATCCATTTGTTCATTCATTCAATCAATCAATCAATCACTGCCTCATTACCTGATAAACCATCCCTCAGCATCTGCCTTGAGCTGGGTATCATGCTAGGCACCAAGAATACAGGCCCAGTGAGGCACAACCTGCTCGTGAGATGTCACAGTCTCGTAAGAATAGTAATACCTAAAACAGCATAGCGAGGAGAGTAATGGAGGTACAAAGGTCAGAGAGTGTATAGATGAGGGGGATTTCATTCCAGCTGGGGCAGGTGGTCAGAGGAGAAGGTGGCATCAGAGCTGGAGCTGGAAAGAAGAGTTGGAATGTGTCACGTAAAGAGGGGAGGGGAGGGGAGGGGAGGGAAGCTGACCCAGGGCAGCAGGAAGCTGGGAGGGAACCAAACTGCAGGAGAGTCTGACAGGCTATGAACCTTTGTAAATTTTAGCCAGGCCAGGCAGTTTCCACGATGATGGTGGAGAATCAGTCCTGGGCTTGTTGTCGTTGCAGAGAAGATGCCTGGGGTGAGGGCACTGCCAAACCCCCAGGGTCTTCTTGCTACCAGCCTCTGAACACTGGGCCTGCAGGACTCCCAGGCTCCCTTACCCTCATGGCTTAGACAAGGAAATTGTGTCCCAGAGAAGGTCAGGGACACAATCCAGCCATGGACAGCCAAATGTCGGGTTTCATAACCCACAGAGGCACTCAGAGATGAAGTGAAAATAGTGCTGGAAAGAGAATGGAAATCAGGAGAAGGAAAATATGGGATTCCCTTTGTTAGAAATATGATTCACACATAGTTTTTAAAGAATGGCATGAATATTTGATGCTTCCTTTGCTTCTTGGTCTGTTCCTCCTTCTACTAATGCACCCTGGCTGCCACCTGGGAGTTACTCTTCTCCTTTGGATGCTGTTCCGGTTTGCTAATGCTGCCATTATGCAAAATACCAGAAATGGATCAGCTTTTGTAAAGGGGGTTTATTTATTTACATAGTTACAGTCTTAAGGCCATAAAGTGTCCCCATCAGTAATTGGGTACCTTCACTGAAGGATGGCCAATGGCATCTGGAAAACCCCTGTTAGCTGGGAATGCACATGGCTGGCGTCTGCTCTGGAGTTCTGGTTTCAAAATGGCTTTATCCCAGGATGTTCCTCTTTAGGCTGCAGTTCCTCAAAAACATCACTCTTAGTTGCTCTTGGGGCATTTGTCCTCTCTTAGCTTCTCTGGAGCAAAAGTCTGCTTTCAAAGGCCATCTCCAAAATGTCTCTGTAAGCTGAAGCTCCTCTCTCAGCTCCTGTGTGTTCTTCAAAGTGTCCCTCTTGGCTGTAGCAAGCTCACTCCTTCTGTCTGAGCTTATATAGTGCTCCAGTAAACTAATCAAGGTCCACCCTGAATGGGCAGGGCCACACCTCCATGGAAACTATCTAATCAGAGTTATCACCTACAGTTGGGTGGGTCATGTCTCCATGGAAACACTCAAAGAATTACAATCTAATCTACATTAATATGTCTGCCCACACAAGATTGCATCAAAGATAATGGCGTTTTTGGGGACATGAAACATTCAAACTTGCACAGAAGCTGTCTTAGTTTCCCAGCTGCTAAAACAAAGCCATACAAGGAGTTGGCTTAAACAATAGGAATTTATTGGCTCACGGTTTTGAGGGTAGGAGAAATCCAAAATCGAGGCATCAGCAGGGTGATGTTTTCTCCCCAGAGGCTGTTACATTCTGGGGCTGGCTGCCAGTGATCCTTTGTCTTCGGCTTTTTTGCCCCATGGCAGTGCACATGGCGGCGTCTTCTCCGTTCTCTTGCAGGTTCCCTTGACTTCCAGCTTCTTCTTCATGTGGCTTCTTCTTTGTTAAGCTTCCAGTAATAGGATTAAGAACCAATCTCCTTCAATTGGACATCTTCAAAAGGTCCTATTTTCAGTGGTTTCACACCTACAGGAATGGATTGAGACTAAGAACATGTTTTTTTCCCAGGGGTACATACATAACTCAATCTCCTACAGATGCACTCTGAGGGGAACCGTCAATCAAAGGGACTTTCACTCCCCTAGCTGGGGAATGGGCATGTGACCAGCCTCAGCCAATCAGATTCTACATGAGATTCTTGGAAGAGACAGGCTAGTATCAACACAGCCAGAGCTGCTTCATCCTGGCAGCAGACTCCTGAGGGATGCTTGCCTGGTCCTTGCTGCTTACCTTCCTAAAGCCACTCTGGTTCTGGCCCTGTCTGAGTCTAGTCCAGCTTTCCCTTCACTTCTGTAAACACACATGTGTCCTTTCAGTGAATTCCTTTTGTGCCTTATCATAACCACGGTTATCATTAGTGTTTGCTACCTGCAATCAAAAACCCAAACAATGCAGGGAACATCATTCCTGTAAGAGGAAGTGCCCGAAGTTAGCCAAACTGCACTGTTATGCACTGTCTTCCATAGGACTGCCCTCACTTTTGACACCAATTGCAAGTTCAGGGGTGTATTCATTATGGATCTCTATAGGAACATAACCAACAGGATATGTATATATACTCACATATATATACATGTATATACACTCACATATATATACATGTATATATACATACAGGAGAGATACATTATATAATATGTATGAATACATATGGGCTATATATAAATAAATTTCTTGTATAAATATTAAGAGATTTATTGTGTTATAGGAATTGGCTTATGTGATTGTGGGCAAGTCCTAATTCCACAGGGCAGGCTGCAAGTAGGAAACTCTGATGAAGGTGATGTTGAATTCCCCAGAAGATGCTGGCTGGCTAAAGTAGAGATAGAAATAATTCTTTCTGACATCTGAAATCTTCAGTTTTGGCTTTAAGATCCCCAACTGATTGGTTAAGGAGATTTCCCTCACTGCTGAAGGCAATCTTCTTTGTTGATTGTAGATGCAGTCAGCTGTAGATGTAATCAACTAACTGTAGATGCAAATCCAACTACGAAATACCCTCAACAATAAGGCCAATGCTTGCTTGACTGAACAACTGGACACCAAAACGAAGCCAAGTTGACACATGAAATTAACCATCACAGGGCAGTTCCCCAAACCATTCTCAGGTTAGATAATTCACTAGAAGGACTCACAGAACTCAATGCAAGCTATTATACTCATGGTTGCAGTTCATCACAGGGAAAAGACACAGATTAATATCCGCCACAGGAAGAGATGCATAAGGCAGAATCTGGGAAGGTTCCAAATGCAAATTTCTGTTGTCCTTTCCCATGAAATCAGGATGTGTTACCTTCCTGGAACTGATGTGTGGCAATACACATATAATATTGCCAACCAGGGAAGCTTACCTGAGCTTTGATATCCAGTTTTTATAAGGCTTCATTACATAGACATGATTGACTGATGGATTACCTATGTAGTCTCCAGGTTGACTGACACCACGTGACCCAAAGTCACCATCCTAAATCACAAGGTCTGTCTTCCTTTACGCTAAGGCTATTGGGTGTGGCTGGCTCCACTCTAAGATCTGGGGTTGTCAGTCCCTGCCCTAAATGAAGATACTCCTGTCAGGTATGGCATAGATTACCTCCCAGAAGCTGAGGGCAAAGGCCAGACCTCTCTTTGGGCAAGGCCAAATTTTTTACAACACAGGAGGCATAAAGGATTATATAGTTTCCAGGGTATCTGTTGCTTGCTGTCCTTAAAGTACATTCTGATTTCTTTAAGCTCTTGCTCAAAGAGCAAGTACTTGGTTTTCTGACCCATTGGACAGTAAAGATGTTACAGAGATGTCTGGGTGTCTTGGAAACAGTGTTGGTTTCACAGCAGGCAGAACAGAGACTGAATCCCTTCTCTGCTCCTTACTCTGTGTGGCCTCTGGTGGACTGTTTTGCCTCAGTTTCCTCATCTGTGCAATAGTATAACCATCCTACTTTGCAATGCTGTTGTGGTGATCAAGTGAGTCAATGGGGTGAACACACTCTGCAAACTGTGAAGTACTCTAGGCATGTCAGAAGCTGTTATTATGATTATCATTAAGGGACAGTTAGTGGTTACAGAAAGCATGGCATGAGGATGTTTCAGCTGGCCCTTTTGAGAGTAAATAGCTGCTTCCTACCAGTAACTCCATATAAAATGCAATGAAGGGGGAGCTTGGGAAGATTCTACTCTGCTGAATCCATAGTTTTTCAGGCTGTTCATTAAAAAGAATTTCTAAAAATAGGCTCAGGTCAGAGATGATGTCCCAGACAGCAACGTTTCTCTGAGCTTGACCCAAATCCCTGTGATTTCATTTTCTAACAGCCTGGCTACCTGGGGAGACAGGCCTGACCCAGCTGGGCCTCTGTGCTCATTTTCCAGCTATAGAGAAGTCCACAGCCTTTCCCTGCTTGTCTGGGGTGTCAACTCCCATGTGGAACCAGAAACCTCCTAATGGACTGGAGCCCAAAAGGCCTCCAGATCCTGTCCAACTCTGCATTAAAAGGTTTCCTTCTTTGACAGCAGTTGATGTCACAAGGATAGTTCTGATGGGTTCATCTATGACATGCCCCATGATTTTTAAATCTGTGCCTCTAGACAAGGCTGATTTCCTGTGCTTCAAACCCATGTAGACACTGTCTGCTAAGTATTTTCCCTGGAAGCCCCATAAACTCACCTGTGCTGACTAAGGTCATTCTGTACCCTCCTTGTTCCCAAACTTGTTTGACCTCCTGCTCTTCACCTCCTTCATCCACCTGGGAGCCCAAACCAGACACTGAGATCCTCCTGAGCTCCCACATGCCTCTCCCTCTTGTTCAATCTTCCAGCAAGTCCTGCTGATAGTCATCCTCTAAATATCTCTAGACTCTGCCCAAACTGGCCCTCTTCCCTTCTGGAAGCTCAGAGTGATTGTAGAAGGTGGTGTTGGTTATGGTCATTGGATTCATTTTCTTTGTTTTCTAATTTTTTTGGTACTGGATGTGCAAAGAATCAATATGCTAAAGAAAAAGATGAAAAAGTACCGTTCTTTCAACCATACACAGTCAGACTGGTCAAAGATTGGGTTTCCATCTGCATTTTAATGAAGTTCAATGTCCTCCATGTTTTTCTTCTACAATTCCTGAGGTTGAAGGGCAGATACTGGCCCTGCCCCAATGTCCCACCTGGGAATGTTGAATGTTGCAGATGATGAGCTTGTGTTCCAGTTTGCTAATGCTGCCAGAATGCAAAACACCAGAAATGGATTGGCTTTATAAAAGGGGGTTTATTTGGTTACACAGTTAGGGTCTGAAGGCCATAAAGTGTCCATAAACAAAGGGTTCCTTCACTGGAGAAAGGCCATTGGCATCCGGAAAACCTCTGTTAGCTGGGAAGGCATGTGGCTAGCGTCTGCTTACTATCAGGTTGTGTTTCAAAATGGCATTCTCCAAAACATCTGCATCAGCTTCCAATGGCCGTCTTCAAAATGTCTGTCTCAGCTCCAGCTATCTGAGCCCCTTCTCTCTGAGCTTATATAGTGCTCCAGTAAACTACACAAGGCCCACACTGAATGGGCGGGGCCATACCTCCATGGAAATTATCCAGAGTTATCACCTACAGTTGAGTGGATCATATCTCCATGGACACTGAACCAGTAGGTTCCAACCCAATCCACACTAATATGTCTGCCCCCACAAGAATGCATTAAAGAATATGGCTTTTCCTGAAGGACATAAATATACAAACCAGCACAGCTGGTAAAAGCCTTGGCTGGTGAGGCAGGAGATGTGGGTTGGAAGTCCCTCCCAGTCACAAACTGGTTGCTTGACCAAGAGCAGTGTAATCTCAGGGAGATTTGCTCCACAGGAGACATTTTGCAGTATCTGTAGGTATTTTGGTTGTCATGACTTGGGGGATAGGGTGGGGAGTGCTGTTGGTCTCTGGTGGGTAGAACGAGGGATCCTGCTGAACACCTTACAGTGCCCACCCCAACCACCATCCACAAAGACTTTATTGGCCCCAAATGTTAATAGTGACCAAGTTGAGAAACTCTGCTATAGAGGAAGTTCTTTCTCCTCCCTAGGCCTCAGTTTCCTTATCTGTAAAATGGGAGTGGGAAGGGGCTGCACTAAATGATGGCTAAGATCCCTTCAAGCTTCCATGATCTAATTGCGTCCCTGGCTTGGGACTGACTCAGAGGTTCTGCATCACTGACTTCCTGCCCCTGCGACACTGAGACCCCATAATAGCATCTCCAGCACCAGGGTGCCCATGTGAGGTGGCACCTAGCTGGGAGATGCCAGCGGGAGGCTCCATGCAGCGACAGTCACCAGAAAATGCCACCCTGGAAGGCAGACACTCTCAGCCCCCAAACCCCTCTTTTGTTTGTTTGTTTCCTCATCTCCTCCTTAAATAAGGCACTGTGGCTTCTGCATTTGCAAAAACTTCGGCTAATTGGAACTTCTCCAATCATGTTGTCATTTGAACATGGAGATCAGCAACTATAGCTCTGCCCAAATTTTCCAGGGTGTTCCAGCTTTGGTTGAGTTTTTAAGATGGGTCCAAGAAAGGTACGGGTTTCTTTGTGGTTGATAGATATTTGTTTTCAGAGTCTATGCCACCTCTGGCTTTGCATTCAACCCTCTTAAGACTTTTCAGGTCCCACCTGGGCTGTCCTCCCAACCGTCTTCCAGTTCCTCAAGCACCGGATCCTTCCCTTTTTTCTTTCTCATCTGCATTTTAAGCCATATGTCTAGTGGGACTTGAGTCCTGACTCAGCCATTTCCTACTTGTGTGATGTGATGCCCATGGAGGTCCCTGAGAATCAGCTTTGGGAGGGGTAGTTAGAGACAATCGGCATCTCCGGCACTGTCTAGTCCTCTGCAGTGTTCACCCCAAGATCTGCTCAACCCGGGCTGTTCCCAGCCATTGCCTGAGCTCTGTGGGGTTGGGAGCACTGGACTGCTCCTGCCCACCTGGGGGTCCTCTGATGGGTAGTCTTTGCCCTGGGGCTCTGAGCTGGCCTGGGGAGCCCTACTCAGCGCTGCACTGTGGCCTGAGGCTCTTCCTACCTGGTTCTCTTTCCTTCCCTCTTTCCTTTCACAGGCATCAGGCCTGCATCATGGACTGAAGGCACAGGCCAGAAGGCTCTCCCCTCCTGCTCCTGCTCCCCCTCCCCTTTATCCTCCTTGACATCTGCTTCTTGAGGGTCCTGAACTGACACCTCTGAGCAGAATGATGAAACGTTGAGGGAATCAGATCTGCTGTATCTCACAAGGTTATTGTGAGGATTAAATGACAAAATCTACGTGCAAATGCTTTGAAAACCATACAGTTGTGCAAATATCATGCATTATTCTTCCCATCAAAGCTCACTGGTCTTAGGTCCCATTTCCTTAAAGACCCTTGCAGGCTGGCTGCAGACAAATGGGGTGATCCTGATGCTTTCATTGGAACGATTCTTTGTCACGTGGGACTACATTATGTCTAGGGTCCCAGACCCCACATGCTCAATGCCAGTAGGGTTTTCCTATCCCCATCATCGCAACCACCAAAAATGATTTCTTACCATCTCCAAATGCTTGCGACGGGGGTCTGCCTGGTCCCAGGTTGAGAGCTGCTGTGCTAAACTGTGTCCAGCTGGAATATTGATGGAGCCTCAGTCCTTCCAAAGCATTTGCACTTCACCTCTGGGCTTCAACACCTCAAGTCAGAGGAAATTAGTGCTGTGGGAAGGGCAAGGATGAGTGATTTGGGGTGAGGATAGGGTTTAGGTCCGTCAAACCCCAAGAGGACGTTGGACACAGTGACCACCAAGGGAGTCACCTGCATTGGGTCAGCCACCTCAACAGGAGTAAGTTGGTAAAGCACTAGACCCTCACCTCCCCTGGATCGGGCAACTGGGGACCAGGCTGGAAATTTCCATAGGCCAGAGGCTGGCCTTTGGATGCCACCAGCCAACATCCAGGAGAGATGGCATGGTTGGCTTGTATGAGATTCCACAGAAGGGAGTCTGCTTCATGGAGCAATGAGCTTGGATTCTGCTAATGAGCAACCATTGGCATCTTACAAGGCCTCCTCTGAGGGTCTTACCCACTGAAGGGGCTGCAAGGCCAGAAGGGAGGGAGGGTGGCCGCTATCTCCAGCATGTGTCCTCCAACAGCCTTTGACAACATAGGGTTAGCTTTGCTGCTGCTTATTCTATTTTACCCTTTGTGCTGCCACCCTCTCTTATTTATTTTTATCTTTTAATATTTGCATATATTTTTTTAAACTGCCTCATTCTTTTATGGAATGAGATGGTGGGAGAAACAAACTGAGAAAATAATAAATACACCTTTGGATGCTGCTTAAATCACCCCTTATATGACGCTGCCTACTTTATCTACTAGAAAGTTTGTGCTGACCATGGGTGGCAGCTGCCATTGATGCTAAATTCCATTTCCCTTTATTTCCCACTGGAAAAGGTTTTCTGCTCTTTACCTTCTCTAGTCATCTTGTTACCTTTGTATTTGATTCATGACATCTGGCGGAGATTCTTGCTCTCTTAGTACTCAGGCAACTTTGGACAAATCACTCTGCCTCCTACAGCTCCTTAATTGGAAAACGGTGAGGACAACGCCTTCCCTGACACAGAGAGTCGTTGGATAATGGCTAAAAACTATGCCTTGGGTGGGATCTTGTTTGCAAAAATGGCCACAATTGATCCCCCACCCCACTATGCCCCCTGCGTCTTTGCAATCTGACTTTGCAGCTCCTCTCCAGGGATGGAGTCCATTTCTCTTCCCATAAAATGGGTTTGGTGACCTGCTTTGACTAATAGGATGCAGCAGAAGTGAGGGTTCACAGTCTTGAGCCTAGGCCTCAAGAGACCTTGCCCACTGCCATTGTTCTCTTGAACCCTGGCCTCTGCCAGGTAAATGTGGCCAGGCTAGAGGACGAGCGAGCGCATGGAGCAGAGATGAGCCATCCCAGGACACCATCCAGCCAACCTGGAAGCCAACTGCTAATGCATGAGTGAGCCCAGCCCAGCCCAGAAGAACCATCCAGCAGAGCTTGGTCCAAATTGCCCACTGCAGAATCATAAGCAAAATAAATGGTTGTTACTTTAAGCCACTAAATTTTGGGTTTAGTTTGTTATGCAGCAAAAGCTAACTGATGCAATTGGTATAGAGTAGGGGAAAGTTGAGTGGCATTGAGACCAGTCATTGCTGAAGCTAGGATGAGGAGATTTGGGTCAGTTCTTGAGGAGGGGCAGGGACATGAGATTACTGAGCAGCTGCTACCCTTCTTCACCCTCAGGGCAGCACAGGAAATGCTGAGCAGTTGGGTATCATATATCAGGGACCAAAAATTGCATACAAGCAGGAAAAAAAAAAAAAAAAAAAAAAAGCCTGGGTCTAAGGTTGTTATTTATAGCAGAAATTTAAACAGGGAAGCTCTGTCAGTTTTCTGAATTACTGACAGTTGCAGAAATGTTAATACAAATCTTTATAAGACTGGCCAGATGTTCGATATTAAACAAGCATCTGTTTTGTATAAAAGACTTTCTATGCCCCCTGCTCACGGTCTCTTTCTCTCTCTCTCTTTCTCACCCCCCCATTCTGATCCCATGAGAGATCAGGGCCATCGCCGAGGGTAATTGCCACAGCTATAGTTTTATTTAGTTTCTGAATGCTGGTGTCCACGGTGTCAAAAATACACCCCAAAAAAATAACCCCGGGAAAGGTTAATAATGGCCTTTCTGGTGTCATATTCTGCACTTTATGTGTTGGGTAATTATTATCATTAGGGCTGTAAGAATGTCTAGTTATCTTTCTTAATCACATACTATAAAGAAGTGCTTCTGAACACATATCTATTATTTAATCAAAATTTCACAGTTATTGGCATTTGTGCTCCACCAGGGCTGTGTTTATTTTCTGTTTGCCTGGGGGAGCGTTGCCTCCCGGGAGAGAGGGGGCCCTGCGTCCATACCCACTTTCATCACTGTCATAGCATGTGACACTCGGTGCTATTAATATCGGAGACGCCAAACACATGTTATTACTCCCCGCTCTCCCCTTTGGGTTGCACTCTAGGAAAAGCACTTTTATTAACAAATAAAGGATAAAACTCATGCCCAGAAATGAACCCTGATGCCTGGAAGAGCAAGCTTTGTGGGGTTGTGGCCTTTGGGGGATGGAGAGCAGCGTGGGTCGGTGAGGTCTTCGTGGGCACCCGGGGACTGGCCCCAGAGGCAGGAGAGGACCCCCTGGAGAGGCGCTGCGCTCTAGTGCTGTGAGGATGCTTTGGAACTGCATGCCCCTTGTACTCCTCACGACAACCCCCGTGTAGAAAGCACCATCGTCCCACTTTACAGATAGGGGCATGGAGGCTCAGAGACAGGTCACCGGCTCAGGGCCACCCAGCTAATGAACTGGAACTTGAGGCTAATTTCATGAGATTCTAATGCCTGTGGGTTTTTTCACAACACCATGTGCTCTCCCAAGCCAGTGCTGGCCAACGCAGTGGCCACTGGCCTCGGGCTGCTACTGAGCACTTGAAATGTGGCTCTTCCAAACTGAGATGTGCACTAAGTGTAAAATATGCACTGGATGCGCAAGGCAAGGCTCAAAAAAAAAAAAAAGTCTTTTAAAATATTGGTTATGTGTTGAAGTTTGGATATATTGAATTCAGTATAATATATGAATAAAACCTCATCTGCTTTTTTACTTTTTAAAAGCAAAAGCTGCTAGAAAATTTGTGGCTTGCATTTGTGGCTTGCATTATATTTCTGTTGGAATGCTGTCCAAGCTGGAGAGGTTTGTGTTTCTTCAACAATAGTTAGTGTTATTGTTTTAGAAGAGCAGGTCTCAGTTGGAGGCAATTTTGCCCCCCAGGGGACATTTGGTAATGTCTTGAGCCATTTTTGGCTGTCAGAACTGGGATGTGTGTGTGTCTGTGTGTGTGTGTGTGTGTGTGTGCGCGCGCGCCACTGTCATCTAACAGGTAAAAGCCAGGGACACTGCTAAACGTCTCACAATGCACAGAATAGGCCCCTGTCACAAAGAATTATCCAGCCCAACATATCAGTAGTGCACCTCGTGCAAGAACTTCTTGACACCAACTGCAAAGCAATTCTGACTCTACCAAGAGTGAGGTGAGACTCAGGTTAAGGGCAGTTCCCCCAAAACTGTCCTCATGTTGGACACCAACCACTAGCTTGGGGGTTCCCAAGCCACCCACACTTCTGACCAAGTACAAATACACGGAAGTTCCCATTTCCCCTCAAGTTCCATAATTCCCTAGACCGGCTCACAGACTCTCAAAAGCGCTCTACTTAAGATCGCCATTTGATTATAGCAAGAAGGGCAGAGAGTACAAAAGAAGAGACACATAGGGCAGAGTCTGGAAGGGTCTCCCATGCCAAGCTTCTGTGTCCCCCCCCGCCCCATGGACTCAGGACATGCCGCCCTCCCAGCACATCGATGTGTATCGTCAACCAGAGAAGCTCACCTGACTTGCAGAGCCCAGATTTTTACTGGGGTTTCATTCGCAGGCATGGTTGATGGAATCTATGGCCACGTGGTTGATCTCAGTCTTCAGCCTCTCCCGTCCTCCGAGGCCGTGCTCAAAGCCCCAACCCTGTAATCACCTGGTGGTTCTTCGTGGCTTGGTCATCCCACACCCTAAGTCTATGGCTGAGGCTGCCCCACCTGTCATCTCGTTAGCATTAACTATCTGATTTGGTTGGGAGTGCCTGGCATGAATGACAAAGACACTTCATCACAGGAAATTCCAAGGATGTAGAAGATCTGGCTGGAGGATGGCAAGGGAGTTGCCCAGAGAGGAGTCAGGGAGAGCTGCCCTGTGTGGGGTGCAGGCACCCAGCCCTGGGGCAGACCCAGGGAGGAGAACCTTAGGGTTGACAAGAGCTGAGTCCTGGCTTGGGACACCTGCAGCAGTGGAAATAATCCAGGTGTGTAGCAGGTAAGGAGGGCCCTTCCCCCTAAGGGGTTGACTCTCCAGGCTCCTGGTGGCCCTGGCAGAGTCCGTGGATTCTCTGAGCAGCTCAGGTGGTGCAGTGCTCATGGATGAGTTGGACACAGTTGAGACAAACCCACAGACCCTGAAAGGTGGAGACCTGGGTGGGAAATATGGAAAGTTGAGACATGCCCTTTCCACTTTGAGCCGAGAGAAGTACCTGGATGGGGATGGGATGCTCTGGAAATTGGCATCTGGAGGCAAGTGGAATAACCGACTCCAGTTTAGGGTCTACTTGTATCCCGGGAGGATGTGGCTGGGGGAAATGCATTTCTGTTACAGTTGTGTAACAGGCATGAAGCTCAGGCCACTAACTCAAGTGTGCAAGGAATGTTGCTCTTTTCTCTCATAATCAGCTGTGGCAGAGATGGCGAGCTAACCACCAAAGATTCATGTTCCCCTCCACCTCTGGGAGTGGCTCTCCAGCCAGAAAGACATTCCCCAGTCCCTTGGCAACCAAGTGGGGTCACTGACTGGTTCTTGACAGTGGGATGTGGGCAGAAATGATGTGTGCAATTTCCAGGCTGTGGTTAGAAGCAGATAAGTCTTTCTCTCTCTCTCTCTCTCTCTCTCTCTGGCTGGGTGATACACCCAAGGTGATCCTGGAAGGTGCAGCTAGGGGATAGGAAGACCTGGGGCCCTGAATGGCCCTGTGGAGTAGTGCCCCACAGTTTCATGGGTGAGAAATCAACCTCTGCTGTGCAGAGTTACAGAGGTTTGGGAGTTTGTGTGACAGCCACCTGTGTTGCCCTCCTTTCTGTTTTGAGCCCCATCCCACTACATACTCAATCACAGTCACATCAGCTCCCACCTTCCCCCTTTCCTACCCTCCTCTGGGGTTGTATCTGAGTTCCAGGGGCTGACATGGCACAATGGCATTCGGCCCTCCATTGTCCATCCTGCTGATGGCTGAGATGTGTCTTCCTCTCTGGTTTCCAGTCACTGACCCACTCAGGAGGCCTCTAAGGTCTTTCTGCATCAGACCCTCTGGCAGCCCCTTGCACACCCCCTCTCGGGCCATGGGGGAAGGCCAGTGGCTCTCCCTGGTCATGCTGGAGCTTCTAGAATCTCCAAGAAGCTATCTTAGGCTCTTGCTGCCTAATATCCCATACGGCCATGTGTATTTTAATGTTCTTTCACCAAACTCAGTGCAGCCTGCCTCTCTGGCTTCATGCAAGAAAGGTACAGACATTTAGTGCTCTTAGGTTCCTCTCTAGTGGTTTTCTTCTTATTCTTCACTCCACTTCCTATGGGGCTCAGCCAAGTTTTGGAGACAGAGATGCTTGGACCCATGCCCCTTTCTTGAGCACCTACCAGAATCAAACCTGCTTAGTTCCTTCCTGCTCTCCAGCCAAGGAAGATTCTACCTTCTCTGGGGTGGTGTGGCCAGCAGAATTCTAAGGTGGCCTCAAGAGTCCCAGCCCCTGTAGTACACAGCCTGTACAACCCATTTCCCTAGAATGTGGCAGACCTGTGAATATGACAGATGTTCCTACTGTGATAAGACAACATCATGCAGCAACAGGGGAGCGATTTTGCAGATGTAATTACAGTCTCTAACCAGTCAACTATAAGTGAATTTAAAAAGGAGATTGTTTGGTGAGACTGACCTAATCAGGCGAGCACATTAAAAGAGAGATGGTCTCCTGTTGGCCTTGAAGATGAAGTAAGCTGCCTGAATTCTCCAGCTGCCGGGAAATGAATTCTGCCATGCGAGCATGGATGGGGACCCTGGGCCTCAGGTGAGATGTCAGTCCCAGCCAACACCTTGACTGCAGCATCATGAGGTCCAGATTGAAGGACCCAGCTAAGTTGTGTAAGGACCCTGAACCCACGGGCACTGTGACATAATGCATGTGTGTTGCTTTAAGCCACCAAGTTGGTGGTAATTTGTTATGCAGCAAGAGCAAACTAACATGAGTGGGTCAAGCCTGCTCAGACCAGGGAAGAGCAATTTTTGATACGTTTTGTCTCCCTGCTTTTACTGTGATTCTCCACCCCAAGCAGAGCAGCTGTGCTTCCTTGCCAACAGCCCTGGATGAGCCTCCGGCCAACCCCTTTTGCCTTCCTACCTTTCAGAAGGGGAGGAGGAAGGTGCCACTGTGGCTGTGGCTGGGGGAGGATGGGGAAACAGAGGAGACTTGGTCCTTTCCCTGGTGGCTGCCGTCCTGTGTCTGTCTCTGGTGTGTCTCCTCCATTCTTGGCTGGAGGGTCAATTTCCACCACCTCGTCACCTCCAGATCTCCCGGGAGACATTCTAGTCCTCAATTTTTCAATATTCGTCCAAAGTGCAAAAGAACCCTACTAATAACCGTGCGGCTAATACGGAGGGCCCACTGTGTTAAATGGGTGGTTGTTTGCATTGTTGAGCGTATTGATTTACTTGAGTGGGCAGATTTGGCAGTGTTTGCTGGGAAGAAAGGAATCACTGAGCATAAACAGGTTGGTAACAGGGAGAGGGTTAGGAGAAAGAAGAGGAAGGAGGCAGGGTGAAGCCAGGGGTGATGGAGGGCGAAAGAGAGATGCAGCTCCTCTCTGGGAGCTAATCCCTCAAAATTTGCATCACTGAGGTCCATAAGCTCATGAAAACTTGGGGAGAAAATTTTTGTCTCAAAAGAAAGTGAATGTGGGGCTGAGTTTCCCATCCAGGTTAATGGGGGTGGATGAAGACGACTAAACACAAGAGGCAGAGGAGGCTGGAGAACTAAATGTGTCAAAAGTTAGCAGAAATCTTTGGAAGGGGTTTGATCTCTGCAGACCATGAAATTGAGGACTCGAAGAAATTTCAAAAGAATGCAAAAGGTTGAGGCTCCAGTTGCAATCAGGTTTGTGGTATCTTCCTGAATCCCGAGGATTCTCTCCTGGGCCTAGGCTGACTCCCTCACTGAAAGGCTGAGTTTCAGGAAAGTATCTGTGTTCCTCTTAAAGCCCTTGGCCAGGCTGTGGGGCCAAAATGTCCATTGCAGACATGACTGTGGAAGCTAATTCTTGAAGGTTCCAAATGTGATGGAGACTGGAAATGGGTTTCACTTTACCTGTCCGTGCTCACCCTTCCACTGTCCCTGAGGGTCTGAGGGGGTGTACAGCTGACATCTGGGTTATTTTTACATGCCAAGGAGGAAGGGCCAGTGGAAATAAAAAGGATGAGGACGTGGCAGAGATGTCCACATACATTGTCTTATTTCATCATCACAGCCAGCAAGTCTGCAACATGAGTGGTAGTTTCCCCCCAGTACAGGTGAGGAATCTGGGTTCCTGAGAGGTGATGTGACTTATCCAAAGTCATACAGTCGGAAGTGTTCAAATATGGCAGCATGGAAAATAGCAATAATTACCAGGGTTGCGTGTTTTCCCATGTCCCCGGCATTGTTCTAAGACCTTGGCATGCATTACATTGTCTCATCTGTCCACAGCTCTATGAGAGAAATGGTAGCATCCTCATTCTACAGATGAAGAAACTGAGGCTTAGAGAAATCAAAGCATTTGCTCAAGGTCACCTGATAGGAGCAAGACTTGAATCCAGATCTCTCTGATTCCAAAGTGCTGTTTGTAACCACCCTCTGCCTCTAAAACCCACAGTCTCCTTAATATGGCCCTGCCTTCAGCCAGCCCGACTTTGCTAAGACCCAATTGTGTAAAGGGAAATGAAGGGGAGGCGTGGGGAGGAGAGAAGTCACCTTTCTTGGTTTCTCCTACTCCCTGAAGACCACCGGAGATGCGTTGAGAATGACTGAGCCCATATTGGGACTGGGGAGTCAGAGTTTATTTAAATAAACTCTAAAGAACATTCAGAGGTTGCCTATCTCAGGCTCCAGCTCCTTTTTGCTAAGTAACCACGCAACCAGAGCAGCAGGGCTGGTTCAGAATGGGATTCCTGTTCTGGAACTTCGGTGGGGGCCATCATCTCTTTGGTGCTGCCATTTGTTTTTGCCTGGCCCTAAAGGCAGCCCAGAGGATGTCGGGAAACAAATGAACCCATGAACTCACCACTTAGAAAACGAGTTTCTACTCAGACACCGTCCTCTCCCCTGCTCTCTGTCGGTTTGGGGATGAGTAGGCTGAGCACAAGGGCAAACCTATTGCCAAAGGTGTGAGATTTCTCAAAGCCATTGAAAGTGATATCGGAGAACCACTTGAACTGTTTGCCAAGCCACTGGCAAAGGAAGAGCTGGCAGCCCTGGAAGAGTTAGCACTTGAAAGTAAGATGATCATCACTGGTGATGATGTGATAGAAGTTTTGAGTGATTTCACATCAATGCATAAAGAAAAGTCTTTGGAAAAATTCAGGAGATCCTTGATTTAAAAAAAATACTCCTTCATTATGCTGAGAAGTCAAAACTGAAGTGAAGGATATAGTAACCCATTGTCTAATGATTCTGTTGGAAAAATTATGCACCCCTCCTCATCAAATAACCACTTGTTCATTCTAAGAATTTATTCAAACCTAAATTTTATTAAACATAAGGAAAACTAAACTTAATTTCATGATTTTTAGTTTCAATTTTCAAGACAAATTTCCACTGATCTCTTTTTAGCAGTTACGTGCAATGTCGGTTCCTGATGTCAGCGGATTTGTGGCCCCTGTTCCCCCTACAGTGTGGAGGGCTCCGACAGCCCCGTGCTGGCTGGGGCCGCATGACCTGAGGGCCCCATGTCCTTCTGCCGTAGCCCGTGGGTGGCAGTGCCCCTCTGGAGCCTCAGGCTGTGGGAAGGCTGTGGGAAGGCCCTGCTCATGGGGAGCCTTCTGTCCTGGGTGGCGTTTGCACCTTTGTCAGGTGACATTATGAGACCACAGCACATTCTTTCTCACACAAAAAATAATTCCCCTGGATACGAAAACTCATGGCATCACACCCAGTTTTATGTGGGCTCCAATCACAGTCTGGGGAAGCCAAAAGACAACCCAGGATGGGGGAATTGTTAAAGTGATTGAAACGTGGAAACAAATCTGCGGAGAAAGTTCTAAATCTTACCTAGTTTAACATTATTGTAATAATAAATAATTGTAATAATCCCATACATTTGATAGCTTACAAAATCCTTCTTATACATTGCTTCATTTGACTAGGTTAGGGAGAATAAATCTTAAGGCTTAATTTCTCTTGGAAATATCAATCTCTAGCCTGCTCTATACCTGGCGGCCTTTTTGATAGTCTCAAAGCACAACTTCCTCTGTTCATTGCCAAGCTCAAAAACTTTCTGTTGTCTAGAAAATGAACTCCAAACTCCTTGTCCTGGCTTTGAAGACCCTCTGAGACCCTGCCCAAAGCTTTCTTTCCAGCCGCAGGTCTAGATACTCTTTGTCATGCGTGATGGTTGGGTTCATGTGTCAGCTTGGCCAGGTGATAGTACCCAGCTGTCTGGTCAAGCAAACACTGGCCTAACTGTTGCTGTGAGGACGTTTGTGGCTGGTTAATAAACCAACAGGCTGGTTTATTAAATCATCAGTCTATTGGCCGCAGCTGTGACTGATGACATCAACGAAGGGCGTGTCTTCCACAATGAGAGAATGCAATTGGCTGGATTTAATCCAATCAATCAGTTGAAGACTTTTAAGGGAGACAGATAGAGGACCTTCACTTCTTCTTCGGCTGCCCAGCGAAGCATTTCCTGAGGAGTTCGTGGAAGTTGCCGGTTCGTTTCCTGAGGAGTTCATCGAACATCTTCATTGGAGTTGCCAGTTTCCTGCCTGCCCTATGGAATTTGGACTTGTGCATCCCCACGGTTGCATGAGACACTTTTATAAATCTTATATTCATAGATACCTCTCATTGATTCAGTTTCCCTAGAGAACCCTAACTAATACATCATGCATCTTGCCTTTGGACCTACCTGGAGTGCTTCCTTCTACCTGTGCAGGTGACTTGGGCCATGGTGCCCCTCCCTGTGGCTGCCCTTCCTCTCCTCTTCACGTGCACGGCCAAGCCACCCTGCTGCAGGGCCTGGCCTTCAGACACTCTCCTGGGTATTCCTGCGGGCAGGGGCCCCTCTCCATTGAACCCCCTTAGTGCTTTCTCTAAGCCTCTCTGCCTCGTAATAGAGTAATGGTATCCACAGCTGTTGTCTCCGCTCCACTGTAAGTTCCTTGGGGGCAGGACCTGAACTTGACTGCTCTGTATCTTTGGCCTCTGCTGCTGGGGCTCTCCCCGTCCTCCAAGTGCCCAGCCCAAGGGTAGGTAAACTTTTTCTGTCAGGGGCCAGACTGAATATTTTGAGCTCTGTGAACCGTACATTTAGGCGTGGAATCAATTCTGCCACTGAGAGTGAAAGCAGCCGTAGATGATTTATAAATGGATGGGTGTGACTGTGTTCTAGTGAAACCTTATTTTTGAAAACGGGCGTCGTGCTGGATGTGGCCCATGGGCTGTGCTTGGCTGACTCCTGGCACGGTCGGATGCCCAGGTGCTACATGAACCGACAAGTCTTTGGAAACTGGGTCGCCTCAAGTGCACTGGCCCAGGGCCAGAGCCCGGGCCCTGCTGCCTTCCAGCCACTTCCATGAGAGGGAGAAAGAGAGTGGCTGGTGGCCAGGGCCTCATCCAGGAAGAAGGGGCCACTGGGGAGGCCAGAGGGCAGCCTGGGTTTGCTGGGTGGGAGGAGAGTCAGGGCTCAGTTGCTCAGCCTCGCGTCCTGGGGTGCGGGTGAGTGGTGGGTGGCTGTCCCCAGGCCCCACCCAGCACCCCCATGCCCTGGCCTCACTCTTCCCTCACCCCTTGGAATAAGGAGGCCAGCATCTTGGGGGGTTGATGCTTCCAACAAATTGACGTGGCTCTGGGTCGTGTGGACCTTCTCCAACAGTGTGGGGCCATTGGGCCCCAGGCATGTCACTTTTTGTCCATCTTTAGTCAGCCCAGAGCAGAGAGGGGGGCCCCAATAGTTAAGAGTCGAGCAGGAAGCGTGTCCTGAGAGCTCTCTGTGATTGGACCAGCATAATCTTGCAAAATCAAGCCCAAAGCCCTGAGCTCGCCCCCCAAGTCTGACGCCTGGCATCTCAGTGGCCCTTTTGGGAGCCACACAGGGTTTTCCCTGCACTCCACTTCATTCAATCCTCTCCCAACCCTGTGAAGTTAGCAGCACGACCAAGTCTGCTCCCGTTTTCCAGGGGAAGAGCAGCTTGGGGCATGCACATAGGATTTGCACCCAGGGTGGGACTGTCTTGCTTGTCTCTGCTGGAAGCAGAGCTCAAGTTGGACCCAGGAAGCTACCCCGGCCTGGCGCTCCTTGGACTCCATTGCTGGCTTCTGGGCGGGACCGTCCCCTTGTAGAAACCACTGCAGGGGGTTCCGCCCAAGTCCCTTTGCCATTGCGACATGTGGCCGTGTTCACTGGCCCTCCTGCCTTCCCACGGGATGAGCGGGAACCCTCAACTTTAGGAAACTCAGTGAGTGGGGCCGTGACAGGTGCTGGTGACCCACATGACAAAGAAAAGTTATGAATTGGAGTGGGAGGGGGCTGCTACAAGGAGAGATGCAAAATGGAATTGCTGAGCCAGTGAGTCAACCCTCAGGATATTTCAAAGCTGAAAGTGGGCTATTTCCAGATCTTTCCCAGATAATTAATTACCTGGATGAATGCCTGAATTCCCGTCTCCTCCTTTCCTATAAAGACACAGAGGAAAGGAAAACAAATACTAATTTTCACGAGAAGAAATGGTGCTACAATGATGACACAATCTCTCATTCATGGTTCTTTGAATAAAAATGCTTCTTTGGATAGAAATACAATTTTCTCTAATACACTCCATTATGGTCTTCCAACAAGTGAGGAGATAGAAGATAACTTTAAGAAGCTGCACTGGAGTAAAAAGTTTTAGTTTTAAATTTTGTCGTATGGTCAAGTTCAGTCCCAAACCATTGAAAAATGTTTGGAGAAGAACTTAAAATACAATAATCTGCTCAGAACTTAGAAAAGAAAGCTTCTTCTTGTGTCCCTTTTCATCTTTCTAGTTTTTTTTTTAATCCTTTTAATGGACAAGAGAAAAAGTGATCAAATTGGAATGTGAGACAAAGAGGAGCCCAAGTGGAGGTGAAACACCATTTTCTTCCACGATTCTGAGTGACAACAAGAAGCGCCCACTTCAGGCAATGGGAAATGGGCAGCTGTTCCCCGAATTTCCTCTTTCCCCATCTCTGATTACTTCTTTTACTTCTCAAGCCTCATTTCTCTCACTCTCCCTCTCTCCCTCTGATGTTTAAAGCCCTGCTTCCCAACTCTCAACATTTTAAAAGTTCTTAATGATGCAACCTGAAGTTGCCATAGCAACTAATTTCCTTGCCGAGGCGGTGGTGGTGCGGCCCGTGATGCGGCCGCCATTGAAATTGCAAATAATTTTCCTTTTCTTTCAAAATTAAGTAGGCCGTCTAAGGGGTTCCGCTGTGGGTTTCCCTGCCCCCAAAGAATAAGACTCCCATGCAGGAGATAACCAGTTATTCCATTTCTCTGTCATCTTTTATGACTTCCTTCTACACCAGTATGTAGACTGTCCCTCTGGAAAAATTACAGGAACACACGCTTTGTTATTTCTCTTTTGTCAGGATGAGAAATGTTTCCGATGAAGTCTAATGACATTTGATGTGTTTTCCCCCTCTTTTGTAATTGCCTTTGGCTTGTCATTCTTACAAACAATGAAGTTTCTTTCTCCTTGAGTTTTGAGGGCAGCTTGGTGAACAAAGAAGCCGCTTGGGCCCGGAGGTCCACTTTGGCCTCCCCAGGCAGGCGGGGCCGGGAGCTGGCCCTGCCTCCTCTCCTTGCCCTGGCGACATGCCGGCTTGGGTAGGGGCCGGGAGCCCTTCCCCTGCCACCTTGCCTAGGCCCGGCCTACCTGTCTGTCCTGCTCCCCGCCTGTCCGTCTCTCCTGCCTCCGGTTCTGCCTGCTGCACTGCATGGAGCTGCTCTCCCTGAGGTCTGGGGGCTTGGTACTGGGAGGTTGGGGTGGCCTGCTCCTGCCTCAGCCTCCACCCATGTCTGGTACGGCCCCGTCACCCAAGTGAGCATGAGAATTCACAAAGGTAACGAGCAAGTGCCAGTTCCACGGTTCTGGAACATGTCGTCCAGGCCAAGAATTAAAACAAGGGGGTCGGAGAGTGGCTCACAGGAGGCACCTGTGAGAAGGCTGTGTCTGGTTAGGTTGGGCTGTGAGGGGGAGCGTGGGGTACAGGCGGAGGAGACCCTCACCCTGCCCACACACCCCTGCCTGCATGCCCCCTTCCCACATGCCCCTGCCCATGCACCCCCTGCCCACATGCCCCCTGTCCACGCGCCCCCTGCCAACTGTGCCCCCTGCCCCCTGCCCACCATTCACTCCCTGCCAACTGTGCCCCCTGCCCACACGCCCCCTGCTCATGCACCCCCTGCCCACATGCCCCCTGCCCACTGCAGACCTCCAGCCAGAGGCAGGCCTGGGCTGGGGAAGGAGACTGTCTTACCTTAAAATCAAGTGTAGGGTCTTGATTACTTTCCTGGAATGTTCTGGACTCCCTAACAACTTACCTGGGACTGTTTTTGTGACTACAAGAGACCACTGAGAAGCATATTGCCCACGCATGAGGAGTGTGGGTGTGTGGTGGTGTCATAGGCACGTGGGGAGAGGGATCAGGCTGGAGGGGAGACAGAGTCCGCCCAATGGGGCCCCGCAGGCCTTGTGAAATGTTTGACGTCGCCCTGAGGGCCCCAGGAGCCGCTGGCGGGTTGGACACAGGTGACAGGGCACACCGGGGCCGGTCCCTCTGGCAGGTGGGGGTGTAGGGGGCAGACAGGAGGGGTGAGCCAGGACGGGAGGACAGGGTGCTGGCGCTGTCTGGGAGGCCCGGTGGGCGGAGGTGGGCCAGGGGCTGCGCAGCATGGACAGCGTCCCGGACTCCCCCAGGCCACCGAGCTGCCCCCCGAGGCCTCCTCCAGGCAGGCGGTGCTGGGTGCTGACGACTGGACCTAGCCCTAAGCGAGGCTCACTTCTGCTTCCTCCTTCTCCAAGCACCTGGTGGGGTTCCCAGAATGTCTCCTACGTTCTGGGAATGTAGCAGGACCACGTGGAAAAAGCCTTCATTTCTGACGCTGGGACATGTAACTCGGTGAGCCTCGGAGTAACTGTTATGGAGAGCCAGAGGGGCTCCTGGCACGTAGTAGGTGCTCAGTAAAAACTTTCGTAATGAATGGGTAATTTCTGGGTCTCTTTCCCATCTTCGTTCAAATAGCAGCCATATTCATTTTGCGAGATTCCTGGTTTGGCAGGAAGTGTCCTGGATTCGGACCCCTGCTGCACAGTCTTACAAGCTGTGTGTCCTTAGCTGATAAGCCTTTTGGGGCCTCCGTTTCCACTGTGCCCAGCTGACCTCTCCCCTTTGCACCGAGGTTAAATGAGAGAATGGGCGGTGCTGCTTAGCACCCAACAGAAGAAGGGGGATCTCTGTGAGAGTTTGGTGAGGGGCTCAAGCCGTGGGAAGGATGGGACAGAATCCATCCCCTCCCAGCCCCGGGGAGGGCCAAGGCAGGCCACATTTCCGAGCAACACCCCAAGATCTTCTGCATTTCCATTTTGTCTACAACTAGGAGGTACTGGGTGCCTCCGAGAGACATAAACACCTTAGAGATTAGAGAAATTCAATTAAATTCAGACACCCTTCATGCTCACCATCCAATTTCCACATCCTTAACCAAACAGACCCTGAACCATCTCGAGTCTGCCCAGCACTCACTCCCTTCTCTTCATATCTCCCACTCCATCTGCTGAGATAAATGGAGGTCCCCGAGGAAAATTTCTCCCTTTGAGCCTTTTCAGACCTCCTAAGCAAAGACGATTTATCCCCATCCTCAGAGGTTAAAGAATGACTCAAAGCCTCGAGCGGAAACAGAAAGCGTATCTATGTACTTGGAGAGCTTCCTCTCTAGGTTCTTCATGCGAGGCACAAGTAACACTGGCCAAACAATGGCTGCAAACAATAGGCCAGTGGAGCTGGCCCCAAAGCAGAAGGCTGTGTGATTTACTGCAAGTCAAGGTCTCCCTGTGATAGCACAGCAACTCTCCAGCAATGAAGATACCACTCAGAAAGTAATGAGGTACTTAGATGTACACATGAAGTGCTTTTAATTTTTGTTTCTTTTTTCTTTTTCCCCAGATAAAGAGGAAACTGAAGTGGTCAGCTTTGGTGAAACGTACACCTCAGTCCCTAACTTCTGCCGAGTAGTTGATCTGGGAATGTGTATCATCGCCTAATGCGTTATCGCCAACAAAGGAATCTTATAGAGGCTGAGAAGCAGGACTTTGCCACCGCTGCTTTCTCTTGCTTGTGAAAGCATTCCTGCTGATGTGCTGCTCGAGGAGAGAGGCACTCCATCAACGTCTGCAGGATGTGGACATTCGGAGCAAAACATAAATCGTGGAGGTGGGATGTGGTGTGGTGGGGAGAGAAGCATGCTGGAATCCTTTACAGGAGAGAAAGTATATTGATTTCCCAGCTGCTAACACAGATACCATAAAATGGGTTGGTGCAACAATAGGAATTTATTGGCTCTAGGTTTCAGAGGCTGGAAGGCTTGCTTCCCGCCGGGGTTGCTACCTGCTGGCCGGCCGGCAGTCTTTGGGGTTCCTTGGCTTTTCCATCAAGTGGCAATGTACACAGCATCTTTTGTCTCCTCTGGGTTCCGTTGACTTCCAGCTTCTGGCTGCTCCCGTGGCTTCTCCCTCTGTGGCCTTCTCTATAAGGACTCCAGTAATAGGATTAAGATCTATGTTGACACATTTGGGCCACACCTTAACTGAAGTAACCTCATCAAAATGTCCTATTTATAATGGGTTCACACCCACAGGAATGGATGTAAGACTAGGAATATGTTCTTCTGGGGCACATAATGCCAAGCCATCACAAAAGGGGTCTAGTTTTGGGTGTACAAGTCAGCAGATGGGACTCTAGGATCCTTTTGGGGAGGGAAATGCATTGGTTAGCTATTGCTCCAAAATGCTGTGTAACAAACTGCCCCCAAACTCTGGTTTTAAAAGCAATGATCTCACAAATCTGCAGGTGGGCTGGGCTCAGCTGGGCATCTCTGCTTTGCACTGTGGGTCTGGTGGTGGGTGCTTGGCCAGGGTGACCGTGTTCCATGCATGTACATCAGGAGGCTCAGAAGGTGCAGCAGCAACCCAGGGGAAGTGCTTCCTAGGGCATAAGAGAACAAGATCTCTCAAGGCTTAGGTTTGGACCTGGCCCACTCCCTGCTGCCCACATGCCTCTGGCCAGCGAAAGTCACATGGCCACACCCAAGGTCAAAGGATGGGGAAGCATACTTTGTCCCTGAGGCTACGGCAAGGGTGTAAATGCAAGGAGGGGTGAGAATTGGCCTAGCCATTCATTCTGCCACTAGAAATAACATCTGTTGAGCATCTACCAGATACTGGTCCATTAAATGTGCTTTCTCATTTTTATTTCTCAGCAATTCTGAAAAATAGGCATTGTTGCTACTTTACAGATGAGGTTCAACAAGAGAAAGTAACTTGAAGGAGCTTACACAGCAGAGGTGGGATTAGAACCCAGGTCTGTCGACTCTAAAACCCAAGCTCCTTCTGCTATGGCACTTAGACGTGCTGGGGTTTTTCTTCATCTGAAAAATGGGGCTAAAACCCTATGTTGCCTCCCTTCATAAGCTTGTCTGAGGCATAAACAAGACAATGTATGGAAATTTGCTTTTCTTTAAAATTCAATTTTATTGAGATATATTCATAAACCATACAATCATCGACAGTGTACAATCAATTGTTCACTATACCATCATATATTTGTGCATTCATCACCCCAATCTATTTTTGAACATTTTCATTACCACAAAAAAAGGAATAAGAACTAAAATTAAAGTAAAACAGAACACCCAAAACATACCATACTCCCCATCCCTCCCTAATATTCATTTACTTTTTGTCCTCATTTTTCTGCTCATCTGTCTATACACTGGATAAAGGGAGTGGGAGCCACAAAGTTTTCACAATCACACAGTCACACTGCATAAGCTATATAGTTATACAGTCGTCTTCAAGAATCAAGGCTACTGGGTTGCAGTTCAACAGTTTCATGTATTTCCTTCTATCTATTCCAATATACTAAGATCTAAAAAGGAATATCTATATAGTGAATAAGAATGACCTCTTGACGCTACTTAAATCTCTCAGCCACTGAAACTTTATTTTGTTTCATTTCTCTTCCCCCTTTTGGTCCAAGAAGTCTTTCTCAATCTCACGATACCAGGGCCAAGCTCATCCCCACGAGTCATGCCCCACTTTGCCAGAGAGATTTACGCCCCTGGGAGTCATGTCCCATGTAGGAGAGAGAGCATGAGTTTATCTGCAGAACTGACTTAGAGAGAGAGACCACATCTAAACAACAAAAGAGGTTCTCTGGGGGTGACTTTTAGGCACAATTATAAGTAGGCTTAGCCTTTCCTTTGTAGTAACAAACTTCATAAGTGCAAGCCCCAAGATCGAGGGCTCAGCCTTCTAAATGGGTAGTCCCCAATGCTTGTGAGAATATCAGTAATTCCTTAGTAATTCCTTAATATTTCCACATTTTCCCACAGTCCTTCAAGAGGGCTTTGCAAATACATTTTTATTTTCTGCCCAAATTACTTTGGTATGTATCGGGGCATCATACTAACCTGTACAAACCAACAAGATTTCACTCCTTATTCAAAGTTCCATGTAATTATGTTGTTTGAATAAATGGACCATACAAGTTAAATTATATAATGTGCTAAAAAAAAAAAAAACAAAAAAAAAACAGATTTTGCACCAAATAAACATCTCTTACATTGGTCTCACATAGAAGTTGAAGTTTTAAAACACAGTCAATATTGTCCTTTACCCTTTAGTCTGGTTTACCTTAGTCCTAACCTAGTCCATTTCGTTCATATCTCTAATTGAAGTCTGATCTCTTTTTCAGCTTTTTAATATTTGCTGTATGTGTGGGGTAATGCTGACATTGATAGCTGCTGAACTCTGGCTTTGACTCTCACGTGTCACTCAGATACTCAAAGTTCCAGGGACCAACCAGGTTATACAAAAAAAGCTCTATATCTCAGAATTTAGAAACAGCCCTTATAACTCAGGAATAGATGTAACAGCTGTAAGAGCTTACAATCTAGGAACCTTTATAATAACCCTTCCCCTGATGACCTCTGCTCTCAGATACAATTCTCAGAGTTTGCACCTTATAGTTAGTCCATATTAGTGAGGCATTATAATGTTTTTCTTTTCATTTCTGGATTGTTTCACTCAATATACTGTCCTCAATGTCCATTCACCTAGTTGCCTGCCTCACAACGTCATTTCTTCTGGTAGCAGCTCAATATGCCATTGTATATATACATCACAATTTGTCATTCTGTTAATCAGTCAATGTACCCTTAGGCCACCTCCATCCACTGCGAATCATGAATACTGTCGCCATAAACACCAGTGTGCAAATGTCAATTTGTGCCCCTCTTTTCAGTTCTTCCAAGTATATACCCAATAACAGGGTTGCAGGACCATATGGCAACCCCATGCTTAGCTTCCTGTGGAACCACCACACTGCCCTTCAGATGGGCTGCACCATTCTACTTCCCCACAAATGGTGATTAGGAATATCCCTCTCTCCACATTTTCTCCAGCACTTGTATCCCTCTGTTTATTTTTAGGCCTTTTTTTCCACACACCATACATTCCCTCCTAAGTAAACAATCAATGGTCCTTGTATAATCACATAGTGGTGCATTCACCACCACTATCTATATGAGAACATTTCCGTTTCTTCCACAAAGAAAGAGGAAGAGGAGAAAAAAGAAATGAGAAAAAAAAAGAAAAAAAATTACGACTAAAAAACAACAAAAGATAAAATAAAATAAAAAGTTCAGACAACAGCACCAATGCCAAGAATCCCATAGCCCTCCCTTATATTCCCCTCTTATAGACATTAGCTTTGGTATATTGCCTTTGTTACAATTAATGGCAATATATTACAATTGTAATTAATGGCATTACATTACAATTAATGGCAAACATTACCATTAATGTTACTGTTAACTACAGACTCTAGTTGCATTGGTTGTATTTTTCCCCAATACCATCCCATTTTCAACAGCTTGCAAAGTTGACATTCATTTGTTCTCCCTCATGTAAAAACATTATCTTTGTACATTTAATCACAATCATTGACCACTCTAGTTTTCATGAAGTTATGCCATCCCAGTCTTTATCTTTTATCTTTCCTTCTGGTGTCCTACATGCCCCAATGTTCCTCTTCCAACCATACTCATAGTCATCTTTGTTCAGGGTACTTACAATATTGTGCTACAATAACACATTATTGCGTTATCCATTTCTGGATCTATGCAATCAATTCTGTTGAATATTCTGTACTCCTTCAGCATCAAATGCCTGATCTTTACCCTCTTTCTATCTCCCGGTATCTTCATTTCTATACTCTTCTCCAAACCTCTCTCTCCTGTCTTTTCCTATCTGTCTACAGCACTCCCTTTCGTATTTCTTGTAGAGGAGGTCTCCTGTTTACGAACTCTCTCAGTGTCTGTTTATCTGTAAATATTTTAAACTCTCCCTTATTTTTGATAGACAGTTATGCTGGTTATGGGATTCTTGGTTGGCAGTTTTTCTCTTTCAGGGTCTTGAATATATTGTACTACTGCCGTCTCACCTCTGTGGTTTCTACTGAGAAATCCACACTTAGTCCTATTGAGCTTCCCTTATATGTGATGGATTGCCTTTCTCTTGCTGCTTCCAGAATTCTCTCCTTGTCTTTGACATCTGACAATCTGATTATTAAGTATCTTGGAGTAGCTCTGTTTGGATCAACTCTGTTTGGGGTACATTGTGCTTCTTGGATCTGTAATTTTATGTCTTTCATAAGATTTGGGAAATTTTCATTGATTATTTCCTCTATTATTCTTTCTGCCAGTTTTCCCTTCTCTTCTCCTTCTGGGACACCTATAACACGTATATTTGTGTGCTTCACGTTGTCATTCAATTCCCTGAGCCCCTGCTCGTATTTTTCTGTCATTTTCCCTGTCCGTTCTTTTTTTAAAAATTTTTTAATTGTGATTGTTTACATATCATACAATTATCCAAAGATCCAAAGTGTACAATCAATTGCCCCTGGTACCATCATACAGTTGTGCATCCATCACTACAATTAATTTTTTTTCCAATTTTTGGAACAGTTTCATTCCTCCAGAAAAGAAATAAAGACAAAAAAAGGAGACTCAAATCCTCTCATATCCCTAACCACCCCCTCCCATTGTTGACTCATAGTTTTGGTATAGTACATTTGCTACTATTAGTGAAAGAACGTTAAAATACTACTAACTGTAGTATTTAGTTTGCAATAGGTATATTTTTTCCCTATATGCCCCTCTATTATTAACTTCTAGTTATAGTGTTATACATTTGTTCTGGTTCATGCAAGAGATTTCTTATATTTGTACAGTTAATCACAGACATTGCCCACCACAAGGTTCACTGTTTTATACATTCCCATCTTTTAACCTCCAACTTTCCTTCTAGTGACATACATGACTCTGAGCTTCCCCCTTTCCACCCCATTCATGCACCATTCAGCACTGAAACCAAGAGCCAATAAATTCCTATTGTTGCACCAACCCATTTTATTGTATTTGTTTTAGCAGCTGGGAAATTAATATACTTTCTCTCCTGAAAAGGATTCCAGCATGCTTCCCTCCCCACCACACCACATCCCACCTCCACAATTTACAAGTTTTGCTCCGAATGTCCACATCCTGCAGACATTGACGGAGTACCTCTCTCCTCGAGCAGCACATTGGCAGGAATGCTTTCACAAGCAAGAGAAAGCAGCAGTGGCAAAATCCTGTTTCTCAGCCTCTACAAGAATCCTTTGTTGGTGATAATGCATTAGGCGATGCAAAATCAGGCTAGGTTTCTGTGCAGGGTGTGTAGACCAGCTCCTGTGGTCCTAATAAAGGGTCTGAAGCATCTTTTTAAAAGTGTTTATATTATCTTGAACTTTCCATACTGTCCAGCAAATGGTGATGTTTGGTAACTTAATTGTCTGCAGAACTGCTTTGCCTCCAAGCACAGGCTATGTCTACCCAGGTGAGCTGAAACTGCAGATTCCTGTGTCTTCACTTTGCCAGCCAAAATCTGGCTCGATGTGGGGCTGCACCTGTGGCAGAGTACTCCCTCAGCTGCCCCAGCTCTCCAGCTGTCCCCAAGGCAAGTAAATGGCCGCTGGCTGCAGCTCCCCTCAAGGGTGGAGGAAGGGCTTTCAGTCCCAGGGCTGAAAACACAGTCTCTTTCCATGTTTTCTCAGTCTCTTTGTCCCTCACTGACCTTGGCCTTGAAATGTCCTCCCTCTGTCCCTTGGGTCTTCAAACAGTGGAGGTATGTCTCACTGCTGTGAGAGATTTTAAAATCTATGTCTCTGGTGGGTCCTGTTTACTGGTTTTATGCCTTTCCTACACTGATCCTGAGTGAGAGGGAGGGGAGAGGACTGGCTGGTCTGGGATTGAAGATTCCTCCCTGATATCTCTTCTCTGTCTTCAATTTGGCATTTGCGGTGTCCTTCTCCAGTCTATATCTTCCTCCAGAGTTTTAAACAATTCAGAATTGTCCTTTTTTTTTTTTTATTGACTCTCTGGAGAAGGGTTTTCAGTAGCTGTTTACATTGTCATGTTGATGATGTCTGGAAATTTGCTTTTTGAACCTCAAAGCACCATAGAAATTCAAGGAACTATCTTTTCATGATATCAAACCCATCACTATTATTACTATTTGTGGCTTTGAGTGAGGATGCATGAGTCCCAGTCCCAGTTAACTTAGTGAGTGTTCTTATTCAGGTCCCCTTTTCCCTCTGAAGCCCACTCTACTCACTTTTGAAGAGGGCTTATGAATTCTATCCTTGTTAAATAAGCAGGAGAGTTATGAGTGGCCACGAGCACCATGGATGGGGTGTTTGGGGCTTGTTAGGTCATAGGGTACAGGTGTGGTACAGGTACGATGAGGTAGGGCAGCTGGAGCAGGGGTGGGGCCAGGGAAGTAAGCAAAACAAATATACGGCCAGAATTGTGTTAATCAGTTCAGTGGAGGTGGTGTGCTGTTTTCAGAGGTCAGAGCAAGGCAGGAAATTTGCCAGGCATTTGCCAAAAGGTGAAAGAGAAAATCCAAGGAGAACAGCAGGACAAAGAGTCAAAGTCTAGACAGGGAGACAGCAACTAGGCTAGCCAATGAGACAGCCAAGCCACGGGCCAGACCTGAGAAAAGAAGTGCACAAAGCCAGGTGTCAGGTGCTTGGATCAACAGTGCAGGAGACAGGGCAGAGCTCAAGACTCCAGAGAGGAGGAGCAGAACCTGGCAACAGCTCAGTGCAGAGGAACCGGGAACCCAGGCTAGGATTGTGAACTGCGAGGAAACCTGGCACCCAGGACCAGCTGAGAAAGAAACCAGTCCCAGGGCATGAGATGCCCTGTGACCACAGGTGAGTGAGATCCCTGGCTGTAAACAGGAGAAAGGAGGCCAACAAAACAAAACAAAACAAACAGAAAAGCCTATTGTAGGAAGAACATTACGAAAATGTGAAAATGCTGAGTATCAGAGAAGCATGGATTATATCGTCATTTTTAGTGGGGGTATCACTTCCTTCCTTCCTTCCTTCCCTCCTTCCTTCTTTCCTTCCTTACTTCCTTCCATCTATCTACCCACCATCCATTCATCCACCTGTCATCCATCTATCCATCCATCCATCCATCCATCCATCCATCCATCCTTTCTTTCATCTGTCCATCTGTGTTAGTTTCCTAGACTGCTTAAAGCAAATACCATGAAATGGGTCAGGTTGAACAAATGGGGATTTATTTGCTCATTTTTGAGGTAGGGAAAATGTCCAAAACAAGGCATCATCAAGGCAATGCTTTGTTCTCAAAGACAGGCTACCAGAAATCTTTGGCTCCTCTGTCACATGGCAAGGCACGTGGTGTCATCTGCTGGTCTCTCCCTTCTCTTCTGGGTTTTGTTGATTTCAGCTCCTTTCTTCTGGCTTTCTCTCTGTGTGTCTGAATTTCATTCTCTTATAAAAGACCCATCCTGATTGAGGTAGGACACATCTTAGCTAAGTAAACTCATCAAAATATCCTACTTACAATGAGTTTATACCACAGGAATGGATTCAATTTAAGAATATGTTTTTCTGGGGTACATACAGCTTCAAACCACCATGCCATCCATCCATCCATCCATCCATCCATCCAACCACCAATCCATCCATGCATGCATGCATCCATCCATCCTTCATCCATCCATCCATCCATCCATCCACATATTCATTAATTCAACCAATATTTCTTAGGAAGTAATCATGAGAAATACAATGAGAAGTGATTAAAATGAAAGAAGAGAAAGGGCAACAACATTTTCAAAACACCTGTTATGCATAGAGCACTTTACATAGATGTCCTGCTAAATTTCCACAACAGCCATAAGATTGTGTGATCTCACTTACCCAAGATCTGCTATCCATCCATCTACCCATTTATCATCCATCTGCGTTTGTAAAGGCAAAATCAGAATTCAAGTCTGGTCCTTCTGATTCCTAAAGCCCTCTTCTTTCCAGGGCCCATGGCACCTGCCCTCCTTGGGCTTGTTGCACCCAATGGCACACACAGTATAACTTTTGAACATCCTTTGGTATAAAAATCCTATCATGTCCCCTCTCCCTGTGACCTTTGGTGAAAGCCCAAGGAGCCCAAAGAGGCCTGTACTGAGAGTTCACAAGCTGAAATTTGCCCCATGGAACTGCATCTCTGAAGGTTAGAGATGGCAAGACTCTCTGTTCCAGAGAGATGGAACAGATCAAAAGGTTTCTTGGCTGCAGGTGGCAGTGTGTTGATGAAGCTCCAAGTGAGGGCTTTTGTTAGAGTATCACCCATGCTTTACATTCCAAACCAGACTTCCAAATGCTGATACGCAGACCATCATGCTTCTGGCTAGCTGCAGTGTCTTCCTGAGCTTCTGGGACCCGCTGTTTTCTGTCATCCTATAGTCAGTCTGAGGTCACAGAATCAGAGGGAGATAAAAGAGACTTGAGAGCTCGTCTTGTCCAAATGGGGAAACTGAGCCTGGAGAGTGGAGCAGTAGCTGTCAGTGTCCCCACCCACATGCCCTCTGATCTGTGGCTCCTGATGTGCTTTCTTTGCTGGAGTTCATGCCCTGTACATGAACAGCCAGAAGTGCTTGGGAATTTATGTTCTGTCAAGGCCAGCTCTTATCCAGTGACCGACTGGGGCAGAGGTATGGATCCTGCAGCTCCCTCGTCCCTGAGTGGACAGCTGTGAGGCATGACCCACACCACCCGCGGAACTTGAGCCAAAGTTACTGTATTAGTCAGGGTTCTTCAGAGGAACAGAATTTATAGGAGATAGACAGATAGTGTGCCAGTTTGGATATATTATGTTCCCCACAAAAGTCATGATTTTTTAACCCAGTCTTGTTGGGTGGAACCTCTTGATTGAATGTTTCCATGGAGATGTGACCCACACAACTGTGGGTGAGAACTCTGAATTATTTCCATGGAAGTGTGAGCTCTGTACATTCAGAGTTGGTCTTGATTAGTTCATTGGACTACTTAAGAGCCGAAACACATGCTGATGCTTGGAGATGCTTGGAGTTGTGGATAGAAGGACGTGTGGAGATGCTAAGCTGAGAGATGAAGCCCAGAGTTTGCCCTGGAGAAGCTAAGAGAGGACCCCCAGACACTTAGAGAGAAATGCCCTGGGAGAAAGAAGCAAGGATGCACAGGAGCTGAGAGAGAGGAGCCCAGAGATATTTTGGAGAAAGCCTTTTGAAACACAAGCCGGGAGCAAAGGACCAGCAGATGCCAGCCATGTGCCTTCCCAGCTGACAGAGGTGTTCTGGATGGCATTGGCCTTCCTTCAGTGAAGGTATCCTCTTGTCGATGCCTTAGTTTGGGCACTTTTATGGCCTCAGAACTGTAAACTTGTAATCCAATAAATTCCCTCTATAAAAGCCAATCCATTTCTGGTATTTTGCATAACAGCAGCATTAGCAAACTAGAGTCAATATAGATAGATGGGTAGGTAGGTAGGTAGATAGGTAGGTAGATAGATAGATATGGGTATGTAAATATCAAGATATTTATTATAGGAATTGGTATAGGCAATTGTAGGGATGAGCAAGTCTGAATTTTGTAGGGCAGGCTGCAAGTTGGAAACTCCTTTTGAAGGTGACATTGAATTCCCCAAGAGAAGAGGGAGGGCTGAAGTAGAGATAGAAATTTTTCTTTCTGACTGTTGAAATCCTCAGTTCTTGCTTTAAGACCTCTGGCTGATTGGATGAGGAGACTCCTTTCATTGCTGAAAGCAATCATCTTTGTTTATTGTAGATATAATCAGCTGTAGATGCAATCAACTGACTAATGATTTGAACCCATCTACCAAATAGCCTCCTGGTAACAATGAGGCCAGTGCTTGCTCGAGCAAACAACAGGATACCATATAACCTAGCCAAGTGGACCCCTGGGGACCATCACAGTTACCATCTGTGGGACTTTGCTTGATCCCACTCTCTTGCCTTCTCTCCCCTGTCCCACTTCCCTGGTCCCCTATAGATTCCCCCTGGGGACATTTCCTAAGGGATTACTTCCCATGAATCCTCATTTCAGGGTCTGCTTCCAGGGAAAGCCTAAATCAAAGAGGCAGAGTCATCTGAAGGAGAAAATAACCCATCTAAATAGGGCCAAGCTCCAATTTTATCTACAGCTGTGTTGAATGTCACTGAGCTCAGGAGACACGAGGTCACTGGTGTGACAGCTTTGTCAGGTGGTCTGGATTGTCACCAATGTGACCAGATCAGCAAACATGTGTGAGCACGGGCCACATGTCAGGCTCTGAGCACTGTAGGTAAGAGATAATTTCCATTTAATGTACTTAATGGTAATAATAGAAGGTGTGCAGGGGATTGTGGGAGCTCAGAGGAAACACCAAACCCCAGGGGATGGGGAAGGGCAGCATTCCTGTAGAAGGGGGTGCCTGAACTGGTATTAAGGACAAGTTGGTGAAGTGGATCACCGGAGGGAGAGGAGGTCATTTCAGGCAGAGGGGCCCTTAGGAACAAAGACCTGGAGGATTCACACAGCAAGGGATGGCTCAGAGTTGCTGAACTACAAAGTTTGGGGCAGAAAACAGCAGGAGATGTGACTAGAGAAGTCAGCAGGGGCAGAATAAGAAGGGCCTTGTAGACCACAGCAAAGAGTTTGGATGTTTCTCTGAGGGCGCTGGGGAGCCATGTGGGGGTGAAGCAAGGTAGTGGCATGGCTGGTTGGGATTTTAGAGAGCATAGGTCAGCAACAGTGTGGAGGACAGATTTGAGGGAACTGGCTGGAGGCAGGAGGCCATCGCCATGGAGATGAGAGCCTGAATGGGGAGATGCTGGTGAGTAGGGGACCCCTGCCTTGCACTTCAGGCTCCAGTCATTGCAGACCTTAGATTTCCTCCAACATGTCTTTCTTCATCACGATGTCCTGTCTTTGCTTATTCGGGTCCCTCTTCCTGGACTTCCCTTAACCTTCTCAACCACTTTGCTATCTCTCATTCATCCCTGAAGCCCCAGCTCAATCTCCACCTTCTGCAATGGGCTTTCTCTAACTTTCCTGGGCATGATCCTGGTACATCCCTGTCTTTATGTTCTCTCCACTCCAAGAGCCCCATGAGAGCTGGGACCATATTTCCATTTCTGTATCTTCAGTGCCTAGAATGATCTTCTTGGCTCATAGGCATGTTCCAAAACATAGTCAAGCAAATGACCACAATGAAATGCCATTAAAGGCTGATGTGGAGACAGGGACTGCACCACAAGCCTGTGACCCCAATAGCAAGAAGAGCCTGGTACAGGGGAGGCAGTGTTATATGGTGAAAAAGAGAGAGTGCTATAATTCTCCAGGTTTTCCTAGTGTGAAAACATACGCTGCCTCTACCAATGTAGCTTCCATTATAGACGAACCCAGAGTTATCAAGGTGTCAGACTCCAAAAGTTTCTCTCTCACTCACATTGCAGTCCAATGCAGGTGTTCCTGGCGGGGAAGCCAGCCTTCCCTGTGGCCATTTGGGTCCCCACCATCTTGTTTCTGTACATCCTTGGGATCCTCTCTCTGTTCCGCTAGTGGATGGTAGAAGACCTTGCACGGCCAAATGGGAGGTTTCTATGACGGGACCTGGAAGTGGTCCCTCCACTTCCAACCACATTCCGTTGGCTGGAACTCAGTCATGTGACCACACGTAATGGGAAGCTGGAAATCTAGTCTGGCTGCTGATCCCTGAGGAAAAGGAAATGGGTTTTGAGGAACGCTCGGCAGACTCTTACCGCAGGCAAGTTACTTAACCTCTCTGAGTTTGTTTCAGCCATAAATGGTGGATAATAACGTCTACTTTCTCGGCTATTGTGAAGGTAAATTGTGGTACGCCACGTAAAGGGTTTTGCATGGGAACTGGCAAAGAATTAGCATTTGCAAAACGTTAGCTATCATTATCCTTCTTACATTGTTGTTATCAAACCGATGCTCAGCCATCACATGAAGACCAAAGGCCACTCGTGTCCTTTGCGGTGTCTCCCCAAATCTCCCTCCCTCGTTGAAGTGCAAACCCACAGCCCACAGCTTCCTCTCCCAGCTCCCACAAGTTGTCCGAGAGCCGAGCTCTTTCATCTTCCGCTGACTAAACGCATGAGTGGAAACAAAACACAGGAAGGGCGTCTGTGAGGCTGACAACCCCCAGGCTTGTAAGAGCCGGTGTGTTCAAGGCCGGCAGCTGTCTCCTTGGCACCGTCCGTCCTCTGCACCCCCGATAGGTGTTGTCATTGTCATTCAAAGGACCTGGAAAAATAAACTTCATTGAATCCATTTCCACATTGAATGGAAACACACAAGTCCGCTCCTTTCAACAGAAGTGCTTTCAGAGTGCTTTCCCCCTCCATCAAATTCTTCCTACTTAAATAAAAGACTTTTTTTTCTTCTTTCTTCTTTTTCTTGGCAGCCTGTTCAGCAGGCGGTGTTATGTGGAGTTTTTCCTATAGTGGGAGCATTTGGTGACCCCCGCCTCAAGGAAATGCTTAAGTGTTCAAAAATAGTCCATACAGCGGTTCTCTAAAAATAAACATCTGCTTATAAAGAATTTAACCTAAGGATGCCACATTTTAGAGGAGAGGGCATCCTTAATGGACTCTTAGTGCACAGCCGAAAAGGAGTCCATTGCAGCTGAAAACTGACAGTTCCCTCTTGTCATGATACTAAGAATATTGCTAACAGCTGGGCCGGGGGGGATCCGAGGGGAGGTGGTGATGGCGGCTCACCGGGCAGGACAGACAGGAAAGAAAAGCCGTTTTCTGCCTGTCACTTGGGGAGAAATCTGCTGGGCAAGGCCGTCTCCTCCTCTGTGTGAGGCATGGGACAGACTCAACTGGCCTTTGGACGGTCCCTTGCCGACCCCTGGAGAAGGGGAGGTGGAGGCCCAAGGAAAGAAGCGAAGACCAGGCACGTTGGGTGTGGCCACGAGGACGAGGGGCGGCCAGGCCTGGTTTCCGATCTGGTTTTGCCACTTCCTCACTGGGAGACCCGTGCAAGCCCGCAGCTCTCTGAGCGTCTCTTCTGCATGGGTAAACTGGAGATGCCAGCGCCCTCTCTCAGGGCAGCCATGAGGATTGGAGATCGCATATGCGTGTGTGAAGCTCCGGTGCAGAGCCTAGCAGGTAGCAAGCATTCCGTGGATGGAGGGGTTGTGCTAAGCATGGGAACTGAGTCCACCCATCTGGAGAAGTGGGCACAGCTCATGAAGAGAAGAAACATGATGTGGTGGGTCCCAGGAGGCAGGGTTGGGAAGCACCCAGGGGGCACGGTGTGAAAAGACCCCACACTGGGTGAGGTTTTGCTTGAGGTGAACTCAAGCAATTGATGCTACAAGTGCCATCTGTTAGGCTCTCCTTGCCACAGCCCTGCGGGGAGGTCTTGCTTTCCTACTTCACAGGGTGGAGATGGCAGCTCAGAGATGTGAGCACATCAATCAGCCTGTGGGAGGAACAGGGTTTGAAATTTAGAACAGGGCTCTCTCTACCCCATAATGCTACTTTCCTTAGTGTTCTCCTTGGATGTTCTCCCCCATAACACACAATCTAAAAAGAATAAACAGCACCCACCGTTCTATCACACTGCTTACTGGCATCAACTCCAACAGCATGTGTGCCACGGGTCATTGGCCAGGCCTGTCTGGTTAGTTGCATCTGCTTGTTGGTGCAGATTTCTGGGGAGGCACTTGCTGGTCCGAAAGTCCAGGCAGAGGGCATGGGGGGCCCAATGCCCAAGGCCTCTGACCAAGCAGTCCCCAGTCCCGGGGACCCGCTGAGACCTGGCCCGTGTGTGCAAGCAGGTGCGCATGTGTGTGTGAAACCACACCCTTCTGGAGGTTGGCTGGTGCCTCGAAGGAGAGGGCAATGTATTCATTCAACTATTTACCAAGCACCTACCACCTGCAGGCACAGTGCTGCCATTGTGCAAAATACCAGAAATGGATTGGCTTTTATAAAACTTAATAACTTTTATTAAGTTACAAATTTACAGTTCCAAGGCCATAAAAGTGTCCAAACTAAGGCATCAACAGATGATACCTTCTCTGAAGAATGGCTGATGGCGTCCAGAACACCTCTGCCAGCTGGGAAGGCACGTGGCTGGCGTCTGCTGGTCCTTTGCTCCCAGGTTGCATTTCAAGAAGGTTTTCTCCAAAATGTCTCTGAGTCTCTCTTGGCTTTTTCAGCTCCTGTGCATCTAAGCATAGGGATCCTCTCTTAACTTCTCTGGAGCAAACTCAGGACTAGCATCCCCAAACGTCTCCAAGCATCTCTAAGTATCAGCGTCAGTGTCAGCTCTTAGCTTCTCTCCAAAATGTCCCTCTCAGCTGCTCTGACCTCCTTCTGTTTGTGAGCTCTTTTATAGGACTGCAGTGATTAAATCAAGACCCACCCTGAATGGATGGGGTCCATATCCATGGAAATAATTTAATCAAATGTTTTGCCCACAGTTAATTGAGTCACGTCTTCAGGGAAACACAATCAAAAGATTCCAACCTAATCAACATTAATATGTCTGCCCCCACAAGATCGCATTAAAGAATATGGCTTTTGGGGGGACATAATATATTCAAACTGGCACAGTGGGGATAAAACAAAAGCCCCGCCCTTGTAGAACTTCTTTCTATTGGAGGAATAAGCAAATAAAAGATAATATATACAGTATAGAGCAAAAATTTTCCAAATACAGAGCAATAAGTGCTACGGGGGAAAAGAAAGCAGGAGAAGGGGTGAGGCAAGGGGTGCTGGAGGCAGGAGATGGGGCTGCAGTCCGGAGCCCTGGTGGCACAGGGGCTCTCGGTTCATGCGGGATGACAGCTGATGGAGCGTGTGAGACAGAGCAGACCCTTGACCCCACTTAGTCCTCTGCTGACTAAGCCTTTCTCCAGGTGGATGGTTCCCACCTGGGCAGGGACGAGTGCCAGTGGATAAGCATAGGCAGTGGCTTTGTGAGGAGCCTTAGAGGGGTGCTCTGGAAAGCACGGCCTTCAAATGAGGTCCCGCTCACAGTCTCCGGAAGCATGGAGAGCGGTGTGATGGTTAGCTTTAAGTGTCAACTCATCCAGATGTGGCTGCAGAAGTAGTTCATAGATGTGGTTAATGTTTACAATCTGTTGACTCCTTGTAAAGGAGATGACCCTCGAATATGTAGGTGGGCCTCATCCAACCACTTGGAGGCCTTAATAGCAAGAACTGAGGTTTCCCAGAGAAGAAGAAATTCTGCTCAAGACTGGGGCATGAACGCCCTGCCCAAGTTTCCAGCCTGTCATCTGCCCTGTGGATTTTGGACTTGATAGCTCCCACCACCTCATGAGCCAATTCCTTAAAATAAATCTCTTAACAAGTCTATCCTACTGGTTCTGTGTGTCTGGAGAACCCGGATGGAAACAAGACGACACTCCTTGTACAATTTTCAAGGGTGCGTTCCACTGAGGTCCCGTTCTTGGGATGCAGGCAGTATGGTAAGAATTAGCCAAACAAAATAAATGTGCTCATTATCTCATGACTAGCTCTGAGTTGCATTTTATTTTTCAACTATATTTTTGTTAGAGAAGTTGTAGGTTTACAGAAATATTATGCATAAAATACATAAAAACAGCGTTCCCATATACCACCCTATTAACACCTTTCATTAGTGTGGTACATTTGTTATAATTCATGGAGTAACATTTTTACAATTTACTTCAAGTGTTAGTTTGGAAAGTGTACACATTTGGTGTTTATCACGTATTTCGTAACCTTGTGGCATTTCTGTGTCTCTGGACTTCTCTTGACCTCTGAGAAAGTAGTGTGGACAGCTGAGTCGGCTACTTGAGCCATTTAGCGTGGATTAAATCCACTGACAGCTTCCTTAATGCCCAACCCGGCTCAAGGGTCAGGTATGTGGCAGGGACTAAAACAGACAACACCACCTGCCTTCATAGAGCTTATGCTCTGGTTGGAGGAGACAAACAGGTAAGTAAAAGATACTGTGTGTCAGATGCTGACATATGCCATGAAGACACAGAAAGCAGGGAAGGGGCTGGGGAGATGGGGGTCATGGAGGCTGGGCCTGCCTCACTGCCCTGGACCATTTGGGGATGGGAATGACGTGGGAATCCCAGGTGGGACCAGAGGAGGGGGCACTGCCTTAGTGGTTCCCCCAGGACCTCAAGGTAGATGGGAGTGGTGAGGCTGTAGGGTGGGAGGTGGGGGGAGAGTGGGTGTCTGGCATGGATCGGACCTCCTGGGGCCCTCTCTTTACTGCTGCCAATGGTGCCTGGGATCAGGGGCGGGAAGTCTTAGTTGGAGCAGGCAGAGTTCCTAGGCTTGGGGTGGGGTAGGGCAGCGTGGGGGGCTTGGGGGAGGGCAGGCTTTGCCAGGCCCCCCCCATGCCCCTCAGCCCGTCCGAGGCCATCTGCAGGCAGCTCTCCCCTCCAGGAAGGCTGGCCATGACCCCTCATCCCCAGGGCATTCCCGGTCTAGTGCTGATGTCCCAGGAGCAGCCGTCCACCAGAGAGGAGGGGAGCTGGTGGAGAAGGCGCCTGTGGTCCCCGGAGAGGACATCCAAGCCCCACTTGCCGCCCCTAGCCTCAGGGATCCAGCTGGCTCGGAAGTTGTTGCGCCTCCTCCTCCTCCTCCCCCACCTCCTTCTCTTCCTCTGACAGTTTCCACCAGCCCCTCCACCCCCTGGACATGCCCACGTGCTGGAACTTGCAGGCCTCCCTGGTCTCCGGATGGTCTTAATTCCTGGTTCCCCTGGTCAAGAGGTCCTGGCCCATCAGGAAGCGCAGCTTTCCGGAAAGCTCACTGGCATCAGAAAGGCCTGGGTTCAAATCTTGCTTCCAGCCCCTTAAGTAATGCCATCCTTTAGGCAGCCTCCAGCCATGAGCCTCCTGCTGTGTGCTCCTCGCAGGTGAAACGGGAAGGCCACGCCCGACGCAGCGCATCAGCGTCTCCTTGTGACAATCGGACATCACGGTCCCGGATGGGCCGTGCACAGCTCCCAGCAGTGAGTATCCCCAGGAACCCAAAATCTCAGGGGCTGGGTGTGTGGGTGTGGGGGTGGTGGTGTTGGGGGCAGTGGTACCGAGTAAAGCTGGGACGCCCACACCCTGCATTTTCCAGGACCTCACATCATCACATCGTGGGTTAGCTGATTCCATGCGTTTTTTTCTTTCTTGGCTATGGGAGCCCTTCTCCCCACACATGAGTTCCCAGTTTGGCCCATAAGATAAGAAGTGGTGTCACCCTTCTGCCTCGCTAGGGAAGTTCTGGGGAATTGGGGGTGGTTTTGAAGTGGGGGCTCCCCTCCTCTGGAAGCTTCCCCTGCCTCCCGGAGAGAAGAGGGCATTTACGAGACAGACGGGTCCTGAGAGAGGTTAACGGGACAGGGTCTCTGCTCCCCAGCTCACCCCACCCGGCCCCTCTGGCTTCTTCTCTCGCCCCGGGTCAGCATCCTGAAAGTGACACCTGTTCTCCCTCCTCCTCCTCGGCCCAGGCAGAGGCTCACAGGCAGCAGTTCTCGGGGTGGGCTTGTTGCTTTCCCAGGGCTGCGGAGCCCAGCCGCACAGTCCACAGGGCGTCCACCGCAGGGATTTGTCCTCTCTCAGTTCTAGGGGACAAAGGCTGAGCTTAGGGTGTCATCAGGGTCTCGCTGCCCCCCACGGCTCTAGTGGGGGACCCTCCTGGTCTCTTCCAGCTTGTCCTGGTTCCTGGCAATCTGTGGTGTTCCTTGGCTGGTGCATCCCTCACTCCAGCCTCTGCCCGTGTCCTCTTCTGGCATCTGCCTGTGTGTCTGTGTGTCCAGAGTCCCCTCTTCTTGCAGGGACTCCAGCCATTGAATCAGGGCCCAGCTTAACCCAGGGTGACTCGTCTGCATTTTTTACATCTGCAAAGACCCTGTTTCCAAATAAG